>NC_068450.1:25800607-26525607 GCF_023373465.1 Oncorhynchus keta
CCAAGAGCAATGAGCTCAAGTCTATGTTCTGGAAGCAGGTGATATACGAGATGCCGGTGAAGAGGAAAGAGATGCTGTCTCGCCGGCAGGTGCTAGACTCCAGGGAGCAGGGTCTGTTCGGCGACCTGCAGACGGTCTCCACCATCGCCATGACGACCACATCTGCCTCGATGGTGCCCGCCCACCACGCTGAGATTCCAGACTTTAACCAGACCAGCCACCCTCAGATGAGACACTACTGCACCCGTAGCTACGAGTATAAGATGCCTGCCTCCCCCGTGCAGATAGCCACCTTGAGTAACCGTCACATATACTGCAATATCCCCATGGCGCTGCTCAACGGACAGGTGACTCAGAACAACACGATGGGAAAGAGCAAGCAGGAGATCCACTTGAACAGCACTTTCGTCCCTCTATCTGGGGGGGAACACACAAGTGATATCTGGTAGACTGATATCCAGCTTGATGCCACATCTCTTATGTCTTTGTCTTTTATCTGCATGAAGATTCATTTAGACAAAACACTGATGACAAAAACCATTCTGCACACAATCATTTCTCGCTGACTATTTTCATTAGCGGTTAAATGTTTTCTGGATTTGTCTTTTTTCGTTCAGTCTTTAAGGAAATCAAGGACAAAGGGAGTTGCTCCAGTCATCATTTTCTTACTTGAAAAATGTCTCCTTTTTTGAGATGAGTAATACATGAAAAAACCTTGTTTTTAATGTTCAAGGTATTGTTATTATGTACAGTTTTCATATCTTCTATAGACATTCATGATGATTCCTTTAAGATTTTAATGGTGTGAGTATGTGAGTGAATCCAAATTGAAAGATTCTGACCTGTGATTTTTTTCATGGGAAAAGGGAATGTTTCTCATTGCAGCACAATTCTGTCAAGATGGACTGAAAACATTCTCTGTGAGCTTTAAAAATGTTACAGTATATTTAAGCAAATCAATAATGTTTGAATTTACACAAGCTATTGTCATTGTTTGAGGCCAATTAAATATGAATATTTGAATTGTTTAATGCAGTATTTGTTTGAGTTGTAGTCTGTGACTAGTTGCTGTCTCTTGAGTTCTGCCTGTTACTTTGCTTATTTTAGTTGTACAAAACAAGAAGCCTTTTTCTCTGCTGAATTCCTCCCCTGCTTCACCTGCCTTCCTTCCTCTGTTGGCCATATTGTTTTCAGATGGCCATTGAGTTGTCTTTTTGAGGATGAGCCGCTCTCCAAATGGTACAGATGGACTCGGTGGTGCTTTCGGAAACGATGGTAGTTTTGACTGAATGTATTGTAGAAATGAAAGGGAACTGGAATCACCTGAGAGATATTTGCATTTGTATCTATTTTATTTGATTGATTTCATTTGCTCAATGAGAAGAGAATAGTCTTATAGAATCATCCTCTTTTCAGTTGCTCTGCTATTTTGATCTTAGAAAATGAATCCTATTTGTCTGCAATGATTTGTAATATAGCAGCCTCTATCTGTCTCATTGAGTTATAGAGGAATAATCAGCTTCTAATGTGTCTCATTGAGTTATAGAGGAATGATCAGCCTCTAATCTGTCTCATTGAGTTATAGAGGAATGATCAGCCTCTAATCTGTCTCATTGAGTTATAGAGGAATGATCAGCCTCTAATCTGTCTCATTGAGTTATAGAGGAATGATCAGCCTCTAATCTGTCTCATTGAGTTATAGAGGAATGATCAGCCTCTAATCTGTCTCATTGAGTTATAGGAATGATCAGTCTCTAATCTGTCTCATTGAGTTATAGAGGAATGATCAGCCTCTAATCTGTCTCATTGAGTTATAGGAATGATCAGTCTCTAATCTGTCTCATTGAGTTATAGGAATGATCAGTCTCTAATCTGTCTCATTGAGGTATAGAGGAATGATCAGCCTCTAATCTGTCTCATTGAGTTATAGAGGAATGATCAGCCTCTAATCTGTCTCATTGAGTTATAGGAATGATCAGTCTCTAATCTGTCTCATTGAGGTATAGAGGAATGATCAGCCTCTAATCTCTTTTATTGAGTTATAAGAATGATCAGCCTCTAATCTCTCTCATTGAGTTATAGAGGAATAATCAGCCGAAATGCCAAGATTGTAACAAAGATGACTTGGTGACCTTCAAGAGTAAACTAAAACACTAACGGCAGGAGGTCAAAGAGATTGCAGCGATCATTTTGAACCGTTGTTGAACTGCACACGGATGTCTTCTTCAACACCAGTTATACATCGTATAAGTTTATTTAATGCCTTTTTGTCTGTTTGCAAGCTGATGGATTTTGATAGAGCATCAATGTGCATTCTCTACTTATATGATGAAATCCAATTTTGTTGGACCCTTGCGAATGGCTGTATATTAAATCATGTTGAAATAAACCGGTTGTTTACTGCTTGATTTATTCTATATGCACTGTATTTATTCTATAGGCACTGTATTTACTCGATAGGCACTGTATTTATTCTATAGGCACTGTATTTACTCTATAGGCACTGTATTTTTCTATATGCACTTTATTTATTCTATAGGCACTGTATTAATTCTATAGGCACTGTATTTATTCAATAGGCATTGTATTTATTCTAGAGGCACTGTATTTATTCTATGGGCACTGTATTTATTCTATAGGCACTGTATTTATTCTATAGGCACTGTGTTTATTCTATAGTCACTGTATTTATTCTATAGTCACTGTATTTATTCTATAGGCACTGTATTTATTCTATGGGCACTGTATTTATTCTATAGGCACTGTATTTATTCTATAGGCACTGTGTTTATTCTATAGTCACTGTATTTATTCTATAGTCACTGTATTTATTCTATAGGCACTGTATTTATTCTATGGGCACTGTATTTATTCTATAGGCACTGTATTTGGTTTTCATTGTAATGTAATGCTGTCATTTTACATATATGATCTATGTGGTGGAGTTAAATATGTCAAGCGTTCAATGGTTATAAATGTCAGCTACTATGGCAACTGCAGCTATAATCTTTCGAAGTTGCAAAAACTGAAATAGTGGATGTTTGCTATGGTGGACCTCTATTACCTACAGTATCCTCTCTGAAAGGGGAATGCTCCGGCTGCTTCACCAGCACATCCTATTTACATCACTCAATAGTTCACTCAATAATCAGCAACATTGCCAGCTGTATGTTTATGATGAATTTGTTGAAATATTAAGGAGTAGTAAGATTTCTTCAGACACCCAATCTACTTCTCAGCATGCAGATATACAGTAGCAGAGATGAATATGAAATTCTGTAAGTAGCTCAGATCTGATGGCCTGGCAGCACTCACCTCTATGCTGTAAGAAGAAGCCCAGATCTGATGGCCTGGCAGCACTCACCTCTATGCTGTAAGAAGAAGCTCAGATCTGATGGCCTGGCAGCACTCACCTCTATACTGTAAGAAGAAGCCCAGACCTGATGGCCTGGCAGCACTCACCTCTATGCTGTAAGATGAAGCCCAGACCTGATGGCCTGGCAGCACTCACCTCTATGCTGTAAGAAGAAGCCCAGATCTGATGGCCTGGCAGCACTCACCTCTATGCTGTAAGAAGAAGCCCAGATCTGATGGCCTGGCAGCACTCACCTCTATGCTGTAAGAAGAAGCCCAGACCTGATGGCCTGGCAGCACTCACCTCTATGCTGTAAGAAGAAGCCCAGACCTGATGGCCTGGCAGCACTCACCTCTATGCTGTAAGAAGAAGCCCAGATCTGATGGCCTGGCAGCACTCACCTCTATGCTGTAAGAAGAAGCCCAGACCTGATGGCCTGGCAGCACTCACCTCTATGCTGTAAGAAGAAGCCCAGATCTGATGGCCTGGCAGCACTCACCTCTATGCTGTAAGAAGAAGCCCAGACCTGATGGCCTGGCAGCACTCACCTCTATGCTGTAAGAAGAAGCCCAGACCTGATGGCCTGGCAGCACTCACCTCTATGCTGTAAGAAGAAGCCCAGACCTGATGGCCTGGCAGCACTCACCTCTATGCTGTAAGAAGAAGCCCAGACCTGATGGCCTGGCAGCACTCACCACTACTGCTTTACAACTTTTCCATTCAGAAATTATACAACTCAACACCACCATCTTGTGGATATCAGAAATGCTTAGGCAGAATACATGTGAACGAGAAAAGTCAGTGTGTGTCAAATCAAATCAAATTCTATTGGTCACATACACATGGTTAGCAGATGTTAATGCGAGTGTTGCGAAATGCTTGTTCTTCTAGTTCCGACCTTGCAGTAATATCTAACAAGTAATCTAATAATTTCACAACAACTACCTTATACACACAACTGTAAAGGAATGAATAAGAATATGTACATATAAATACATGGATGAGCGATGGCAGTGCAGCATAGGCCAGATGCAGTAGATGGTATAGAGTACAGTATATACATATGAGATGAGTAATGTAGAATATGTACATATAAATACATGGATGAGCGATGGCAGTGCAGCATAGGCCAGATGCAGTAGATGGTATAGAGTACAGTATATACATATGAGATGAGTAATGTAGAATATATACATATAAATACATGGATGAGCGATGGCAGTGCAGCATAGGCCAGATGCAGTAGATGGTATAGAGCACAGTATAAATCAAATCAAATCAAAATGTATTTGTCACATACACATGGTTAGCAGATGTTAATGCGAGTGTAGCGAAATGCTTGTGCTTCTAGTTCCGACAATGCAGTGATAACCAACAAGTAATCTACCTAACAATTCCAAAACTACTGTCTTATACACAGTGTAAGGGGATAAGGAATATGTACATAAGGATATATGAATGAGTGATGGTACAGAGCAGCATACAGTAGATGGTATCGAGTACAGTATATACATATGAGATGAGTGTGTAGACAAAGTAAACAAAGTGGCATAGTTAAAGTGGCTAGTGATACATGTATTACATAGGGATGCAGTCGATGATGTAGAGTACAGTATATACATATGCATATGAGATGAATAATGTAGGGTAAGAAACATTATATAAGGTAGCATTGTTTAAAGTGGCTAGTGATATATTTACATCATTTCCCATGATTAAAATGGCTGGAGTTGGGTCAGTGTCAATGACAGTGTGTTGGCAGCAGCCACTCAATGTTAGTGGTGGCTGTTTAACAGTCTGATGGCCTTGAGATAGAAGCTGTTTTTCAGTCTCTCGGTCCCAGCTTTGATGCACCTGTACTGACCTCGCCTTCTGGATGATAGCGGGGTGAACAGGCAGTGGTTCGGGTGGTTGATGTCCTTGATGATCTTTATGGCCTTCCTGTAACAACAGGTGGTGTAGGTGTCCTGGAGGGCAGGTAGTTTGCCCCGGTGATGCGTTGTGCAGTCCTCACTACCCTCTGGAGAGCCTTACGGTTGAGGGCGGAGCAGTTGCCGTACCAGGCGGTGATACAGCCCGCCAGGATGCTCTCGATTGTGCATCTGTAGAAGTTTGTGAGTGCTTTTGGTGACAAGCCGAATTTCTTCAGCCTCCTGAGGTTGAATAGGCGCTGCTGCGCCTTCTTCACGACGCTGTCAGTGTGAGTGGACCAATTCAGTTTGTCTGTGATGTGTATGCCGAGGAACTTAAAACTAGCTACCCTCTCCACTACTGTTCCATCGATGTGGATAGGGGGTGTTCCCTCTGCTGTTTCCTGAAGTCCACAATCATCTCCTTAGTTTTGTTGACATTGAGTGTGAAGTTATTTTCCTGACACCACACTCCGAGGGCCCTCACCTCCTCCCTGTAGGCTGTCTCGTCGTTGTTGGTAATCAAGCCTACCACTGTTGTGTCGTCCGCAAACTTGATGATTGAGTTGAGGCGTGCGTGGCCACGCAGTCGTGGGTGAACAGGGAGTACAGGAGAGGGCTCAGAACGCACCCTTGTGGGGCCCCGTGTTGAGGATCAGCGGGGAGGAGATGTTGTTGCCTACCCTCACCACCTGGGGGCGGCCCGTCAGGAAGTCCAGTACCCAGTTGCACAGGGCGGGGTCGAGACCCCAGCTTGATGACGAGCTTGGAGGGTACTATGGTGTTGAATGCCGAGCTGTAGTCGATGAACAGCATTCTCACATAGGTATTCCTCTTGTCCAGGTGGGTTAGGGCAGTGTGCAGTGTGGTTGAGATTGCATCGTCTGTGGACCTATTTGGGCGGTAAGCAAATTGGAGTGGGTCTAGGGTGTCAGGTAGGGTGGAGGTGATATGGTCCTTGACTAGTCTCTCAAAGCACTTCATGATGACGGAAGTGAGTGCTACGGGCGGTAGTCGTTTAGCTCAGTTACCTTAGCTTTCTTGGGAACAGGAACAATGGTGGCCCTCTTGAAGCATGTGGGAACAGCAGACTGGTATAGGGATTGATTGAATATGTCCGTAAACACACCGGCCAGCTGGTCTGCGCATGCTCTGAGGGCGCGGCTGGGGATGCCGTCTGGGCCTGCAGCCTTGCGAGGGTTAACACGTTTAAATGTCTTACTCACCTCGGCTGCAGTGAAGGAGAGACCGCATGTTTTCGTTGCAGGCCGTGTCAGTGGCACTGTATTGTCCTCAAAGCGGGCAAAAAGTTATTTAGTCTGCCTGGGAGCAAGACATCCTGGTCCGTGACTGGGCTGGGTTTCTTCTTGTAGTCCGTGATTGACTGTAGACCCTGCCACATGCCTCTTGTGTCTGAGCCATTGAATTGAGATTCCACTTTGTCTCTGTACTGACGCTTAGCTTGTTTAATAGCCTTGCGGAGGGAATAGCTGCATTGTTTATATTCGGACATGTTACCAGACACCTTGCCCTGATTAAAAGCAGTGGTTCGCGCTTTCAGTTTCACGCGAATGCTGCCATCAATCCACGGTTTCTGGTTTGGGAATGTTTTTATCGTTGCTATGGGAACGACATCTTCAACACACGTTCTAATGAACTCGCACACCGAATCAGCGTTTTCGTCAATATTTCCATCTGACGCAATACGAAACATGTCCCAGTCCACGTGATGGAAGCAGTCTTGGAGTGTAGAGTCAGCTTGGTCTGACCAGCGTTGGACAGACCTCAGTGTGGGAGCCTCTTGTTTTAATTTTTGCCTGTAGGCAGGGATCAGCAAAATGGAGTCGTGGTCAGCTTTCCCGAAAGGGGGGCGGGGCAGGGCCTTATATGCGTCGCGGAAGTTAGAGTAACAATGATCCAAGGTTTTACCACCCCTGGTTGCGCAATCGATATGCGGATAAAATTTAGGGAGTCTTGTTTTCAGATTAGCTTTGTTAAAATCCCCAGCTACAATGAATGCAGCCTCCGGATAAATGGTTTCCAGTTTGCAAAGAGTTAAATAAAGTTCCTTCAGAGCCATCGATGTGTCTGCTTGGGGGGGGATATATACGGCTGTGATTATAATCGAAGAGAATTCTCTTGGAAGATAATGCGGTCTACATTTGATTGTGAGGAATTCTAAATCAGGTGAACAGAAGGATTTGAGTTCCTGTATGTTTCCTTCATCACACCATGTCCCGTTAGTCATGAGGCATACGCCCCCGCCACTCTTCTTACCAGAGAGATGTATGTTTCTGTCGGCGCGATGCGTACATATGAGATGAGTAATGTAGGGTATGTAAACATAAAAAGTGGCATTGTTTAAAGTGACTAGTGATATATTTATGACATCCAATTTTTAATTATTGAAGTGGCTAGAGATCTGAGTCAGTATGTTGGCAGCAGCCACTCAATGTTAGTGGTGGCTGTTTAACAGTCTGATGGCCTTGAGATAAAGTTTTCTTTCCAGTCTCTAGGTCCCAGCTTTGATGCACCTGTACTGACCTCGCCTGGACAATAGCGGGGTGAACAGGCAGTGGCTCGGGTGGTTGTTGTCCTTGATGATCTTTTTGGTCTGTGTGTGTATGCATGTGTATGTGTGTGTGTGTGTTTGTTTGAGGGCCTCACAAAGCATATATGGTCTTTTTTCCTTAAACTAATCACGTCATATTTTGTTCATATTCATTGATTTGGACATCAGTCGAACCATGTAACAAAGTACCAAAGGCTGTCCTTACACAGCTTAATACTCTATTACATTCATTCTATTGATTATTTTACTTTCATGCTATGCATTGGAGAGCTGATTCTCTCTAGGTTTGTGTGGGGAACGTAGTGTTATTTGGGCTCTGGCTTTTTCCATTTTTTCCATTGACATCCCGATCAACATGGACATGTCTCTTTGCCCCTTTTGTTTGGTTGCAGCAGCCCACTACTATTGTTAACAGTCCTCCAGAAACCTGTCTGTATGTCAACCATTACCATCCCCTGGCCCTTACACTACAGGTATACAGCAGGACAAATCAAGGACCCAAACACACAGGAGGCTGCTGAGTGGAGGACGGCTCATAGAAATGGCTGGATTGGAGTGAATACCGAAAACACGGAAACTATGTGTCTGAAGAGTTCGATACCATTCCATTGATTCCGTTCCAGCCATTACTATGAGCCCGTCCTCCCCAGTTAAGGTGCCACCAACCTCCTGTGCAACCTGGCAATTGTGACACAGCAGTTCATTAATATAAAGTCTGTTAGATTGAAGTATTGAGTTGCCACTTGGTATCAACCATTCTTTCTTGTGTGAATATTTAGCTAACAAATATTCAATGTTCAAATAATTTTCAATTCCAATGTTCCGTACATAAATGTTTGCCTATATTTCTCAAGCTTTTTAAAAACAACTTTGAAAAGAACCAGTGGGGTAATGAGCTAAATATGAATCTAGTTTTCTAAGATATCTTATATAATCCATAACAGGTTTCACTAGACAGGTTTCAGAAGCCTGCTTGCTTGGTAAATCTCAGTCTGGCAAATCCTGAGAGTCTATCCAACACTGTATATATTTCCAAGGCATAACTTTACTATAATGTTATTATATTTACTGCACATACAGTGGCAACGTTGTTTAAATGTGAATTGTGATTGCAGGACAAGCTTATGTCATTATTCTGCATGAAACAGAACCAGCTGTATGTACCATGTGGCAGCAGCAGTAGCAGCAACCTTTGCCTGTCTGCGTCTGTGCATCTAAAATAGCCCCCTATTCCCTTTGTACTGCACTACTTCTAACCAGGGCCCATACTAGGGCCCAGCTCCACCATTTGGGATGCACATTGTTTTGCATGCCAGTCCCCAGGGTTATGTTATTTATACACTGTCAAGAGAAGGCAAATAACACTTATTTGTGTTTGCAGCCAAGTGAAACCATGCTAGAATAATAGGTCCTCTCAAACATGACACATCCAAGTGAAACCATGTAGAATAATAGGTCCTCTCAAACATGGCACATCCAAGTGAAACCATGTAGAATAATAGGTCCTCTCAAACATGGCACATCCAAGTGAAACCATCCAAGTGAAACCATGTAGAATAATGGCTCCTCTCAAACATGACACATCCAAGTGAAACCATGTAGAATAATGGTCCTCTCAAACATGACAGTGAAACCATGTAGAATAATAGGTCCTCTCAAACATGACACATCCATGAAACCATGTAGAATAATAGGTCCTCTCAAACACCATGTAGAATAATAGGTCCTCTCAAACATGGCACATCCAAGTGAAACCATGTAGAATAATAGGTCCTCTCAAACATGGCACATCCAAGTGAAACCATGTAGAATAATAGGTCCTCTCAAACATGGCACATCCAAGTGAAACCATGTAGAATAATAGGTCCTCTCAAACATGGCACATCCAAGTGAAACCATGTAGAATAATAGGTCCTCTCAAACATGGCACATCCAAGTGAAACCATGCTAGAATAATAGGTCCTCTCAAACATGACACATCCAAGTGAAACCATAGAATAATAGTCCTCTCAAACATGTCCATCCTCAAACATGGTCCTCTCACATCCAAGTGAAACCATGCTAGAATAATAGGTCAAACTCTCAAACATGACACATCCAAGTGAAACCATGTAGAATAATGGCTCCTCTCAAACATGACACATCCAAGTGAAACCATGTAGAATAATGGCTCCTCTCAAACATGACACATCCAAGTGAAACCATGCTAGAATAATAGGTCCTCTCAAACATGACACATCCAAGTGAAACCATGTAGAATAATGGCTCCTCTCAAACATGACACATCCAAGTGAAACCATGCTAGAATAATAGGTCCTCTCAAACATGACACATCCAAGTGAAACCATGTAGAATAATGGCTCCTCTCAAACATGACACATCCAAGTGAAACCATGCTAGAATAATAGGTCCTCTCAAACATGACACATCCAAGTGAAACCATGCTAGAATAATAGGTCCTCTCAAACATGACACATCCAAGTGAAACCATGTAGAATAATGGCTCCTCTCAAACATGACACATCCAAGTGAAACCATGCTAGAATAAAGGTCCTCTCAAACATGACACATCCATGAAACCATAGAATAATGGGTCATCTCAAACATGACACATCCAAGTGAAACCATGCTAGAATAATAGGTCCTCTCAAACATGACACATCCAAGTGAAACCATGCTAGAATAATAGGTCCTCTCAAACATGACACATCCAAGTGAAACCATGCTAGAATAATAGGTCCTCTCAAACATGACACATCCAAGTGAAACCATGTAGAATAATGGCTCCTCTCAAACATGACACATCCAAGTGAAACCATGCTAGAATAATAGGTCCTCTCAAACATGACACATCCAAGTGAAACCATGCTAGAATAATAGGTCCTCTCAAACATGACACATCCAAGTGAAACCATGTAGAATAATGGCTCCTCTCAAACATGACACATCCAAGTGAAACCATGTAGAGTAATGGGTCCTCTCAAACATGACACATCCAAGTGAAACCATGTAGAGTAATGGCTCCTCTCAAACATTACACATCCAAGTGAAACCATGTAGAATAGTGGGTCCTCTCAAACATGACACATCCAAGTGAAACCATGTAGAATAATGGGTCCTCTCAAACATGACACATCCAAGTGAAACCATGTAGAGTAATGGCTCCTCTCAAACATGACACATCCAAGTGAAACCATGTAGAATAATGGCTCCTCTCAAACATGACACATCCAAGTGAAACCATGTAGAATAATGGCTCCTCTCAAAAATGACCCATCCAAGTGAAACCATGTAGAATAGTGGGTCCTCTCAAACATAACACATCCAAGTGAAACCATGTAGAATAGTGGGTCCTCTCAAACATGACACATCCAAGTGAAACCATGTAGAATAATGGGTCCTCTCAAACATAACACATCCAAGTGAAACCATGTCGAATAGTGGGTCCTCTCAAACATGACACATCCAAGTGAAACCATGTAGAATAATAGGTCCTCTCAAACATGACACATCCAAGTGAAACCATGTAGAATAGTGGGTCCTCTCAAACATGACACATCCAAGTGAAACCATGTAGAATAGTGGGTCCTCTCAAACATGACACATCCAAGTGAAACCATGTAGAATAATAGGTCCTCTCAAACATGACACATCCAAGTGAAACCATGTAGAATAGTGGGTCCTCTCAAACATGACACATCCAAGTGAAACCATGTAGAATAATGGCTCCTCTCAAAAATGACCCATCCAAGTGAAACCATGTACAATAGTGGGTCCTCTCAAACATGACACATCCAAGTGAAACCATGTAGAATAGTGGGTCCTCTCAAACATGACACATCCAAGTGAAACCATGTAGAATAATGGGGCCTCTCAAACATGACACATCCAAGTGAAACCATGTAGAATAGTGGGCCCTCTCAAACATGACCCATCCAAGTGAAACCATGTAGAATAGTGGGTCCTCTCAAACATGACACATCCAAGTGAAACCATGTAGAATAATGGGTCCTCTCAAACATGACACATCCAAGTGAAACCATGTAGAATAATGAGTCCTCTCAAACATGACACATCCAAGTGAAACCATGTAGAATAGTGGGTCCTCTCAAACATGACCCATCCAAGTGAAACCATGTAGAATAGTGGGTCCTCTCAAACATGACACATCCAAGTGAAACCATGTAGAATAATGGGTCCTCTCAAACATGACACATCCAAGTGAAACCATGTAGAATAGTGGGTCCTCTCAAACATGACACATCCAAGTGAAACCATGTAGAATAATGGGTCCTCTCAAACATGACACATCCAAGTGAAACCATGTAGAATAATGGGTCCTCTCAAACATGACCCATCCAAGTGAAACCATGTAGAATAGTGGGTCCTCTCAAACATGACACATCCAAGTGAAACCATGTAGAATAGTGGGTCCTCTCAAACATGACACATCCAAGTGAAACCATGTAGAATAATGGATCCTCTCAAATATGACCCATCCAAGTGAAACCATACTAAAATAACTGGTAATCTATGACACATCAGTTCCAAACTGAACAGTGAAAAGTCAGAGGGTATGAGACAGTTTAAGACTGGCGGCATCTGTCTGAACAGTGGAACAGGAGTAAAATACAACAGGGGGGAAAAATCATAACTACACTGTCTGTCTGTCTGTATCCAGGCAGAGGCAGGCACTCAGGTGAAAAATATCAGTGCCAGCATATGTTGGCTGTTTGTATTATGAGAGCAACTGGCAGAAGTTGAACCATCTGGCTGAAGTTCAAGAGGCGTTTGAATACAGACCATTCTCCTAACCCTCCCCCATGCACCCCCCTAAGATTTGCTTTGGAGTTAGTCAAAAAGGTTGCCAGAACCTGTGAATCATTGCAGTATGCCACTCGCAGAGAAATGAATGGTAGAAGTGTGTTTTTATTTTTACAGGAATGCATTGTTGTACTACTTCAGTTGCTTTATGTGCAGTGGAGAGAGAGGCAATGGGGTGGCTGCAGTGGAGAGAGAGGCAATGGGGTGGCTGCAGTGAAGAGAGAGGCAATGGGGTGGCTGCAGTGAAGAGAGAGGCAATGGGGTGGCTGCAGTGGAGAGAGAGGCAATGGGGTGGCTGCAGTGGAGAGAGAGGCAATGGGGTGGCTGCAGTGGAGAGAGAGGCAATGGGGTGGCTGCAGTGAAGAGAGAGGCAATGGGGTGGCTGCAGTGAAGAGAGAGGCAATCGGGTGGCTGCAGTGAAGAGAGAGGCAATGGGGTGGCTGCAGTGGAGAGAGAGGCAATGGGGTGGCTGCAGTGGAGAGAGAGGCAATGGGGTGGCTGCAGTGGAGAGAGAGGCAATGGGGTGGCTGCAGTGAAGAGAGAGGCAATGGGGTGGCTGCAGTGGAGAGAGAGGCAATCGGGTGGCTGCAGTGAAGAGAGAGGCAATGGGGTGGCTGCAGTGGAGAGAGAGGCAATGGGGTGGCTGCAGTGGAGAGAGAGGCAATGGGGTACCTGCAGTGGAGAGAGAGGCAATGGGGTGGCTGCAGTGGAGAGAGAGGCAATGGGGTGGCTGCAGTGGAGAGAGAGGCAATGGGGTGGCTGCAGTGGAGAGAGAGGCAATGGGGTGGCTGCAGTGGAGAGAGAGGCAATGGGGTGGCTGCAGTGGAGAGAGAGGCAATGGGGTGGCTGCAGTGGAGAGAGAGGCAATGGGGTGGCTGCAGTGGAGAGAGAGGCAATGGGGTGGCTGCAGTGGAGAGAGAGGCAATGGGGTGACTCCATAAAAATATAAATGTCAAATTCACTCCCACAACACTCAAACCCCTCTATGTTAAAACATCCATGTTTAAACTCTCACGCACAGAACCTGCTCTCTCATACTCTCTTTCATGGTCTAATTCAACTTTACAGAAGAATGTCTTTATAACAGTTGTCTAATTCAACTTTACAGAAGAATGTCGTTATAACATAAGACATTACTCTCTACTAATTCATAATGGCTCCGCATTGTCTGTGTCCTGGCTAGAGAATGGGCCCTCTGTGACCTTACACAGTGGTTCTGTTCAGGGGTCAGCTGCCACAGACCCTGGGCTGCTCCTGCTACCGGTCACACTGTGTGGAGAATGACACAGTCACAGAGACTAGTCATCGTTAACCATGTGAGTCACTCATTAAGAATAACAATGCCAGTCAGGAAGGAGCTGGAGGAACAGCATAGCAATGCACTGAAGCTGAATCTAACAGCTAAATCTGTTGTACATTATTTTTGATATTTCACAGTTTATGTTTTTTTGCTAATCATTTTGTCACCTAATGAGTAACAACATATTTAGAAACATGAAATATAAATGTTAACGTGAAAGAGTGATCAATAAATGATTTTGTATGCGACTGTCATTTTGTCCCCCTGCAGGCCAAGATCACTATTATATATTTGGATTGGGCAAGCTCTCATAATGCAGATGTTGACGTTTTCTTACAATGTTGTTATTATAGTCATACATGTTTAGGCTTAGGTTACTACTGTATATTATGTAATTGGTAAAACTATATGGAGATAAAAAAAATAACTGAAGGCATGAACAATCAACATGTTATTTTGCGCATGTTGCCTTGAACAGAGGAGAAAGTTGTTCAAAAAAGTGAACTTTTCGAATTTGGTTTTCTTGGGGAGAATAGGGGGGGCTAGCTTCCTCAGCATATTCCGGGTTTCGCTGGATGAGAAGTTTCCTGTGTTGGTCGCTAGTGAGACTCGCTGCAGAAGCAGATAAACAATATGAACTGACACGGTGAAACCGTTAACTTTAGGAAAATCAAGTACATGTCCTCTTTCTAGTTGCAGTAGTCCGACAACGCCATAGCTATGGCGCGAGACTGCACTACACGAAGTTTGGACAATATTGATCTCTCTGCTTTGAGGGTGAGTTCTCGTTGTGCCAACGTCTAATTCATTGAAATGTAGGTTGACTTTTGTGTAAACATTGCGTAGTCGATGTTGGTTACAAAGTTTCAAACTGTAGTCTATTAATTTAAGGAAACGTCAGCTACATTGTAACAAAAAGTGAGCAACGTTGTAACAAATTGTTTGAGCTTTCCTGTTACAATATTATGAAACCATTGATGCAGTTTTCTGAACATGTTTTGCTTTCAGAAGTGAATATGTTGTTGGTTTGTCAGATTTACAACTGTTTCATAAGCAACTGAATGATTGGGGGTAAAATAACTTGAGTTAAAAAAAAGTGAAGTTGTCTAAGTTACAATAATAATGCAGTAGAAATATGGTGTTGGCATGGTACAAGTGTTGACAAATGAAACATACTTGTTGGGAGCCATGCCATGCAATATTCCGTTTAAATGATGACCTAAAGGTCCAACATGATTCTGATCAGATGCTTTCAAAATGACTTTATTTATTTATGTCTGTTCCCTTTCAATTCATGTGAAGTAATGTAATGTTGTCGTCTTGTTTCAGGATCCTGCTGGGATATTTGAGCTGGTAGAAGTGGTTGGAAATGGAACATATGGGCAAGTCTACAAGGTTTGTAGTTTATGTCAGACCTACTTTCCTATTATTGTCTTTGATCATGATTACAATTGAAGATGTGTCAGTTGGAATGATTGACATTCAAAGGAGCATATTGAAAATACAATATGTAAATGTTGCATGATGGCACTCTCTCAATATTTAATTGAAGTTGAAAAGGAAAATGTATATAGTAACACAACTACAGCTGACAGCAGATGTTAGTGTGAAACTTGGTGTCAGTCTAAAGAAAGTACTAACTACTAAGTGAGAAAAGTGTGTGAAAGAAACAGTGACCCAAATGCACTGTGTAGTAGCTTACAAACACAAGCATCTTTAACACTCTTGGGTGGAGTCCACTTCCTTATCGAAATCAGCATCACTGAAAGCTTCAGTGATGGTTTGTGGTTCTTTAAAAAAACATTGAGGTGATTTAAATTAGCTTGACCGGCAAAGCGAGTGGTGCTAGCCACATTCTCACAGATGTGTCAACTCAGTGTGAGCTAGCAGTTGGGTGAATACCTTAGGTTGCACAAGCCTTTGATTTACAAGAAGCTAACCCAGTCAAGATCCGGTGTAACATAAAAGAGATCAGGAATGCATGACATGATAAAAGCTTTTTTAATGTCACACAATTTTTGTCCACTTATATTCAAAAGTGCAAGAAGGTTGTCTGTTAATATCAATTCCTAAACAGTAGTTAGCATAGTTCCAAACTGAAAAGACAGACTGTCAACTCTGTTGTTAATGTAGTACACAGCATGTCAAAATCTCACCTGAATTTAATATATATTTTCTGTTATATGGATCAATGTCAGAGTTGGCCATTAGTGGCCAGACAGCTTCCTCCTCTTCTTTCCTCTTCTGTGTGCAGTGCAGTGCACAATTTCAGACCTATAACAGGAACAGTGACTTCACACATATTCCAAATTCCTTGTCATTCTTCAGGTCAATGATTTCTATCTCACGTACACTGAGTGAACAAAACATTAGGAACACCATCTCTTTCCATGACATAGACTAACCAGGTTAATCCAGGTGAAAGCTATGATCCCTTATTGATGTCACCTGTTAAATCCACTTAAATCATTGTAGATTAAAGGGAGGAGACAGGTTAAAGAAGGATTTTTAAGCCTTGAGGCAATTGAGACATGGATTATGTATGTGTGTCATTCAGAGGCTGAATAGTCAAGAGAAAATATTTAAGTGCTTTTGAACGGGGTATGGTCATAGGTGCAGGGCACACCGGTTTGAATGTGTCAAGAACTGCAACGCTGCTGGTTTTTCACACTCAACAGTTTCCAGTTTGTGGTCATAGTGGTCATAATGGTCATAGTGGTCACAGTGGTCATAATGGTCATAGTGGTCATAGTGGCCACAGTGGTCATAATGGTCATAGTGGTCACAGTAGTCATAATGGTCACAGTGGCCATAATGGTCATAATGGTCACAGGGGTCATAGTGGTCATAATGGTCATAGTGGTCACAGTGGTCATAATGGTCATAATGTTCATAGTGGTCATAGTGGTCATAATGGTCATAGTGGTCACATTGGTCACAGTGGTCATGCTGGTCATAGTGGTCATAATGGTCATAGTGGTCATACTGGTCATAGTGGTCATACTGGTCATAGTGATCATAGTGGTCATAGTGGTCATAATGGTCATAGTGGTCATTGTGGTCATAATGGTCATAGTGGTCACAGTGGTCAAAGGGGTCATAATGGTCATAGTGGTCATAGTGGTCATACTGGTCATAGTGGTCATAGTGGTCATTGTGGTCATAATGGTCATAGTGGTCATAGTGGTCACAGTGGTCATAGTGGTCAAAGGGGTCATAATGGTCATAATGGTCACAGGGGTCATAGTGGTCATAATGGTCATAGTGGTCACAGTGGTCATAATGGTCATAGTGGTCACAGTGGTCACAGTGGTCATACTGGTCATATTGGTCATAGTGTTCTCAGAATCTTATTATTTGTATTTTTTTCTCCTCTACAATTTATCCGTTCTGAACGTCAAAGGGAATGCGCTTGTGTGGAAAATATTGATTTTGAAATTGTTTATTGGGCTTGTTCTGAAGGCAGCACATCTTGTTTTACAGTACAGTCTGAAGTCTTGGTTTTAATCATCCATCCCCTTGGGGTTTCAGTGCAGATGTCTGATCCATGCCACAGTTTTGTTCCATGCTGAATCTTTTAGACGTGACAATTACTGTCAGGCTGAGAAAACAAAAAACAGTCCAGGGCCCGGTTTCCAAATAGCGATAGAACATAGGCTTACGAGTGTTTTAACGATGTATCTTTCCTACAACGGCCGAAGATGTAACATGCGTTTCCCAAAACACCACGCAGAGAGAATGTTCGCTAAGTGCGTCATCGAAATAAAGGGAGTGCTACTCTGGGTCAGCTTTCTCCATTCAAATGTTACCTTGACATTAGAATTATTCCACAATACTGACGACGGATCAGCTCCTAGAGATATTATCACGTAATGGCTGCAAATATTGAGGCGGCTTATTCTCATGCTTACCCTATAATAATGCACTAAATCAAGATTTGGCACATCATTGCACATATATGCACACACTGGTCACACTGTATTTATTTTGCTCCTTTTCACCCCATTATTTCTATTTCTACTTTGAACATTCTTCCACTGCAAATCTACCATTCCAGCGTTTTACTTGCTATATTGTATTTACTTTGCCACCATGGCCTTTTTTTGCCTTTAATTCCCTTATCTCACCTCATTTGCTCACATTGTATATAGACTTATTTGTCTACTGTATTATTGACTGTATGTTTGTTTTACTCCATGTGTAACTCTGTGTTGTTGTATGTGTCGAACTGCTTTGCTTTATCTTGGCCAGGTCGCAATTATAAATGAGAACTTGTTCTCAACTTGCCTACCTGGTTAAATAAAGGTGAATATATATATATATATATATATATATATGTTAGGCTACACCATGAAATACATTGAGACAAAATAGCAAAATAAAGTAACCAAATAGCTAACTAAAACTCAATTGAATAAACATGAAATTGATTTCAATATCATTTATATACACTACATGACCAAAAGTATGTGAACACCTGCTCGTCAAACATCTCATTCCAAAATCATGGGTATTAATATGGAGTTGGTCCGCTTTTTGCTGCTATAAGAGCCTCCACTCTCTGGGAAGGCTTTCCACTAGATGTTGGAACATTGCTGCAGGGACTTACTTCTATTCAGCCACAAGAGCATTAGTGAGGTCGGGCACTGATGTTGGGCAATTACGTCTGGCTTGCAGTCTGTGTTCTAATTCACCCCAAAGGTGTTTGATGGGGTTGAGGTCAGAGCTCTGTGCAGGTCAGTCGAGTTCTTCCACACCGATCTCGACAAACCATTTCAGTATGGACCTTGCTTTGTCCACGGGGGCATTGTCATGTTGAAACAGAAAAGGGCCTTCCCAAACTGTTGCCACAAAGTTGGAAGCACAGAATCATCTAGAATGTCATTGTATGCTATAGCGTTAACATTTCCCTTTACTGGAACTAAGGGGCCTAGCCCGAGTCATAAAAAACAGTCCCAGACCATTATTCCTCCTCCACCAAATTTTATAGTCGGCACTATGCATTGGGGATGGTAGCATTTGCTTGGCATTGCTAAACCCAGATTAGTCCTTCGGACTAACAGATGTTGCCCTGAAGTGTACTGTGATTTAGTCAAACAGTACACTTCAGGGCAAATCTTCAGCTGTTTAAAATGCAGATAAATGCTGTTGTTAGCATGATGTGTGGTGGGATCTTTGGTGAGAGCAGGGGAAATGGCAGTGGTGTCATACCATGAGAAACACGGATGAGAATGTCAGCCCGGTAAACTCTCTCAAATGGGTGACCTTTGCCATATGATGTTCAATGTCTGTTCTTCAAAATACCAGTCCATACAATGTCATGCAAGATGAGATAGTATGTATCCAAATCAAATATTGAATAATGCTTGCAAGCAGCACAAAATTCTAACAACATATTACTACTATGTGTGTTAGAAAATAATAGAACTTCAGTTAGTATAATCCTGATAATACTGTGCAGTTCTAGTATGCTAGGGCACCTGACTTGTTGTCATGCTCAGGAGAGGAAGACTTGGCACCGATGCTGGTCTATTGTTTCCAGTCTGCCTTTACTTCCATGGGACCCTGTTTTTGACCCGTTTAACACAGCATTCTTATCATCTCATTGTAAGTGCTGAATAATCATGTTTTTTTTTATTGTAGTATTTTGGATAATCTTGTTATTGTCGTGTGTCTGACAGCCAGTGGTGGTCTTCATTTTGGAACTGCTCCTAATCTCCTCTGCTTTTAGGGTGAAGCAGCGGGTATGTCCTCGTCATGTTTTCCAGGGGGTTATGTGTCTGGCCTCATCTTTGCATTCATCACAGGCATCAGAGTAATGGTTTTCTTAACATAGTAAATCTTACAGAGACCCATCAATGCTGGTTAAAAGGGTGGATTGTTAGCAAGGGGGTCACATGATGAGAGTAGTTTCCCCGAGGTAGTTTATCCTCTGGGGGCTTCATGTAGTTTGGCAGCAGAATAGGATGGTCCATTCAGAGAGGAGCTTGTGTGACAGGGTCTCTCACTCATTCCAGGGTAAACTTTAACATGTGACTAACCATCTTAATAAGAATGAAAATGGATTGTGATTTGTTGCATCAGTGATCTCATCTGTGTCTTCTGGGGATACAGTACTCAAGAGTGTTGAAGTAATTAGGCGTACCGTAGATTGTGTCATTGTCAGTGTTTGACATGTTGTATTTGGTTTAGCAATACATTCTTATTGTATGACGATAACTGTCTCAGTCCATATAGCCATATCTCATGCTATTGTTCTTAGGCTGACTATATCTAGGGTGTATTCTTCTTTTGAATGGGCACTTCCCTGTCTTGCGAAATGCAAACTCATGAAGTGTGAAAAAGTTGGTTAAAGTCAGGCTCGCACTGCAGCAACAGAGCAGCACTGGAGAGGCGTCGTCACTTGCGTGCCTCTCAGGTCAGATATTGAGAAAGTCCCAGTATATTGGGAATCATCACGAAGCAGGCAGGGAGAGGAAATTGATTTCTGAACCTCAGCCGATGTTCAAACCACTGGGATACCTGCCTGGATCTGGTGGCGTTACTGTATCCCAGTCCCCTCAGCTCTGAGAAAGAGACATGGAAGGGCCCCGTCCTGGTGTTGAGATGTGGGCTCACTGGATGCGTCACGAATGGTACTCTATTCCCTATTGACTGCACTACATTTGACCAGGGCCCATAGGGAAAAGGGTGCCATTTGGGATGCAACTACCGAGTAGGCCTGTGTTTGGGTAGGGAACGGGAGAAGGCCCTCCCTATGGCCGTGTGGTAGGAACTGTGGTAGTGGGTAGGTGTTGGGCGATATACCCTTTCATAAGGAAATCAGTCAATTAATATAAATTCATTAGGCCCTAATCTATTGATTTCACATGACTAGGAATACATATATGGTAGGAGCGTGGATCAGAAAACCAGTCAGTATCTGGTGTGACCACTATTTGCCTCATGCAGCGCAACACATCTCCTTCGCATAAAATTGATCAGGCTGTTGATTGTGGCCTATGGAATGATGTCCCGCTACTCTTCAATGGCTGTGCAAAGTTACTGGATATTAGAGGGAACTGGAACACGCTGTCGTACACGTCGATCCAGAGCATCCAAAACATGCTCAATGGGTGACATGTCTGGTGAGTATGCAGGCCATGGAAGAACTGGGACATTTTCAGCTTCCAGGAATTGTGTACAGATCCTTGCGACATGGGGTGATGGCGGGGGATGAATGGCACTACAATGGGCCACAGGATTTCATCACGGTTTCTCTGTAAATTGAAATTGCCATTGATAAATTGCAATTGTGTTTGTTGTCTGTAGCTTATGTCTGCCCATACCATAACCCCACTGCCACAATGTGGAACTCTGTTCACAATGTTTACATCAGCAAACCACTTGCCCACACAATGCGATATACTTGGTCTGCAAATGTGAGGCCAGTTGGATGTACTACCAAAGTTTTCAAAAATGAAGTTAGAGGTTGCTTATGGTAGAGAAATGCACATTCAATTCTCTGGCAACAGCTCTGGTGGACATTCCTGCAGTATGCATTCCAATTGCACGCCCCCTCAAAACTTGAGACATCTGTGGCATTATGTTGTGTGACACAACTGCACATATTAGAGTGGCCTTTTACTATCCCCAGCACAAGGTGCACCTGTGTAATGATCATGCTGTTTAATCAGCTTCTTGATACGCCATACCTGTCAGGTGGAGGGATTATCTTGGCCAAGGAGAAATGGTCACTAACAGGGATGTAATCAAATTTGTCCACATTTGAGAGAAATGTCTGCAATATTTTATTTCAGCTCATGAAACATGGGACCAATCACTTTACATGTTGTGTTTAGACTTTTGTTCAGTGTATAAGAAATCTAAGATGTGTCAAATAAATTATATCCAGCTCAGGGCTCCAGTTATGCATTTGGTTTGCTAACCTGTTAGCTAAGTTGCTGGATGTCAAGATCAAGCTTCTTGGTTACATCAGAGACATTCAATCCCCTCCTGGATCAAGATCCCTGTTGCCTAAATTGCTTTGTGCATATATAAAAATGTATGTATATATATTTTTATTTTAAGAACGTGAAATGTCAGAATAATAGGAGGAGAGAATCATTTATTCGTGTCTAGGGTGTGTTCTAGTCTTGAATTTCTATGTTGGTGTGATTCCCAATGGTTCCCAGTTGGAGGCAGCTGATGATCGTTGCCTCTAACTGGGGATCATATTTCGTGTGGTCCTTTTCCCACATGCGTTTGTGTGATATTGTTTCGTTTTGGTTTAGTGCTATGTGCGCTAAGAACTGCACGTTAGTTTATTCTTTGTTGTTTTTGAAGGTTCACTTTAATAAATATGTGGAACTCTACTCACGCTGCGCCTCGGTCCGCTCATTATGTAT
This sequence comes from Oncorhynchus keta, assembly GCF_023373465.1. Classification (NCBI taxonomy): domain Eukaryota; kingdom Metazoa; phylum Chordata; class Actinopteri; order Salmoniformes; family Salmonidae; genus Oncorhynchus; species Oncorhynchus keta. Next base: position 25,822,956 of record NC_068450.1, read on the forward strand.
TCGACGAACGTGACAGAATATCCCACCACTACAGGACCAAGCAGCGTACCATTTAGGTAAAGGCTCCCCGCACTCGCCCTGAAGAGCGTGTTATCAGTCCGATGAAACCTGTGCCGGCTCCATGCACCAGGCCTCCAGTGCGTCTCCCCAGCCCGGAGCGTCCTGTGCCGGCTCCACACACTCGACCTGAGGAGCGTGTCATCAGCCCGATGCGACCTGTGCCGATGCCCAGTCCAGGCACGGTGTCCAGTCCCGCTCCAAGGCCGGAACCGTCCTCTGCGCCGGTGCCCAGTCCAGGCACGGTGTCCAGTCCTGCTCCATGGCCGGATCCGTGGGTTTTGAAGGTGCTATGTCCCGCACCAGAGCCGCCACCGACCCACCCTAACCCTCCCCATTCAGATTGAGTTTTTGCAGTCGGAGTCAGCACCTTTGGGGGGGGGTACTGTCACGCCCTGACCATAGAGAGGCCTTGGGGTTCTCTATGGTGCAATAGGTCAGAGCGTGACTAGGGGTGTTCTAGTCTTGAACTTCTATGTTGGTGTGAGTATGGTTCCCAATTGGAGGCAGCTGATGATCGTTGCCTCTAATTGGGGATTATATTTAGTGTGGTCCTTTTCCCAACTGCGTTTGTGTGATATTGTTTCGTTTTTGTTTAGGGCTATGTGCACTACGAACTGCACATTAGTTTATTCTTTGTTGTTTTTTCTTTGTTGTTTCGGGTAGCCTTCCACAAGCTTCTCACAATAAGTTTCCTTTCCTACTATTGTTTGTACTGATGAACGTGGTACCTTCAGGCGTTTGGAAATTGCTCCCAAGGATGAACCAGACTTGTGGAGGTCTAAAAATAAATCTGAGGTTTTGGCTGATTTCTTTAGATTTTCCCATGACGTCAAGCAAAGAGGCCCTGAATTTGAAGGTAGGCCTTGAAATATATCCGCACGTACACCTCCAATTGACTCAAATGATGTCAATTAGCCTATCAGAATCTTGAAGCCATGAATCTTGAAGCCATGACATTATTTTCTAGAATTTCCCAAGCTGTTTAAAGGCACAGTCAACTTAGTGTATGTTAACTTCTGACCCACTGGAATTGTGATACAGTGAAATAATCTGTCGTTAAACAATTGTTGGAAAGATGACTTGTGTCATGCACAAAGTAGATGTCCTAACCCACTTGCCAAACCTATAGTTTGTTAAAAAGAAATTTATGGAGTGGTTGAAAAACTAGTTTTAATGACTCCAACCTAAGCATATGTAAACATCCAACTTCAACTGTATATATATATATATATATATATATATATATATATATATATATATATACATATATATATATATATATATTTTATAGCACCCCTTGTGTGCACTTCCAGTAATATCGTATTCCCCAGTATTGTACAGAAATGGTATGATGGTATGAAAATCTGGATACTGCCCAACCCTAGTAGTGGGTAATAACCCCTAGACCCTGCCCTCAGTGGGAGGTGTGGAGAGGGCAGCCGGTCCCTCGCTGAGCTATTTCTGTCCAAAAGGGTATTTCCTCATTATTCCCTCACCATACTGTGAAGCCCCTCTCTCCCCCTATCACATTGTATCTAATGACAGGCAGAAAAACATGAAGTAGTGAATGAGAAAAAGCAGATTTCCGTCAGAAGAAAGGCAGTGGCACTTCTATCAACACTACTAAGGTGTGGATAAGAAGTATATTGTGATGAGAGGTTCATTGCATGAGATTAGATCATTTGGGCCTTCCCCAAAATGTTGCCACAAATGTGCTGTAGTGTTAAGATTTCCCTTCACTGGAACTAAGGGGCCTAGCCCCAAAAAAGGCCCCCAGATCATTATTCCTCCTCCACCAAATGTTATAGTTGGCATTATGCATTGGGGCTGGTAGTGTTCTCCTGGCATCCCCCTAACCCAGATTAGTCCGACAGACTACCAGATGGTGAAGAGTGAAATCATCACTCCAGAGAACACGTTTCCACTGCTCCAGAGTCCAATGGCGGCGAGCTTTACACCACTCCAGCTGACACTTCACATTGAGCATGGTGATCTTAGGCTTGTGTGCGCCTGCTTGAACATGGAAACCCATTTTATGAAGCTCCCAACGAACAGTTATTGTGCTGATGTTGCTTCTAGAGGCAGTTTGGAAGTGTTGCAACTGAGGACAGATGATTTTTCACAGACTATGCGCTTCAGCACTCTGTGATCCCAGTCTCTGAGCTTGTGTGGCCTACCACTTCAGAGCTGAGCTGTTGTTGCTCCTAGATGTTTCCGGTTCATAATAACATTTACATTTACATTTAAGTCATTTAGCAGACGCTCTTATCCAGAGCGACTTACAAATTGGTGCATTCACCTTATGACATCCAGTGGAACAGTCACTTTACAATAGTGCATCTAAATCTTAAAAAGGGGGGGGGGTGAGAAGGATTACTTATCCTATCCTAGGTATTCCTTAAAGAGGTGGGGTTTCAGGTGTCTCCGGAAGGTGGTGATTGACTCCGCTGTCCTGGCGTCGTGAGGGAGTTTGTTCCACCATTGGGGGGCCAGAGCAGCGAACAGTTTTGACTGGGCTGAGCGGGAACTGTGCTTCCTCAGTGGTAGGGAGGCGAGCAGGCCAGAGGTGGATGAACGCAGTGCCCTTGTTTGGGTTTAGGGCCTGATCAGAGCCTGGAGGTACTGAGGTGCCGTTCCCCTCACAGCTCCGTAGGCAAGCACCATGGTCTTGTAGCGGATGCGAGCTTCAACTGGAAGCCAGTGGAGAGAGCGGAGGAGCGGGGTGACGTGAGAGAACTTGGGAAGGTTGAACACCAGACGGGCTGCGGCGTTCTGGATGAGTTGTAGGGGTTTAATGGCACAGGCAGGGAGCCCAGCCAACAGCGAGTTTCAGTAATCCAGACGGGAGATGACAAGTGCCTGGATTAGGACCTGCGCCGCTTCCTGTGTGAGGCAGGGTCGTACTCTGCGGATGTTGTAGAGCATGAACCTACAGGAACGGGCCACCACCTTGATGTTAGTTGAGAACGACAGGGTGTTGTCCAGGATCACGCCAAGGTTCTTAGCGCTCTGGGAGGAGGACACAATGGAGTTGTCAACCGTGATGGCGAGATCATGGAACGGGCAGTCCTTCCCGGGAGGAAGAGCAGCTCCGTCTTGCCGAGGTTCAGCTTGAGGTGGTGATCCGTCGTCCACACTGATATGTCTGCCAGACATGCAGAGATGCGATTCGCCACCTGGTCATCAGAAGGGGAAAGGGAAGATTAATTGTGTGTCGTCTGCATAGCAATGATAGGAGAGACCATGTGAGGTTATGACAGAGCCAAGTGACTTGGTGTATAGCCAGAATAGGAGAGGGCCTAGAACAGAGCCCTGGGGGACACCAGTGGTGAGAGCGCGTGGTGAGGAGACAGATTCTCGCCACGCCACCTGGTAGGAGCGACCTGTCAGGTAGGACGCGATCCAAGCGTGGGCCGCGCCGGAGATGCCCAACTCGGAGAGGGTGGAGAGGAGGATCTGATGGTTCACAGTATCGAAGGCAGCCGATAGGTCTAGAAGGATGAGAGCAGAGGAGAGAGAGTTAGCTTTAGCGGTGCGGAGCGCCTCCGTGGTACAGAGAAGAGCAGTCTCAGTTGAATGACTAGTCTTGAAACCTGACTGATTTGGATCAAGAAGGTCATTCTGAGAGAGATAGCGGGAGAGCTGGCCAAGGACGGCACGTTCAAGAGTTTTGGAGAGAAAAGAAAAAAGGGATACTGGTCTGTAGTTGTTGACATCGGAGGGATCGAGTGTAGGTTTTTTCAGAAGGGGTGCAACTCTTGCTCTCTTGAAGACGGAAGGGACGTAGCCAGCGGTCAGGGATGAGTTGATGAGCGAGGTGAGGTAAGGGAGAAGGTCTCCGGAAATGGTCTGGAGAAGAGAGGAGGGGATAGGGTCAAGCGGGCAGGTTGTTGGACAGCTCTTACAGTTGCCATCTTGCATGATGCCAGATGGCACAGACAGAGATTGTCGCCTCGCTTCACATCCTTAGGAAACGATGCAGTAATTTGTTTTTTATGTCTGATTTCTTACATTGTTAGCCCAGAAAATCTTAAGTGTTATTACATACGGACGGGGAGAACTATTGGATATAAGAGTGACATCAATTTACCAACATTACGACCAGGAATTCCACTTTTCCGAAGCGGATCCTTTTTTCAGACCTCCACCCTGGACATTGGATCTAATCCCAGAGGCCGACCCAAAACAACGCCGTCGCCACAGGAGAGGCTGACGGAGTGGCCTCCTGGTCAGACTTAGAAGGTGAGCACACCATCCACCGCTTCCGAGCATATTTCTCGCCAATATACAGTCTCTAGACAAAAAGGTGGACGAAATTAGGGCATCAGAGATTGAAACATTCTCTGTTTCACGGAAACATGGCTCTCCCCCAGCAGATACCTTGACGGCCCTGAAAGAACTTCACTGGACTATGTAAACTGGAAACCATATATCCTGAGGCTGCATTTATTGTAGCTGAGGATTTTAACAAAGCTAGTTTGAGAACAAGGCTACCTATATTCTACCAGCACATTGATTGTTTTACCCGCTCGAGCAAAACACTGGACTACTGTAATTCTAACTTCTGCGATGCATACACGGCCCTCCCCGGCCCTCCCTTCGGCAAATCTGACCATGACTCCATCTTGTTGCTCCCCTCCTATAGGCAGAAACTAAAACAGGAAGCGCCCATGCTTAGGTCTGTCCAAAGCTGGTCTGATCAATTGGATCCACGCTTCAAGATTGCTTCAATCACGTGGACTGGGATATGTTCCGGGTAGCCTCAGACAATAACATCGACGTATACGCTGACTCTGTGAGTGAGTTTATTAGGAAGTGCATTGGAGATGTTGTACCCACTGTGACTATTAAAACCTTCCCTAATCAGAAACCATGGATTGACGGCAGCATTCACGTAAAACTGAAAGTGCGAACCACTGCATTTAATCATGGCAAGGCGACTGGTAACATGACCAAATACAAACAGTGTAGGTATTCCCTCCGCAAGGCAATCAAACAAGCAAAGTGTCAGTATAGAGACCAAGTAGAGTCGCAATTCAATGGCTCAAATACGAGACGTATGTGGCAGGGTCTACAGACAATCACGGATTACAAAAAGAAAACCATCGCATCGCAGACGTCTTGCTCCCAGACAAATTAAACAACTTCTTTGCACGCTTTGAGGACAATAGACAATACAGTGCCACCGACATGGCCCGCTACCAAAGACTGTGGGCTCTCCTTCTCCATGGCCGACGTGAGTAATACATATAAATGTGTTAACCCTCGCAGGGCTGCCGGGCCAGACGGCATCCCTAGCCGCGTCCTCAGAGCATGCGCAGACCAGCTGGCTGGTGTGTTTACGGACATATTCAATCAATCCCTATCTCAGTCTGCTGTCCCCACATGCTTCAAGTTGGCCACCATTGTTCCTGTTCCCAAGAAAGCTAAGGTAACTGAACTAAATGACTATCGCCCCCGTAGCACTCACTTCTGTCATCATGAAGTGCTTTGAGAGACTAGTCAAGGATCATATCACCTCCACCCTACCTGATACCCTAGACCCACTCCAATTTGCTTACCGCCCCAATAGGTCCACAGACGATGCAATCGCCATCACACTGCACACTGCCCAATCCCATTTGGACAAGAGAAATATCTATGGAAGAACGCAGTTCATTGACTACAGCTTAGCATTTAACACCATAGTACCCTCCAAACTCATCATTAAGCTTGAGACCCTGGGTCTCGACCCCGCCCTGTGCAACTGGGTCCTGGACTTTCTGACGGGCCGCCTCCAGGTGCTGAAGGTAGGAAACAACATCTCCACCCGGCTGATCCTCAACACTGCCCTCGGAGTATGGTGTCAGGAAAATAACCTCTCATTCAACGTCAACAAAAGAAAGGAAATAATCGTGGACTCACATTAACATCTGCTAACCATGTGTATGTGACCAATAAAATTTGATTTGACCGGGGCAGCTCCAGCAGGGCAGAAATTTGACTAATTGACTTGTTGGAAAGGTGGGATCCTATGACAGTGCCACGTTGAAATTCATTGAGTTCTTCAGTAAGGCCATTCTAATGCCAATGTTTGTCTATGGAGATTGCATGGCTGTGTGCTCGATTTTACACACCTGTCAGAAATGGGTGTGGCTGAAATGGCCGAATCCACTAATTTGAAGGGGTGTCACATACTTTTGTATATATAGTGTAGCTTTAAAACTGTAATACTTTCTCATGTGTAGAATTGCAGGAAATGAGTTTTAAAGAAGGACTATGCAGAAGTTGCTCTACCATTTTCCTGGTTATAGTTTGCATCATTTCAGTTTATGTGACAAAATAAGGTGTCATTGTGTAGAGAATCATTGTATCATCTAAACCGCTGTTTGAAGCTGGTGTAACCGAAAGGAAGACTCAAAAACGTAACGTCAGAATGGGAAGCATAGAAATAGCACACATAGAACAGATCTACCGATTCCTAAACTTGCTTTCAACGGAATTAAAAATCTATAATTCACATTTCTATGTGAATTTGGTCATGTCTCCCATAAAGTTACATATTGTAGCTTTAAAACATAAAATCTTTGTATCTGTGGCCAAGTGAATGGCCTCTAAAATGGTAGGTTGGAGAGCACGCCATTGGCCACACCCACTACCACTACCCCAACCCCATACACTAGCTTTTCCACCACTGCTGAAAAAAATCCCCGGGGAAACTCTGACTTCAGTGTCTCTTTATTAGAATGGAGAATGTGATTTTTGCAATGCCCCCCCCCCCCCACAAATTGAATGTGTTTCAGAGAGAGCAGGCTCACTATGTGATGTGTGAAATGCTGAAGAGGTTGTAGGGGTTTGAGCCTCGGGCTGATTAGTGGACAGTTTGCTCTTTTCTCTCTCCTCTCCTTTGATCAGCAGGAGGAATGTGCTCTCATCTCTCTCACGCAGTCTCTTTATGGCCTGCTTTGGATCATGTGCACATGCTTGCACTCATTATCTGTCAAATAATAATGACTTTGGGGAAATCATTTTTACAACATATTTACAACATTAATAAGTACATGTATTGTTTTTGAACATGTTAGTCTGACATGTTATTCAAAGGATTTGCTGGCACACTAAAATAAGCATTTTGAAATGGGCAATCAAATGATCTGCTACTTCTGCAGTGATTCCGTGAGTGTGAGACCTATAACTATTGTCCTACTGTATGTTATGCATGTTCAAGGTCTCAAATCTCACTAACACTAGGAATTATTCCCCTACAGATGTAGGATCTTAATTTGAGCCAGTTTGCAAGCAAGAAAATAATCCTGCATAAACAGGAAATGTTAAATATTATGGGGATTACTATGAATGAACATTTTTGTAGTGGCTGATACATTTTTTCGTTAGGGCAAATCAAGTCAAGAATTTTCCAAGTGGAAATGACAAACTTTAAGAAGACTTAAAAACTCAAATACACAAGTGTGCATTTCCTGCGGTGCAGTAAAATTCTCAGCAACAAAAAAAGTGATCAAATTAAGATCCTACATCTGTATATTGTAGAAATATATATATATTCTACCTCGCATTGCTTGCCCATAACTGGTGAATTGTCTGGCCACCAAAAGCATTTCAATTGTGTTTCCCTTTGAAAATAGCCTGTGGCAATGGAACATAGCCAGCCTAAACGTTTAAGAATAATTTTGGTCAAAGCAAGAATGTGCCACAATGCCTCGTGACTAATATATTTTTAACAAAAGAAATAGACATTTGTAATTTTGTAAAACATTTGTTAAAAATCTGATTTGTCTAGAACTCTATTGTTTGTATATGGTCATTGGCCCAACAGTTTTCAGCCCATTGTTATTGTAAAAGAGAATCAGATTTTAATCCAATTCGATTAGATGAGGTCTTGTTATTTTCCATGTGTGCTTGCTCTCTCACTCTGCTGTTCTGGCACAGGAAGCTGTGGCCATTTTAACTCCTGCCTGTGCTCGTGGGGAACCCTGGCCCACATCCTGATTGAACCTGGTGCTGAGTGTCTACTTCAGAGTTCTGTTCACATGGTGTGGCCTGCTGCTGTCTGCCCGACCGCCAAACACTCTAGTCTCTACTCATATTGATGTCCTACATTACAGTACCATTCAAACATTAGGATATACCTACTCAATCAAGGGTTTTTCTTTCATTTGATTATTTTCCACATTGTAGAATAATAGTGAAGACATCCAAACTATGAAATCAAATCAAACTTTATTTGTCACATCCGCCTGTGAAATGCTTACTTTACAAGCCCTTAAAACCAACAGTGCAGTTCAAGAAAGAGTTAAGAAAATATTTACCAAATAAAATAAAGGGGGTACAGGTTAGTCGATGGTAATTTGTACATGTAGGTAGGGGTGAAGTGACTATGCATAGATAATAAACAGCTGGTAGTAACAGTGTAAAAAAATAAATGGGGGGGGTCAATGTAAATAGTCAGTGGCCATTTGATTATTTGTTCAGCAGCCTCATGGCTTTGGCATGCGGTAGCAGAAAGAACAGTCTATGACTTGGGTGACTGGAGTCTTTGACAATTTTTGGGTCTTTCCTCTGACACCGCCTGGTATATAGGTCCTGGATGGCAGGAAGTTTGGCTCCAGCGATGTACTGGGCATACTCACTACTCGCTGTAGCGCGGAAAAGGTGTTGTCGTGGCCTCTTTACGACTGTCTTGGTGTGTTTGGACCATGATAGTTCATTGGTGATGTGGACACCAAGGAACTTGAAACTCTCGACCCTCTCCACTACAGCTCTGTCGAAGTTAATGGGGGCATATTCGGCTCTCCTTTTCCTGAAGTCCACGATCAACTCCTTTGTCTTGCTCACATTGAGGGAGAGGTTGTTGTCCTGGCACCACACTGCCTGGTCTCTAACCACCTCCCTATAGCCTGTCTCATCATTGTCGGTGATCAGGCCTACCACTGTTGCGTCGTCAGCAAACTTAATGATGGTGTTGGAGTCGTGTTTTTATAGATTTGAGTATATCTTTTCATGTGACAACATTGAAGAAATGACACTTTTGCTACAATGTAAAGTAGTGAGTGTACAGCTTGTATAACAGTGTAAATTTGCTGTCCCCTCAAAATAACTCAACACACAGCCATTGTCTAAAACGCTGGCAACAAAAGTGAGTACACCCTTAAGGGAAAATTTACAAATTGGACCCAAAGTCTCAATATTTTGTGTGGCCACCTTAATTTTCCAACACTGCCTTAACCCTCTTGGGCATGGAGTTCACCAGAGCTTCATAGGTTGCCACTGGAGTCCTCTTCCACTCCTCCATGACGACATTACGGAGCTGGTGAAAGTTAGAGACCTTGCACTCCTCTACCTTCCGTTTGAGGATGCCCCACAGATGCTCAATAGGGTTTAGGTCTGGAGACATGCTTGGCCAGTCCATCACCAGGCAGTGGTCGTCTTGGAGGTGTGTTTGGGGTCGTTATCATGTTGAAATACTGCCCTGCAGCCCAGTATCCAAAGGGAGGGGATCATGCTCTGCTTCAGTATCTTCTTATTGCCCAGGCCATCTTTATCTAGAGCAACAATAATTATTTTCAGATCCTCAGAGAGTTCTTTGCCATGAAGTGCCATGTTGAACTTCCAGTGACCAGTCAGTATGAGGGACTGTGAGAGCGATGACACCAAATTTAACACACCTGCTCCCCATTCACACCTGAGACCATGTAACACTAACGAGTCACATGACACTGGGTAGGGAAAATGGCTAATTGGGCCCAATTTGGAGATTTTCACTTAGGGGTGTACTCACTTTTGTTGCCAGCTGTTTAGACATTAATGGCTGTGTGTTGAGTTATTTTGAGGGGACAGCAAATTTACACTGTTATACAAGCTGTACACTCACTACATTACATTGTAGCAAAGTGTCATTTCTTCAGTGTTGTCACATGAAAAGATATACTCAAATATTTACAAAACTGTGAGGGGTGTACTCACTTTTGTGATATACTATACATGGAACCTAAAAGGGTTCTACCTGAAACCCAAAAGTGTTCTTCCACCTGGAACCAAAAAAAGGTTTTCCTATGGGGACAGCTGAAGAACCCTTTTGGAACCCTTTTTTCTGGGTGTGTAGCAGTAATACTGTACCCAGTCTAGGGTTTTATGTCAAGCCAATCTGTGGATCGATATGTGAGTGAGTAAGGATCACCCATTTCTGTGGATGTGCAAGACTGCGGTTACGTAGACTTGTATATTGTGTAACAGTGCAGCTGCACAATACTATGTGATTGATGCCTTTCCCCAAGCTTGCGTTTATGGAATGAGTGGGTGTCTTGTCAATTGCCATTGGGATATATTGGAGCAATCCTGGCAAGCTACCAATGGAGAAACTCTCTTTAGGTTATCCCTGATGTGTTCAGGGTTTTCAAGGTTGAATTAGAACTCTGCTTAAGATGGGTAGCTTGTATCTAGATAATGGATAGCTAAATCTCCAATATCCTTATAGAGAATCTTGGGAATTAAAAGTGTTCTCTCCCCTCGTGCATTTTCACTCATTTTTTGTTAATAAGGTCAAATACACCAGACTTGTGAAAGCATAGTGGTGTTGTGATGAAGTGAATAGTCCACACCTGGTATAGCTGTGTGAAATTGCCTTCCTGGATACAACTGAATGCATTGGTAGTCTTTGATCTCCTTGTGTACACGCAAAATGCTTAGACAGGTAATCCATAATGACAAAGTAAGAAAAAAAACGTTTGTGTAAATGCACTGAGGCAAAAGAGACACATATGCTTCTGCATTCTGTCCTCTTATTTTGTTAAAGGGATGTTGGTCACAGTTGTCCTGTCTCCAATAAACTGCTTGGTTGTTATAAATGTGCATATCCATGAATGTGTGATTTTAACCTTTGCTGAGTGAATGTTTTTTCAAATAATGTTTTTAGTTTTTTTGTACAGCAGCATTGCCAGGCTGTAACATGGGAAACTAGCTACTAAGCTTGTTCTCAATTATCTCCATCTTCTACAAATGCGCTGTATTACAGATGAGCAGTCGTGTCACATTCTGTCGGTGAGCATAGTCACATATCAAAGGTCAGGATCATTCCTCTCTCCTGGAGGATAAATTATTCTAGCATCTAGAGCAAAACTGCGCTGTCATATACTGGATGATAAGAGCTCTCTTGGTTTGACTATAGTCTGTTGTCATGAGGAGAATACAAAACCACAGTCATTACATTCACTCCACTGCATAAGAAACTCAAATATATGGCACCTGTCAAAATGGCAAATTCATTCTCAAAATAACAGTAAAGTGCGACGGACTAACATTAATCTGCCTCAGCTCACTGCGCTGTGACGAGATGGCTGCAGTCAGGGAGAGTGTTACAGAAGCCTCTTATTGGTTCATGAGAGGCAGCTAAATGCATTGTATTGATTATATAATTGTCCCGTCTGATTGGCCCTCGCTGCACTCCTGATTTGGAAATAGGATATTAACTCATATGCAATTCATGGGTGGGTTCTGAGGTGGATAACAGCATTTTGTGGTATTTTCAAGCTACTCAATCTTTCCATATGTACATGATATTCTGCAGACAACAGTAAATTGTGTTGATGATATGAGCCATTTTTTCAAATAAACAAACAATGGGGTTCAGTCTAGTGAGACGTACTGCCTCAGCTCAGCCCTTGTTCCATTTTCTCTGCAAACTTTTCACAAATAACAGTTGCTGTACCTACTTTTCTGCTCCTCAGGTTCCAACACGTTTAATATTTTTACGTAGCACTGCTCTTCTACCTCTCTTTCCCTCTTTTTCTGCTCAAATGGACGCAGCCACCATACTCAGTTGGAGAAATATATCAATTTTCCTCTCTCTCAATTCACCTCAACAGACTGGTAGACATTGTCTTAGACACTAGACTTTCCGTTGTGGTTACTAGTGTGGTTGTTGCCCTGTATTGAATGAAGTGTTTATCATAAAAAGTATTTTTCATAACATTTTCTCAACAATAAGCTTAACTACTGCATATTGTTTATGCAATTAGCCTAAATGACTATGCACTAAATACCTTATTTTACTTCTAGTGTAACAATACCACATTTATTCAACTCTCTGAGGGTCCTTGGTTGTCTCAGCTATCAGTGGCGGCCGATGGCTATTCTGTCCCTAACTGTCCTTGTGTCTCAATAGGGTCGACATGTGAAGACAGGACAGCTGGCTGCTATCAAGGTCATGGACGTGACAGAGGTAAGATGGCTACTTCCTGGTTCCTGTCTCCGTCCCTTCATCCCTGCCCGTCAAAGCCACAGAGAAACGCTGTATGCAGGGAGGGCCACAGCCTTGTGACTGCCGCTCTGCCGAGTCAAAGAGGCAAGGAGGGGCTGAGGAGGGGACCCCAAAGGTTTCATCACATCAAACTCAGATCAGAGTTTCCCTTCAAAGGATGTGTTTTATTTTAGAAATGCAAATGAGGCCCGGTTAACACAGCGCACCAAAGGTTATTATATCCTGAGCTGTCAATCAGGAGGTGAGAACACTGGGAGCCATGTTTGTTCAGGGAAAGTTCAATCATCTCATTCCCTCAGGGCAATAAAGCTACCTGGTGATGACACTACGTACTTGATTGAGTTGGCCTTCCTGGCCTGCAACGAGAACAAAGAAGAGCCTTATTACAATAGCACAAAGTGTACATGGCCAAAGATTTAATTAAATCTTCTGAGGCACATTTTAAACTAAGATCCGAGTTTTGAGAGTTGAGGGAGGATAAACAGCATCAGACAGTCTCTGCAGTGCAATCTGAAATGATGTTTGTCCTAGAGTGACTTAAGTTCAACACACTGCATGATAACAAATTATTATTTCACTACTCACTCAATAGAGAATATAAGAAACAGTTTCAAATGTATATTCATCAATACATAACATTAAAACTGATATTAAGTTATTCAATATCTGTGTTTTAATAAGATAAGCCTTGCATTGCTTGCTGATATTACATGTGTTGTATCGTCCTAACACGTAAGGGATTTTACAAATATATATTTTTATTTAACCTTTATTTAACTAGGCAAGTCAGTTAAGAACAAATTCTTATTTACAATGACGGACGAGGCCGGACCAATTGTGCGATGACCTATGGTACTCCCAATCACGGCCAGTTGTGGTACAGATACATCCCTCCCTACATATCCAAAACCTCCCATCCCTCACCCTCACTCCCCTTCCCTCGCTCCCCCTCCATTACCTCCCACTATTCAGGCTGCCTGGCCTCAGCCCATACCCAGGCCCCAGTCGCGGCCCGGTCACTCGCCTCAAACCCTCCTGGGGATTGAGACATTGTCCAGTGCAGAGAGCGTCTGTGCCGGGTCCTTTCCTGGTAGGAATTTCCTCTCCTCTTGTTCCTGGTTTGATTTAAAGGGAAAGGAAGGTTCAGTTAAGATAAGTGGTTGTCTCCCTTTCCAGGATAGAGAGGTAGCATTTATTAATAGAGATTACTCAGCTCTCTCTATGAGTGGTCAAATGCCTATGTTGAATGGAGCTGCTGTGTCTCTTGGGGTCAGGAGACAGGAGCAGGGAGGCCTTTTGTGAGGCAAGAATAGAGAGAGAAACTGCCTGGTTTCCCTAGTTAAACCTCTTCTGTTGTACTGCTACTGTTCAGGGAAAAGTTATAGAGAAGATAAATTCCCTCATTTTATTATATAGCAGTCTATTTCTGGTGTGTACGGTTTGTTAAGTCTGTGTATTGGTACAGAAAACAACACATTTATAATCCTGTAATTATTTTCGTTATTGTTAAACAAACGAGACAAGCTATCAGCCCCTGTAAATCTGGAATGAACAAGTCAACAGTAAATGTTTAACCAAGTCAAAGCAAAACTCTAATATTCTGTGGGGGTGTTGTGGTTTTCCTGGCAGGAAAGACAGTGTCATGTTGCAGTCCGTTGACTATACTACACTATGAAAAACCCTGGGAATGGAAATGCAATGCATACGTGTGTCATCATGCTTTTCCAAGGCTTCACACACAAAACAAATCCGTCTCGTTCCCTGACACACACTACTGCTTCTTTAGGGGAAGCTGCCTTTTTCACCAAAGACATGCTACGCTATATGAGCCCTCCCTTAGCCTTAGTGATGGTCTGTCAGTGGAGCATATGGGAAGAAACAAATCAATTAACATATCCTTAGGGCCCCATGCAATGTAAACATGAATGCTAAAATGGACTCCAAACCCACACTCCATAATTGGTAGTGACTGAGCCAGTGATGACATCACCACTGCTGTTGATTGCCATGTGTGTTGGCAGGCCCGTGGGTCCAGCGAGGCTAACAGCATGTCTCACCAGGATGGCGAGCCCAGCACAAATCTGCCAGCTCAGTTTAATTTGATTTTTGTCTTAAAAGTCAACTGTAACTGTTCTGTGCAGGGGCAGCAAGAGAAGCTTTCACTCCCTGGGTTTTGGTTTGGCTGCATTACGGCCTGCTGTTTTCCGTTGTCAAGTTTAATATAAAAAATTGTTAATATCCTTTTTTGTGTGCAGGAAGAAGAAGAGGAAATCAAACTAGAGATTAATATGTTGAAGACATATTCCCATCATAGGAATATAGCTACATACTATGGTGCCTTTGTGAAGAAGAGTCGTGCAGGTCAGGATGACCAGCTCTGGGTGAGTGGCTGTTCTCCATCTCTCTGTTGAATTTTCCTCTCTTCAATCATGCTGTCTCAGTAATGCATCATCTTTAAGATGGCCTCTATCTCTGTATGTATGTACAGCTCATATATGTTCTATAACACCAAAAAACATGGTCCTAGAAAACATAACATGGGCCATGAGTTTTTCCTGACACCATGAATAATACCAGGAAAATCTCTGGGTCCTACTCCTACACATTTCCCGATAACAATAATCGAATGACAAATGATGAGTTGTATCTTTGCCTTTCCTTGTGTGCTGTGTGCCTATAGTGGGATGTGACAGTGTTATAGGCCTAGCCACAGTCGTGTGTTAAATGGTGCTGTTCTGCTGGTGGCCTGGCATCTGTCTGAGCCATTTCTTCTGTGTGTGTCTGTCTGTCTGTCTGTCTGTCTGTCTGTCTGCCTGCCTGCCTGCCTGCCTGCCTGCCTGCCTGCCTGCCTGCCTTGCCATATAGCTGGTGATGGAGTACTGTGGGGCGGGCTCAGTCACTGACCTAGTGAAGAAGACTAAAGGGAACAGCCTAAAGGAGGACTGGATCGCCTACATCTGCAGGGAGGTCCTCCGAGTGAGTACTGCTACTGGAGATAAGCCATGTAACCAGGATGTTCTCCCCAAACCCCTGGGGAATAAAAACGTCCTGAGAATCACTTCAGAGAGTTTGTCTCATCCTATATCGGCCGTATTGTAGCAGGAGAGTTATTGTTTTGGATTATGAGCTTTTTCTTCTAAATATATGGTAGGACAGTCATTGAGAGTTAGGCTAGACGGTGACACACAGGGCAGAGGGCATCGTAGCAGATAGCAGTGGAACACTGTGAAGTCATTATCTTAAATAAACAAACTTCTTGAATTTATTTTTCACTCCTT
Source organism: Oncorhynchus keta (assembly GCF_023373465.1). Lineage (NCBI taxonomy): Eukaryota > Metazoa > Chordata > Actinopteri > Salmoniformes > Salmonidae > Oncorhynchus > Oncorhynchus keta. Next base: position 25,838,547 of record NC_068450.1, read on the forward strand.
TGAAGCAGTGTACACGTCCTCGCTGTGCCTGTTTCCAAGCTCTAAGAAAGAGAGATTATGTGATGTGTGTGTGCGTGTGTGTGTGCATGCATGTATGTTTGTTTGTGTGTGGTGTCCTGACATTGTGCGTGTGTGTATGTGTGTATCAACACAGGGCCTGTCTCACCTCCACTCACACCACGTCATTCACCGTGACATTAAAGGCCAGAACGTGCTGCTAACTGAGAATGCGGAGGTCAAGCTGGGTAAGGACTAGGATACAGGGTCAAAGTTCAACTCACATCCCACATAGCCACAGTGGAAAGGATTTGTCACTGTCACTTCAATATTTGCCTGCTGTTCCCTTGTGGGTGTGGTTTAATCTGTTCAAACACAGTGTCTTGTCTTTGCCAGTTGACTTTGGGGTGAGTGCTCAGCTGGACAGGACGATAGGGAGGAGGAACACCTTTATTGGGACTCCGTACTGGATGGCCCCTGAGGTCATTGCCTGTGACGAGAACCCAGACTCAACCTACGACTACAGGGTAAAAGGGAGTCAATCTCTGCTGGAAATGCTGTTTTTGCTTGCGTGAACGTGTATGTGGGGGGAGGGTGTGTGTGTGTGTGTGTGTGTGTGTGTGTGTGTGTGTGTGTGTGTGTGTGTGTGTGTGTGTGTGTGTGTGTGTGTGTGTGTGTGTGTGTGTGTGTGTGTGTGTGTGTGTGTGTGTGTGTGTGTGTGTGTGTGTGTGTGTGTGTGTGTGTGTGTGTGGGAGTACTTAATGTATTTCTGTCTGTATTTCTGTTGTGTGAATCTGAAATGGCTCTGACTGGATGACTCCCTATAGAGTGACCTGTGGTCTCTGGGAATCACAGCTCTGGAGATGGCTGAAGGAGCACCACGTAAGTGTTACCCTCCTCCCTTCTCTCCTGTCCATACACATTACAATCTCAACAATCTTCTCTTTCTCCTCCACATCTTATAGCTGGAGGGTTTTCTATTCCATGGCTAATATGCTATGCTGTAATTATATGGTTTATTTTATTTTAAGCATTTTTTGTATCCAACATCATTATGCTGTATTTTCAGTCTTATTGTACAATGTTGTAGTTTTGAGTTTTGTTGCATTAGCTGTGAGTTTGCCCTGCAGATGCTATATTGGTCTGCTAATACAGGACTGATAAAGGCCCAGTGTACTACTTTGGTGAAATATATATTTTTTCTCCACAAAATTGTATCAATAAATATTTAGTGCCAAGTTTGGACACACCTACTCATTAAAGAGTGTCTTTATTTTTATTATTTTCTACATTGTAGAAAGTAAAGGCATCAAAACTATGAAATAACACATATGGAATCATGTAGTAACCAAAAAAGTGTTAACCTTTTTGGGATAGGGGGCAGCATTTTCACGTTTGGATGAATAGCGTGCCCAGAGTGAACTGCCTCCTACTCTATCCCGGATGCTAATATATGCATATTATTATTAGTATTGGATAGAAAACACTCTGACGTTTCTAAAACTGTTTGAATGATGTCTGTGAGTATAACAGAACTTATATGGCAGGCGAAAACCTCTGAAAAATCCAACCAGGAAGTGGGACATCTGAGGTTTGTAGTTTTTCAAAGCTTAACTGTTAGGACTTCTATGAATGGTGGAGGAGTCAAGCGCAGAGATCAGGTAATTCCGTACCTGGATCTTTTATTCCAAAGACAGCGGAGACACGGACATGCAAAACACAAGGGAGCATGAAACAACCCGTCCAAAATACACAGAGGACTAAAACTGTCCGGAAAAATATAGATCACACTAATACACCAACACCAAATAACCAAGAACAAGCCCGCACAATACCCAGCGGGCCTAGTGCCCTTAAATAGCCTACAAACAAAACTAACTCAAAACAGGTGTAACCAATAGACCCAATTAACAGAAACAAAAGGAAAGGGAATCGATGGCAGCTCATAGGCCAGCGCCGCCCGAACAGGAAGAGGCACCATCTTCGGCGGGATTCGTGACAGTGACCTACCGAATACACATTGAGATATGGATAAAGTTGCACTTCCTATGGCTTCCACTAGATGCCAACCATCTTTAGAAACTTGAATGAGGATTATTCTATAAAGGAGGGGCTCATGAGACCTCTTTGAGTCAGTGGTCTGGCAGAGAGCCTTGGTCTCATGACGCGCGCTCCCGACAGCGTTACCTCTCTTTCCAGTGCTTTTCTGAAGACAAAGGAATTCTCTGGTTGGAACATTATTGATGTTTTATGTTAAAAACATCCTAAAGATTGATTCCATACTTCATTTGACATGTTTCTAAAGGACTGTAACGGAACCTTCTGAGTTTTTGTCTGGATGAAGTGCCTGCGCCTCATGAAGATGGATTACTGGGCTGAACACGCTAACAACAAGTGGGTATTTGGACATAAATGATGGAACTTTATGGAACAAATCAGTAATTTATTGTCGAACTGGGATTCCTGGGAGTGCCTTCTGATGAAGATCATCAAAGGTAAGTGAATATTTATGGTGTTGTATCTAACTTTGTTGATTCCAAAATGGCTGATATTCCTCTGGCTGTTTTGGGTTCTGAGCGCCGTTCTCAGATTATGCCTTTTCCGTAAAGTTTTTTGGAAATCTGACACAGCGGTTGCATTAAGGAGAAGTCTATCTTTAATAACACTTGTATCTTTTATCAATGTTTATTATGAGTATTTCTGCAAAATCACCGGATGTTTTGGAATCAAACATTACTGCACGTAAGGTGCCAATGTAAACTGAGATTTTTTGATATAAATATGCTTATTATCAAACAAAACATCCATGTATTGTGTAACATGAAGTCCTGTGAGTGTCATCTGATGAAGATCATCAAAGGTTAGTGATTCATTTGATCTATATTTCTGCTTTTTGTGACTCCTATCTTTGGCTGGAAAAATGGCTGTGTTTTTTTGACTTGGCTATGACCTAACATAATCATATGTTGTGCTTTAGCTGTAAAGCAGTTTTGAAATCGGACACGATGTGTAGATTAACAAGATGTGTATCTTTCATTTGCTGTATTGGACTTGTAAATGTGTGAAAGTTACATATTTCTAAAAAATATTTTTGAATTTCGCGTGCTGCCTTTTCAGCGGAATGTTGTCGAGGGGTTCCGCTAGAAAGGTTAAAGGAGTTCCCACATATGCTGAGGACTTGTTGGCTGCTTTTCCTTCACTCTGCGGTCCAACTCATCTTAAACCACCTTAATAGGGTTGAGGTTGGGTGATTGTGGAGGCCAGGTCATCTGATGCAGCACTCCATCCTTCTCTTTCTGGGTAAAATAGCCCTTACACAGCCTGGAGGTGTGTTAGGTCATTGTCCTGTTGAAAAACAAATGATAGTCCCACTAAGCGTAAACCAGATGGGATGGTGTATCGCTGCAGAATGCTGTGGCAGCCATGCTGGTTAAGTGTGCCTTGAATTCTAAATAAATAATTGACAGTTTCACCACTTTCTGTCCTGTCTGTCCTGTGCTAAACAGCACGCTATTCCCTACATAGTGCACTACTTTTGACAAGAGGCCCTGGTTAGAAGTAGTGCAAAAAAAGGGAATATGGTGCCATTTGGGACACATCCATAGTTTCTCTGTCTGTCTCTGTCCCCAGCCTTGTGTGACATGCATCCCATGAGAGCCCTGTTCCTCATTCCTCGCAACCTGCCCCCCAAGCTCAAATCAAAGAAATGGTAAGAAAGACAGCTCTCTCTCCTTTAGAGACACCACTCTGCCTCCCTCCCTTAGAGACACCACCCTACCTCCCTTAGAAACACCACTCTGCCTTCCTCCCTTAGACACACCACCCTACCTCCCTTAGAAACACCACTCTGGCTTCCTTAGACACCACTCTGCCTCCCTCCCTTAGAAACACTACTCTCCCTCCCTCAGAGACACCACTCTGCCTCCCTCCCTTAGAAACAACACTCTCCCTCCCTTAGAGACACCACTCTGCCTCCCTTAGAGACACCACTCTGCCTCCCTCCCTTAGAAACAACACTCTCCCTCCCTTAGAGACACCACTCTGCCTCCCTCCCTTAGAGACACCACTCTCCCTCCCTTAGAGACACCACTCTGCCTCCCTCCCTTAGAGACAACACTCTGCCTCCCTCCCTTAGAGACACCACTCTGCCTCTCTCCCTTAGAGACAACACTCTGCCTCCCTCCCTTAGAGACACCACTCTGCCTCCCTCCCTTAGAGACACCACTCTCCCTCCCTTAGAGACACCACTCTGCCTCCCTCCCTTAGAGACAACACTCTGCCTCCCTCCCTTAGAGACACCACTCTGCCTCTCTCCCTTAGAGACACCACTCTGCCTCCCTCCCTTAGAGACACCACTCTGCCTCCCTCCCAAAAAGATACCACTCTGCCTCCATCCTTTAGAGACACCACTCTGCCTTCCTCCCTTAGACACACCACCCTACCTCCCTTAGAAACGCCACTCTGGCTTCCTTAGAGACACCACTCTGCCTCCGTCCCTTAGAGACACCACTCTGCCTCCCCCTTAGAGACAACACTCTGCCTCCCTTAGAGACACCACTCTGCCTCCCTCACTTAGAGACACCACTCGGCCTCCCTCCTTCAGAGACACCACTCTGCCTCTCTCCCTTAGAGACATCACTCTGCCTCCCTCCCTTAGAGACACCACTCTGCCTCCCTCCCTTAGAGACACCACTCTGCCTCCCTCCCTTAGAGACACCACTCTGCCTCCCTCCCTTAGAGACACCACTCTGCCTCTTTCCCTTAGAGACACCACTCTGCCTTCCTCCCTTAGACACACCACCCTACCTCCCTTAGAAACACCACTCTGGCTTCCTTAGAGACACCACTCTGCCTCCGTCCCTTAGAGACACCACTCTGCCTCCCCCTTAGAGACAACACTCTGCCTCCCTTAGAGACACCACTCTGCCTCCCTCACTTAGAGACACCACTCGGCCTCCCTCCTTCAGAGACACCACTCGGCCTCCCTCCTTCAGAGACACCACTCTGCCTCTCTCCCTTAGAGACACCACTCTGCCTCTCTCCCTTAGAGACACCACTCTGCCTCCCTCCCTTAGAGACACCCTCTGCCTCCCTCCCTTAGAGACACCACTCTGCCTCTTTCCCTTAGCGACACCACTCTGCCTCCCTTTGAGACACCACTCTGCCACCCTCCCTTAAAGACACCACTCTGCCTCCCTCCCTCAGAGACAACACTCTCCCTCCCTCAGAGACACCACTCTGCCTCCCTCCCTTAGAGACACCACTCTGCCTCCATCCTTTAGAGACACCACTCTGCCTTCCTCCCTTAGAGACACCACTCTGCCTCCCTCCCTCAGAGACACCACTCTGCCTCCCTCCCTCAGAGACAACACTCTGCCTCCCTCCCTCAGAGACACCACTCTGCCTCCCTCCCTTAGAGACACCACTCTGCCTCCCTCCCTTAGAGACACCACTCTGCCTCCATCCTTTAGAGATACCACTCTGCCTCCCTCCCTTAGAGACACCACTCTGCCTCCCTCCCTTAGAGATACCACTCTGCCTCTATCCTTTAGAGACACCACTCTGCCTTCCTCCCTTAGACACACCACCCTACCTCCCTTAGAAACACCACTCTGGCTTCCTTAGAGACACCACTCTGCCTCCGTCCCTTAGAGACACTACTCTCCCTCCCTCAGAGACACCACTCTGCCTCCCTCCCTTAGAAACAACACTCTCCCTCCCTTAGAGACACCACTATGCCTCCCTTAGAGACACCACTCTGCCTCCCTCCCTTAGAGACAAAACTCTGCCTCCCTCCCTTAGAGACAAAACTCTGCCTCCCTTCCTTAGAGACACGACTCTCCCTCCCTTAGAGACACCACTCTGCCTCCGTCCCTTAGAGACACCACTCTGCCTCCGTCCCTTAGAGACACCACTCTGCCTCCCTCCCTTAGAGACACCACTCTGCCTCCCTCCCTTAGAGATACCACTCTGCCTCCATCCTTTAGAGACACCACTCTGCCTTCCTCCCTTAGACACACCACCCTACCTCCCTTAGAAACACCACTCTGGCTTCCTTAGAGACACCACTCTGCCTCCGTCCCTTAGAGACACTACTCTCCCTCCCTCAGAGACACCACTCTGCCTCCCTCCCTTAGAAACAACACTCTCCCTCCCTTAGAGACACCACTCTGCCTCCCTCCCTTAGAGACAAAACTCTGCCTCCCTTCCTTAGAGACACGACTCTCCCTCCCTTAGAGACACCACTCTGCCTCCGTCCCTTAGAGACACCACTCTGCCTCCGTCCCTTAGAGACACCACTCTCCCTCCCTTAGAGACACCACTCTGCCTCCCTCCCTTAGAGACAACACTCTGCCTCCCTCCCTTAGAGACACCACTCTGCCTCTCTCCCTTAGAGACAACACTCTGCCTCCCTCCCTTAGAGACACCACTCTGCCTCCCTCCCTTAGAGACAAAACTCTGCCTCCCTTCCTTAGAGACACTACTCTCCCTCCCTTAGAGACACCACTCTGCCTCCCTCCCTTAGAGACACCACTCTGCCTCCCTCCCTTAGAGACACCACTCTCCCTCCCTTAGAGACACCACTCTGCCTCCCTCCCTTAGAGACAACACTCTGCCTCCCTCCCTTAGAGACACCACTCTGCCTCTCTCCCTTAGAGACACCACTCTGCCTCCCTCCCTTAGAGACAACACTCTGCCTCCCTCCCTTAGAGACCTCCCTCTGCCTCCCGCCCAAAAAGATACCACTCTGCCTCCATCCTTTAGAGACACCACTCTGCCTTCCTCCCTTAGACACACCACCCTACCTCCCTTAGAAACACCACTCTGGCTGCCTTAGAGACACCACTCTGCCTCCGTCCCTTAGAGACACTACTCTCCCTCCCTTAGAAACACCACTCTGCCTCCCTCCCTTAGAGACAACACTCTGCCTCCCTCCCTTAGAGACACCACTCTGCCTCCCTCCCTTAGAGACAACACTCTGCCTCCCTTAGAGACACCACTCTGCCTCCCTCACTGAGAGACACCACTCGGCCTCCCTCCTTCAGAGACACCACTCGGCCTCCCTCCTTCAGAGACACCACTCTGCCTCTCTCCCTTAGAGACACCACTCTGCCTCCGTCCCTTAGAGACACCACTCTGCCTCCCTCCCTTAGAGACACCACTCTGCCTCCCTCCCTTAGAGACACCACTCTGCCTCTCTCCCTTAGAGACAACACTCTGCCTCCCTCCCTTAGAGACACCACTCTGCCTCCCTCCCTTAGAGACAAAACTCTGCCTCCCTTCCTTAGAGACACTACTCTCCCTCCCTTAGAGACACCACTCTGCCTCCCTCCCTTAGAGACACCACTCTGCCTCCCTCCCTTAGAGACACCACTCTCCCTCCCTTAGAGACACCACTCTGCCTCCCTCCCTTAGAGACAACACTCTGCCTCCCTCCCTTAGAGACACCACTCTGCCTCTCTCCCTTAGAGACACCACTCTGCCTCCCTCCCTTAGAGACAACACTCTGCCTCCCTCCCTTAGAGACCTCCCTCTGCCTCCCGCCCAAAAAGATACCACTCTGCCTCCATCCTTTAGAGACACCACTCTGCCTTCCTCCCTTAGACACACCACCCTACCTCCCTTAGAAACACCACTCTGGCTGCCTTAGAGACACCACTCTGCCTCCGTCCCTTAGAGACACCACTCTCCCTCCCTTAGAAACACCACTCTGCCTCCCTCCCTTAGAAACAACACTCTCCCTCCCTTAGAGACAAAACTCTGCCTCCCTTCCTTAGAGACACTACTCTCCCTCCCTTAGAGACAACACTCTGCCTCCCTCCCTTAGAAACAACACTCTCCCTCCCTTAGAGACACCACTATGCCTCCCTTAGAGACACCACTCTGCCTCCCTCCCTTAGAAACAACACTCTCCCTCCCTTAGAGACACCACTCTGCCTCCCTCCCTTAGAGACAAAACTCTGCCTCCCTCCCTTAGAGACAAAACTCTGCCTCCCTTCCTTAGAGACACGACTCTCCCTCCCTTAGAGACACCACTCTGCCTCCGTCCCTTAGAGACACCACTCTGCCTCCGTCCCTTAGAGACACCACTCTGCCTCCCTCCCTTAGAGACACCACTCTGCCTCCCTCCCTTAGAGATACCACTCTGCCTCCATCCTTTAGAGACACCACTCTGCCTTCCTCCCTTAGACACACCACCCTACCTCCCTTAGAAACACCACTCTGGCTTCCTTAGAGACACCACTCTGCCTCCGTCCCTTAGAGACACTACTCTCCCTCCCTCAGAGACACCACTCTGCCTCCCTCCCTTAGAAACAACACTCTCCCTCCCTTAGAGACACCACTCTGCCTCCCTCCCTTAGAGACAAAACTCTGCCTCCCTTCCTTAGAGACACGACTCTCCCTCCCTTAGAGACACCACTCTGCCTCCGTCCCTTAGAGACACCACTCTGCCTCCGTCCCTTAGAGACACCACTCTCCCTCCCTTAGAGACACCACTCTGCCTCCCTCCCTTAGAGACAACACTCTGCCTCCCTCCCTTAGAGACACCACTCTGCCTCTCTCCCTTAGAGACAACACTCTGCCTCCCTCCCTTAGAGACACCACTCTGCCTCCCTCCCTTAGAGACAAAACTCTGCCTCCTTCCTTAGAGACACTACTCTCCCTCCCTTAGAGACACCACTCTGCCTCCCTCCCTTAGAGACACCACTCTGCCTCCCTCCCTTAGAGACACCACTCTCCCTCCCTTAGAGACACCACTCTGCCTCCCTCCCTTAGAGACAACACTCTGCCTCCCTCCCTTAGAGACACCACTCTGCCTCTCTCCCTTAGAGACACCACTCTGCCTCCCTCCCTTAGAGACAACACTCTGCCTCCTCCCTTAGAGACCTCCCTCTGCCTCCCGCCCAAAAAGATACCACTCTGCCTCCATCCTTTAGAGACACCACTCTGCCTTCCTCCCTTAGACACACCACCCTACCTCCCTTAGAAACACCACTCTGGCTGCCTTAGAGACACCACTCTGCCTCCGTCCCTTAGAGACACTACTCTCCCTCCCTTAGAAACACCACTCTGCCTCCCTCCCTTAGAGACAACACTCTGCCTCCCTCCCTTAGAGACACCACTCTGCCTCCCTCCCTTAGAGACAACACTCTGCCTCCCTTAGAGACACCACTCTGCCTCCCTCACTGAGAGACACCACTCGGCCTCCCTCCTTCAGAGACACCACTCTGCCTCTCTCCCTTAGAGACACCACTCTGCCTCCGTCCCTTAGAGACACCACTCTCCCTCCCTTAGAGACACCACTCTGCCTCCCTCCCTTAGAGACAACACTCTGCCTCCCTCCCTTAGAGACACCACTCTGCCTCTCTCCCTTAGAGACAACACTCTGCCTCCCTCCCTTAGAGACACCACTCTGCCTCCCTCCCTTAGAGACAAAACTCTGCCTCCCTTCCTTAGAGACACTACTCTCCCTCCCTTAGAGACACCACTCTGCCTCCCTCCCTTAGAGACACCACTCTGCCTCCCTCCCTTAGAGACACCACTCTCCCTCCCTTAGAGACACCACTCTGCCTCCCTCCCTTAGAGACAACACTCTGCCTCCCTCCCTTAGAGACACCACTCTGCCTCTCTCCCTTAGAGACACCACTCTGCCTCCCTCCCTTAGAGACAACACTCTGCCTCCCTCCCTTAGAGACCTCCCTCTGCCTCCCGCCCAAAAAGATACCACTCTGCCTCCATCCTTTAGAGACACCACTCTGCCTTCCTCCCTTAGACACACCACCCTACCTCCCTTAGAAACACCACTCTGGCTGCCTTAGAGACACAACTCTGCTCCCTCCCTCAGAGACACCACTCTGCCTCCGTCCCTTAGAGACACTACTCTCCCTCCCTTAGAGACACCACTCTGCCTCCTCCCTTAGAAACAACACTCTCCCTCCCTTAGAGACAAAACTCTGCCTCCCTTCCTTAGAGACACTACTCTCCCTCCCTTAGAGACAACACTCTGCCTCCCTCCCTTAGAGACACCACTCTGCCTCCCTCCCTTAGAGACAACACTCTGCCTCCCTCCCTTAGAGACACCACTCTGCCTCCCTCCCTTAGAGACAAAACTCTGCCTCCCTCCCTTAGAGACAAAACTCTGCCTCCCTTCCTTAGAGACACGACTCTCCCTCCCTTAGAGACACCACTCTGCCTCCGTCCCTTAGAGACACCACTCTGCCTCCGTCCCTTAGAGACACCACTCTGCCTCCCTCCCTTAGAGACACCACTCTGCCTCCCTCCCTTAGAGATACCACTCTGCCTCCATCCTTTAGAGACACCACTCTGCCTTCCTCCCTTAGACACACCACCCTACCTCCCTTAGAAACACCACTCTGGCTTCCTTAGAGACACCACTCTGCCTCCGTCCCTTAGAGACACTACTCTCCCTCCCTCAGAGACACCACTCTGCCTCCCTCCCTTAGAAACAACACTCTCCCTCCCTTAGAGACACCACTCTGCCTCCCTCCCTTAGAGACAAAACTCTGCCTCCCTTCCTTAGAGACACGACTCTCCCTCCCTTAGAGACACCACTCTGCCTCCGTCCCTTAGAGACACCACTCTGCCTCCGTCCCTTAGAGACACCACTCTCCCTCCCTTAGAGACACCACTCTGCCTCCCTCCCTTAGAGACAACACTCTGCCTCCCTCCCTTAGAGACACCACTCTGCCTCTCTCCCTTAGAGACAACACTCTGCCTCCCTCCCTTAGAGACACCACTCTGCCTCCCTCCCTTAGAGACAAAACTCTGCCTCCCTTCCTTAGAGACACTACTCTCCCTCCCTTAGAGACACCACTCTGCCTCCCTCCCTTAGAGACACCACTCTGCCTCCCTCCCTTAGAGACACCACTCTCCCTCCCTTAGAGACACCACTCTGCCTCCCTCCCTTAGAGACAACACTCTGCCTCCCTCCCTTAGAGACACCACTCTGCCTCTCTCCCTTAGAGACACCACTCTGCCTCCCTCCCTTAGAGACAACACTCTGCCTCCCTCCCTTAGAGACCTCCCTCTGCCTCCCGCCCAAAAAGATACCACTCTGCCTCCATCCTTTAGAGACACCACTCTGCCTTCCTCCCTTAGACACACCACCCTACCTCCCTTAGAAACACCACTCTGGCTGCCTTAGAGACACCACTCTGCCTCCGTCCCTTAGAGACACTACTCTCCCTCCCTTAGAAACACCACTCTGCCTCCCTCCCTTAGAGACAACACTCTGCCTCCCTCCCTTAGAGACACCACTCTGCCTCCCTCCCTTAGAGACAACACTCTGCCTCCCTTAGAGACACCACTCTGCCTCCCTCACTGAGAGACACCACTCGGCCTCCCTCCTTCAGAGACACCACTCTGCCTCTCTCCCTTAGAGACACCACTCTGCCTCCGTCCCTTAGAGACACCACTCTCCCTCCCTTAGAGACACCACTCTGCCTCCCTCCCTTAGAGACAACACTCTGCCTCCCTCCCTTAGAGACACCACTCTGCCTCTCTCCCTTAGAGACAACACTCTGCCTCCCTCCCTTAGAGACACCACTCTGCCTCCCTCCCTTAGAGACAAAACTCTGCCTCCCTTCCTTAGAGACACTACTCTCCCTCCCTTAGAGACACCACTCTGCCTCCCTCCCTTAGAGACACCACTCTGCCTCCCTCCCTTAGAGACACCACTCTCCCTCCCTTAGAGACACCACTCTGCCTCCCTCCCTTAGAGACAACACTCTGCCTCCCTCCCTTAGAGACACCACTCTGCCTCTCTCCCTTAGAGACACCACTCTGCCTCCCTCCCTTAGAGACAACACTCTGCCTCCCTCCCTTAGAGACCTCCCTCTGCCTCCCGCCCAAAAAGATACCACTCTGCCTCCATCCTTTAGAGACACCACTCTGCCTTCCTCCCTTAGACACACCACCCTACCTCCCTTAGAAACACCACTCTGGCTGCCTTAGAGACACCACTCTGCCTCCGTCCCTTAGAGACACTACTCTCCCTCCCTTAGAAACACCACTCTGCCTCCCTCCCTTAGAAACAACACTCTCCCTCCCTTAGAGACAAAACTCTGCCTCCCTTCCTTAGAGACACTACTCTCCCTCCCTTAGAGACAACACTCTGCCTCCCTCCCTTAGAGACACCACTCTGCCTCCCTCCCTTAGAGACAACACTCTGCCTCCCTCCCTTAGAGACACCACTCTGCCTCCCTCCCTTAGAGACAACACTCTGCCTCCCTTAGAGACACCACTCTGCCTCCCTCACTGAGAGACACCACTCGGCCTCCCTCCTTCAGAGACACCACTCTGCCTCTCTCCCTTAGAGACACCACTCTGCCTCCCTCCCTTAGAGACACCACTCTGCCTCCCTCCCTTAGAGACACCACTCTGCCTCTGTCCCTTAGCAACACCACTCTGCCTCCCTTAGAGACACCACTCTGCCACCCTCCCTTAAAGACACCACTCTGCCTCCCTCCCTTAGAGACAACACTCTGCCTCACTCCCTTAGAAACACTACTCTCCCTCCCTTAGAGACACCACGCTGCCTCCCTTAGAGACACCACTCTGCCACCCTCCCTTAAAGACACCACTCTGCCTCCCTCCCTTAGAGACAACACTCTGCCTCACTCCCTTAGAGACACCACGCTGCCTTCCTTAGAGACACAACTCTGCTCCCTCCCTCAGAGACACCACTCTGCCTCTCTCCCTGAGAGACACCACTCTGCCACTCTCCCTTAAAGACACCACTCTGCCTCCCTCCCTTAGAGACACCACTCTGCCTCTGTCCCTTAGCGACACCACTCTGCCTCCCTTAGAGACAACACTCTGCCTCACTCCCTTAGAGACACTACTCTCCCTCCCTTAGAGACACCACTCTGCCTCCCTTAGAGACACAACTCTGCTCCCTCCCTCAGAGACACCACTCTGCCTCCCTCCCTTAGAGACACCACTCTGCCTCCCTCCCTTAGAGACACCACGCTGCCTCTCTCCCTGAGAAACACCACTCTGCCACCCTCCCTTAAAGACACCACTCTGCCTCCCTCCCTTAGAGACAACACTCTGCCTCACTCCCTTAGAGACACTACTCTCCCTCCCTTAGAGACACCACTCTGCCTTCCTTAGAGACACAACTCTGCTCCCTCCCTCAGAGACACCACTCTGCCTCTCTCCCTGAGAGACACCACTCTGCCTCCCTTAGAGGCACCACTCTGTCTCCCTCCCTCAGAGACACCACTCTGTCTGCCTCCCTTAGAGACACCACTCTGCCTCCCTCCCTTAGAGACACCACTCTGCCTCCCTCCCTTAGAGACACCACTCTACCTCTCTCCCTTAGACACACCACTCTGCCTCTCTCCCTTAGAGACACCTCTCTGCCTCCCTCCCTTAGAGACACCACTCTGACTCCATCCCTTAGTGATACCACTCTGCCTCCCTCCCTTAGAGACACCACTCTGCCTCCATCCCTTAGTGATACCACTCTGCCTCCCTTGGAGACTCCACTCTGCCTCCCTCCCTTAGAGACACCACTCTGCCTCCCTTGGAGACACCACTCTGCTCCCTCCCTCAGAGACACCACTCTGCCTCTCTCCCTGAGAGACACCACTCTGTCTCTCTCCCTCAGAGATACCACTCTTTCTCCCTCATTCAGAGACACCACTCTGTCTCGCTCCCTTAGTGACACCACTCTACCTCCTTTAGTGACACCACAATACCTCCCTCCCTTAGAGACACCACTCTGCCTCTCTACCTTAGAGACACCACTCTGCTTCCTTAGAGACACCACTCTGCCTCTCTCCCTTAGAGACACCACTCTGCCTCTCTCCCTTAGAGACACCACTCTGCCTCCCTCCCTTAGAGACACCACTCTGCCTCCGTCCCTTAGAGACACCACTCTGCCTCCCTCCCTTAGAGACACCACTCTGCCTCCCTCCCTTAGAGACAACACTCTGCCTCCGTCCCTTAGAGACACCACTCTGCCTCTCTCCCTTAGAGACACCACTCTTCCACCCTCTCTTTGAGACACTACTCTCCCTCCCTTAGAGACACCACTCTGCCTCCCTCCCTTAGAGACACCACTCTGCTCCCTCCCTCAAAGACACCACTCTGTCTCTCTCCCTGAGAGACACCACTCTGTCTCTCTCCCTCAGAGATACCGCTCTTTCTCCCTCATTCAGAGACACCACTCTGTCTCGCTCCCTTAGTGACACCACTCTACCTCTTTTAGTGACACCACAATACCTCCCTCCCTTAGAGACACCACTCTGTCTCACTTCCTTAGAGACACCACTCTGCCTCCCTCCCTTAGAGACACCACTCTCCCTCCCTTAGAGACACCACTCTGCCTCCCTCCCTTAGAGACAACACTCTGCCTCCCTCCCTTAGAGACACCACTCTGCCTCTCTCCCTTAGAGACAACACTCTGCCTCCCTCCCTTAGAGACACCACTCTGCCTCCCTCCCTTAGAGACACCACTCTCCCTCCCTTAGAGACACCACTCTGCCTCCCTCCCTTAGAGACAACACTCTGCCTCCCTCCCTTAGAGACACCACTCTGCCTCTCTCCCTTAGAGACACCACTCTGCCTCCCTCCCTTAGAGACACCACTCTGCCTCCTCCCAAAAAGATACCACTCTGCCTCCATCCTTTAGAGACACCACTCTGCCTTCCTCCCTTAGACACACCACCCTACCTCCCTTAGAAACACCACTCTGGCTTCCTTAGAGACACCACTCTGCCTCCGTCCCTTAGAGACACCACTCTGCCTCCGTCCCTTAGAGACACCACTCTGCCTCCCCTTAGAGACAACACTCTGCCTCCCTTAGAGACACCACTCTGCCTCCCTCACTTAGAGACACCACTCGGCCTCCCTCCTTCAGAGACACCACTCTGCCTCTCTCCCTTAGAGACACCACTCTGCCTCCCTCCCTTAGAGACACCACTCTGCCTCCCTCCCTTAGAGACACCACTCTGCCTCCCTCCCTTAGAGACACCACTCTGCCTCTTTCCCTTAGCGACACCACTCTGCCTCCCTTTGAGACACCACTCTGCCACCCTCCCTTAAAGACACCACTCTGCCTCCCTCCCTCAGAGACAACACTCTGCCTCCCTCCCTCAGAGACACCACTCTGCCTCCCTCCCTTAGAGACACCACTCTGCCTCCATCCTTTAGAGACACCACTCTGCCTCCCTCCCTCAGAGACACCACTCTGCCTCCCTCCCTCAGAGACAACACTCTGCCTCCCTCCCTCAGAGACACCACCCTACCTCCCTTAGAAACACCACTCTGGCTTCCTTAGAGACACCACTCTGCCTCCGTCCCTTAGAGACACTACTCTCCCTCCCTCAGAGACACCACTCTGCCTCCCTCCCTTAGAAACAACACTCTCCCTCCCTTAGAGACACCACTATGCCTCCCTTAGAGACACCACTCTGCCTCCCTCCCTTAGAAACAACACTCTCCCTCCCTTAGAGACACCACTCTGCCTCCCTCCCTTAGAGACAAAACTCTGCCTCCCTCCCTTAGAGACACGACTCTCCCTCCCTTAGAGACACCACTCTGCCTCCGTCCCTTAGAGACACCACTCTGCCTCCGTCCCTTAGAGACACCACTCTCCCTCCCTTAGAGACACCACTCTGCCTCCCTCCCTTAGAGACAACACTCTGCCTCCCTCCCTTAGAGACACCACTCTGCCTCCCTCCCTTAGAGACAACACTCTGCCTCCCTCCCTTAGAGACACCACTCTGCCTCCCTCCCTTAGAGACAAAACTCTGCCTCCCTTCCTTAGAGACACTACTCTCCCTCCCTTAGAGACACCACTCTGCCTCCCTCCCTTAGAGACACCACTCTGCCTCCCTCCCTTAGAGACACCACTCTCCCTCCCTTAGAGACACCACTCTGCCTCCCTCCCTTAGAGACAACACTCTGCCTCCCTCCCTTAGAGACACCACTCTGCCTCTCTCCCTTAGAGACACCACTCTGCCTCCCTCCCTTAGAGACAACACTCTGCCTCCTCCCTTAGAGACAACACTCTGCCTCCCTCCCAAAAGATACCACTCTGCCTCCATCCTTTAGAGACACCACTCTGCCTTCCTCCCTTAGACACACCACCCTACCTCCCTTAGAGACACCACTCTGCCTCCGTCCCTTAGAGACACTACTCTCCCTCCCTTAGAAACACCACTCTGCCTCCCTCCCTTAGAAACAACACTCTCCCTCCCTTAGAGACAAAACTCTGCCTCCTTCCTTAGAGACACTACTCTCCCTCCCTTAGAGACAACACTCTGCCTCCCTCCCTTAGAGACACCACTCTGCCTCCCTCCCTTAGAGACAACACTCTGCCTCCCTCCCTTAGAGACACCACTCTGCCTCCCTCACTGAGAGACACCACTCGGCCTCCCTCCTTCAGAGACACCACTCTGCCTCCCTCCCTTAGAGACACCACTCTGCCTCCCTCCCTTAGAGACACCACTCTGCCTCTGTCCCTTAGCGACACCACTCTGCCTCCCTTAGAGACACCACTCTGCCACCCTCCCTTAAAGACACCACTCTGCCTCCCTCCCTTAGAGACAACACTCTGCCTCACTCCCTTAGAGACACTACTCTCCCTCCCTTAGAGACACCACGCTGCCTCCCTTAGAGACACCACTCTGCCACCCTCCCTTAAAGACACCACTCTGCCTCCCTCCCTTAGAGACAACACTCTGCCTCACTCCCTTAGAGACACCACGCTGCCTTCCTTAGAGACACAACTCTGCTCCCTCCCTCAGAGACACCACTCTGCCACCCTCCCTTAAAGACACCACTCTGCCTCCCTCCCTTAGAGACACCACTCTGCCTCTGTCCCTTAGCGACACCACTCTGCCTCCCTTAGAGACAACACTCTGCCTCACTCCCTTAGAGACACTACTCTCCCTCCCTTAGAGACACCACTCTGCCTCCCTTAGAGACACAACTCTGCTCCCTCCCTCAGAGACACCACTCTGCCTCCCTCCCTTAGAGACACCACTCTGCCTCCCTCCCTTAGAGACACCACGCTGCCTCTCTCCCTGAGAAACACCACTCTGCCACCCTCCCTTAAAGACACCACTCTGCCTCCCTCCCTTAGAGACAACACTCTGCCTCACTCCCTTAGAGACACTACTCTCCCTCCCTTAGAGACACCACTCTGCCTTCCTTAGAGACACAACTCTGCTCCCTCCCTCAGAGACACCACTCTGCCTCTCTCCCTGAGAGACACCACTCTGCCTCCCTTAGAGGCACCACTCTGTCTCCCTCCCTCAGAGACACCACTCTGTCTGCCTCCCTTAGAGACACCACTCTGCCTCCCTCCCTTAGAGACACCACTCTGCCTCCCTCCCTTAGAGACAAAACTCTGCCTCCCTTCCTTAGAGACACGACTCTCCCTCCCTTAGAGACACCACTCTGCCTCCGTCCCTTAGAGACACCACTCTGCCTCCGTCCCTTAGAGACACCACTCTCCCTCCCTTAGAGACACCACTCTGCCTCCCTCCCTTAGAGACAACACTCTGCCTCCCTCCCTTAGAGACACCACTCTGCCTCTCTCCCTTAGAGACAACACTCTGCCTCCCTCCCTTAGAGACACCACTCTGCCTCCCTCCCTTAGAGACAAAACTCTGCCTCCCTTCCTTAGAGACACTACTCTCCCTCCCTTAGAGACACCACTCTGCCTCCTCCCTTAGAGACACCACTCTGCCTCCCTCCCTTAGAGACACCACTCTCCCTCCCTTAGAGACACCACTCTGCCTCCCTCCCTTAGAGACAACACTCTGCCTCCCTCCCTTAGAGACACCACTCTGCCTCTCTCCCTTAGAGACACCACTCTGCCTCCCTCCCTTAGAGACAACACTCTGCCTCCCTCCCTTAGAGACAACACTCTGCCTCCCTCCCAAAAGATACCACTCTGCCTCCATCCCTTAGAGACACTACTCTCCCTCCCTTAGAGACACCACTCTGCCTCCCTTAGAGACACAACTCTGCTCCCTCCCTCAGAGACACCACTCTGCCTCCGTCCCTTAGAGACACTACTCTCCCTCCCTTAGAAACACCACTCTGCCTCCCTCCCTTAGAAACAACACTCTCCCTCCCTTAGAGACAAAACTCTGCCTCCCTTCCTTAGAGACACTACTCTCCCTCCCTTAGAGACAACACTCTTCCTCCCTCCCTTAGAGACACCACTCTGCCTCCCTCCCTTAGAGACAACACTCTGCCTCCCTCCCTTAGAGACACCACTCTGCCTCCCTCACTGAGAGACACCACTCGGCCTCCCTCCTTCAGAGACACCACTCTGCCTCCCTCCCTTAGAGACACCACTCTGCCTCCCTCCCTTAGAGACACCACTCTGCCTCTGTCCCTTAGCGACACCACTCTGCCTCCCTTAGAGACACCACTCTGCCACCCTCCCTTAAAGACACCACTCTGCCTCCCTCCCTTAGAGACAACACTCTGCCTCACTCCCTTAGAGACACTACTCTCCCTCCCTTAGAGACACCACGCTGCCTCCCTTAGAGACACCACTCTGCCACCCTCCCTTAAAGACACCACTCTGCCTCCCTCCCTTAGAGACAACACTCTGCCTCACTCCCTTAGAGACACCACGCTGCCTTCCTTAGAGACACAACTCTGCTCCCTCCCTCAGAGACACCACTCTGCCTCTCTCCCTGAGAGACACCACTCTGCCACCCTCCCTTAAAGACACCACTCTGCCTCCCTCCCTTAGAGACACCACTCTGCCTCTGTCCCTTAGCGACACCACTCTGCCTCCCTTAGAGACAACACTCTGCCTCACTCCCTTAGAGACACTACTCTCCCTCCCTTAGAGACACCACTCTGCCTCCCTTAGAGACACAACTCTGCTCCCTCCCTCAGAGACACCACTCTGCCTCCCTCCCTTAGAGACACCACTCTGCCTCCCTCCCTTAGAGACACCACGCTGCCTCTCTCCCTGAGAAACACCACTCTGCCACCCTCCCTTAAAGACACCACTCTGCCTCCCTCCCTTAGAGACAACACTCTGCCTCACTCCCTTAGAGACACTACTCTCCCTCCCTTAGAGACACCACTCTGCCTTCCTTAGAGACACAACTCTGCTCCCTCCCTCAGAGACACCACTCTGCCTCTCTCCCTGAGAGACACCACTCTGCCTCCCTTAGAGGCACCACTCTGTCTCCCTCCCTCAGAGACACCACTCTGTCTGCCTCCCTTAGAGACACCACTCTGCCTCCCTCCCTTAGAGACACCACTCTGCCTCCCTCCCTTAGAGACAACACTCTGCCTCACTCCCTTAGAGACACTACTCTCCCTCCCTTAGAGACACCACTCTGCCTTCCTTAGAGACACAACTCTGCTCCCTCCCTCAGAGACACCACTCTGCCTCTCTCCCTGAGAGACACCACTCTGCCTCCCTTAGAGGCACCACTCTGTCTCCCTCCCTCAGAGACACCACTCTGTCTGCCTCCCTTAGAGACACCACTCTGCCTCCCTCCCTTAGAGACACCACTCTACCTCTCTCCCTTAGACACACCACTCTGCCTCTCTCCCTTAGAGACACCTCTCTGCCTCCCTCCCTTAGAGACACCACTCTGACTCCATCCCTTAGTGATACCACTCTGCCTCCCTCCCTTAGAGACACCACTCTGCCTCCATCCCTTAGTGATACCACTCTGCCTCCCTTGGAGACTCCACTCTGCCTCCCTCCCTTAGAGACACCACTCTGCCTCCCTTGGAGACACCACTCTGCTCCCTCCCTCAGAGACACCACTCTGCCTCTCTCCCTGAGAGACACCACTCTGTCTCTCTCCCTCAGAGATACCACTCTTTCTCCCTCATTCAGAGACACCACTCTGTCTCGCTCCCTTAGTGACACCACTCTACCTCCTTTAGTGACACCACAATACCTCCCTCCCTTAGAGACACCACTCTGCCTCTCTACCTTAGAGACACCAATCTGCTTCCTTAGAGACACCACTCTGCCTCTCTCCCTTAGAGACACCACTCTGCCTCTCTCCCTTAGAGACACCACTCTGCCTCCCTCCCTTAGAGACACCACTCTGCCTCCGTCCCTTAGAGACACCACTCTGCCTCCCTCCCTTAGAGACACCACTCTGCCTCCCTCCCTTAGAGACAACACTCTGCCTCCGTCCCTTAGAGACACCACTCTGCCTCTCTCCCTTAGAGACACCACTCTTCCACCCTCTCTTAGAGACACTACTCTCCCTCCCTTAGAGACACCACTCTGCCTCCCTCCCTTAGAGACACCACTCTGCTCCCTCCCTCAAAGACACCACTCTGTCTCTCTCCCTGAGAGACACCACTCTGTCTCTCTCCCTCAGAGATACCGCTCTTTCTCCCTCATTCAGAGACACCACTCTGTCTCGCTCCCTTAGTGACACCACTCTACCTCTTTTAGTGACACCACAATACCTCCCTCCCTTAGAGACACCACTCTGTCTCACTTCCTTAGAGACACTAATCTGCTTCCTTAGAGACACCACAATGCCTACCTCCCTTAGAGACACCACTCTGCCTCTCTCCCTTAGAGATACCGCTCTTCCTCCCTCTCTCAGAGACAGCACGATGCCTCCCACCCTTAGAGACACCACAATGCCTCACTCCCTTAGAGACACCACTCTGTCTCGCTCCCTTAGCGACACCACTCTGCCTCCCTTAGCGACACCACGATGCCTCTCTCCCTCAGAGACACCACTCTGCCTCCCTTAGCGTCACCACAATGCCTCTCTCCCTTAGAGACACCACTCTCACACCCCACAGAGCATCAACAACACAGCAGGAATGTTTTCCTCAGAGTGTCCAAAACGCATCCAACCTCCCTGCGCCTTCCTTCACCTTTTACCCTTGCTTAGCTAGCTCCAATAACATTACTGCCAACAAAACTGCTGCAATACAATGTCCCTTCCTTACCCCGTATGTCACTTTTTGTTGTATACTGTACCATTACTTTAGGCTGAGGACATATGGTTGATTTTCACGTTCCTGTTTAGAATTTTAGCATCATAGTGTGAGAAGACAGACCCCGACAGTAACAGTTTGACTGCATGCAGGAGTCTAAAATTAGTCTTTTTAGATACAATGGGAAGGGAATATGCATTTCATAATGCATGAAGCATTGTGTTTGTTTATTCAATATTCATTGAATAAAGTTGGGTTCATGCGTGGCAGACTTTGGGAATACATTGAGGCTGTCTGAAATGACACCCCATTCCCTTTAGCCCATGAGCATCTGGCCAACAGTAGTGCACTACATACTACAGGGGTTTAGGTTGCCATCTTGGACACTGCCGGAGCATTTTGTGGCCCTGTGTCCTCTCCAGGTCCAAGAAGTTAATGACCTTTGTGGAGAGCTGTCTGGTGAAGAACTACCTCCATCGTCCCGCTACAGAAACCCTCCTAAGGCACTCGTTCATCAAAGACCTGCCCAACGAACGGCACGTCCGCATCATGCTCAAAGACCACCTGGACAGAACCAGGAAAAAGAGAGATAAAGGTGAGGCCATGTTGTCATTACAGGATAGCAGAGATCACCTAGTGTCACTCAACAGTTGCTGAGACTGGCATGCAAGCTCTAGTGCTGTATGATACTTTGCACTGCCAACAATCATGGGGCGCCTTTTTGGCCTTGTTATTCTTAGTCACACTGACAGCAACAGTTAAAGTGGCAGAAAAAAGGCATTTTTATCCTCAATCTTTTCCTAGTGTTTAATTTCTCAAAGCCTAGTGAGAGGCTACTGTATTACTGTCATCAGCTTGACAGGTTCTATTATCCACTGGTAATGTGGTGGCTATTGGGTTTAGAGGCAGAAGCAGGGCTGCTTCTTGTCAGCCTCTCACAGTGAGACTGCACACTCGTGTCCTGTGAGAGGAATGCGCCTCAGAGGAGGCAGTGTTTAATCGTCTCCCAGACTGCACCACACCATCAGCGGCCTCCCTCCCTCCCTCCGTCTTCCTCCTCACGCCACATAATGACATCGTCTCCCTGAGCCCACAGAAACTCTAGGCTTCGACCTCAAAAGCAAAATGGCGGTTTCCTAGGCCTTGTGCCGTTCGTTCTTTGGTTGGCGTTCTGCTTAACTGTTCAGACAGACAGTGAAATGACCTTTTAGAGCAGAGCCAAACCTTTAGTGAGAGCGAATGAGACGCTGATAGCGGCAGCTCCAAACACAGCAGAAACACTCAGTCGTTACCCTGTTTTCA
The DNA here is from genome assembly GCF_023373465.1 of Oncorhynchus keta. Classification (NCBI taxonomy): domain Eukaryota; kingdom Metazoa; phylum Chordata; class Actinopteri; order Salmoniformes; family Salmonidae; genus Oncorhynchus; species Oncorhynchus keta. The sequence goes on from NC_068450.1 coordinate 25,860,786, forward strand.
TAACCTACTAGAGTTTGACTGAGAATTAGAAACAGATGCCCGTTTTCTTTGGCCAGCCCACTCTTTCCTCTCCTTCCTCTCTCTCTCTCATTCTCTATATCTCTCGGTTCCCGTCTCTCCCTTCCTCTCTTTTTCTCTCTCTCTCTTTCTCCCTCTCCCTCTCTCTCTCTTTCTCTCTCTCTCTGTCATAATCTCTCTCTTTCTTATTCTTTCTCAGTGTAATTCACAAACACTTGTGAGGGTTCAGAAGGAAGAATGAGCGTAATTTAACATGCTGAACTATTTACTCATTTTGACAAGCGTTTTGGAATTGAAGAAAAGGAAGTGAGACTGTTCATGACTAGTTTTAGTTCCATGTGGGTAAACTGCAGGAGACACCTGGAGAGGAGACATTGGGTTGTTTTACTGTAATTGATGTTTTCCCTGCTTAGATGGTGAGAGAGGAGGAACTAGCTGACTGTGGGAAAGTTACAGTATGTGTGAGCCTGTTGTACTGTACAGAATAACCACCTCGTTGTTTATCCTAGTGTATACTGTGCTTTCGGAAAGTATTCAGACCCATTTTTTCACAATGATGGCCTACCCCGGCCAAACCCGGACAACGCTGGGCCAATTGTGTGCCGCGCTATGTGACTCCCAATCATGGCTGGATTTGATACAGCCTGGATTCTGTATTGACGCCTCTTGCACTGAGATGCAGTGCCTTAGACCGCTGTGCCACTCTTCTTGGGTATGACGCTACAAGCTTGGCACACCTGTATTTGGGGAGATTCTCCCATTTTTCTCTGCAGATCCTCTCAAGCTCTGTCAAGTTGAATGGGGAGCTTTGCTGCACAGCTATTTTCAGGTGTCTCCAGAGGTGTTCGATCTGGGCTCTGGCTGAACCACTCAAGGACATTCAGAGACTTGTCCCGAAGGCACTGCTGTGTTGTCTTGGCTGAGTGATTAGGGTCGTTGTCCTGTTGGAAGGTGAACCTTCGCCCCAGTCTGAGGTCCTGAGCACGCTGGATCAGGTTTTGATCAAGGATCTCTCTGTACATTTCTCCGTTAATCTTTGCCTCGATCCTGACAAGTCTCCCAGTCCCTGCCGCTGAAAAACATTCCCACAGCATGATGCTGCCACCACCATGCTTCACCGTAGGGATGGTGCCAGGTTTCCTCCAGATGTGACGATTGGCATTCAGGCCAGAGAGTTCAATCTTGGTTTCATCAGACCAGAGAATATTTTTTCTCATGGTCTGAGAGTCTTTAGGTGTCTTTTTGGCAAACTGCTAGTGGCTACTGTGTTATTGTGGACCTTCAATGCTGCAGACATTTTTTGGTACCCTTCCTCAGATCTGTGCCTCAACACAATCCTGTCTCGGAGCTATACGGACAATTCCTTCGACCTCATAGCTTGGTTTTTGCTCTGACATGCACTGTCAACTGTGGGACCTTATATAGACAGGTGTGTGCCTTTCCAAATAATGTCCAATCAATTTAATTTACCACAGGTGGACTCCAATCAAGTTGTAGAAACATCTCAAGGATGATCAATGGAAACAGGATGCACCTGTGCTCAATTTCGAGTCTCCTAGCAAAGGGTCTGATTAACTTATGTAAATAAGTCTTTTTTGGGGGTTTGAATAAATTTCCTACATTTCTAAAAACCTGTTTTCAGTTTGTCATTGTAGGGTATTGTGTGTAGAATGCTGAGGATTTTTATTAATTTACTACATTTTAAAACAAGGCTGTAAAGTAACAAAATGTGGGAAAAGTCAAAGGGTCTGAATACTTTCTGTAGGCACTGTATAGTCATGTGCATAATGTACTGTATCATTGAGATTGCATGCATCCCTCATGTCTAAAATATACTCTGGTCACATGTTGTCCACAGAGAGCCCAGAGTATGAATACAGCGGCAGTGAGGATGAGGAGGAGGAGATTAACGAAGAGGAAGGTGAACCCAGGTATGATGACACAGCGTTAACACTGTAAAGAAGGTCAAACACTAGCTCTGGTGTCACGCCTGGTTCCATCGAACAGCCAGATGACCCCCTCTGTGAAGCTAGAGTCCAAGCTCTACTGGGTCCATCGAATAGCCAGCTGACCCCCGCTGTGAAGCTAGAGCAAGCTCTAATGGGTCCATCAAACCGCCAGCTGACCCCCTTTGTGAAGCTAGAGTCCAAGCTCTACTGGGTCCATCAAACAGTCAGCTGACCCCCTTTGTGAAGCTAGAGTCCAAGCTCTACTGGGTCCATTGAACAGCCAGCTGCCCCCTCTGTGAAGTCCAAGCTCTACCGTTTATGTAATGCAGGCCTGAGAACTGTCATAGAGGATATTCGTCTGAGAGTGCACAATGTGTGAACGCATGGGCTTGTCAATGAAGACACCATATTCTCTGCTTCTTTTCGCTTAGCTGGACAGGGCGCCATATGGCAGTGACTATAAAAATATATAATTTCTGCTGTGGACAGTACAGTATGTGTCCCTGTGTATCCCAGTCTGAGTGTGTGTGTGTGTGTGTGTGTGTGTGTGTGTGTGTGTGTGTGTGTGTGTGTGTGTGTGTGTGTGTGTGTGTGTGTGTGTGTGTGTGTGTGTGTGTGTGTGTGTGTGTGTGTGTGTGTGTGTGTGTGTGTGTGTGACTATACTCCTGGCCATAAATCCATGTGCCTCCTCACTCCTCCTGCCCATCACTCACTCTGTGCCCTGCTCTTCGGCTACCCTCTCTGTCCTATCACTCTAGCTCCATAGTGAACCTGCCGGGGGAGTCCACTCTGAGAAGAGAGTTCCTGCGTCTTCAGCAGGAGAACAAGAACTGGTCAGAAGCCCAGCGACAGCAGCAGGTCCTGCAGCAGCAGCTCCGGGACCAGGAGAGTTACAAACAGCAGCTGCTGGCCGAGAGGCAGAAGAGGATCCACCAGCAGAAGGAGCAGCGCAGGAGGCTGGAGGACGTGAGATACACTCTTTAGTTGAAACACTCCTCTCAGCAGCCGTCTTCAACAGAGCAGCAGAACCAAATGCCTGCTGCCCAGCCAGCAAATGAGCTTGGCTGGCTAGAGATTTGGCGGGCTTTCTCTCTATTTCTCTCTATCTTCCTCTCTCTCTCTCCTGTTGTTTGTTTGGCTCAAATGGGAAGGACTGTTTAGTGTTGAACAAACCAAAGAGTTGTCTTATAGAACAATATAGAGTATTTTATTGTTGTTTCCAAATACGGAGGGATTTCGTTCAGGAGTGATGCTCCTGTGTGGTTTGCGTTGCACAAAAGACAAATAACATATGTCGTATTAGGTCTGAATGCACAGAAACTGTATGTTGTGTAGTGTTTGCTGTTGATGTATAGTGCCGTACAGATGGCTAGAAAGTTATGTAATTTGCCGTGTTGGACTGTGATGTCCCACTGACTATTTACAGAGAAAACATTCTGTTGTGTTGAATGAAGTTGAGGTAATACCATGTTCAGTGGTCTTTTGGTGTTGTTGTTGTGTTACAGCAACAGAGGAAGCAGCTGCAGGATTCTGGGTTCCAATGGCCAGAACTACAGGAGATGCTATGGAGGGAGGAGACTGAAGCTAATGACAGAGGTCTATTGGATGAAAGGAACAAGAGAAGTGACAAGAGACGGGTAGCTGTTCAATTTTACTCCCCTCAAAAGCACAATGCTCTAAGTAGTAGACCCCCTACCTGCTTAATTCTTATCTGCTCACATTGCTCCACGTGATAGGCAGAAGCCCAACAAATATGTACTGATTAGATGGTCTTTTGTGCCCAATACCTGAGGAGGATTCTGAATATTTTGATTATTGTATAATAACACTGTATTAGTTTTTTCCCTGTAAGTAGTCTGCTACAAGCTGTAAGGTCCTGGAATTCAGACGGCATCGTCTTGCGCCAATATTATCTAGATTCTACAGTCTCGCTAGACATTTTAGGTCCATACATAATCTGTGTCTGAAGGCTGAACATTTTAACATGGTTGTGTCTCATAACACATTACATAACACTGTTCAGTGGGACAGGACCCACTTTGTTTAGTCGGTTACCTGCTCTGAAAGACTCCTTGTGACAAGGTCAATGCATTTTTAATCCAGGTGCAAGTTAACATTTTATACATGTTACATGGCCCCCCCAATGGTGGAACAAACTCCCTCACGACGCCAGGACAGCGGAGTCAATCACCACCTTCCGGAGACACCTGAAACCCCACCTCTTTAAGGAATACCTAGGATAGGATAAAGTAATCCTTCTCACCCCCCTTAAAATATTTAGATGCACTATTGTAAAGTGGCTGTTCCACTGGATGTCATACGGTGAATGCACCAATTTGTAAGTCGCTCTGGATAAGAGCGTCTGCTAAATGACTTAAATGTAATGTAATGTAATGTAATGTTCCTCTACAAAAACTGCTTATATGCATTTGGTATGAAAGGTGTTGACATAGCACTTCCACCTGTCTCAGTTTTCAGCCTATTGGTGACTAAATCTACCAAGCTAGCATTTAAATCCACTGATGGTTGGAAACTCTATGGAAGATCACAGAAAGAAATTGCCTGTGGGACCATCCTGAAAGAAAATAATTAAATGACTCCCCTTTTTTCTGCTGTATGAACATTTCCCATGATTTGAAGTTGGAGCTAGGGTGAGCGCCATGGCGAGAAGTCAGTGACAATTACAGCATGATATAGCCAAGGTAAAGGGAACTGTCATGTCATTCTGAGGACTTGAATTAGTCTGTTTAATTCAAACACTCGGTTAATTAATCTCTCACAGTTCACTGGCTCTGAATGAGCCACACCTGCCTGACTGCAGAACAGAACAGTAGATGATATGGCAATAGGTGTGGGTTTATTGCAGGCATCATTGAGGTGTTCAGAGTGATCATTGAGGTGTTCAGAGTGATCATTGAGGTGTTCAGGGGGATCATTGAGGTGTTCAGGGGGATCATTGAGGTGTTCAGGGGGATCATTGAGGTGTTCAGGGGGATCATTGAGGTGTTCAGGGGGATCATTGAGGTGTTCAGGGGGATCATTGAGGTGTTCAGAGGGATCATTGAGGTGTGAGGTGTTTTGGAGTCTGTTCACCGCACCATGAGCTGAGCAATAGCCCCTGAATCATGATCCATGTGTCTCAAATGGTACCCTTTCCCCTGTATTCCCTATTCCCCAAGGGTCTCTGGTCAAAAGTAGTGCATTATATAGGAAATAGGGTACCATTTGGGACTTAGACTATGTGTGTAAGTTGACGGGCTCCATGCATGTGTTTCTCTCTGCAGAAGGCAGTTCTAATGAGTTTAGGCAGTATCCTGGAAAGTGGCCCGGCTACTAATTTATTCCAGATGGTCAGTAGGGCTGATTGCCTGGCTGTGCTGCTCTCTCTCCTCCTGTCTGCCTGTCTGTGCTGTAGCTTACATGGGCTTCTGCCTCCTCATCCTCATGAATCCTCACATGCATCTGGAGATGCAGTGTATACCGTTTAACATGATCTGGAGAAGGTTTTTAACCCATTATGTGTTAACCCAGGGGGGAAGAACTCCTTGCACACTTTTGATTCTGTCACGCACTCTATCAGGGCCTTTGAGAGTCATGTGGACTGATTTTCATGGTTAAATATTTAAAAGAGGAGGGTTAAGAGCCTTCTGCAAGCCAGCTAGACACTGAATATTTTAGTTTTTTTACCAGTATTCAGTCTTTGGATTTCCTAAGTCAGAAACCTCAACGTTATCAAATCTTTTTTTCTCTCTCGTTGAATGTTAGGTGGAGGATCGTGGCAGACAGCGGGTTGATATCGGAGGAAGGCCTGCAGGTCCTGTAGCTGAACAGGTAATAATTGCTTTCTGTTTTTTCTCACTCAACCTACATGGAACAGAATGCATCAAACCCTACCAGGAAATTACTTCAGTTTGTATCAAAGACATGGGTGGTTATTGAATTTAAATGTTTTGGCTTGGATGTTGTGCCTTAGTCTAAGGGAAATATTATTACTGGTTCCGCATAAAACAGAATGTATTCAATGAGGGAGTGGAGAAAATCGAATGGTGAAATATTCTATGTTTAGACTATCCTGGCTGATTTCAAGTTCAAGACCTTGTCGCTATCTCAGAGTATATTATGGCTCCTGTTCCACAGCTCACAGTTAAATAATTCCTCTCATGAAATCCCACACTTAGCATTGGGAGCTAAAGGCCACATTCTCTAAAGATCTCTAAGGATGATAGATGCTAGGCTAACTGAAAACACAGTCAACCCTGCGTACTCAAGGGCAACATAAAAGACTATGCACTGTAATGTACTGTAGAAGAGAACACATAAGAAAGGCTCTGTTTGACTTTTAATCTGTAAGGAGCCTTGTGCTGAAAGGTGTCATTTGCTTTAAAGGGCAAAGTTGCATCTAAAGGAATTCACAGGAGGTACCCTGTTTTTGGGACGTCGGATAAACTGTTTGTTATATGGATGGAAGTGTAACTCCCTACCGTGATGCAAAGAAAAATATGTTTGAAAATCAATGAAAGGGAATGTTTAGGCTCACAACGCAACGCAGGGAGAATAAAACAATGCATTCAAGTTTGTTTGTCCCTTGAGTAAGGATTCCAGTCTCCTTGTTGGCTTGAGAAGGCCACTGCTGTGCCTAACAGCCAGAAACCTAATAGATTATTTATGTATATCCTCATCGTGATCATTAGTCTTGATCCTTATGATAGAATTCCATGGTTTGTGTTTAGCCTTTAAATAGCGTGTGGTGCTTGGAGAAAAATGCTCTCATCATGTTTGTCAACATGGGTTAAAGAGAGTTTAAATGCCTAATTACATAAAGGGGCTTTTTGTTTCTCATTTAATCTGATTAAGCAACTAAAATGAAAAATGATGTTGAACTCATCATGAATCATAGATGAAAAACATCCAAGTTTATATGGGATTACAGATGTTGAATTGATTTAACTCAACTTCGCTTTCTCTCTCTTTAGTCTTCATGTCAGTGTGACCTGCTTGTAACCACTTCCAACGAGGAATATACACTGTTAAAAAAATAAAGGTTTGAAGTTGGAACCAAATAAGGTTCTTCAGAGCGATGCCATGGGGGAACCATTTTAGGTTATCTGAAGAACCTTAAATGGGATGGTTCTTTGAGGAACCATAAAAAAATCCATGTAGAAACCAAAAACAGAAATGTTTTGGCACTCCAAGAACCAGAATTGGATAGCCCTGCTGTATGTAGGGTGTTGAGCGTTCTTTGCATACTTCCCAGGGTACCTGTCGAGTTCATTTTAGAGTTACCAGTACTACCCATGACTGTGTTTCCTAGTGACATGGTTGTAGCATTCATTCATTTTTAGTCCTGTGGCCTTCACAAAGTCAGATTTTTAGTGAATATGTTATCATTAAAATTTTAAAAAATTAAGACAATGTAATACATATTTCATGAGGCCTTATTTTGAGAATGTTATCCTTATACAGTAACAGGTGCAACACTAGAAATGTTACACTGCAAAATCAACACTAGTCAACACTGGTCAAGTTGCTGTGTGCTATAAAAGGCACACATCAGCAGGTTTCCATACATTTCAATAACCTTTTAGAATTCGGAAGAAGCGTAGATGCCACGTCAAGAACCCCCCACTGAGCTCAAAGGTTCTTAACTTGGCAAGAGTTTTCCAAGGAACCTTAAGAGCTGAGAAGGGAAATGTCTGCTGTGTGTGTGTGTGTGTGTGTGTGTGTGTGTGTGTGTGTGTGTGTGTGTGTGTGTGTGTGTGTGTGTGTGTGTGTGTGTGTGTGTGTGTGTGTGTGTGTGTGTGTGTGTGTGTGTGTGTGTATGTGTGTGTATGTGTGTGTGTGTGTGTGTGTGCTTCTAGCGGGTGTGTGTGTGCCTTAAATGTGAGCTGATCATATTGCCTGGGAGTGCCCCTCCTGAAATAATACCTCCTCCAGTTCTGAAATCTGGAGAGACTTAAGCCTCTCTACAGTATTCTTGTCAATGAGATCCTTCAGGGTCTGCTAGCTGCAGTAGAGAATCCTGCAGGGCCAGCGTCTGCAAGCTACAGTAGAGGATCCTGCAGGGTCAGGGTCTGCTAGCTACAGTAGGGGATCCTGCAGGGTCAGGGCCTGCTAGCTACAGTAGAGGATCCTGCAGGGTCAGGGTCTGCTAGCTACAGTAGAGAATCCTGCAGGGCCAGCATCTGCTAGCTACAGTAGAGGATCCTGCAGGATCAGGGTCTGCTAGCTGCAGTAGAGGGACCGCAGGGCCAGGGTCTGCTAGCTACAGTAGGGGATCCTGCAGGGTCAGGGCCTGCTAGCTACAGTAGAGGATCTTGCAGGGCCAGCGTCTGCTAGCTACAGTAGAGGATCCTGCAGGGTCAGGGTCTGCTAGCTGCAGTAGAGGATCTTGCAGGGCCAGCGTCTGCTAGCTACAGTAGAGGATCCTGCAGGGCCAGCGTCTGCTAGCTGCAGTAGAGGGACCGCAGGACCAGGGTCTGCTAGCTACAGTAGAGGATCCTGCAGAGCCAGCGTCTGCTAGCTACAGTAGAGAATCCTGCAGGGCCAGGGCCTGCTAGATACAGTAGAGGATCCTGCAGGGTCAGGGCCTGCTCGCTACAGTAGAGGATCCTGCAGGGTCAGGGTCTGCTAGCTACAGAAGAGGATCCTGCAGGGTCAGGGCTTGCTAGCTACAGTAGAGGATCCTGCAGGGTCAGGGCCTGCTAGCTACAGTAGAGTCTCCTGCAGGGCCAGGGTCTGATAGATACAGTAGAGTTTCCTGAAGGGTCTGCTAGTTACAGTAGAGTCTCCCAAAGGGTCTGCTAGCTAGAGTAGATGCTCCTGCAGGGCCAGGGTCTGCTAGATACAGTAGAGTTTCCTGCAAGGCCAGGGTCTGCTAGATACAGTAGAGGATCCTGCAGGGCCAGGGCCTGCTAGCTACAGTAGAGGATCCTGCAGGGCCAGGGTCTGCTAGCTACAGTAGAGTCTCCTGCAGGGCCAGGGTCTGCTAGCTACAGTAGAGGATCCTGCAGGGCCAGGGCCTGCTAGATACAGTAGAGTTTCCTGCAGGGCCAGGGTCTGCTAGCTACAGAGAGTCTCCCGATGGGTCTGCTAGCTATAGTAGATGCTCCATTGAAAGCAGCCGTTTCCAGGCTGTAGCGTTGGCCACATGGCTGTTATATATCTGTTTGGGGGCAGTACTGCAGGACCGGGATGAGGCTTCAGAACGTCAGTGTCCTGTGTTTGTCTCTGTCGTTGTCTAGAGGAGGACCGAGCCTCCACCTCCACAGCCTCATCCTCAGCAGCAGCCCCAGCAGCAGCAGGGTAAAAAGTTCCACCGCACGCTGCCCAAAGACCAGACGCAGCTGCTTTCACTTCAGCACGACCACAGGCACAAAAAGAGGGAGCCCCACAAGGCTGCTAGCGCCACGCATAACTGCCCCGCAAATAGCCAGCTCAAAGTGGTAAAGTCCCCTGACCCTCTCCTTTGTCCCACTCCCCCTGTCTCCCTCAGCCGCCCCTCCCCGCTACCTCTCTCTGTCCCACTGCACTGTCTCTCTATCTGTCCCACCACCCTTTCTATCTCTCTGTCTGTCCCACTGCCCTCGTCTGTTTCTTTGTCCCACTGCCCCTGTCTGTCTCTCTGCCTGTCCCACGGCCCCTGTCTGTCTCTTTGTCGGTCTCTTTGTTTGTCTCATTGCCTCTGTCTGTTTCTCTGTCTGTCCCACTGCCCTGTCTGTCTCTCTGTCTGTCCCACTGCCCTGCCTGTCTCTCTGTCTGTCCTACTGCCCTGTCTGTCTCTGTCTGTCCCACTGCCATGTCTGTTCCCTGTCTGCCCACCTTCATGTCTGTCTCTCTGTCTGTCCCACTACCCCGGTCTATCTCTATGTCTGTCCCACTGCACCTGTCTGTCTCTGTCTGTTCCACTGCCCTCATCTGTCTCTTTGTCTGTCCCACTTCCCTGTCTGTCTCTCTGACTGTCCCACGGCCCTGTCTGTCTCTTTGTCTGTATCTTTGTTTGTCTAACTGCCTCTGTCTGTCTCTCTGTCTGACCCACTGCCATGTCTGTCTCTGTCTGTCCTACCTTCCTGTTTGTCTCTCTGTCTGACCCACTGCCCCTGTCTGTGTCTATTTCTGTCCCACTGCCCCTGTCTGTCTCCCTGTCTGTCCTACTGCCCCTGTATGTCTCTGTCTGTCCCACTTCCCTGTCTGACCCACTGCCCCTGTCTGTGTCTATTTCTGTCCCACTGCCCCTGTTTATCTCTATTTCTGTCCCACTGCCTCTGTCTGTCTGTCTGTCTGTCTGTCTGTCTGTCTGTCTGTCTGTCTGTCTGTCTGTCTGTCTGTCTGTCTGTCTGTCTCCCACTTTCCTGTCTGTTCCTCTGTCCAACTTTTCTGTCTGTCTCTCTGTCTGTTCCACTGCCCCTGTCTGTCTCTCTGTCTGTCTCACTGCCCTGTCTGTCTCTCTGTCTGTCCCACTGCCCTGTCTGTCTCTCTGTCTGTCCCACTGCCATGTCTGTGTCTATGTCTGTCCCACTGCCCTGTCTGTCTCTCTGTCTGGACCCACTTCCCTGTCTATCTCTCTGTCTGTCTCACTGCCCTCTGTTTCTATGTCTGTCCCACTGCCCTGTCTGTCTCTCTGTCTGGACCCACTTCCCTGTCTGTCTCTCTGTCTGTCTCACTGCCCTCTGTTTCTATGTCTGTCCCACTGCCGTGTCTGTCTCTCTGTCTGTTGACTGTCCCAGTCTGTCTCTCTGTCTGTCCCACTGCCATGTCTGTGTCTATGTCTGTCCCACTGCCATGTATGTGTCTATGTCTGTCCCACTGCCCTGTCTGTCCCACTATCCTGTCTGTCTCTCTGTCTATCTCACTGCCCTGTCTGTCTCTCTGTCTGTCCCACTGCCCTGTCTGTCTTTCTGTCTGTCCCACTGCCATGTCTGTGTCTATGTCTGTCCCACTGCCCTGTCTGTCTTTCTGTCTGTCCCACTGCCATGTCTGTGTCTATGTCTGTCCCACTGCCCTGTCTGTCTTTCTGTCTGTCCCACTGCCATGTCTGTGTCTATGTCTGTCCCACTGCCCTGTCTGTCTCTCTGTCTGTCCAGCGTTGTGTTTGTTTTAGTGGTCATTCATGTCTGTGTCTCCGTTTTGGGTTATTAGTGATATTTGATACTCCAGTATGCTGTAATACTGTCTGACTCCAGTGTTCAGGTGTCAGGTTCTGACTGCTCTTCCATGTTGCTCAGATGGAGATGGACAGGGTGAAGGTTTCTGACTGCTCCTCCATGTTGCTCAGATGGAGATGGACAGGGTGAAGGTTTCTGACTGCTCCTCCATGTTGCTCAGATGGAGATGGACAGGGTGAAGGTTTCTGACTGCTCCTCCATGTTGCTCAGATGGAGATGGACAGGGTGAAGGTTTCTGACTGCTCTTCCATGTTGCTCAGATGGAGATGGACAGGGTGAAGGTTTCTGACTGCTCTTCCATGTTGCTCAGATGGAGATGGACAGGGTGAAGGTTTCTGACTGATCTTCCATGTTGCTCAGATGGAGATGGACAGGGTGAAGGTTTCTGACTGCTCTTCCATGTTGCTCAGATGGAGATGGACAGGGTGAAGGTTTCTGACTGCTCTTCCATGTTGCTCAGATGGAGATGGACAGGGTGAAGGTTTCTGACTGCTCTTCCATGTTGCTCAGATGGAGATGGACAGGGTGAAGATTTCTGACTGCTCTTCCATGTTGCTCAGATGGAGATGGACAGGGTGAAGGTTTCTGACTGCTCTTCCATGTTGCTCAGATGGAGATGGACAGGGTGAAGGTTTCTGACTGCTCTATCATGTTTCTCAGATAGAGATGGACAGGGTGAAGTTTCTGACTGCTCTTCCATGTTGCTCAGATGGAGATGGACAGGGTGAAGGTTTCTGACTGCTCTTCCATGTTGCTCAGATGGAGATGGACAGGGTGAAGGTTTCTGACTGCTCTTCCATGTTGCTCAGATGGAGATGGACAGGGTGGTGAAGGTTTCTGACTGCTCTTGCTCAGATGGAGATGGACAGGGTGAAGGTTTCTGACAGCCCTTGCATGTTGCTCAGATGGAGATGGACAGGGTGGTGAAGGTTTCTGACTGCTCTTGCTCAGATGGAGATGGACAGGGTGAAGGTTTCTGACTGGTCTTCCGTGTTGCTCAGATGGAGATGGACAGGGTGAAGGTTTCTGACTGCTCTTCCGTGTTGCTCAGATGGAGATGGACAGGGTGAAGGTTTCTGACTGCTCTTCCGTGTCGCTCAGATGGAGATGGACAGAGTGAAGGTTTCTGACTGCTCTTCCATGTTGCTCAGATGGAGATGGACATGGTGAAGGTTTCTGACTGTTCTTCCATGTTGCTCAGATGGAGATGGACAGGGTGAAGGTTTCTGACTGCTCTATCATGTTTCTCAGATGGAGATGGACTGGGTGGTGAAGGTTTGTGACTGCTCTTCCATGTTGCTCAGATGGAGATGGACAGGGTGAAGGTTTCTAACTGCTCTTCCATGTTCCTAAGATGGAGATGGACAGGGTGAAGGTTTCTGACAGCTCTTCCATGTTGCTCAGATGGAGATGGATAGGGTGAAGGTTTCTGACTGATCTTCCATGTTGCTCAGATGGAGATGGACAGGGTGAAGGTTTCTGACATTTCTTCCATGTTGCTTAGATGGAGATGGACAGGGTGAAGGTTTCAGACTGCTCCTCCATGTTGCTCAGATGGAGATGGACAGGGTGAAGGTTTTTGACTGCTCTTCCATGTTGCTCAGATGGAAATGGACAGGGTGAATGTTTCTGACTGCTCTTCCATGTTGCTCAGATGGAGATGGACAGAGTGAAGGTTTCTGACTGCTCTTCCATGTTGCTCAGATGGAAATGGACAGGGTGAATGTTTCTGACTGCTCTTCCATGTTGCTCAGATGGAGATGGACAGGGTGAAGGTTTCTGACTGCTCTTCCATGTTGCTCAGATGGAGATGGACATGGTGAAGGTTTCTGACTGCTCTTCCATGTTGCTCAGATGGAGATGGACAGGGTGAAGGTTTCTGACTGATCTTCCATGTTGCTCAGATGGAGATGGACAGGGTGAAGGTTTCTGACAGCTCTTCCATGTTGCTTAGATGGAGATGGACAGGGTGAAGGTTTCAGACTGCTCTTCCATGTTGCTCAGATGGAGATGGACAGGGTGAAGGTTTTTGACTGCTCTTCCATGTTGCTCAGATGGAAATGGACAGGGTGAATGTTTCTGACTGCTCTTCCATGTTGCTCAGATGGAGATGGACAGAGTGAAGGTTTCTGACAGCTCTTCCATGTTGCTCAGATGGAAATGGACAGGGTGAATGTTTCTGACTGCTCTTCCATGTTGCTCAGATGGAGATGGACAGAGTGAAGGTTTCTGACAGCTCTTCCATGTTGCTCAGATGGAAATGGACAGGGTGAAGGTTTCTGACTGCTCTTCCATGTTGCTCAGATGGAGATGGACAGGGTGAAGGTTTCTGACAGCTGTCAGGCCAACCTGAACAGAGTGCTGACTGGGATGCCCCTCCCCCTACGTGTCCATACCAGACTGAGCTCTGGGAGCAGCTCCAGCCCCTGTACCCCTGCCACGCAGAGGGCTGCCATACAACAGGTAACGTAGCCCCGCCCCCCTGCCGAATCCAGCGTACCTTAACTCCACCAATCAATAAAATCAATCAATATCTTTTTTTGCACCCGTTTGGAAAATCATTATGTAGCTACAGTAGGCATATACAAAATGTACTTACAGTGTACATTACATTGATTTAGGGCTTCCACAACCATATATACTTAACATTAACACAGTAACAAACATATTCAAAGTAAAGGGTTAGCACACAATTCTGAGAATAGCCATTGCCTCTCTTTATCAGTCACTGTGAATTTAAGATGACAAATTTATGTAAATGTCATTCTGTTTCTGTTTATTATGAAGTTACAAGACCTCTTGCAAGACCCTATTGAAAAATCAAATGTGTGTCATGGCTTTCAAAATATATTTTGATCATTGCAACATATTTTGTACTCTCCTACAGTTTGTGTCAGCTGTTCTGTTGGGAAGGTACAGATGTAGGATCTTAATTTCACCTATATTGTCACAGCTAAAATAATCCTGCAGTAATAGGATTTGAACGTTCAGTTCAGCTGGCAAAAAGTATGCTACATGAAAAGTGCAATACTGTTAAAAGTTGCGGCATGCAGAAATCACTCCACATTTTCCTGGTTGCTAAAACTATAATAGTTTGGCAAATTTGAGTTTATGTGTCAAAATAAGCTAGTATAGTACAGAGAATCATTGTACCATCTAAACCGCTGTGAAATATACACATGGCCAAAGGTATGTGGACACCCCTTCAAATTAGTGGATTTGGCTATTTCAGCCACACCCGTTGCTGACTGGTGTATTTAATTGAGCACATAGCCATGCGATCTCCATAGACAAACATAGACAGTAGTAGAATGGCCCGTACTGAAGAGCTCAGTGACATTGTAATACATTGTAATAATCCACCTTTCCAACAAGTCAGTGTGTCAAATTTCTGCCCTGCTAGAGCTGCCCCGGTCAACTGTAAATGCGGTTATTTTGAAGTGGAAATGTCTGGGAGCAACAATGGCTCAGCCGTGAAGTGGGAGGCCACACAATCACACAGAACGGGACCTCTGAGTACTGAAGCACATAGCGCATAAAAATCATCTGTCCTCGGTTGCAAAACTCACTACAGAGTTTCCAAACTGCCCCTGGAAGCAACATCAGCACAAGAACTGTTCGTTGGGAGCTTCATGAAATGGGTTTCCATGGCCGAGCAGCCACACACAAGCCTAAGATCACCATGCACAATGCCAAGCGTTGGCTGAAGTGGTGTAAAGCTCGCCGCCATTAGATTCTGGAGCAGTGGAAACGCATTCTCTGGAGTCATTTTTTAAAACTTTGAAGTGAAGAATCTCAATTATGGTTTTGATATTATTATTTGTTTTGGTTCTGTACAGTTGTAAAGTGTCTGGCCCCCTCACTCCAAAACGGAACCGTCTCTCCCTGGTACGGCATAGAACAGAACCATTAGCTCATGTTAACTGGAATGCTCTTTAGGTTTTATCACCCCAAAGACATCGTAAATCTCCTCTGTCCGTGTTATCTCATAGAGGCCCATCCTCAGTGGAACATCAGTGGAGCACACACACAATACTCTATTCTGTCAAATGTAACAACTATTATAATGTAATACAAGCATTATAACATAATCTTACAAGCATTATAACATCATGCAATTTTCTACGACATCTCCCCCATTTTGAGAATATTCTCAACTTAAGAGAAAATTACAAGATTTAAGAGAACATTCATTTACATAGAAAATACATATATTCTACATAAGCCAAAAATCACAAAACAATAACTCATTGCATTGGGTTCCTGCACATGACCAGCTTCATTCCAAGAAACTCAGCACTGTCTCTTATTTCAATCCCCAACACATTTTCTTAGCACTCTTGCAATTTGTCTGGGAAGGTTATGATACACAGTCACCTGCACGAACCCACGAAGATTAAACTAAAAATACATACAGTTTATGAGATTCAAAGCTATATTTTCCATAGACAGTGAAAAGCACATGTTTCATGCATAATGCAGGGCGTGCAACAATGGCATTTAATAAAATCATCTTTAGTTATCTATCACACTCCAATAGATCGGCATAGTATGTAGGAAATGACTATTTCCATTCCAGAAACTAAATTAGCATATCCTGTTGTACAAATCCAGGTAATGACTCATAGTTAAAATAAAATGTATCCCCTTGGTGCCTAATGAACATGACCCAAGATAAGCATCATGATTGTACTATTTAATATGCAATGCCTATAGTTCAAATAGATTAGGATCAATTTCACTCCAAATCCATTCACCATGGCATGCTTATAATAGCATCTTTAGCAATAACATCTTTAGTTCATAATAACAATCAAAACAATTCTTTAGTTTTAAAAATCATTCATTTTCCAAATAAATCGCAATTAGAACCCAGTTAATTATCCAACCAAAATGTAGAATGACATCGCTCAGTGATTAAAATTGGTCTTATCACTCAAAGTAAAAAAATCTATTTAACACACATCGACATTGGCAGAATGTACATTTATATTAACATCTAGTATAATTATCCCATAATTCTACTATTAACTTTTTTATCACGATTATAATACAGATCAGTATCTCAATGCATTCTTAATCTAAATTACTATAATTTTACGTGGTGTAGACCTCTACAATCAACCTGATACCACAAAAGTGTAAAACAATTTTGGGCACAGTTGACCCCCTCTCTCAGGCACTGATTCTTCTTCGTTCTTCTTTAGATAGTTTTACAGTTCAAAGTGGATGGCCCAAGATAATGTCCCAATTTCAATGTCTCACCTTTACCACCCATTATGTCTTGTCCATTCGTCAACCAGTATACCAGCAACATAAGAGAAGTTTAGAACAGGTTTAGAACAGATTTCTCTCCATGCTCACTCCACGTGGACTCCTCTCACACTCCTGGGAGAAACATGAAAGAAAAGCTGTTGATAGCTTAGATCGGATACTGTACACCGAGTTCTGCCTCCCCTCCCTTCTCTTGGTAGAAGTGGTTCAAACAGGGCCTTATTCAACACTTTTGTCACTCTTCTTCAGCCAGTTAGAGGGGGTTTTGAGGTACACACACAGTTCGGTCCAATTATCTCTTCCATGCATTAAGATACTGTCTGATGTCACTTTTCATGATAACCTCAAAAGAACAGATCAGAACAACAGTTTAGTTCAGTTCATTAACTACATGATAAATGATTACTTTTACCAATTATTCTTAATACAAATGTCTTAACATATTTCAATGAGAATAACAACATATTCTATTGAAACTATTCTTTCAAATGGGCTTATACTCCCCATCACACTGTCAACATTGTAGAGCCAAAGGATCAGGAAGTTAGACCTATAACCCATCGGGAATAGAACAGAACAAACAACACAACAATACACTCCTTCACATCAATCAAGGTGTGTAAACTTCAATCCAAAACCTCAAAGAACTGAATCCTCCCTCATTTTAACACATATCTCTCCATGAGAATAATGTATAAAACAACACTACTACTGGTACAAAATATTATTTTTTTCAATCAAATAACCTCATCAAATTAAAAGCACTATTCTGAAAAACTCCACAGAGAAAAATGATTTTACCCATATGGTCATAGGAAAATAGACTTAAAGCAGCCTACCTTTAGTTAAAGGCAATGCCCTCTCCTTCTTCACATTGGTCCAAATTACAAATATGGCTAAGAACTATAAACTCCATCATATTTATCAATTACACAAATTACCTTGAAATCAGTATTACAAATTACGTTAAATTCATTATCCAAATGGCTTTCCAATAAGGGTGATCAAGCCACAACGGTCATAGGTCATCATGGGGCGGCAGGGTAGCCTAGTGGTTAGAGCGTTGGACTTGGAACCGGAAGGTTGCAAGTTCAAACCCCCGAGCTGACAAGGTACAAATCTGGCCGTCATTGAAAATAAGAATTTGTTCTTAAGTGACTTAAAATACAAACCCTTCAAAGAAGGGTTTCTAACTATATTAGACACATTTTTTTGAAATAGTCAAACATTTCCTACATGTTGTATCCCAGGTTCCCAGAACATTCCTTTATCAAAAGAATTCACGTGTTCAATTAAAACTCAGAAAAATTCCATGTGCGTGCCCCTTTAAGATACATTGGCACTAAAACAAATGGAAAACTCACTAAACCCAAATAAAATTGCAAAACAAATCCAACATAGTATTTTAAAAACACCAACAAATAGTCATAACAAATGTGTTGTGTGTGGGTGTATTTGCAAACCTTAAGGTAAAAAAAATAAAATAATCTTCCAGGCCCTTTTCAATTTGGTAGTTTACGGCCTCAATCTCACTCACTCTCCCCAATATTGTAATCTCAGGAAACATTTCAAAAAGAGACAATGACACCCCCATTTTCCCAGAAAAAAAACACAAAACACTTTGTTAGCATTCATTATTCTACACCAATTCAGAAACCCAAAAGTGAACTATAGACAAAACCTAATAATGATGATAATTCCACTGTACCTCAAATCATTAATCATACATTTTAACCTACATCAATGTATATGTATGCTTAATTGAACATACGCTACCCTTAGATACAATTATCCTGATATCATTACTATCTAAATGTAATGATTTTTTCCTCTGTCGCAAATGTAGTACATTTCTCAGCGTAAGGAATCAGTGATATTTAATCCCAGGCATTTAATAAAATGTTGTTTGGGAAATGTTGTTTTCCGATGGCTCCTTTAACATACATACATTAAGTTACTTCCCTCCGTCCCGGAAGAAAGAATCCTGCTCAAACACATCAGATAATACAATGTTTAATTAAGTCAAATCAACACCTAAAATAAGCAATAGACAGTAAACAATAAACAAACCCATAACCCCTTTCCAGCAATCTAATCATTTCAACCTGTTGATATGTTTAGTAAAAACTATCCTGACTTTTAACAAATCTAAAATCTTTCAAAAGTTGGTGCAGTCTCATCAGCGTAAAAATCAAAACTAACTTTTTTCCACTCATATCTACAATGTTTGCATTCCCCAAAGGTCAATACTGTTCAGCTCGTACATTAATGATCTTCCTTCTGTCTGTACAGGGTCTGAAGTTCCAATGTATGCAGATGATACAGTGATAAATGCATGCAAATAACAAACAACAAGCTACACAAGAACTCACTACTGTAATGGTTCAGATGACAAAGTTGCTCAGAGACTCATGTTTGCATCTCAATAAAAAAATCAGTCTGCATGTTCCTCACAAAGAGAACAACTGATGCCCCTGAGACAGATGTCTATCAGGGGAAAAGCTCCAGGTGGTATCTGATTTTAAGTACCACGGCATCATACTTGATTCCAACCTCTCTTAAAAAGCAAATGAAAAAAGGTAACTCAAATAACCAAATTCAACCTAGCTGATTTCCAAATTGTTTTGACCACAGAGGTAACAAAACTATACTTCAAATATATGATACTCCCCCACTTAACATACTAGTTTGGCCCAAGCTTGCTGTTCAACATTAAAACCCATTCAGTCTGTCTGCAAACAGGCTCTCAAAGTACTTGATAGGAAACCCAATAGCTATAGAAAGCATAAGCTCCTGAGTTTGAAAAAAATCTTATGCAATACACTGACGCCTATCTTGGATTCAAAATTCTAAATGTCCAGGCTCCCCTCCACTCAGTACTTTTGCTAAGCAGAAAACCCAAACCTTATGGGAGCAGATCCACAAGATCCGCCATGAGAGATGACTGTATAGTTCCCTTAAGGAAAAGCACCTTTAGTCGATCTGCTTTCAGTGTGAGAGCTTCCCATGTCTGGAACACCCTGCCATTAGACACACACAACTGTGATTAATATGCACTGTCCCTGTAAAAATACAAATGAACTCAAACTGCAATCCACTTTAATGACCTGAAATTGTTCCACGTAATGGATACAAATTACACTGTTAGAATACATGAACTTCCTGCTCAAATTCACTGGTGTTACCTAAACAATCAAACCAATAATCAATAATCATCCAAATCAAATCAAATGTATTTATATAGCCCTTCTTACATCAGCTGATATATCAAAGTGCTGTACAGAAACCCAGCCTAAAACCCCAAACAGCAAGCAATGCAGGTGTAGAAGCATGGTGGCTAGAAAAAACTCCCTAGAAAGGCCAAAACATAGGAAGAAACCTAGAGAGGAATCAGGCTATGAGGGGTGGCCAGTCCTCTTCTGGCTGTGCCTGGTGGAGATTATAACAGAACATGGCCAAGATGTTAAAATGTTCAAAAATTACCAGCATGGTCAAATAATAATAATCACAGTAGTTGTCAAGGGTGCAGCAAGTCAGCACCTCAGGAGTAAATGTCAGTTGGCTTTTCATAGCCGCAGGCAGAACAGTTGAAACTGGAGCAGCAGCACGGCCAGGTGGACTGGGGACAGCAAGGAGTCATCATGCCAGCTAGTCCTGAGGCATTGTCCTAGGGCTCAGGTCCTCCGAGAGAGAGAGAGAGAGAGAGAGAGAGAGAGAGAGAGAGAAAGAGAGAATTAGAGAGAGCATACTTCAATTCACACAGGACACCGAATAAGACAGGAGAAGTACTCCACATATAACAGACTGACCCTAGCCCCCATAACACATAAACTACTGCAGCATACATACTGGAGACTGAAACCGGAGGGGTCAGGAGACACTGTGGCCCCAATCGATGATACCCCCGGACAGGGCCAAACAGGCCGGATATAACCCCACCCACTTTGCCAAAG
Source organism: Oncorhynchus keta (assembly GCF_023373465.1). Classification (NCBI taxonomy): domain Eukaryota; kingdom Metazoa; phylum Chordata; class Actinopteri; order Salmoniformes; family Salmonidae; genus Oncorhynchus; species Oncorhynchus keta. The sequence goes on from NC_068450.1 coordinate 25,881,141, forward strand.
CACAGCCCCCACACCACTAGAGGGATATCTTCAACCACCAACTTACCATCCTGAGACAAGGCCGAGTATAGCCCACAAAGATCTCCGCCACGGCACAACCCAGGGGGGGGGGGCGCCAACCCAGACATGAAGATCACGTCAGTGACTCAACCCACTCAAGTGACGCACCCCTCCTAGGGACGGCATGGAAGAGCACCATTAAGCCAATGACTTAGCCCCTGTAATAGGGTTAGAGGCAGAGAATCCCAGTGGAGAGAGGGGAACCGGCCAGGCAGAGACAGCAAGGGCGGTTCGTTGCTCCAGAGCCTTTCCGTTCACCTTCACACTCCTGGGCCAGACTACACTCAATCATATGACCAACTGAAGAGATGAGTCTTCAGTAACTACTCTGTGAAGTGCGCATGTGCTATAATTCAATTCGCCTTTGCAATCCTTCTAAATTGAATTTTTCTAAACTGGCAAAGGCTAAAGTCTACAAAACGCATTCCACTCTGTTTGTTACAGATTCTAGTTTTGGAAACAGTAAACTGTATGGAGATCAAATGTTTCATCGATGAGAAAATTAGCAGAATGTCGGCCAAAATCCATCTCACTCCGTCTTCTCCCACTGCCCCACTGGGCTTCCTTTTCTCACCATATTTGGTAGTGAGTGGAAACACCAACTAAATGCTTCACATTTATACATCTGGTTAAATACCTGACTCATTGTTCTATCTGTGCAACAACTACTGCTACTACTTCCTCATTCATATTCCCCATCTTGTCTCTAGTACCTACAGTACTCAGAGTCTCTCTCCCAGATAGTACCTTATTACCTTTATATTCAACTTTTAACCAGGGCCCATATGATTGCATGTAATGCACTATGCAAGGAATACAGTGGCACTTGGGAGGCGACCAATGTGTCACTAAATAAAGTAATCTAACCCAGAGCTGTACGTATCCAAAAATAAATGGCCTGAACTAAACTAAGTCTCCATTTCAGAATGCCAATCTTGGCTCCAGTCGAGACACCCTTCACAGCAGCTCTATGTCTGACATGGCCACCACTCCCATGTCTCCTACGTTTGATGATGTCTTCTGGGACTTCCCAAGGTCTGTGGAGCACCCACCAAAGGTTGGTCAGACTTAATCAATCTCACGTCAGGTGTAACTAAAGGTTATTGTCTGTCTGTCTGTCTGTCTGTCTGTCTGTCTGTCTGTCTGTCTGTCTGTCTGTCTGTCTGTCTGTCTACAGTACCATACAGTGTTCTGTATGTGTGGTGTGTATTTGGATCTGAGTGGTGTGTGTCTGTATTTGTGTGTGTGTGTGTGTGTGTGTGTGTGTGTGTGTGTGTGTGTGTGTGTGTGTGTGTGTGTGTGTGTGTGTGTGTGTGTGTGTGTGTGTGTGTGTGTGTGTGTGTGTGTGTGTGTGTGTGTGTGTGTGTGTGTGTGTGTGCGTGTGTGTGTGCGTGTTATTGATGCGCGGGTCAGCTGTTTGTTCACCTGCACTCGGTGTTGTGTATTCATGGATGCCAAGGCAAGCCAGGCTTCCACAAATATTATAAAATAATGTATATTTCGTCTCTCTCTGTGTTTTCATAACTTTCTGTCAGTTCGCAAGTGGTTGAATCTCACCAGAGAAATGATTGGAGCGAAGGAAACAGCTCCCCTCTGTCTCAGTATTTGTAGTCCATGTATCTGATGGTGTTAGGACCAAAAAAGTATAACATGTTGCTGCCGTAGCATTTGATTGATGCCAGCAAGCATTTGGCCTACTTTGATTTTAAAAAATACATAAAAGAATTAACCCATCAGCGTTGAGCTGAGCTGAGCTCAACTGTAGGTTGTTCAGGTGCATCAAAACGTTCCCCAAGAGAGGCAAGTTTGGATTTTGCTTCACACCATGTTCTGCAGTAGCTAGCTTGCTAAATTGGCTCTTTCCTAAGCAGTGGATGGAGATGGTGATTTGGACATGTGGTTTTGATTTAATTCTCTGTACAGACAGAGAACATTATCTAATTATTATAACATTATCTAACCATAAATAAATTAAATTAATATGTTGTGCCCCTGGCCTGAGACGATTGATGTTCAATGTAGCCTAGATGTAGCCTAGTACATTCACATTAACTAGCTAGCTAACTTAGCTGGTTCGTTGTTGCTCATGTGAGGAAGTTAGGCTAGCAAGCAAGCATAGGTAGCCTACGACAACAAAACTAAAAGTGTACTGTATGACAAAGCCATAGACTGTTCTTGCCAACATGAAAGAGAGGAGGATGGCATTGGTATTCAACTAGTTTACAAGTAGGGTGATTCAACGTTTTTAGTTTTACTTGCACACACACACACACACACACACACACACACACACACACACACACACACACACACACATCAGTCCCATGGACAGCCACATTACATTTTGCAAACAGTGATTGCAGTAAATAGTTTTTGGTGTCTTTAAATTTGTTTTCGGTGTATTAAACTAAGCATATATAGCCTTTTTGATTTGAGAATGTTTAAATGATGCTGGAATAGCGGAGACAGGGCTCCTGTTGTCTTTGTTCTGACTTATGGTAACTCCATGGGTCTATATCAGTAGTTGTTTAGTAAACTGTTGAAAACATTAACTTGCTTGACCATACTGCAGGTCATAAACATTTTTTTGTGGACTTCAATGGACAGATCTCTGGTTTTGTGATGAAACAAATGTATGTGTTGTTGAATTTATTCAGCCACTGTGTGACTTTTGTCTTTTTGTTGTCCGGCCTTATTGTATATCACGATGGCATATGAACAAGTGGTTATAGAGCAAACAACGCAATTATCATAACATACTGAATGAAGGTTGTAATATGGCTGTTTTACTGGCTTGGCTTGGCTTCCTTAGTGATTTTACTCACGCACCACTACTTATCTCACCCAGTGTTGCCATGTCCTCGGTTTCCCTGCAGAATTGGGCTACGATGTATCTGGTGAAAATGTATTGGTCGATGGTGGTAGGTTTTTGGGCTAATCTGCACCGCTGCCACCATGCCATTTCTCATAAAAATATATATTTGACTGTGACCTGCTGCTGACTGTCAGGCAGTGATTGGCTGAGTCACGTGAGCGAGAGGAGCGAGAGCAGCAGGTGCACACGTTGTGACAACTTATTACCAGTTGTAGGTAGGCTATTTAGATTGTCATCATGGAGACACCTATTTCCAAACCTTTTTCCTTAAAACATATTAATACACTAGAACCGATACAAATCAAGAAATAATGCAGACAAAGCACTGGAAAACGATTTTGTGCGCACTAGAGCACAATACTGCTCGGAGGTGGTTTAACCTGCGTTCTATTGTTGACTGCTTAAAGGAAACGGTATCAAGCAGGGTGGTTTATGCATGCTCAGTTCTTGGGCCTCTGGGGCTGCCCGGGTGGAAATGGTAAATGGAAGTTATGGAACTCCCTCACGTGATTCTTTTTATGGGGGAAAGTGCTCAATGAAACTGACATTAGGCTAATTGTGGAGAATTATACATTTGCCTCTGTTGGCCATCAAGTAGCCTATTAATGTATATGCCATTGTAGGCTACCATTTGATAGAATCAATATGTGTAAATGACGATATCACTGGAGTCATAGCAAATCAATTTATGCTACAATTTGCAGATTTGTGTTTTTATGCAATTATTAATGGACATGTTTAGTTAATTAAATCGGAAGTTATCAATTTTCTATCGAAATTGCAGATCAGTTGTTACAACACATTAGATTGATGGTAACAGTAGTCAGATTAGGCTACAGGTTAAAAACTTTATTTTTTATTAACACTTGCTGTTGTTGACAAGAATATTCAGTTCCTATACATATTATTAATCTGTAACAAAATATTAATTTTTAATGTTATAATTACATTGCTAACCAGTTTATAATAGCAAATCAAATTTGATTTGTCACATACACATGGTTAGCAGATGTTAAAGCGAATGTAGTGAAATGCTTGTGCTTCTAGTTCAGACAGCGCAGTAATATCTAACAAGTAATCTAACAATTCCCCAACAACTATCTAATACACACAAATCTAAAGGGGTGAATGAGAATATGTACATGTAAGTATATGGATGAGCGATGGCCAAGCGGCATAGGCAAGGTGCAATAGATGGTATGAAATACAGTATACACATGTGATATGAATGATGTAAGATATGTAAACATTATTAAAGTGCCATTATTTAGAGTGCATTGTATAAAGTGACTGGTGATCCATTTATTAAAGTGTCCAGTGATTGGGTCTCAATGTGAGCAGCAGCCTCTCTGAGTTAGTGATGGCTGTTTAACAGTCTGTTGGCCTTGAAATAGAAGCTGTTTTTCAGTATCTCGGTCCCAGCTTTGATGCACCTGTACTGACCTCGCCTTCTGGATGGTAGCGGTGTGAACAGGCAGTGGTTTGGGTGGTTGTTGTCCTTGATGATCTTTTTAGCCTTCCTATGACATCGAGTGCTCTAGGTGTCATGGAGGGCACGTAGTTTGCACCCGGTGATGCATTGTGCAGACCACACCACCCCTTGGAGAGCCTTGCGGTTGGGGGCAGTGCAGTTGCCGTTACCAGGCTGTGATACAGCCCGATAGGATGCTCTCGATTGTGCATCTGTAAAAGTTGTATCCAAGCAGTTCGCATTGTGTAGTGCTTAAGAACAACCCTGTGGTATATTGGCCATATACCATACCCCCTTGTGCCTTATTGCTTTATCATAGCAGTCAAACGAGTTCAATCGACATCCATTGGTGGAAAATTATCTGCCGAGTTTAATAAGGGCAAATGGTCTTTTCTCTAACCCAAAAAATAGAAAATACGCAGGACAGTCCGAGATGGCAGAACTATTTTTGACAGGTCTTTTTAGATAGGCCTATGTTTCTGATTATGGTCTTGTACAACATCCGCAGAGTCTCTACAACATCCGCAGAGTCTCTACAACATCCGCAGAGTACGACCCTGCCTCACACAGGAAGCGGCGCAGGTCCTAATCCAGGCACTTGTCATCTCCCGTCTGGATTACTGCAACTCGCTGTTGGCTGGGCTCCCTGTCTGTGCCATTAAACCCCTACAACTCATCCAGAACGCCGCAGCCCGTCTGGTGTTCAACCTTCCTAAGTTCTCTCACGTCACCCCGCTCCTCCGCTCTCTCCACTGGCTTCCAGTTGAAGCTCGCATCCGCTACAAGACCATGGTGCTTGCCTACGGAGCTGTGAGGGGAACGGCACCTCAGTACCTCCAGGCTCTGATCAGGCCCTACACCCAAACAAGGGCACTGCGTTCATCCACCTCTGGCCTGCTCGCCTCCCTACCACTGAGGAAGTACAGTTCCCGCTCAGCCCAGTCAAAACTGTTCGCTGCTCTGGCCCCCAATGGTGGAACAAACTCCCTCACGACGCCAGGACAGCGGAGTCAATCACCACCTTCCGGAGACACCTGAAACCCCACCTCTTTAAGGAATACCTAGGATAGGATAAAGTATTCCTTCTCACCCCCCCTTAAAAGATTTAGATGCACTATTGTAAAGTGGCTGTTCCACTGGATGTCATAAGGTGAATGCACCAATTTGTAAGTCGCTCTGGATAAGAGCGTCTGCTAAATGACTTAAATGTAAATGTAAATGATTATAATTTCTGACATTGTTGTTAGCTATTTGTTAGCAACTTGTTTATAATTAAATACATGCAGCTTATCTTCTGTTGCCCTAGTCTAAATAAACAACTATTCACCAGAATTATGGCATACATCAATGCAATGAATGGTTAAATTTAATTGACATCAATAAAGTTTGTTTCTCTTGCCTATTTCACCTCTCCTTCTCTCACTCAGCAAAGACGTTTAGGGACCAGGGAGAGAATACAATAGGCAAAAAAAACGGGAAAGAATTTCTTGCTACATTTTCAAATGACATCAGTTTGACCTGTTTTAAGGAAATTAAAAGCTGTTAAAATGACCCAACATGTTTTTGGTAAGATTTAAGTTAGACTTGGATGCATTGTGGTTGAAATGCTATCACCTTTTATGATGCTGATAAATTTGGCACCTTTAGAGACTATCACCTTTTATGATGCTGATAAACTGGAGGCCTGGTGCGAGAACTGGTGGTACCGGGCTGGGGACACGCACCTCAGGGCGAGTGCGGGGAGGAGGAACAGGGTGTACTTGACTGCCGAGGCACACTATAGGCCTGGTGCATGGCGCCGGCACTGGTGGTACTGGGCTGGGGACACACACCTCAGAGTGAGTGCGAGGAGCAGGAACAGGGCGTACTTGACCCTGGAGGCGCACTGGAAGCCTGGTGCGTGGTGTCGGCACTGGTGGTACTGGGCTGGTGACACACACCTCGGGGCGAGTGCGGGGAGCAGGCACAGGATGTACTGGACTGTGGAGGCGCACTGGAGGTCTGGAGTGTAGAGCTGCCACAACCTGTCCTGGCTGGATGTTTATTTTTTGCATTTGCAGGGCACTGGCACAGGACGCACCAGACTGTGCAGACTCACCGGAGACACAGTACACAGAGCCGGCACAGGATATCCTGGTCCAAAGAGGTATACTGGAGACCAGGAGCGCTGAGCCTGCACCCTCCTTCCTGGCTGGATGCCCATTCTAGCCCGGCCAATGCGAGGAGCTGGAATAGAGCGCAGCGGGCTAGAATAGCGCACTGGAGACACCGTGCTCTCTACCGCATAACACGGTGCCTGACCAGTAACACGCTCCCCACAGTAAGCACGAGGAGTAGGCTCAGGTCTCCGACCTGACTCATGCAATCTCCTCGTGTGCCCCCCAAATTTTTTTTATTGGGGCTGCCTCTCGGGCTTCCGTGCTAGCCGTGTACCTTCATATCGTTGCTGTTCCTCTATTCTCCGGTATTTATCCTCGTAGTATTGCCGTTCCACTTTCGCTGCCTCTAACTCCTCCTTAGGATGGCGATACTCCCCCAGCTGTGTCCAGGGTCCTGCTCCATCTAATATCTCCTCCCAGGTCCATCTCCCCATTAAGCGCTGTTCCTCCTTTTCACGCTGCTTGGTCCTGGTTTGGTGGGTTATTCTCTCACGTTCGCCATAACGAGGAGACCAAGGTGCAGCGTGATTAGAATACATTCTTCTTTTATTCAAACGAAGAACACTTCGTAACAAAACGAACGTGAAGCTATAAATAACTGACTGCTGACATGCAACTACACATAGACAATAACCCACAAAACCAAAATGGAAAATGGCAACCTAAATAGGATCCCCAATCAGAGACAACGATAAACAGCTGTCTGATGGGAACCAATTGGGAACCAATTCAGGCCACCATAGACCTACACATACCTAGACATACCAAAACCCCATAGAAATACAAAAAACCCTAGACAAAACAAAAACACACATACCACCCTCGTCACACCCTGACCTAACCAAAATAATAAAGAAAACGAAGATAACTAAGGTCAGGGCGTGACAAAGCAGCCTGTGTAATCATCTGCCAGAGAGTAGCCCCAATCGACCCAAGTAATACATTTGGGCCAGATAACTCACACCGGAATCGGCCCAAGCTCAATCCCCGCATTTTAGCCATAAGTAATACAGCCTAAGGCGACCCAGACTCAGGCCACATGACTTCGGCTGAGTCTGACTCTCAGCCGAGTGTCCCGACTCTCAGCCGGAATTGGCCCAGATCCACTGTGCTAGCTTGGGAACCTGCCGAGTTAATGTAAGTGTTTTTAAATGTTTTATTTGACAATTTGTATCATGTTAAATATTAGCCACTATTGGGAGTCACGGTCAGTAACACACAAATACATTTCTAACTGTCACTTCGGTGTTAGTTGTCTTCAATTTGTAGACTACATTTTGCATCATTCCATTTTGTTTACCTTTCTTTCCTTTGTCATGTCCATGTAGTTGATGAGGGTCGCTAGCATTAATAATTTTGGACATGTAGCCTATTTAAATCATTATAAAACTGTTGTCATACAGTTCCATGATTAGTGAGGATTAGTGTTGATTTATAGGACTATTTTATTGTACACCTTTTTCAACCTTGCAGTATTTCATGGATTGAACTTGAATATGACAACTTTCGGGATGAATCAATACATTGTATTTTTTATTCATTATTATATTTTGTGCGTAAAAGCTCTCAAAACATGTTTTTTTATGATTTATACACACTTTCATAACCCCAAAATGTGCCTAAATAATCTACAAATCAAGAGTATTTTTAAATCTACCAGTTGGTGCTGAAACAGAGATGAATAGGTGGCTTTCCTTCATTGATATCTATATTTTGAACCCGTTCTCTCGATGTAATCTATTGTGTCTAATTAATTCAAATCTAGTCTAAATAATTAAATATACACCCATGTTTAAAGGGATGGTTTAACATACATGTACTGAAAATCCTATTGAATGAAAACTCTATGGAAAATCTTTGGCCAGCAAGTGGGAGGGTTTTCAGTGGTTGAATTAAATGCATTCAGCGTGCACAAGGGAACCACGCCTGCAAAGCACATTACGCATCTTAATGAGGTAAGTCAGATACCAACTAGTGAGAGGTGCGTAAGAATGGCGTGTGTAAGTAAGGGTTAAATGTCCTAAGACTGAATCTTGCCCTTATTGAATTTAACTCCGGCATTGTCCTTTTTCCCTCAGTGGATGGAAGATAACCTTTTATGCCCAAGTTCCCGAAAGCATTTGGCAATTGGTGTGTATTTGCCACGCTACTGTTAGGCCCTTAAGCTTAAACTTAGGCTGCACACTAACGGCAGATAAAAAATAATGAAAGAAAAACCTCCATGTAGCCTATAGATATGAATTGCACAATAATTATACATTTCTGGATTTTTAATGCATTGTTTTCTCTTGTTTCAACACAGCCACCACCCATCCACCCTTCATCCACACAATATTTAATTCACCTTAATCCGCCCACCCTATGGATATAACCAGGGACTGTGTGTATGTGTATAACCCCATGTGTGTGTTATCTTTCAGGGAGGTTTGTAGTTGTTGTTTTTGGTGATGTTAGTCAAGGCAACATAAAGGAAGAGGAATGTGGCAGTGCCCTCAAGCTTCCTATGGCATCCCTGACTAACAACAAACTCATTCAACGATGTGATACACATTCTGTTTCCAGAAACACATCTCTAGTTCCTCTAATAAAAGCAGAGATGTGTATCCTTAGGATACAGCACTCTAGTGGTTTGTTACTGCTTGATATAGGAATATGGAGTTGATGTGCTTTAATTGCTTACAAGTTTTCTTGTTGCATTCATCACAGAAATCATTTTAAAAACATATGTGAGAAACGCAGGGACATGCAGCTGCCAGTAAGCCCTGTTGAAGGGATGCCAGTAGTTAAAGGGAGTATGATTTTCAGAACGATTTCCTCTTTCAATGGGTGTTGTCTTCCTTTCCTCTTGTGTGATGATGTGACATGAGAAAAGGTGAAAATGTTGACAGCTGTTGGGGACAACATTGAGAAAGCCGATTGCCTGCTTCACAGGCTTCTCCTCATGTGTTCTCCTAAAGTTGGTATCCACATCCTCGATAGTAAATGATACAGTCCAGGTTGGCGGTTAGGATCAGTTACACATTTCTGGAGTCCCCACAGAGCATGCAGTGTTTTAGAATGTCCTAATATGTCCTAATGTTGTGATGCTTTGTGCAAGGTAGTCAGGCATATACTGTCAGTTGTGGAAAAAGTACCCAATTGCCATACTTGAGTAAAAGTAAAGATACCTTAATAGAAAATGACTCAAGTAAAGGTGAAAGTCACCTAGTAAAATCCTACTTGTGTAAAAATCAACCGTAAATCAAAAGTAAATGTAGTTGCTAAAATATACTTAAGTATCAAAAGTATTAATTAATTTCAAATTCCTTATATTAAGCACCATTTGTCATTTATTTGTACATTTATGGATAGCCAGGGGCACTCTCCAACGCTTAGACATAATTTACAAATAAAGCATGTGTTTAGTGAGTCCGCCAGATCAGAGGCAGTAGGGATGACCAGGGATGTTTTCTTGATGAGTGTGTGAATTAGACCATTTTCCTGTCCTGCTAAGAATTCAAAATGTAACGAGTACTTTTGGGTGTCAGGGAGAATGTAAGGAGTAAAAGGTACATCATTTTGTTTAGGAATGTAGTGAAGTAAAAGTAAAAGTTGATAAAAAATATGAATAGTAAAGTACCGATACCCCCAAAAAACATTCAGTAGTACTTTCAAGTTTTTGTACTTAAGTACTTTATTCCACTGTATACTGTACCCTCACATGTCAAAATGATCTTTTTGAAGGTTCCGGAGCGTACAACATCCAAATCATATTGCAAAGAGCTGATGAATCATCACCGGACAGGGTTGAGGTACGTTTGTTACCACATCACACATCATTCAGTGTCAGTGAGCAGTACTACCAGTTACAGGGTGGATAATCCATAGTCAGCTTTGACAGGACCCATGACAGAACTCTGATCTCAGATCTCTGAGACACCATTTGAAGTATAGAGCATGACATTGTGTGTGTGCCTGATTCTTGTCATCTGCCTCTCTCACTTTTTCTCTCTTTCACTTTCCCTCTCCCGCTCTCTCTCGTTCTCTCTCACTTTCTCTCACTCTTCTCTCACTCTTCTCTTTCTCTCACTCTTCTCTCTCTTTCTCTGCTGTCCAGTGGGGCCCCTCAGTCTCCTGCGGAGAAGGGTGGGAAGTCCATGTCCTCTCATGGCAGCTCCAGTAGCAGCTCCCAGTCAGGTCTGTGTCCTCAACAATCACTCTCTCTCTTGTCTCTCTCTCTCATTCAACCATTCACTAGAGATGTGTTCACATAGCACATATGTAGATCCATCAGCTGCATAGTGTTACTACATGGTGAACTACAGCCTGTGTGAACGCATTGGGTGTCTACAAATCAGGCTAGAACCACAATACACAGGAAATGTGTCACTGAAACCTAAACATCCTGTAAGGGGTTTTTCCCTCGTGAGTTGAAAGTGAGACCATGCACAGGGCCACTGGCTTACTGTTTAGCTTTGAAACTAAACAATTGTTTTAAAGCTCCAATGCAGATGTTTTTATTTCAATATCAAATCATTTCTGGGTAACAATTAAGTAGCTTGCTGTGAATTTTAGCATTTTTTAGGGAGTAGATCAGCTTTAATATTACAGATAGATTGTAGCTTCCATCAATGTCATTGTCTGCATCTTCCAATCTTCCATACTTATTTTTTTAGGGTTATCAAATGATTAAAATAATTAACTGTAGAATTGAATGTGATTAATCGCGATTAATCACACATTTTAATATTTGCTCAATTATTTTCAAAAAGCAGTGTATTGCGTTATAGGCATGTAGGGACTGAAACACAAAAATATTCTGATTCAATGTTTTTAATGGCATATTCACCATAAACAAGTTAAGCAATGTTAAGCAATACAAAAGTCCTGTAACTTACTAATGCTCCCAGTAGGTCACTAATGCTCCATCATAAATTCTCTCTCACACACACACACACACACACACACACACACACACACACACACACACACACACACACACACACACACACACACACACACACACACACACACACACACACAGTTAAAGCTTCAGCCATTCTAAATGATTGTTCTCCCCATTAGTGATTGGAGGGTTGTCTATAAGAAAAAAAAATATTAGCTCTATCGATACAACGAGCATAAACTTGTCCAACAATGTCATGAATTTTACAGAACATAAACCTGTGACCATACACTTCAATCCTCCTCTTATGTCTTTTCACTGAGCCAGTTGCAAAGACAAACAAGCCTGTTGACATTTTCAGATGATAAAGCTGCTCTCTTCTTCTGTACGATATGCCCAGAGAGTGAAAACAACCTCTCACAAGGTACTGATGTGGCAGGCATTGCCAGGTACCTTTGTTTATTGCAGGCCAGCCTTGTGTGTGCCCCTGCATGCTGTGACCACCACTGTAGTGGACAGTCCTCCATGTTGATAATGGGCTCTGCTTCGTAATGCTCCAAACATTTCTCAATGGACTCCTCCTCTTCATCAGAGTCAGACTCAGAAGAACTCAACAAAGGGGCAGCTTTCTTCATCGCTGGCTCTGAATCTGTTGCTTTATCAGGTTGCTGTGCAGGCCTCTCTTCCTTCAGCAAGATGCTGACCAAAGCCCACACCTCACCCCTCTCAGTTCTGGGAAGGCATTTCAGGTCCTTAAACCTTGGGTCAAGTGCTGTGGCGATCTTCAGCCATGTGAGGTTCGTGTTTTCATTGTGTGTCTCCAGTTCTGTTGTGAATGTTAGCTTGAATCTTACCATGGCATGGTCATCATCCAAGCTCTCCACCACTCAAAGGAGATGACACAAAGCAGGCAACACCACTGAGCAGGAAATGTACTTCTCTCCTCACAGAATTTCAGTCAAGTACCTGCATGAAAAGCTATTCAAAATCACACTCTCACACACACACACACACACACACACACACACACACACACACACACACACACACACACACACACACACACACACACACACACACACACACACTCTCTCTCACGCCTACACACACACACACACACACTCTCTCTCACGCCTACACACACACACACACACACACACACACACACACTCTCACGCCTACACACACAATATATTATTATAACACACATAGTGAGATAGAGAATATAAACTGCAGGGCTCTAGTAGTGCCTCCAGTTCAGCTGTGGTTGGCATGGTGATGTTCATTTTATGTTGGGCCAGAGCATCTCTCAGTTGTTGTTGGTTTCGATGGGCAAGCTTTACCATTTCCAGAGTGGAATTCCATCTTGTTGTTGTTACTTGCCTCCTAAGAGGAGGGAGGTGCAGTAGTCAGAAGCAGGAGAGCAAGGAAGTCCCAATAGCACAATCGTTTATTAGAAGCCCCAACTCAACAACAACAGGTGGAGGAACATGCCCAAATGAAGTCGCCACACATGGAGAATAAACGCAAAACAAGGAGGAGTAACCTCTACTTCTAATTACAGTCCAAACCGGTACAACGACCGTGAGAAAGAAAACCCAGTGGCGCAAACACGCACCCCTAACATAGCAACAACAGTAAATAATCCCGCACAAAGAATAGCAGGCAGCGTAGGTTAATAAACCCACCAAAATAAACTAATAGGACACAAGTGTAAAGAAAAAAACAGACAGACACAAACGAAAAGGAAAAATGGATCGGTGGCAGCGAGTAGGCCGGCGACGAAGACCGCCGAGCACCACCCGAACAGGGAGAGGAGCCACCTTCGGTGGAAGTCGTGACAGTTGTGACATCTTGTGCAAGTGACTCCTTATTTTGCAACTTGATGTTGTCCTAGCTCTGCAGCGTTTGTTGGGCTGTGTTTGAAATGGTCAATCATTTTTCGGCATTTGGCAAGGGCATTGTCGGACCCGCTGTTCTGTAGGGACACTGATGGACCTTTGGAGACTTTGCGCTGTGCAGGGCAGGTGTTCAATACGCAGATGTTTTGCAGCTGCAATCATGTTCCGTGGTAACACGTGGTAACTTTGTTTTCAATGTTCCACTGCTTTGCTAGATCAATGAAATGCCCGGCGAACGTTTCAGCATAGTGCCTCTCTTCTGTCTTCATTAAACCTTCTTGAAACTAGGGGTCACTATTTTTATTTTTGGAAAAATAACGTTCCCAAAGTAAACGGGCTATTTCTCAGGACCAGATGCTAGAATAGGCATATAATTGACAGCTTATGATAGAAACCACTCTAACGTTTCCAAAACTGTAAACATATTGTCTGTGAGTATAGCAGAACTGATATTGCAGGCGAAACCCTGAGGAAAATCCAATCAGGAAGTGCCTCTTATTTTGAAACCCTTCTGTTCCTTTGCATAACTATCCTCCTTTTAAAGGGATATCACCCAGATTCCCTTTTCTACGTCTTCCCTGAGGTGTCTACAGCCTTTAGACGTAGTTTCACGCCTTTATGTTGAAGAATGAGCGTAAAAGACCACATTGCGTAAGTGGCCAGCTGATGGCTCTCAGAGTGATTCTTACGTAAAAGAGAGAGGTAGCCCTTTTTCCTGCCGGTCCTACTGAAAAGCCAACTGTCCCGGTTGATATATTATCAAATAGATATTTGAAAAACACCTTGAGGATTGATTATAAAAAACGTTTGCCATGTTTCTGTTGATATTATGGATATAATTTGGATTTTTTTTTCCCGGCGTTGTCGTGACCGCTATTTCTGGTGAATTTCTGAACATAATGTGACAAACAAACTGAGGTATTTTGGGTATAAAAATCATCTTTATGGAACAAAAGGAACATTTGCTGTCTAACTGGGAGTCTCGTCAGTGAAAACAGCCGAAGATCATCAAAGGAAAACGGTTAATTTGATTGCTTTTCTGATTTTCGTGACCAAGCTTCCTGCTGCTAGCTGGACATAATGCTATGCTAGGCTATCGATAAACTTACACAAACGCTTGTCTTGCTATCGCTGTAAAGCGTAATTTCCAGATCTGAGACGACAGGGTGATTAACAAAAGGCTAAGCTGTGTTTCGCTATATTTCACTTGTGATTTCATGAATATGAATATTTTCTAGTAAGATTATTTGACCGTTGCGCTATGCTAATTAGTGTAGTTGCTGACAATTCTCCCGGATCTGGGATGGGTAGTTCCAAGAGGTTCATTAAGGCCAGAGCGTGTGAATGCAGTTTCCAGTTTTCTTCGATGTGGTGCGCAGTCACCCCAAGGTAGTTATGGTGACTGACTGAAGTCCAGTGGTCTCCCGTGAGAGCAATAGCTGTTGTATGTTTCAACTCCTCTGCTTTTTTCGTAGCCCTCACGCTTTCATTACAGCTAGTGTATTTTTGTAACGACAGTGGCTCTAGAGGATAACTCATACGTTGAGTCGTTCGACGCTATCCGTATGATAACCCCTCATGCCTTCGTTCTCCACAATGTGGACTGGCCTGCAAGCTGTTCTTATCCATGCTTGTGTTAGCTTGCTGCTTGTCTATAGGCCTCCCGCGTGCACACTCTTCTAGCTTAGCCTGCCGAAGATGTCCTCCATTGCTACTAATAACGTTACTTGTATTGCCGGCCTCAACACTATATTTTGCTTGTAAATGACAACGAAAACCCCCCATAACGTCGGTAATAAACTATTTCTGCCTTGCAGTAGATGCAAATTACTTTGGTTTTACACGTAGAGCCATCTGGGAGTGATTTGAAATTGAAATTTAAAAGGCCCTTACTAGCATTCTCACTCATTCATTCATACAAGGAGCTAGCTAGCACATCGTCTGCCAGGGCTTGAATTAAGCAAATGCGTTAATGGCATCCATGGCAACCATTAACGCGTTATCAGGTGCAGAGTAGTACAGCAGGCAGAGATGAGGGTAAATCCAGAATGTTAACTGAAGTATTCACAGGAAAAACAACAAAGCAAGTGCACATGCGTACAACACAAAACAAGACAAGAGACCTGAGCAACCGGCTCAGTTCCATACAAGAACCTAAATAGTCCTAAACCAGGTGAACCGAATAATCCCAATCAGGCTCACTTGGACACTAGAAACATAAGGATGCCATCCAGTGGCTCCCTCCCAGATAACACTCCATGATGACCTCTAACCTGTGACAAGACCCCCACCACCGCCCCAAGGGAAAAAGGCTTTCGACGTTCCACCAGGGGTAGCTGGACGTCGGCGGAAGTCCCGAATGAGTCCGGGGTCCAAACTGTCCCGGGACGGAACCCAGGACTGTTCCTCAGGGCCGTATCCCTCCCAGTCCACAAGATTCTGAGTCCCCCGCCGGATCTGATGACTGGAGAGGATGCATCCCACCATGTAGGCTGGCTGTCCCACTATCATGCAAGGCCGAGGTGGAGGCCGGGTGGCCGGAACCAGAGGACTGGATACCACAGGCTTGAGTCTGGAGACGTGGGATGAAGACGGTAGGCCACTGGATTGATGCGCCGTAGAAACTTGAATGGCCCAACGTACCAGTGTGCCAACTTCCAAGACTCCATGCGTAGAGGCAGGTCCCTAGGAGACAGCCAGACCATCTGGCCTGGACGCAGGAGGTTGATGGCACGATCGTAGGGCTTGTGAGGAGATAGTTTGCTGGCCCATTGTTTGCTGAAAGCCTGACCCTAATCTCAGTAATCCCGAGGTATGCAGGAATGTTCAGGCTTGTTACTCCCAGCCGGAGGCACAGGAGAGTCAGAAGTCTCCAGATGATCAGGATCGGAAAGGTCTGGAGAGAGTTGCTGGCAGGTGAACTGCCATGAAGGATTCCATCTCAGTCAATCTGAGGATTATGCGTGGAAAGCCACGGATGTCCAAGAACCAGGGGAAGCTCAGGACAGTCCACCAGATGAAACTGGTTAAGCTCCACATGGTCATCCAGAACTTGTAGCTGAATAGGCATGGTGAGTTGCTTCACCTTCCCAGACCCTATGGTTTGACCATCCAGCGCAGTGACCGACAACAGAGGGGCCAGCTTAATGAGTGGCATTCCATGGTGAGTGAGAGCCGACCACAAGTGGTGGAGCTCGAAGTGTCCCTCGGATGACGGAGAAATCTCTGCTGGGTCCATTTTTGGCTCAGGTCTACTGTGACAATAACTCTAGTACGAACTCGGACCCAGGCACAGAGAAACACAGCAGGCAGAGGTGAGGGTAAATCCAGATCGTTTACTGAAGTAAAACAACAAAGCAAGTGCATATGCGTACAACACAAAACAAGACAAGAGACCTGAGCAACCTGCCCAGTTCCATAGAGGAACCTAAATAGTCCTAAACCAGGTGAACCCAATAATCCCAAACCTGCCCTTCAGGTTACTACATGATTCCATACGTGTTATTTCATAGTTTTGATATCTTCACTATTATTCTACAATGTAGGAAAGAGGAAAAATAATGAAAAACCCTTGAATGAGTAGGTGTGTCCAAACTTTTGAATTGTACTGTATATAAAACACAAACATTTTTGACTACACTGAGCCTTTAAGTTTCACGTGAGGGTGTGTGGGTGACTGGGTGTCGGTGAGGGAGTATGGGTGTGGGGGTGTTGGTGAAAGAGGGAGTGTGCGTGAGGGAGTGTGGGTGGGTGAGGGTTTGTGGGAAGGAGATTGGGTGAGGTTGTATGTGTGTGGGAGTTTGTGAGAGCATGTGGGTGGGGGCGTGTTAGTGAGCAACAGGCCCTGTCGTAGATTGGGTGTGTGGAAAACCAGTACAATTAATGGGTAGACTCTCAAAAGAACTGCCTTTTGGATAAGAAGGAAAAAAGGAAAGAAAGGCTGGGTAATGTGTTCAAATATCCCCTTTTTCACAATTACTTGTCGGAGGAATTTTAAGAAAGCAGTTCACGAATATGGTAAATAAATGTGCTAACATGTCGTGGTTAAATTCCAAAGGAATCTTATAATGTACATGAAGATGGAGCATTAGCTCAAAGAGAGACATAATAATGATAATGAATTTGACATTTATAGTCTTTTACAAGTTCATTACATTGTCGCTTTCACGAAGTAATCCAGTGGGAAAACAAGGAAGCCCTTACAATATATCCTGATGCCCTAGTCCATATCTGGACTTGCTCATCATATTAACGCAGCATACTGAGGTCTTGGGGCAACTGACAACTTTAATCCATTATATAGTTTGAGGAAAGCTCCCATAATGAGCCACCAAAGCTAACTACAGTATCTGAATGGCTCTGGTAATATTTAGCAAGAGTGTACAACATAGTGAGATGGGAGATTTGAAACATGTCTTTTGACTCTATCAGGTTACTTCAAGCTGGAGAGCCCTCTGCTGCAGAGCCGTCTTCAGCAGTACAAGAAGTCTAAGGAGAATTCTCCTGGAGCCCTTCTTCAGCAACATGTAAGTATCTGTCTTCTGTCACCATCCTAGCATCTAGAACACGATTCCACATCTATTATACGTCAGATTCAAAATGTAGTTTTCAGCCATGATTATCATAATTGTTGTAGTGGGACAAGTTGTTATTGTCTTTATTGGCTCCCGTTGCCCTGTGGTTCTGGAAAATACCGACATCTGTAACACTTTACATCTTGGTCACCGAGCTTGAAGGCCATCATGTTGGTCTCATCTCTACGTTTGTCAGATGTCAGTTACTGTTGTTTGTTACTGTCTGGTTTGAAAAACAAAACTGTAAGGAACAGATTAATCCGATTAGCTCTGGATGTGAATGAGGAGAATCCGTATGACCATCTCTCACACCTGTGTTTGCTTTCATCAAAACTAAGAATGCTGTAATTCCTCCTCTGACTCAACTTTATGTCTAAATAGTGTATTATTCTTGCTTATCTGTTCTAAACTAAATATTGCATGTTATGACTAGTCCTAATGATTTGAGATTAGAGGTACAGTATGCCATTTAAGATTCCGGTCATTCCGACGGGAAGCAGAGGTGTCCTGTCCTGTCTCTGATTCCCTCCAAAGGACACACGGTGTCATTGTGTTTTATTCAATAACATATACCTGCTTGTCATCTTCATGTGGACTGACAATTATTCCTGTATTGGATTAGCATTAGCAGTCCTGTATTATTTCATAATCATGTCTGCCTGCCTGCCTGTCTGTCTGCCTGTCTGTGTGCCTGTCTGACTGTCTGTCTCAGGATCTCTGATGTCTGGTGTTCTATCTCTGATGTCTGGTGTTCTATCCATGATTTCTGGTGTTCTCTATATGATGTCATATGTTCTATCTCTGATGTCTGGTGTTCTATCTCTGATGTCTGGTGTTCTATCCATGATTTCTGGTGTTCTCTATTATGATGTCTGATGTTCTATCTCTGATGTCTGGTGTTCTATCCATGATTTCTGGTGTTCTCTATATGAGATCTGATGTTCTCTATATGAGATCTGATGTTCTATCTCTGATGTCTGGTGTTCTATCCATGATTTCTGGTGTTCTCTATATGATGTCTGATGTTCTATCTCTGATGTCTGGTGTTCTATCCATGATGTCTAGTGTTCCATCTCTCATGTCTGGTGTTTTATCTCTCATGTCTGGTGTTCTCTATATGATGTCTGGTGTTCTATCCATGATGTCTAGTGTTCTATCTCTCATGTGTGTTTTTTTTTATCTCTGATGTCTGGTGTTCTATCCATGATGTCTAGTGTTCTCTATATGATGTCTGATGTTCTATCTCTGATGGCCGATGTTCTATCTCTGATGTCTGGTGTTCTATCTCTGATGTCTGGTGTTCTATCCATGATTTCTGGTGTTCTCTATATGATGTCTGATGTTCTATCTCTGATGTCTGATGTTCTATCTCTGATGTCTGGTGTTCTATCTCTGATGTCTGGTGTTCTATCCATGATTTCTGGTGTTCTCTATATGATGTCTGATGTTCTATCTCTGATGTCTGGTGTTCTATCTCTGATGTCTGGTGTTCTATCCATGATTTCTGGTGTTCTCTAAATGATGTCTGATGTTCTCTATTTGATGTCTGATGTTCTATCTCTCATGTCTGGTGTTTTATCTCTCATGTCTGGTGTTCTCTATATGATGTCTGGTGTTCTATCCATGATGTCTAGTGTTCTATCTCTCATGTCTGTTTTTTTATCTCTCATGTCTGGTGTTCTCTATATGATGTCTGATGTTCTATCTCTGATGCCTGGTGTTCTATCCGTGATGTCTGGTGTTCTCTATATGATGTCTGGTGTTCTCTATATGATGTCTGATGTTCTATCTCTGATGTCTGGTGTTCCTACTCTGATATCTGGTGTTCTATCTCTGATGTCTGGTGTTCTCTATATGATGTCTGATGTTCTATCTCTGATGTCTGGTGTTCTCTATATGATGTCTGGTGTTCTCTATATGATGTCTGATGTTCCTACTCTGATGTCTGGTGTTCCTACTCTGATGTCTGGTGTTCCTACTCTGATGTCTGGTGTTCTATCTCTGATGTCTGGTGTTCTATCTCTGATGTCTGGTGTTCTCTATATGATGTCTGGTGTTCTCTATATGATGTCTGTTGTTCTCTATATGATGTCTGGTGTTCTATCCCTGATGTCTGGTGTTCTATCTCTGATGTGATTCTCTGTGTTTCTCTCTCAGGGTTTCGGCCACTTCTCTGGGCTTACGTCTAATCTCAGTCCGTTTGTCAAGGCAACAGAGTACTCCTCTTCTAGCGATGAAGTTGGGAGTAGTGATGATGATGAGAAAACCCGGTGGGTTCACCTCGATTGATTTATTGATTAATTGATTTTATTTGATACTTTTAAAAAACATATAGAGCAAAAAACAAGAGCATTATCCATTAAAACACTGCTCTCTGACTGCTGTTGTCTGTTTCTCCAGGTCTCCGTTGAATGGGAAAGGAATGTTCTTCCGTGGAGCCCCTGATGGGATTGTCCTGCAGCCCCACCATAATCTTAACCAGACACCGGTATACATACACCTCATTCATACATTACGACCTCTTTGGGACATTTTGGAGTGAAAAAGTACTCACTTATTAACTTTGAGAGCTAAACTAGCTGCTTTCCTTCCCAACACAGCCAGCTGCTTACCTTACAAACACAGCCAGCTGCTTACCTTACCAACACAGCCAGCTGCTTTCCTTACCAACACAGCCAGCTGCTTTCCTTACCAACACAGCTAGCTGCTTTCCTTACCAACACAGCTAGCTGCTTTCCTTACCAACACAGCTAGCTGCTTTCCTTCCCAACACAGCTAGCTGCTTTCCTTCCCAACACAGCCAGCTACTTTTCTTACCAACACAGCCAGCTGCTTTCCTTACCAACACAGCTAGCTGCTTTCCTTCCCAACACAGCCAGCTACTTTTCTTACCAACACAGCCAGCTGCTTTCCTTACCAACACAGCTAGCTGCTTTCCTTCCCAACACAGCCAGCTACTTTCCTTACCAACACAGCTCGCTTGTCACTGATATTAATTCTGTACTTGATGAAAACTCAGACCAAATCTTCCTCAAACTCTCAACATTGAACATAAATATGTTCAATGCTTTTAATGGATATATAGTTAGAAAACAGATGAATAGTTTCAGTCGATTCAGGTTCATACTACAGTGTCATCTTCATTATATCAGAGTAATAGGTTGCTTAAAGTGAAAATCCACTCAAAACTATCTGTTGGTATTTTTTTCATTAGTCCACTGTTGATACAGTGCCAAAATGTTTTGCATTTCAGTAGTCAAGTTTTCAAGATATTGGACTTTCAAGAAGCAAAGAGTCACCAGCCACATCATCATGGTTTCCATGAAATCTGCTAATTTGTGGTGGTCAAAGGTAGTGCACTAAATATGGATTAGAGTGTCATTTGGGATGAACCCAGAGCCACTTGAGCTCAGGGTTGTCACCAGTCCCGCATGGGTCATTTTCATGACAAACACTAAAGGGCACTTTGTGCATACTAACTAACACATGGAGCAGATGCTACTAACTAATAACCAATTTGATCACCTGTTTCACGACAACTTTTGTATTTGAGATTTTAAAAGGCTTCTGAAGTTTGTACAGTCGTGGCCAAAAGTTGAGAATGACACAAATATTAATTTTCACAAGTCTGCTGCCTCAGTTTGTATGATGGCAATTTGCATATACTCCAGAATGTTATGAATAGCGATCAGATGAATTGCAATTAATTGCAAAGTCCCTCTTTGCCATGCAAATGAACTGAAACCCCCCCCCAAAAAATCCACTGCATTTCAGCCCTGCCACAAAAGGACCAGCTGACATCATGTCAGTGATTCTCCCGTTAACACAGGTGTGAGTGTTGACGAGGACAAGGCTGGAGATTTATTTGTCATGCTGATTGAGTTCGAATAACAGACTGGAAGCTTTAAAAGAAGGGTGGTGCTTGGAATCATTGTTCTTCCTCTGTCAACCACGGTTACCTGCAAGGAAACACGTGCCGTCATCATTGCTTTGCAGAAAAAGGGCTTCACAGGCAAGGATATTGCTGCCAGTAAGATTGCACCTAAATCAACCATTTATCGGATCATCAAGAACTTCAAGGAGAGCGGTTCAGTTGTTGTGAAGAAGGCTTCAGAGCCCCAAGAAAGTCCAGCAAGCGCCAGGACCGTCTCCTAAAGTTGATTCAGCTGTGGGATCGGGGCACCACCAGTACAGAGCTTGCTCAGGAATGGCAGCAGGCAGGTGTGAGTGCATCTGCACACACAGTGTCACGGTCTTCCTCCTCTTCATCTGAAGAGGAGAGGCGAGAAGGATCAGAGGACCAAAATGTGGCGTGGTATGTGTTCATTGTGAATTTTAATAAAGAAAACAATGAACACTGCAACACTATACAAAAACAATAAACCAATGACGACCGTGAAGCTAC
The DNA here is from genome assembly GCF_023373465.1 of Oncorhynchus keta. NCBI lineage: Eukaryota > Metazoa > Chordata > Actinopteri > Salmoniformes > Salmonidae > Oncorhynchus > Oncorhynchus keta. The sequence goes on from NC_068450.1 coordinate 25,903,471, forward strand.
AAATGAGACCTGTGCTGACACAAGCCACTAACATAGACAATCACACACAAACAAACAGTGCAACCCAGGCTACCTAAGTATGATTCTCAATCAGAGACAACTAATGACACCTGCCTCTGATTGAGAACCATACTAAGCCGAAACATAGAAATCCCAAATCATAGAAAAACAAACATAGACTGCCCACCCCAACTCACGCCCTGACCATACTAAATAATGACAAAACAAAGGAAATAAAGGTCAGAACGTGACACACAGTGAGGCAAAGACTTTTGGAGGATGGCCTGGTGTCAAGAAGGGCAGCAAAGAAGCCACTTCTCTCCAGGAAAAACATCAGGGACAAACTAAGGACTCATGAGGACTGGGGTAAAGTAATTTTCTCTCTGATGAATCCCTTCCCGATTGTTTGGGGCATCCGGAAAAAAGCTTGTCCGTAGAAGACAAGGTGAGCGAAACCGTCAGTCCTGTGTCATGCCAACAGTAAAGCATCCTAAGACCATTCATGTGTGGGGTTGCTTCTCTGCCAAGGGAGTGGGCTCACTCACAATTTTGCTTAAGAACACAGCCATGAATAAAGAATGGTACCAACTTCTCCCAACCATCCAGGAACAGTTTGGTGACGAACAATGCCTTTTCCAGCATGATGAAGCACCTTGCCATAAGGCAAAGGTGATAACTAAGTGGCTCGGGGAACAAAACATCGATATTTTGGGTCCATGGCCAGGAAACTCCCCAGACCTTTATCCCAGTGAGAACTTGTTGTCAATCCTCAAGAGGCGGGTGGACAAACAACAACCCACAAATTCTTACAAATTACAAGCATTGATTATGCAAGAATGGGCTGCCATCAGTCAGGATGTAGAACAGAAGTTAATTGACAGCATACCATGGCAGTTTTCAGAGGTCTTGAATAAGAAGGGTCAACACCACAACTATTGACTCTTTGCATCAACTTCATATAATTATCAATAAAAGCCTTTGACACTTATGAAATGCTTGTAATTATACTTCAGTATTCCATTGTAACATCTGACAAAAATATCTAAAGACACTGAAGCAGCAGACTTTGTGGAAATTAATATTTGTGTCATTCTCAAAACTTTTGGCCACGACTGTAATTTCCACTTTGAAATTTCAGACTTGATTTTATATTATGAAAAGCCCCTATAAAAATGTCTATCAATGTTCACATGTTCAGATGATTATTTTACTGCTTTAGTAAACTGGCTCAAATTAATATCCTCCATCTGTACATGGAGCAGAGCAGAGCCCAGTGATGATGCTACTCTCCCACAGCCCCCTCAGAGCCTCCGCCACCTCCATTGAGGATACTACTCTCCCACAGCCACCTCAGAGCCTCCTCCACCTCCATTGATGCTGCTCTCCCACAGCCACCTCAGAGCCTCCTCCACCTCCATTGATGCTGCTCTCCCACAGCCCCCTCAGAGCCTCCTCCACCTCCATTGATGCTGCTCTCCCACAGCCCCCTCAGAGCCTCCTCCACCTCCATTGATGCTGCTCTCCCACAGCCCCCTCAGAGCCTCCTCCACCTCCATTGATGCTGCTCTCCCACAGCCCCCTCAGAGCCTCCGCCACCTCCATTGATGCTGCTCTCCCACAGCCCCCTCAGAGCCTCCGCCACCTCCATTGATGCTGCTCTCCCACAGCCCCCTCAGAGCCTCCTCCACCTCCATTGATGCTGCTCTCCCACAGCCCCCTCAGAGCCTCCGCCACCTCCATTGATGCTGCTCTCCCACAGCCCCCTCAGAGCCTCCGCCACCTCCATTGATGCTGCTCTCCCACAGCCCCCTCAGAGCCTCCTCCACCTCCAGTAATGAATGCAATGCCACTTGGTATGGTGTAAGCAGGGCTTGATATCCTTGTTTACCTCTCCCACTTCCCTTCAAACAACGCCTTGACTGTCATTGGACACTTAGTGTCATGGAAACCCAAACAGTGCCTACCTGCCATATGACACTCTTTTTGTAGATGCTGCTGTTGTTCCTCCACACAGTGCTGCTATGACACTGTCAATACAGAGTTACACGACTCACGTCAGACAGGCAGGCAAGCATTAGTAACGAGGCATTATACTGCTGTTTGCTGTGTCTCTTCTCTTAGCAGAGCAGCGTGGCATCAGGCCTTAAGAGTGGCCAGCCACTACACAGGCTCATTGCTATAGGATCAGAATGCAATGAGAATTACCTTCTCCCTGATCTCCTGCAGAAGAGCCCGGCCCATGAGCCCATGGCGCAGCACGGCCCACATGACGTCATCTACCCCCAGTCTCCGAGCAGACGAGGACCACATTCTGACGTGAGTTCACATGTAGCTATAAACTCTCTGTAGGCTGAATGTCTATTAGTAGGCTATAACTTCTCCAGAAGGTCATGGAATGTTTAAGAGTAATAGTTTATAGACTGAAGTGGTTTGGAGCAATGGGTTTTTATTTGATGTCAATGTATCTTTCTCCACTAATGTAGATGACCTAGCTATTGTAGACGTGAAATTCCATCAAGATTGATGTGAAGTCTACTGGAAATCTGACATTTGTTTTTTTATGTTTTATTGATATGAATTCTGATTTTGGATGCATTTGCAGAAACCTGTAAACTGTCCTCCAGGGAAAAGCAACTCGTCCTCCTCCTTCACTCCCTTCATAGACCCCAGGCTGCTGCAGATCTCTCCCCCTCAGAGCCCAGTGGGCCACAGTCCCAGTGAGTGCCAACAAACAAACACACACACAAAGTATTCAGACCCCTTGACTTTTTCCAAATTTTGATACAAATGTTGATACATTACAGCCTTATTCATCAATCTACACACAATATCACATAATGACAAAGGAAAAACAGGTTTTTAGATGTTTTTCCAAATGTATTAAATATTCAAAACTGACATATCATCACATTTACAAAAATATGAACTCAACATATAAATTGTTGGTCCCATGTTTCATGAGATGAAATAAAAGTTCCCAGAAATGTTCCATACGCACAAAAAGCTTAATTCTCTCCAATTCTGTGAACAAATGTGTTTACATTCCTGATAGTGAGCATTTCTCCTTTGTCACGAGAATCCATCCACCTGGCATATTAAAAAGCATAGTAATTACACAAGTGCACCTTGTGTTGGGGACAATAAAAGGCCACTATAAAATGTGCAGTTTTGTCACACAACACAATGCCACAGATGTCTCCATTTTTGAGGGAGTGTGCAATTGGCATGTGGACTGCAGGAATGTCCACCAGAGCTGTTGTCAGAGAATTGAATGTTAATCTCTCTACCATAAGCCGCCTCCAACATTGTTTTAGAGAATTTGGCAGTCTGTCCAACCCGCCTTACAACCGCAGACCGCGTGTAACCACGCCAGCCCAGGACCTCTACATCTAGCTTTTTCACCTGTGGGATGTCTGAGACCAGCAAACTGGACAGCTAATGAAACTGAGGAGATTTATGTCTGTAATAAAGCCCTTCTGTGGTTGGCTGGGCCTGGCTCCCAAGTGGGTGGGCCTATGCCCTCCCACACATGACAGCGACCCTGCTCAGTCATGTGAAATCCATAGATTAGGGCCCAATTAATTTATTGATTGATTTCCGTATATGAACTGTAACTCAGTAAAATCTTAGAAAATTGTTGCATTTTGCGTATATATTTTTGTTCACTATATATAAACATTAAAATACAAAAACACAGTCATGGGAAGCCCAAATAAAACATCACAAATCCCCCAGAAAAACAGTTACATTCCTCCACAAATAAGTCCCCAATCAATACTTAATATCACCTGACAGGCCTGGGGGATGTCTTGTTAGACTTCAGTGCAGCTTTTGACATTATCGATCATAGTCTGCTGCTGGAAAAACGTATGTGTTATGGCTTTACACCCCCTGCTATAATGTGGATAAAGAGTTACTTGTCTAACAGAACACAGAGGGTTTTCTTTAATGGAAGCCTCTCAAATATAATCCAGTTAGAATCAGGAATTCCCCAGGGTAGCCGTTTAGGCCCCCTGCTTTAAGAAAAAGTTTACACACGACATGCTTTGAGTAAAGCCAGAGTGTCTATGTATGTGGATGACTCAACACTATACACGTCAGCTACTACAATGACTGAAATGACTGCAACATTCAACAAAGAGCTGCTGTTTGTTTTAGAGTGGGTGGCAAGGAATAAGTTAGCCCTAAATATTTCTAAAACTAAAAGCATTGTATTTTGAACAAAACACTCACTAAACTCTAAAAGTCAACTAAATCTTGTAATGAATAATGTGGAAATTGAGCGAGTTGAGATGACTAAACTGCTTGGAGTAACCCTAGATTGTATACCGGCATGGTCAAAACATATTGATGCAGTAATAGCTAAGATGGGGAGAAGTCTGTCTATAATAAAGTGATGCTCTGCCTTCTTAACAACACTATCAACAAGGCAGGTCCTACAAGCCCTAGTTTTGTTGCACCTTGACTACTGTTCAGTTATGTGGTCAGGTGCCACAAAAAAAGACTTAGGAAAATTGCAATTGGCTCAGAACAGGGCAGCACGGCTGGCCCTTGGATGTACACAGAGAGCTAATACTAATAATGTGCATGTCAATCTCTCCTGGCTGAAAGTGGAGGAGAGATTGACTTCATCACTACTTTTATTTATGAGAGGTATTGACATGTTGAATGCACCAAACTGTCTGTCTAAATTACTGGCACACAGCTCAGACACCCCACAAGACATGCCACAAGACCACAAGACATGCCACAAGAGGTCTCTTCACATTCCAGAACAGACTATGGGAGGCACACAGTACTACATAGAGCCATGACCACATCAAGTAACTGACGCAAGCAGTAAAATTAGATTTAAAAAAACAGATTAAAAAACACCTTATGTAACAGTGGGGACTGTGAAGCAACATAGACATTGGCACAGACACACGATAACATACACACTGTTATGACTTCTATGATTGGTGGGTGGAGGAGTCAAGCGCAGAGAGCAGGTAGTTCTGTACGTGGATCTTTTATTCCAATGACAGCGGAAAACGGACATGCAAAACACAAGGGTGCATGAAACAATCCGTCCAAATAAACAGGACTAAAACTGTCCGGAAAAATAGAGATCACAATAATCAACCAACACCATAAAACAGAGAACAAGCCCGTACAATAACCAGCAGGCCTAGTGCCCTTAAATAGCCTACAAACAAAACTACACTCAAAAGAGGTGTAACCAATTAGACCCAACTAACAGAAACAAAAGGAAAGGGAATCGATGGCAGCTAGTAGGCCGGCGACGACGACCGCCGAGCGCTGCCCGAACAGGAAGAGGCACCATCTTCGGCGGGATTCGTGACACACACTATACATACACATGGATTTAGTACTGTAGATACAGTTGAAGTCGGAAGTTTACATACACTTTAGCCAAATACATTTAAACTCAGTTTTTCACAATTCCTGGCATTTAATCCTAGTAAAAAGTCCCTGTCTTTGGTCGGTTAGGGTTTCGGGTAGCCTTCCACAAGCTTCCCACAATAAGTTGGGTGAATTTTGGCCCATTCCTCCTGACAGAGATGGTGTAATTGAGTCAGGTTGTAGGCCTCCTTGCTCACACAAGCTTTTTCAGTTCTGCCCACAAATTTTTCATAGGATTGGCCTTTCATGTTATGTCGATATAGGACTCGTTTTACTGTGGATAAAAATACTTTTGTACCTGTTTCCTCCAGCATCTTCACAAGGTCCTTTGCTGTTTTTCTGGGATTGATTTGCACCTTTCACACCAAAGTACGTTCATCTCTAAGAGACAGAACGCATCTCCTTCCTGAGCGTTATGACGGCTGTGTGGTCTCATGGTGTTTATACTTGCATACTATTGCTTGTACAGATGAACGTGGTACCTTCAGGCATTTGGAAATTGCTCCCAAGGATGAACCAGACTTGTGGAGGTCTACAATTTCTGAGGTCTTTGCTGATTTCTTTTGAAATGTGGATATATTGAAGCAATATCTCAAGACATCAGTCAAGAAGGTAAAGCTTGGTTGCAAATGGGTCTTCCAAATGGACAATGACCCCAAGCATACTTCCAAAGTTGTGGCAAAATGGCTTAAGGACAAAGTCAAGGTATTGGAGTGGCCATCACAAAGCCCTGACCTCAATCCTAGAAAATTTGTGGGCAGAACTGAAAAAGTGTGTGCGAGCAAGGAAGCCTACAAACCTGACTCAGTTACACCAGCTCTGTCAGGAGGAAGGCTACCCAAACATTTGACCCAAGCTAAACAAATTAAAGGCAATGCTACCAAATACTAATTGAGTGTATGTAAACTTCTGACCCACTGGGAATGTGATGAAAGAAATAAAAGCTAAAATAAATTATTCTCTCTACTATTATTCTGACATTTCACATTCTTAAGATTAAGTCGTGGTCCTAACTGACCTTAAACAGGGAATTGTTACTTGGATTAAATGTCACGAATTGTGAAAAACTGAATTTAAATGTATTTGGCTATGGTGTATGTAAACTTCTGACTTCAACTCTGTCTCCAACTTCAGTGATTTTTGCAATTCGTTCCAGTCATTGGCAGCAGAGAACTGGAAGGAAAGGTGGTGTTAGCTTTGGGGATTACCAGTGAAATTTACCTGCTATAGCGTGTGCTACGGGTGGGTGTTCCTATGGTGACCAGTGGGCTGAGATAAGGCGGAGCTATACCTAGCAAAGACTTATAGGTGACCTGGAGCCAGTGGGTTTGGCGATGAATATGTAGCGAGGACCAGTCAACGAGAGCATACAGGTCACAGTGGTGGGTAGTATATGGGGTGTTGGTGACAAAACAGATGGCACTGTGATAGACTGCATCCAATTTGCTGAGTGGAATTTTGGAGGCTAATTTGTAAATGTCAAAGTCAAGTATCGGTAGGATAGTCAGTTTTACTAGGGTAAGTTTGGCAGGATGAGTGAAGGAGGATTTGTTGCGAAATAGGAAGTTGATTCTAGATTTAACTTTGGATTGGAGATGCTTAATGTGAGTCTGGAAGGAGAGTTTACAGTCGAGCCAGACACCTAGGTATTTATAGTTGCCTACATATTCTGAGTCAGAACCGTCCAGAGTAGTGATGCTAGTCAGGCGGGCGGGTGTGGGCAGCAATCGGTTGAAGAGCATGCATTTCGTTTTACTAGCATTTCAGAGCAGTTGGAGGCCACGGAAGGAGTGTTGTATGGCATACAAGCTCGTTTGGAGGAGAAAAGAGTCGGCCTGAGAATTGAACCCTGTGGTACCCCCATAGAGACTTCCAGAGGTCTGTACAACAGGCCCTCTGATTTGACACACTGAACTCTATCTGAGAAGTAGTAGGTGAACCAGGCAAGGCAGTCATTAGAGAAACCAAGGCTGTTGAGTCTGCCGATAAGAATACGGTGATTGACAGAGTCGAAAGCCTTGGCCAGGTCGATAAAGACGGCTGCACAGTACTGTCTTTTATCTATGGAGGTTATGATATCGTTTAGGACCTTGAACGTGGCTGAGGTGCACCCATGACCAGCTCGGAAACCAGATTGCATAGCGGGGAAGGTACGGTGGGATTCAAAATGGTCAGTGATCTGTTTGTTCACTTGGCTTTCGAAGACTTTAGAAAGGCAGGGCAGGATGGATATAGGTCTGTAACAGTTTGGGTCTAGAGTGTCTCCCCCTTTGAAGAGGGGGATGACCACGGCCGCTTTCCGATCTTCAGACTAGTAATGGGGGTTGCAACAATGGCGGTCGATGATTTTAGGAAGTGAGGAGCCCAACTGATTTGTAGGGATCCAAATTTTGCAGCTCTTTCAGATTATATGCTGTCTGGATTTGGGTGAAGGCGAAGCGCGGGGGGGAGCTTGGCTTGGGGCTTGCGGCTTGGGGCTTGGGCCAGTTGCTGCGGGGGGTGCAGAGCTGTTGGCCGGGGTTGGGGTAGCTAGGTGGAAAGCATGGCCGGGCCGTAGAGAATTGCTTATTGAAATTCTCGATTATCAGTGGTGACAGTCTTTCCTGGTCTCAGTGCAGTGGGCAGCTGGGAAGAGGTACTCTTATTCTCCTTGGAAAGTTTGGATGTATTTAAAACCCTCCATATTCTGCGTAGTTTTAGTATTACATACCCACAGGAAATGATTATGGTGGCTGTATGTGTATTTAGACATAGCCTATTTAAAACAAGTTGTTTTGTTTAACATTTTATTTGCATTATTTACTCTCTTTTTAGGCCTTGTCAGTAATGAATTTAATCTTGCTTATTGACAACATTTGACATGTTCATGCTCAGCCATAATGCTATTTACTGTAGGCTTAGCCCCTATCAGTGTGAATGTTATGTACACTGTATATTTCCACATTGAAGCCATGAAATTACTTAAAACAATGTTGACTGCAAATAGATTCAAGTTAACATATTTAGCAAAGATGGGATAGGTCTACATTTTGTTATTTCGTTTCTGTAAGCTGTTTAACAAACTATAACGGACTAACATTGGAATTGGAGTTGATTCCAAGGCAGAACATAAAATACCTTAAATACACAACTTAAAGCAACCACATATTTTGCCATTGAGCATGTTCTGATTGACCAGTGAGGGGCCAAGCCTCGACACACCCACAACTTGTTTATTCATCAAAACCCAGCCCACGGCAGCAACTGAGCTGATAATCGTGGTTGTGAAAATAGCTAAAATATTTCTGACACCACCCCAAACCTATAGCGCTACCGCAAACCATTGTGTAATTGCGTTAGCTTTGTTAAAATAGAGCGGTTAAGCAGACCCCTGTGGATTTCTTGTTGTCTATTGCTAGCAAAGCATCCAGGACTTATTTTTCAGTAAATATCCTAAAATGAAAACTTTGACTATAATTTCTTTGATCATTCAGCAAGTTTCCCTGATCAGCATCCAGCTCAATGCCATTGTGAATAGGCTTAGAAGTTCTTTCAAAGAGATAAATACAATGGTGATTAAATGCGTCAATGATGGCTTTTTTTTCGTAACAAGGCCAGTGAATTAATTTGTTGTGGCAGAGAGGATGATTTGGTCTATAAAAAAAGACTATCTTAACTTTTGGAACTCCCTCTCCCGTGTTCGGGAGAATTGTCATCAACTGACACTAATTAGCATAACGCAACGGACAAAAAAATATTACTAGAAAATATTCATATTCATGAAATCACAAGTGAAATATATTGAAACACAGCTTAGCATTTTGTTAATCACCCTGTCATCTCAGATTTTGAAGTTATGCTTTACAGCCAAAGCAAGACAAGCATTTGTGTAAATTTATCGATAGCCTAGCATAGCATTATGTCTAGCTAGCAGCAGGCAGCTTGGTCACGAAAATCAGAAAAGCAATCAAATTAAATCGTTTACCTTTGACGAGCTTCGGATGTTTTCACTCACGAGACTCCCAGTTAGACAGCAAATGTTCATTTTGTCCCATAAAGATTATTTTTATAGCCGAAACACCTCCGTTTGTACTTCACATTTGGTTGAGAAATCCACCGGAAACTGCGGTCACGACAACGCCGAAAAATATTCCAAATTAGATCCATAATATCGACAGAAACATGGCAAACATTTTTTATAATCAATCCTCAAGGTGTTTTTCAAATATCTATTCGATAATATATCAACCGGGACAGGTGGCTTCTTAGTAGGAAAGAGAGAAACAATGTCCGCATTTGTCTTTTACGCACAAAAGACTCTGAGAGCCTCCAGCTGACCACTGACGCAATGTTGTCGTTCAGGCTCATTTTTCAAAGTAAAAGACTGAAACTATGTATTGTGACACTAGACACATTAGGGAAGCCATAGAAAAAGGAATCTGGTTGATATCTCATTCACAGCTCAATAGGGACGCATAGGAACGCAGAGCTTTCTAAATAAGAGTCCCTTCCTGATTGGATTTTTCTCAGGCTTTCGCCTGCAATATCAGTTCTGTTGTACTCACAGACAATATTTTTACAGTTTTGGAAACGTTAGTGTTTTCTATCCTAAGCTGTCAATTATATGCATATTCTAGCATCTTGTCCTGACAAAATAGCCCGTTGACTTTGGGAATGTTATTTTTCCAAAAATGAAAATAGTGCCCCCTAGTTTCAAGAGGTTTTTAACATAAATTTCCTTCAATATATGTTTATATGTTAGCATACTGTAAAATAAGAAGGAAGGAAGGTATTCTGTCATATATGGTTTTCTCCTGTACATATTTAATATCAAATCAGATACCAGATGTGGCTATTACAGGCCATGGTTTTAAATGAAAATATTGGTTCTTATTGCGTTTTTTCCCCCTCCAGCCAGTGGCAGGCCACCTGCTATTCAGGACCCAATCAGGAGAGAGGGCCACAGAAAGGGCTCCGTGGTCAATGTGAACCCCACCAACATCAGACCCCAGAGTGATACCCCCGAGATCCGCAAGTACAAGAAGAAGTTCAACACCGAGATCCTCTGTGCTGGCCTGTGGGGTAAGCAGCAGTTTAACACCCAGTCGACCCCTAGCCCCTATCCCCTAGAAACACACCTTTATAATAGCATTTTGTTTAACGTATTTGTATTTTTATTACTAACCCCTCCACCACCACCCCTCTTCGGAGGACAAATATCTTTTCGTTTTTTTACAGCTTTTTTTTTTTTTTTTTTTACATATAGTGGGGAGAACAAGTATTTGATACACTGCCGATTTAGGCCTAGCCCCTATCAGTGTGAATGTTATGCAAATTAATTACTTAAAAATCATACAATGTGATTTTCTGGATTTTAGATTCCGTTTCTCACAGTTGAAGTGTACCTATGATAAAATGGAAGTAGGAAAACCTGCAAAATTGGCAGTGTGTCAAATATTTGTTCTCCGCACTGTATATACTATCATTCACAAGTTTGGGGTCACTTAGAAATGTCCTTGTTTTTGAAAGAAAAACACATTTTCTGTCCATTAAAATAACATCAAATTGATCAGAAGTACAGTGTAGACATTGTTAATGTTGTAAAGGACTATTGTAGCAGGAAGCGGCTGATTTTTAATGGAATATCTACATAGGCATACAGAGGCTCATTGTCAGCAACCATCACTCTGTGTTCCAATGGTACGTTGTGTTAGCTAATCCATGTTAAAAGGCTAATTGATCATTAGAAAACCCTTTTGCAATTATGTTAGCACAGCTGAAAACTGTTGTTCTGATTAAAGAAGCAATAAAACGGTCCTTCTTTAGATTAGTTGAGTATCTGGAGCATCAGCATTTGTGGGTTCGATTACAGGCTCAAAATGGCCAGAAACAAAGGACTTTCTTTTGTTGATGAAGAAAGGCTATTCCATATGAGAAATTGTTAAGAAACTGAAGATCTCATACAACGCTGTGTACTACTCCCTTCACAGAACAGCGCAAACTGTCTCTAACCAGAATAAAAAGAGGAGTGGGAGGTCCCGCTACACAACTGAGCAAGAGGACAAATACATTAGAGTGTCTAGTTTGAGAAACAGACACCAAACAAGTCCTCAACTGGCAGCTTCATTAAATAGTACCAGCAAAACACCAGTCTCAACGTCAACAGTGAAGAGGCGACTCCGGTATGCTGGCCTTCTAGGCAGAGTTCCTCTGTCCAGTGTCTGTGTTCTTTTGCCCATCTTAATCTTTTATTTTATTGGCCAGTCTGAGATATGGCTTTTTCTTTGCAACTCTACTTATAGAAGGCCAGCATCCCGGAGTTGGCCTCTTCACTGTTGACGTTGAGACTGGTGTTTTCCTTACTTACGAGCCGCCAACCAACAATGCAGTTTCAAAGAAATATGGATAAGAATAAGAAATAAAAGTAACAAGTAATTAAAGAGCAGCAGTAAAATAACGAGATTAACACCCAATCTGCTAGACACTTATTGTCAGGATTGGATAGATATTGCCGTAATATGATAATAGCTCTACCTTACAATGGTTCTAGAGTGTATGAGCAATAGAGGTATATTTGAGAATGGTCATCTTTTGTGTATAGTACAGTATGCCTGTGTCTCAAATGGTACTATATCCTATATAGTACACTTCTTATGATCAGGTCACATAGGACTCTGGTCAAAAGTAGTGCACTATACAGGGAATAGGGTGCCATTTGGGACAGGTACTATGCTGGCTGAGGCTTGTGATGTTGAGACTAACACAGTGGTGTGTTGGTCCAGGTGTGAACCTGCTGGTGGGGACAGAGAATGGTCTGTGGTTGCTGGACAGGAGCGGTCAGGGGAAGGTCTACTCTCTGATCAGTAGGAGACGCTTCCAACAGATGGACGTTCTGGAGGGCCTCAACGTGCTCATCACCATCTCAGGTAGTTAGCGTAGTGCTACCATACACAAGAATATACAGTACCGTATATACGCTCTCACGCACACAGAGATAGACACACCCAGATGTTTTATTTATTTTTATTTAACCTTTATTAAACTAGGCAAGTCAGCTAAGAACAAATTCTTATTTACAATGGCGACCTTCCCCAGCCAAACCCTAACGACGCTGGGCCAATTGTGCGCTGCCCTAAGGGACTCCCAATCATGGCTGGTTGTTATACAGCCTGGAATCAAACCAGGGTCTGTAGTGACGCCTATAGCACTGAGATGCAGTGCCTTATACCACAGTGCCACTCGTATAGGCACACTCACCAAATAGGAAAGTTGTCCAACTAAAATGTGTCTTCCGCATTATCCCAACCCCTCTGAATCAGAGGTGCCCCGGGCTGCCTTAATCGACATCCACGGCACCAGGGAACAGTGGGTTAACGGCCTTGCTCAGGGACAGAATGACAGATTTTGACCTTGTAAGCTCAGTGATTTGATCCAGCAACATTCCGGTTACTGGCCTAACGCTCTAACCACTAGGCTACCAGCCACCCTGTAAGTATAGTCTTGTCTTTTTTGCACTTACTTTTGCAGCCAACTTTGTTGTCCTCTAAACTCCATCACTATCCCGTTTGTCAGGTAAAAAGAACAAGCTGAGGTTGTACTACCTGTCTTGGCTGCGGAACAAGATCCTTCGGAATGACCCAGAGGTGGAGAAGAGGCAGGGCTGGACCTCTGTAGGGGACCTGGAAGGATGTGTGCACTACAAAGTCGGTGAGTATACACTACCTGGCCTTAGATCATGATAGCATCACTACTGATTTGTTGAATCAATCTTACATTTTATTGCATGGCAAGCTTATACAGATGTTAGATCTTAATTTTATTTTTTAAATGTCTTTATTTAACCAGGTAGGACAGTTGAGAACAAGTTATCATATACAATTGCGACCTGGCCAAGAGAGCAAATTGAGCCAGTTTACTACAGCAGAAAAATAATCTCCTGCAACAGGGTGATCAAATTAAGCTCCTACATCTTGAAACCTTGGGACTATAAGGTTTTATCTGAAATCTTTGTCAAAAATGAGTTACTCATATACAGTGCATTTGAAAGTATTCAGACCCTTTGACTTTTTCAAAGTTTTCTTACATTTCAGCCTTATTCTAAAATGTATTACATTTTATTTTTTCTTCATCAATCTATGCGCAATACCCCATAATAAAAAAAACTAAACCAGATTTTGGGGTATTTTTGCAAATGTATTAAAACAAAATAACTGAAATATCACATTTACATACTGTAAGTATTCAGACTCTTTACTCAGTCCTATGTTGAAGCACCTTTGGCAGCGATTACAGCCTCAAGTCTTCTTGGGTATGACACTACATGTTTGACACACTTGTATTTGAGGAGTTTCTCCCATTCTTCTCTGCAGATCCACTCAAGCTCTGTCCGGTTGGATGGGGAGTGTTGCTGCACAGCTTATTTAAGGTATTTTCAGAGAGGTTCGATTGGGTTCAAGTTCAGACTCTGGCTAGGCCACTCAAGGACATTCAGAGACTTGTCCCGAAGCCACTCCTGCACGTTGTCTTGGCTGTGGGCTTAGGGTCGTTGTCCTGTTGGAAGGTGAACCTTCCAGTCTGAGGTCCTGAGCACTCTGGATCAGGTTTTCATCAAGGATCTTTCTGTACTTTGCTCCGTTTATATTTCCCTTGATCCTGACTAGTCTCCCAGTCCCTGCCACTGAAAAACATCCCCACAGCATGATGCTGCCACCACCATGCTTCACCGTAGAGATGGTGGCAGGTTGGTGGCAGGTTTCCTCCAGTCATGACGCTTGGCATTCAGGCCAAAGAGTTCAATCTTGGTTTCATCAGACCAGATAATCTTGTTTCTCATGGTCTGAGAGTCCTTTAGGTGCTGGTTGTCCTTCTGGAAGGGTCCCCGATCTCCACAGTGGAACTCCGGAGCTCTGTCAAAGTGACCATCAGGTTCTACGTCACCTACCTGACCAATGCCCATCTCCCTCTATTGTTCAGTTTGGCCAGGTGGCCAGCTCTAGGAAGAGTCTTGGTGGTTCCAAACTTCTTCCATTTAAGAATGATGGAGGCCACTGTGTTCTTGGGGTATTTCAATACTGCAGAAAAGTTTTGGTACCCTTCCCCAGATCTGTGCCTCTACGCAATTATGTCTCAGAGCTCTATGGAGAATTCCTTCGACCTCATGGCTTGGTTTTTGCTCTGATATGCACTGTCAAATGTGGGACCTTATATAGACAGGTGTGTGCCTTTCCAAATCATGTCCAATGAATTGAATTTACCACAGGTGGACTCCAATCAAGTTGTAGAAACATCTCAAAGATGATCAATGTAAACTAGATGCACCTGAGCTTAAATTCTCATAGCAAACGGTCTGAATAATTATGTAAATTAGGTATTTCACATTTTTTAAATATACATTTGCGAACATTTCTAAAAACCTATTTTCGCTTTGTCGTTATGGGGTATTGTCAGTAAATTGATTAGGAAAATGTTTTATTCAATCCATTTTAGAATAAGGCTGTAACGTAACAAATGTAGAGAAAGGGAAAGGGTCTGAATACTTTCAGAATGCACTGTATAATAGATATTTAGATGGTTCTTCATATGTCTGAAGTTCGATTTTTGAGATTGACATATAAGGTTCTATCTGGGATTGCACCCCCCTAAAAAAAACAGATTTACAAATGTCTCAGGATTTTGATACTCTGCACTTCAGGTACCTTTAAGGGAGGAACTTAATGGCTTATGAAAGAAGAATTCACTACAAAATAGTTATGTGATCTGTGATGTGAAATATTTGATGCTCAATATTTCAGAACTATGCTTTGCACAGATAGAACCTCGCGATCTGTATGAACAATGTTGAAACCGTTGACACATTGCTGCTTATCAAAGGTCTTTGTGTTGTGATATACAGAAAGCAATGGGTATAAGACAAGAAAAAACTATTTCAAAATGTATCTATTCTCTCAGTGTCTGACTCCATTAGAGCACCAGAGGGTGTGTGTGTGTGTGTGTGTGTGTGTGTGTGTGTGTGTGTGTGTGTGTGTGTGTGTGTGTGTGTGTGTGTGTGTGTGTGTGTGTGTGTGTGTGTGTGTGTGTGTGAGAGAGAGAGAGATGTGAACTGGTTGTGAGTGAATGACTGTCAATGTGCAGTGTTGAGCTCAGCAATGTGAGCCTCTCTTTCCTGTGACTCTTCCTGCTGTTAGTTACAGCGTTGACAGAGTGAGGACATCTCAGGGATTCCAACCCAGGAAGGATATGATGTCATAGTGAGGCACACACTGTCCTTCCCAGCACTCCCCTCAGTATTGTTTCTCATAGTCGGAGGCATGCTGCTATTGCAGTCGGGTTGCATCCCAAAAGTAGTGCACTATATAGGGAATAAGGGGCCATTTGGGATGCAACCAAAAACCTTTTTGTTGAGATTGTCTAATGATCATTAGCTCAAGACCGCTGGCACGTTAATGTTACAGACTGATGTAGTGTAATAAGCCTTTATCTTGTTCTGTATCCAGGATGAGAGAAATCCCTAATCCTCATTGAAAATCCCTGCTCTTTGTTACATGCAATTTCAGTTCGATATGAGAAGATTAAGTTCCTGGTGATTGCCTTGAAGAATGCTGTGGAGGTGTACGCATGGGCTCCCAAACCTTACCATAAGTTCATGGCTTTCAAGGTCAGCTTGACAACATGTCCTAGTTCTGAACCCTCCTCAGTGGCTCACTCTAGTTCTAACACATCTCTCTGTGATGAACATGTTTGAACTCTTTCTACTCACTGCACAGAATATCATTAAAGATATGAAACAGACTAACCCCAGCAGTCACTATGAGTTGGCGCCTACTGTCATCACTATTCACTACTAATATCAGGACCAGAGTATGTCCTGGCCCTGTCTTGACCAGGAACAACTCTGGACCCTGGTTATACTCCTGGCCTTACATACAGTATGACTTAATGTACAGTGGCAAGAAAAAGTATGTGAACATTTTGAAAATACCTGGATTTCTGCATTGATTGGTCATGAAATTTGATCTGATCTTCATCTAGGTCACAGCAATAGACAAACACAGTCGGCTTAAACTAATAACACACAAACAATTATATGTGTTCATGTCTTTATCGAACACACCATGTAAACATTAACAGTGCAGAGTGTAAAAAGTATGTTAACTCTTGGATTTAATAATTGGTTGACCCTCCTTTGGCAGCATTAACCTCAACCCAACGTTTTCTGTAGTTGCGTATCAGACCTGCACAACGGTCAGGAGGAATTTTGGACAATTCCTCTTTACAAAACTGCTTAATTTCAGCAATATTTTTGGGATGACTGGTGTGAACTGCTCTTTTGAGGTCATGCCACAGCATCTCAATCGGGTTAAGGTCAGGACTCTGACTGGGCCACTCCAGAAGGCTTATTTTCTTCTGTTGAAGCCATTCTGTTGTTGATTTACTTCTGTGTTTTGGGTCGTTGTCCTGTTGCATCACCCAACTTCTGTTGAGCTTCAATTAGCGGACAGATAGCCTAACATTCTCCTGCAAAATGTCTTGATAAACTTGGGAATTCATTTTCCCGTCAATGATAGCAAGCTGTCCAGGCCCTGAGGCAGCAAAGCAGCCCCAAACAGTTGGAATGAGGTTTTGATGTTGGTGTGCTGTGCCTTTCTTTCTCCACTCAGGTTTGTGTGTTCCTTCCAAACAACTCAACTGTAGTGTCATCTGTCCACAGAATATTTTGCCAGTAGCACAGTTGAACATCCAGGTGCACTTTTGCAAACTTCAGACATGCAGCAATGTTTTTTTTTGGACAGCAGTGGCTTCTTCCGTGGTGTCCTCCCATGAACACCATTCTTGTTTAGTGTTTTACGTATCGTAGACTCATCAACAGAGATGTTAGCATGTTCCAGAGACTTCTGTAAGTCTATCTGACACTCTCGGATTCTTCTTAACCTCATTGAGCATTCTGCATTGTGCTCTTGCAGTCATCTTTGCAGGATGGCCATTCCTTGGCAGAGTAGCAACAGTGCTGTCACGTTCGTCATAACGATGAGACCAAGGCGCAGCGTGAGATGAATACATTCTACTTTTAATTAAAATGAAGAACACTTAAACAAACTAACAAAATAACAACACGAACGTGCCGCTATAAACACGAGTGCTGACATGCAACTACACATAGACAATAACCCACAAAACCAAAATGGAAAATGGCAACCTAAATAGGATCCCCAATCAGAGACAATGATAAACAGCTGCCTCTGATTGGGAACCAATTCAGGCCACCATAGACCTACATGTACCTAGACAAACGAAAACCTGATAGAAATACAAAAAACCCTAAACACACATACCACCCTCGTCACACCCTGACCTAACCAAAATAATAAAGAAAACAAAGATAACTAAGGTCAGAAAGTGCTGAACTTTCTGCTTCTTGTGAATAGATATAGGGCAAGGCAGCTCTAACCAACATCTCCAATCTCGTCTCATTGATTGGACTCCAGGTTAGCTGACTCCTAACTCCAATTAGCTTTTGGAGAAGTCATTAGCCTAGGGGTTCACATACTTTTCCCAACCGACACTGTAAATGTTTCAATTATGTATTCAATTTATGCAGAAATCCAGGTAATTCCAAAGGGTTCACAAAGTTGAAGTCAGAAGTTTACATACACCTTAGCCAAGTACTTTTAAACTCAGTTTTTCACAATTCCTGACATTTAATCCTAGTAAAAAATTGCTGTATTAGGTCAGTTACGAGCACCACTTTAATTTAAGAATGTGAAATGTCAGAATAATAGTAGAGAGAATGATTTATTTCAGCTTTTATTTCTTTCATCACATTCTCAGTGGGTCAGAAGTTTACATGCACTCATTGCTTTTAAATTGTTTAACTTTAGTCAAACGTTTCAGGTAGCATTCCACAAGCTTCCCACAATCAGTTGGGTGAATTTTGGCCCATTCCTCCTGACAGGTCTGGTGTAACTGAGTCAGGTTTGTAGGCCTCCTTGCTCGCACACACGTTTCCAGTTGTGCCCACAAATCTTCTATAGGATTGAGGTCAGGGCTTTGTGATGGCCACTCAAATACCTTGACGTTATTGTCCTTAAGCCATTTTACCACATCTTTGGAAGTATGCTTCCTTTTGGAAGACCCATTTGCAACCAAGCTTTAACTTCCTGACTTATGTCTTGAGATGTTGCTTCAATATATCCACATCATTTCCCTTCCTCTATTTTGTGAAGTGCACCAGCATCTCCTGCAGCAAAGCACCACCACAACATTTAAACATTTTTTTTTACCTTTATTTAACTAGACAGGTCAGTTAAGAACAAATTCTTATTTTCAATGACGGTCTAGGAACAGTGGGTTAACTGCCTGTTCAGGGGCAGAACAACAGATTTGTACCTTGTCAGCTTGGGGATTTGAACTTGCAACCTTTCAGTTACTAGTCCAACACTCTAACCACTAGGCTACCCTGCCGCCCCAACATGATGCTGCCACCACTGTGCTTCAAGGTTGGGATGGTGTTCATTGGCTTGCAAGCCTCCCCCTTTTTCCTCCAAAGATAACGATGGCCATCATGGCCAAACAGTTCTATTTTTGTTCCATCATACCAGAGAACATTTCTCCAAAAAGTACAAGCTTTGTCCCCATGTGCAGTTGCAAAACGTAGTCTGTCTTTTTTATGGCGGTTTTGGAGCAGTGGCTTCTTCCTTGCTGAGTGGCCTTTTAGGTTATGTCAATATAGGACTCGTTTTACTGTGGATATAGATACTTTTGTACCTGTTTCCTCCAGCATCTTCACAAGGTCCTTTGCTGTTGTTCTGGGATTGACTTTCACTTTTCGCACCAAAGTACGTTATCTCTAGGAGACAGAACGCGTCTCCTTCCTGAGCGGTATGACGGCTGCGTGGTCCCATGGTGTTTATACTTGTATACTATTGTTTGTACAGATGAACGTGGTACCTTCAGGCGTTGGACCAGACTTGTGGAGGTCTACAATGTTTTTCTGAGAACTTGGCTGATTGACTTCAGGCGTTTGGAAATTGCTCCCAAGGATGAACCAGACTTGTGGAGGTCTACAAAAAGTTTTCTGAGGTCTTTTTCTTTTCTGATTTCTTTTTGACTTTCCCATGATGTTAAGCAAAGAGGGACTGAGTTGGAAGGTAGGCCTTGAAATACATCCACAGGTACAGCTCCAAATGACTCAAATGATGTCAATTAGCCTAACAGAAGCTTCTAAAGCCATGACATCATTTTCTGGAAATTTCCAAGCTGTTTAAAGGCACAGTCAACTTAGTGTATGTAAACTTCTGACCCACTGGAATTGTGATACAGTGAATTATAAGTGAAATAATCTGTCTGTAAACAATTGTTGGAAAAATGACTTGTGTCATGCACAAAGTAGATGTCCTAACCGACTTGCCAAAACAATAGTTTGTTAACAAGAAATTTGTGGAGTGGTTAAAAAATGAGTTTTAATGACTCCATCCTAAGTGTATGTAAACTTCCAACTGTACTTTTTCTTGCCACTGTCCCGAGGGTTATGACATAAGACATGTTGACTCTCCCTAAGTTATTCCTCATGTCTTTCCTTGTTGTGTGTGTCCGGTACAGTCGTTTGGCTCGCTCCCCCAAAGGCCTCTGTCCGTGGACCTGACGGTGGAGGATGGACAGAGACTTAAGGTCATCTACGGCTCCCTGTCGGGCTTCCACGCCATCGACGTTGACTCGGGGACGCCCTATGACCTCTACCTGCCCACGCATGTAAGTCCCCCACCCCCAACTCTGCCCCCAGCCTCCTCTAACCTCTCCCCAGTCTACTCTAATCTCTCCCCAGCCCCCTCCACCCTCTCCCCAGCTCAGCCTCCTCTCCTCTCTCCCCTCAGGACCATGCAGCCTGGATCTCTGTTCTCTAGCAGCTAAACAGCTCCTTTTCTCTGCACCCACGCCACTCAGCTCTTACAGTGAACTTTTGTTCCGACTCAGAGTCGATGTGGGTAGAAGCTGTTTGTCATGACAGCCAGTTGACTCATTTCAGTATAATATTGACAGGATGGGTTTGTGTTTAAGCCAGGCCTGATGTTGTCAGTGTCTGACCTTGTGGCTTTTGCCATTTCTGTCTTTTGTAAATTGATTTCTCAAAAAGCCTCTCTTAGAAACTCTGCTTCGTCACAGTATAAGCTCAAACATCACTCACCTCAAAGCAAAGGAGGTTCCGTACATTTAGGGAACTTTCCCTTCTTGGGAGCAAACAGATTTACTGAAAACAAACTCAATAATCAGTCCATTAATCTACCTTGGTCACAACAGTTGTCTGAAGATACAGGGAGGTAAGACTTGTTCAGTAATTAATGATTTGTTCATTTCAATGGCAGCTGTGTTTGTCAGTCTGCCAGGAGGTGAACAAGGCTGAGAATGACTAGCCAGCTGGACAAGGTGATGGATCCTGTTAATGCCTTTAACCCCTCTAAGAGGCTCAAGGTGTAGCAGAGCGGCGCACAATGGTGCAGAGTTTTGCAGTCTTAGACACTGTAGACAGGGGAGCCGAGGCAGCCTCTAATGCTACTGATGAGAACCCCCCTGCTGGGAGCTGTGAGCCAGAGCAGAGGGAGAACACTATCCCAAGGAAACTAGCTCTATTACACACAAACACACACACACACACTCCCCAGTGTGCCAGTTCCCAGTGCTGTGCCCAGAGGTGTGATGTGGCTGTATCCCACTTCTCCCACTGTGCTGGCCCACAAAGCTATCATTGGCTGCTTCTCTTTGGCCCCAGTCTCCATCCATGTGTGCTACTCTTCACCAAATAGATAGTTCTAAGTACATCTCGGCAGCGCTGGCTAACCATGTGCCTGCTAAACAGACCTGTTATTCTGCTATCTTTTCTGATAACACTTTTTTCTGATATATTTTCACTCCATAATACTGGTATTTTACCCTGCAGCGGAAGAGAAGAGTCCTTCTCTTTTACCCGATCACTCACTCTCACATTCACTCTCATATTCACTCTCTCTCACTGACACTCTCTGGTCCGCTCATTCTCGCCTTCACACACGCACACGCACACACCTTTTCTCCCACGTATGTTCTCCATGTTGGCTGCTGTTGATGATGAGATGATCCCGATACCAAGACAGCGGATTAAGATAGCGCTGCGTCTGTGGATGCCTGTGCTGATGCTGAGGATTGTGGTGGCACAGCCACAGCAGCATGTGGACAGCGGGGTGCAGCTGGGGAGACAGGCTCCCGGCCGGGCAAGTATGGGGATCCTTACACTGGTCCTGTGGTGACTAACACTGGTCCTGTGGTGACTGTGACTTAATGTACATAGAGCTTTGGGGGTTGTTTGAGGTGTTGGTTTGTTTGGGGACTTGGTTTTCTACCTGCTGTTTAAGACACTAGTCTAAGCCAGTATGGATGCCCTTATTGCAGCTCTCATTTGGAAAGACTTTGTAATAATCTTCTTATGCAAAGAGGTATTTTTGGGTTATTGTGGATCACCTTAGGTATTAGAAATATTGTGTATGTATGACTGATGCAGCCGAAGACTTGTTACAAAACTGTTAAATCCTCATAGAGATAACAGACACTGTCTTCTTGTTTGAATGTGGGCCGTTATGCAAGTGCTTGTGAGAGACCTGGGGGTGTCAGAAGTGGTTCCTTTCTCCTCCTCACTGCTTCCTTCTCCTCCTCACTGCCACACGCTGCCTCCTCCTCACTGCCACTCGCCGCCTCTTCCTCCTTCTGACTGCCTCCTCCTCACTGCCACACGCTGCCTCCTCCTCACTGCCACTCGCTGCCTCTTCCTTCTCCTCACTGCCTCCTCCTCCTTACTGCTTCCTTCTCCTCCTCACTGCCACACGCTGCCTCCTCCTCACTACCACACGCTGCCTCCTCCTCACTACCACACGCTGCCTCCTCCTCACTGCCACTCGCTGCCTCTTCCTTCTCCTCACTGCCACTCGCTGCCTCCTCCTCCTTACTGCTTCCTTCTCCTCCTCACTGCCACACGCTGCCTCCTCCTCACTACCACACGCTGCCTCCTCCTCACTGCCACACGCTGCCTCCTCCTCACTGCCACACGCTGCCTCCTCCTCCTTACTGCTTCCTTCTCCTCCTCACTGCCACACGCTGCCTCCTCCTCCTTACTGCTTCCTTCTCCTCCTCACTGCCACACGCTGCCTCCTCCTCACTGCCACACGCTGCCTCCTCCTCACTACCACACGCTGCCTCCTCCTCACTACCACACGCTGCCTCCTCCTCACTACCACACGCTGCCTCCTCCTCACTACCACACGCTGCCTCCTCCTCACTACCACACGCTGCCTCCTCCTCACTACCACACGCTGCCTCCTCCTCACTACCACACGCTGCCTCCTCCTTCTCCTCACTGCCACTCGCTGCCTCCTCCTCTTCACTGCCACTCGCTGCCTCCTCCTCCTCACTGCTTCCTTCTCCTCACTGCCACTCGCTGCCTCCTCCTCCTCACTGCTTCCTTCTCCTCCTCACTGCCACTCGCTGTCTCCTCCTCACTGCCACTCGCTGCCTCCTCCTCCTCACTGCCACACGATGCCTCCTCCTTCTCCTCGCTGCCTCCTCCTCCTCACTGCCACACGATGCCTCCTCCTTCTCCTCGCTGCCTCCTCCTCCTCACTGCCACTCGCTGACTCCTCCTCCTCACTGCCACACGATGCCTCCTCCTCCTCGCTGCCTCCTCCTCCTCACTGCCACTCGCTGCCTCCTCCTCCTCACTGCCACTCGCTGCCTCCTCACTGCTTCCTTCTCCTCCTCCTCACTGCCAGTCGCTGCCTCCTCCTCCTCACTGCCACTCGCTGCCTCCTTCTCCTCAAAGCCACTCGCTGCCTCCTTCTCCTCAAAGCCACTCGCTGCCTCCTTCTCCTCAAAGCCACTCGCTGCCTCCTCCTCCTCAAAGCCACTCGCTGCCTCCTTCTCCTCAAAGCCACTCGCTGCCTCCTTCTCCTCAAAGCCACTCGCTGCCTCCTTCTCCTCAAAGCCACTCGCTGCCTCCTTCTCCTCAAAGCCACTCGCTGCCTCCTTCTCCTCAAAGCCACTCGCTGCCTCCTCCTCCTCAAAGCCACTCGCTGCCTCCTTCTCCTCAAAGCCACTCGCTGCCTCCTCCTCCTCAAAGCCACTCGCATCCTCCACCTTCTCACTGCTGCTTGGTGCTTCCTTGTCCTCCTCACTGCCAAGAGGTGGTTCAGTGGTTATATAGCTCTGAATCACATCTCAGTGGAGCTCACCAGCCATAGAAACAACATTCATGTGGGTACCTAAGTTTTATTCCGATGCCAGAAGAGAAAGAGCTGAGCACTGAGCATATTTGGCAAATTAGTTTGTAATTAGATAATTTAAGTCAAGACATTGTGTGCCGATTAATTAGCTGAGACGTTCTAATTAATTAAGCCGTGTCGTCACCATCTCTCTGTTGCTGCCTGGGCTGATTCAACATAGTGAGCGAGAAAGGGGATGTGTTATTATGGAATGGAGGAGCGACATACACAGTTTATTAAGTACACCATCCCGTTCACAAAAATGTATTGCTCCTATAGACAGACAGACAGACAGACAGGCATTGAGGCATTCAGTTACTGTTCTGTTGAATGTTACGATGGGAAAAACATTTGACCTAAGTGACTGAGCATGTTTTGATCATTGAGGCCAGGCATGCCGGATCCAGTTCACTGTGTGAATCAGCCTCTTATCAAATAGAATTAACCGAGATGGTTTCAGGGAGGGAGAGTGGGCCAATCGAGGCAATAAAACTTTGTTTTATTATACAATGTTAGTTTGTGTATTAGGAGGATTACAACTGGTGATGGGGATGGGGCTGTGTGATTATAGCTGTTGCTTCTAGAGATGGACAGATTTGGAGTGAGAGTGCTGTGCTGCACTTCCAGTGGTCGGCAAGTCAAGAAGATGGTTATTTTCCAACAGACAGAATGATAACTGATACAGTATAACACTATACTACAGATAGAGACACTATAGAAATCATCCTGGCTGTGCCCCAAATGACACCCTATTATGCTTGGGCTCTGGTCAAATGTAGTGCACTAGATAGGGGATAGGGTGCCACTTTATCATCATCTCATCTGACTGTGTTTTGTGTCTGTCTCAGATACAAGGTGTGATCCGGCCTCATGCCATCATCATCCTACCCAACAGCAGTGGCATGGAGGTGCTGGTGTGTTATGAGGACGAGGGGGTTTACATAGACACCTACGGACGCATCACCAAGGAGACAGTGCTGCAGTGGGGGGAGATGCCTGCATCTGTCGGTGAGTTTATGTACATCGTACACACTCACCCAATCAACACCTGCTGTGTGTGTGTGTGTGTGTGTGTGTGTGTGTGTGTGTGTGTGTGTGTGTGTGTGTGTGTGTGTGTGTGTGTGTGTGTGTGTGTGTGTGTGTGTGTGTGTGTTGAAAGAGGGGAGAGAGAGATATTCCAGTTCCACTCAGAATGAAAAATACTTCTATCTTTGATAGACTGCAGACCCCCACCATTTAAACAATAGCACATGTCTCTCAACATGTCTCTCAAGAAATGGAATAAATTAACTGACATAACCAGAGACCTTTCAATATATACATTTAAACATTATTTTAAAACGATTTAAACATAATACATAGAAATGTTGTGGGACTATAGTAAATGAAGAATCAATATTTTTTTAGATTTAGTATTTATTGGGTCATTATGTTAGTATATTATGTATGTTTGTAATATTGTGTTATATGTGGAAATGTGTTCGTATTATAAATTGTATTTTAATTAAGGACTCTGTAATGCTCCGGGTGTCGTGGGTGTGGAGTCAAACGCAGGAGACAGAGAGTGCAATGCTGTGCGTCTTTAATAGCACCAACGCACCACAGGGTGCTCACAATAGTAACGGCCCCAAACACAGGTAATGAAAATGTACAACGGAAAAATCACGACCAGGCACTAACACGTACCTCTACAACAGAGCCGAAGGTTACACTGAAATAATCCCGCACAACAACCAGGCGGGCCGGCTGTCTAATAAAGACAAACTAATCATACATAAACAGGTGCTACCAATAAATATACAAGGAGGGGGAGGAAAGACAATCAGTGGCAGCTAATAGGCCGGTGACGACGACCGCCGAGCGCCACCCGCCCGGGAAGGGAAACCACCCTCGGTCGGACTCGTGACAGACTCTTGGAAGATTAGTCCAAATGGGAACTAAAAGAGATCCAAATCAAATCTCTTCTATCGCCCTTTTTGATATGCAGCAGCCAGGAAGTGACCGTTGTCAATTGTGCTTGGAGCACTGGCTGCGAACACTGGGTGCGAACACTGGGTGCGAACACTGGGTGCGAACACTGGGTGCAAACAGGAGTCAAGCTGGATCCAACAACTCTAGACGGATTTGGGACAATAAAAATAAGATGTTCTGTGAGGAAAATATTACAGACAGGACAGCACGCAGCCAAGCCCGGGCCTGTGTATATATAGTGTAAATAAACTCAAATAAGCATGAAAGACATGAAAGTCAGTCAATGCGGAAAAGTTCAAGAACTTTAACGTTTCTTCAAGTGCAGTCGCAAAAACCATTAAGCGCTATGATGAAACTGGCTCTCATGAGGACCGCCACAGGAAAGGAAAACCCAGAGTTACCTCTGCTGCAGAGAATAAGTTCATTAGAGTTAACCACACCTCAGATTGCAGCCCAAATAAATGCTTCACAGAGTTCATGTAACAGACACATCTAGTAACAGGAAGAATATGACACTTTAAAATAATATCTGACAAGGAAGCACTGAGATATGGAATGTTTGGGAATACATAGAATGTTTGGGAATGACATATACTAAGGCATTTCTAAAAATTCTATAGCAATATAGAGTGGGAAAGCAGCCGGGCATTTTGACAATGAATAGACACTGCAGCAAATAAAACCTAATAAAAACTTCTGTCACGTCCAAGACCGGAGTCTACGCAGGCAGTCTCACAAAGAGACTGCGTGAATCAGGCCTTCATGGTCGAATTGCTGCCAAGAAACCACTACTAAAAGACACCAATAAGAAGAAGAGGCTTGGTTGGGCCAAGAAACAACGAGCAATGGACATTAGACCAGTGGAAATCTGCCCTTTGGTCTGATGAATGCAAATTTTTGGTTCCAACCGCCGTGTCGTTGTGAGACACAGGTGAACAGATGATCTCCGCGTGTGTGGTTAAAGTATGGAGGAGGAGGTGTGATGGTATGTGGGTGCTTTGCTGGTGACACTGTCAGTGGTTTATTTAGAATTCAAGGCACACTCAACCAGCATGGCTGCCACAGCATTCTGCAGAGATACGCCATCCCATCTGGTTTGCACTTAGTGGGACTATCATTTGTTTTTTCAACAGGACAATGACCCAAAATACACCTCCAGGCTGTGTAAGGGCTATTTGACCAAAAGAGAGTTGCTGCATCAAGTGCTGCATCAGATGACCTGGACTCCACAATCAGCCGACCTCAACCCAATTGAGATGGTTTAAGATTTAAGAGTTGGACCGCAGAGTGAAGGAAAAGCAGCAAACAAATGCTCAGCATATGTGGGAACTTCATGACTGTTGGAAAATAATTCCTCATGAAGCTGGTTGAGAGAATGCCAAGACTGTGCAAAGCTGTCATCAAGGCAAAGGGTGGCTACTTTGAAGAATCTCAAATATAAAATATATTTGGATTTGTTTAACACTGTTTTGGTTACTACATGATTCCATGTGTTATTTCATGGTGTTGATGTCTTCACTACAATTCTACAATGTAGAAAAATTTAATAAAAACCATTGAACGAGTAGGTGTGTCCAAACTTTTGACTGGTAGTTTAAATAAACTCAGCCCAGAACAGAGTTCATAGAGTATAAATAAACTCAGCCCAGACCAGAGTTCATAGAGTATAAATAAACTCAGCCCAGACCAGAGTTCATAGAGTATAAATAAACTCAGCCCAGAACAGAGTTCATAGAGTATAAATAAACTCAGCCCAGACCAGAGTATATATTTTTTTTATTTTTTTTATTTTACCTTTATTTAACCAGGTAGGCTAGTTGAGAACAAGTTCTCATTTACAACTGCGACCTGGCCAAGATAAAGCATAGCAGTGTGAACAGACAACACAGAGTTACACATAGAGTAAACAATTAACAAGTCAATAACACACAGTGTATATACAGTAACTTCAGAAAGTATTCATACCCCTGTTGTGTTACCGCCTGAATTATTACCCATCTACAGTCGTGGCCAAAGGTTTTGAGAATGACACAAATATTCATATTTCAATGTCTTTAGATATTTGTGTCAGATGTTACTACGGAATACGGAAGTATAATTAGAAGCATTTCATAAGTGTCAAAGGCTTTTATTGACAATTACATGAAGTTGATGCAAAGAGTCAATATTTGCGTTGTTGACCCTTCTTTTTCAAGACCTCTGCACTCCGCCTTGGCATGCTGTCAATTAACTTCTGGGCCACATCCTGACTGATAGCAGCCCATTATTGCAGAATCAATGCTTGGAGTTTGTCAGAATTTGTGCGTTTTTGTTTGTCCATCCGCTTGATTTATTTTTTCTCCCCAATTTCATGGTATCCAATTGATAGTTACAGTCTTGTCTCATTGCTGTAACTCCCGTACGGACTCGGGAGAGGCGAAGGTCGAGAGCCGTGCGTCCTCTGAAGCACAACCCAACCAAGCAGCACTGCTTCTTGACACAATGCCCGCTTAACCCGGAAGCCAGCCGCACCAATATGTCAGAGTTAACACAGAGTTAACGCCAGGTGTATGGTTAACACCATACACCTGGCGACCATGTCAGTGTGCACTGCACCCAGCCCGCCACAGAAGTCACTAGTGCGCAAGGACAAGGACATCCCTGCCGGCCAAACCCTCCCCTGACCCGGACGACGGTGGGCCAATTGTGCGCCGCCCCATGGATCTCCTAGTTGCGGCAGGCTGCGACAGAGCCTGGACTCGAACCCAGAATTACCAGTGGCACAACTAGTGTTGCGATGCAGTGCCTTAGACCACTGCCCCACTACTTTTGCTATTCTCTTTTTGATAGTCCTCCCGGTTTTGACCTCTGCCTGACTCCGGACTACTTTCCCGCCTGCCTGCCCTGACCTTGGTTCTGCCTGCCCCTTGGTGCCTTTTGGACTCTGAACAGGTTTTTGACCCTTTTGCCTGTCCATGACCATTCTCTTGCCTTCCCCCTATTGGATTAATACATATTGTAAGACTCCAACAATCTGCCTCCTGTGTCTACATCTGGGTCTCGCCTTGTGTCATGATACTGGCAACTGAGTTTGGAAGAACGCCTGTATTGTTGTAGTGACTGGGTGTATTGATACACCATCCAATGTGTAATTAATAACTTCACCATGCTCAAAGGAGTATACAATGTCTGCTTTTTTACCCATTTACCAATAGGTGCCCTTTTTTGTGAGGCATTGGAACACCTCCCTGGTCTTTGTAGTTGAATCTGCGTTTGAAATTTACCGCTCGACTGAGGGACCTTACAAATAATTGTACGTTTGGTTTACAGAGATGGGGTAATCATAAAAAAATCACATTAACCCGTATTATTGCACACAGAGTTAGTCCATGCAACTAATTATGTGACTTGTTAAGCACATTTTTACTCCTGAACTTATTTAGGCTTGCCATAATACTTAATGACTTAATTAATAACTAAAATTGTTTTTTTTATTTTATAAAAAATCAAATGGTAATCCCACTTTGACATTATGGGGTATTGTGTGTAGGCCAGTATCCAAAAAAGTTCATCCATTTTCAATTCAGACTTTAACACAATAAAATGTGGAAAAAGTCCAGGGTTTGTGAATACTTCCTGAAGGCACTGGAGAACAGCTCAAAAGAGGAGAGTGGGAAAAGTGTGCCTATTGATTTTCATCTCAAGATTGATTTACATGGCACTCATTGAGAGAGGCAGAAAGCCTTGGAGGGTCTAAAAGCCTTAGTGTGTGCTTCCCAAATGGTACCCCATTCCACATATTGTACAGTGCACCCTATGGGCCCTGGTCAAATGTAGTACACTATAAAGGGAATAGAGTTCCATCAATCCCTGGTGGTTTATGTGTGTATCTCCACAGCCTACCTGCAGTCCAACCAGGTGATGGGCTGGGGAGACAAAGCCATCGAGCTGAGGTCAGCTAACACAGGCAACCTGGAGGGAGTCTTCATGCACAAGAAGGCCCAGAAACTCAAGTTTCTTTGTGAGAGGAATGACAAGGTACGACAACATCCTGATATCACCAAAACACACCTTGGGCAAAGCTCACATGACACCCTCTTCCCCCCATATCACTGGGCTCTGGTAGATGTGAAAGGTTGTATGTTGTTCATAGTGTTGTAGGTGTTGAATATTATACTGTAAGTTGTCTTTTTTTTTACTGATTGATGTATTTTCTGTGTGAAGGTGTTCTTTGCCACGGTGCAGTCTGGGGGCTGCAGCCAGATCTACTTCATGACACTGGGCCAAAACTCCCTGTTCAACTGGTGAGCTCTGTGGCTTAAAGACAACATACAGCGACCATCTCAGAAACAACATGAATTATACTCAGAAACATTCTTAAACACTGAATTTACACTTTAGTAATACAGCTACATAATCCCATGCATATGAGAATACAGTATTTTCAATCAGCATAAATTAAGTATAAAGTAAGGCCACCAAATTGGTTTCAAGTCTCTAGCTATAGTACTTAAAATGGAACTGACAGTGTTTAAGCGACACAAAATCTTATTAAAATATGTTCATATACACCCCCAGGAAGAATATTACATTTTTTAAAACATTTTCTGACAAGCGAGCACTTAGATATGGTCATTTAGATATTGAATGTTTGGGAATATATAGAATGTTTGGGAATTAAGTATACTAAGGCATTTGTGAAAATTCTATAGCAATATAGAGTGGGAAAGCGGTCGGGCATTTTGACAATTAATAGACACTGCAGTAAATAAAACCTAATAAAAACATCTGTCACGTCCAAGACCGGAGTCTACGCAGACTGGTTCACCATAGCCAATCTTTCAACTGGACTGTGTGTTTATAGGCAGTAGCAACAGCTCGACTTTAGATCATTAGAACACATGGATTTCTGCAAATGCGTAAATACCACAGGAGTCCTCTTACATTTCAGAACTCAACAGTCCTATTGATCAAACAACCATGAAACGGTAGGCTCTCTCTCCCCCAGTTATGCACATCAACAACTAATGCTAGCCATAGCAAGATGAGCTAAAAATTTAACGAAGCAACATTAGATAAACCCTCTCAACATTTTTCAGCTAATTACTCGTCAGAATTGCACTGATACATTATAGGGAATTCTACAGCTTGCCTGCCAATGCAATTCATTATTGTCTTGCCAATGCAATTCATTATTGTCCTAACCAAGCCCCCAAGCAAACTGGTTAAAGTTGGCTGGTTTGCTAGCTAGCTACTTCCAGAAATAAATGAGAGAATCTCACTCTGACCATTTTACTCGCCCTTTCCAAAACGAGTTAGGCTGTTTACGAACGCAAGAGATGTGCTAACTGGATAACAGTCGTTCAGGTTCTTGCTAGCTAACCAAATGAGACCTGCATCTCTAGCTATGTATAGCCACCATAAACCGATTTGAGGGGAAAAGGTCATTCACTCACCCACTCCTCCAATTACGTTACATGTCATCCTCCTAGCAGCTAGCTATCTAGCTAGCGTTAGGCTCTGTTTTTAGCTTGCTACATAAATAGATATGCTAGCCTATTAGCCATGATATGACTGACTCTTGATAATGTCCTTTGCTAGTTTAATTGTATTGACATTCCCAGCCTAAGTTACATTCGTCCGTTTTTGTCCAAAATATTGAGTCATTGAAACTGAAACAGAGCATCCCGAATGGAGGCAGAAAACAACGTACCCACCCAACCTGATAGCGATATTTTTGGGACTACCAACAAATGTATTGGTTAATTACATTAATCATGCAGTGAACTGCATCCATCTATTCTGATAACAATGCCTTAGTGTACATCAATAAATATTGAGTCAAAGAGAACCTATTTTTAAAACCTCTTATAAAGTTGGTTTTGTAGGATAAACTGGGAATTTGATATTTTGGACTGATTTGATTGTCTGTTTGTTTCATATCTGCAAAGGTCTTAAAATACTGTCAGTTCCACTTTAAGAAGTGAGTCTTGTGCCTTAAAGAAATGATTCACCCATTTTGAATGTTTTATCATATTTGTACATCTCTGAGCGATGTTCAAAACATTTGATGTTTTCATGTGTTTCTGAGCTATTCGTCATTTAAAAAATACAGCCGGTATGTGTCGCTGCACAGGTCTTCTTGTTTATATCTAGAAATACATCGGCAGCCTACATTTGATTTCATATTGATCTTAATATCACATGGACTAAAAAAATGCACAATTGCTTATTTTTTTACATCCAAAATGGATCAAATCAATTTTTGTTAATTGGGTCTCGGCGTATTCATCATTTTATTATTAGTAAGTGCCATTGTTCGTGTTAAATCCTGAGATATTTACCGTTCAGTATTATGTGTTTTTAAGGATGCACAGTTGTAGATACCTCAGGTCAGGAAATGTACATCTATTTTACCTACTCGAAAGAGATTCCCTTACTGAAGAGAGCATTAGAAATACTACAGAGATTAGTGGGCTAGCAATCATCTTTAATAGTAGACACCGATACTGCAAATTGCTTGTCCTTATCTGTCCCACTTGGTTTTAAATGAAGTCGTTTTATGACCCCAACAATTCAGGTGGTGGATGCTGAGTTTATGATCTGATCTCCACTTTCTAGTCATAATTCAGATAACCAAATAGGCATTATATACCCTGTCGCATCTCTTGATCTAAAACTGATCATGTTTTACATGAAGTAGTTTTTAGGAAGAAGAAATCAAAGGAGGAAGAAAAGGATCATTATGTTGGCCTTGTGCTGTGTACAGTCTTTTTGGACGGAAGTGGCTGTACATATTATTTGCACTGTTTTATAGATATTTTATATCCACTGGTCATCGCTACAGTTTAATGGGGTTTCAAATTATCTAGCCCTTTGCACTACGACCACTTTGGTAAATGTTCGCTCTACAATGCTTTATTGTCACAGTCTTATACATCTGAAGTAATTTATTTTCAACATTAAATGGTAAATGTTCGATGTACAATGGTTTATTGTCACAGTGTAATACATTTGAAGTCCTTTATTATCAACATTAAACAGAGATTGCATTTGATTTAGATAAAGCTAAATCGTCTATTTGATGATGATCTAAAAATTATGTGAAAACAGCGATAGGCTTTCAACTCTTAAGATTGTCAAACATATGTGACCCACCACATGGACTCGGTCCTATGTAGCCAAATTTGAAATTGTTTTTTACATTGGATAAAAGTAGAAACTCAGAGCTATAAAATGATATATAATACACTGCAGTTGAGGAACAATGGGAAAGTAATTTTGCTTTGAATTGTAACCCCACTTTTGAGAAAATGACCCTTGATATTTTTGGTGTACCGACTGGAGAGCTCTTCTTTGTCTACA
Organism: Oncorhynchus keta; assembly: GCF_023373465.1. Taxonomy (NCBI): domain Eukaryota; kingdom Metazoa; phylum Chordata; class Actinopteri; order Salmoniformes; family Salmonidae; genus Oncorhynchus; species Oncorhynchus keta. Next base: position 25,936,446 of record NC_068450.1, read on the forward strand.
CCCATTCAGCATCGTTCACACCCTGTTAAGCCTTAGCCCCGCCCATTTCTTTAACGATTCACTTGTGAGTCCATGTGCACAGCAGAGTGTGTAGTTTAGTAAACAACCAAAGATTTCAAGACTAAAAGTGGTAAAAGTAGAAGCCTACATGGTGCAGGTCATGTTCTTCTTCACATTACTGTCTCTGGTAAACACACACTATATCTAATAAAATCTCAGTTTATGTGTCACATGAACAGGACACAGAAGGTGTAAACAGCACGGTGAAATGGTTACTTGCATATTTGCACAGTAGCAATATCAAAAACAATGTGTCCAGATAATTGTTAGATGATGCTTACCCAGACACACTTGTTTAAATTGATGAGTCAGGTGAAAGAAATGCTATAACCACCCCCCAGCCACATCTAGATAAGTGGATGAGTCACTATTGTCTAGACATGTACACATGTTCATGAAATACAAAAGACGGCCATAATCAACCCCATACACCTGTCTAACTTGATGGGTCTTGTAATCATCTGGCAAAGTGGAGTCTTTTGTTTCGACATGTAGCTAGCTAGCTAGCTAAACAATGAACCGGATTAATCTCAACTCATACTACTACCAATACAAACTGATTGTTATAGCTGTAGTATGAATATGCAGATATTTAAAGCTAACCAACTAGGTTCAATGTTAGCTAGCTAGCTAACATTGGGCTATAACTAGCAACGCAAATGTCTTTCTGATTCAAAAAATATTACTACACAGATAGGTTCAATGTTCGCTAGCTAGCTAACAGTACACTTTAACTTGCAAAAAAAAAAACTTTCTGACAAAATTAGAAACGTATAATATCTGAAAATGTAGCTAGACTCTTACCCGTATACATGGATGAACGCTTCACGACAGACTGGAACCATTTAACTTACTTTTGTAGCTACAGTACATCTTGTTTGGCCAGCATTGTGTAAAGTCACTCGGTTCACACTGACCGTGGCGTGTGCAGAAAATAGCCCATCATAACGTTTTCCAACTGATCGGTCGATAGCGCCTGCTAAATTCAGGGCATCAATTTTGTTGAAAAAAGTAGCAAAACTTTTGTAGTTCTCGATGGCTAATGTTATATCTTTCAAAAAATCTGCAGTAGAAAGGATTATCAACACATACTGAGCAGCTCACATTATAGACAGAAGCAACCTACATGGCAGACCAATCCAAACTCATCTCCCGGCATCTCCAGCCCATCCATTATCTCAGCAAATCATGGCTAGCAGGAATGTTCCTGTCTTTTTCCAGGGTTAAACCAACTAGGCTCGTAATTTAACAATGTTATTCGTATTTACAGATGGAATACCAGTTTGTTATTCAGGCACATGAAAGTTTACATGTTCCAGAAGGCATTTATGTAAAAAAAAAAAGAATTTTAAAAAAGGAAGCATTTTGATTTAAAAAATGAATTCATTAAAATGCCTCTCCTGTGAAGTAGTGACGTGCAACATACGCCTAGCTTCCTGAAATGGGTCACATATACTCTTTTGTAGAAAATGTTTGGTTATGAACATTGAAATGAGCCACAATTGTGAAATGTTAACTCAAATCAATTGCATTTGAATCCAGTTGTTATTTGCTTTTTCTTCCCCCAATATGCTAAATGTTTTGCCACCATTTTGCCATCATTAAAGATCTTTTTGGGCAGTTATTTTATGTTTATGATAGAAATACTGCAGCTGGTTCTGTGAGCATATTGTCAACTGAAAATGAACTTTTTCAAGACACAATTTGATATGATGTTGTATTCTTCTGTGAGAATTCACTCTTGAAGTGTATTCAACTGACAAGATATTTAGGTTAGAAGGGAATAGCCAATAAGGTAATCAGTTTCACATAGCATTTTCAATTATATTTACCCTATAATGATTAGGTTTCCAAGAACTGATGCTTTCAATATCATTGGTCTAATCATTGGTCTAAGTATTTTAGAAAATAGTAAGAGCACTCAATTGATATCTCATTCATTTGACATGTATGATGGAAATTTTATCATTTGTCAGATTTTGAATAAGGGATTCAATGGGTAGAGTTAAACACATTTTTGTAATTAACTTAAACTTTTTTTTAATGCCCAAATAGAACTTGTGACAGTGAGTCAATATGATTACATCTCCATTTGTAAAAAGTTGGTGATTATTTCTACAGACAAAAAGGGGGATTTTAAGCAGAATTTGTCATGTCTGACATGTTACTGAGTTAGATAATACTTTACCAACAGACATTTGTTTTGCAGTTGAGGATTGTGAGTCATAGCACTCTGTCATTTCTCCCCCTATCCACACCCATACCTCATGAAGTGCTCTTGTGTGAGATCATTGTCCTCTTGAGAGCTTTGTACTGTAGGAAGGACTGAGGATGTTGATGAGTACTGTAGGAAGGACTGAGGAAGTTGGTGATGGTTTGTGTCAGGTGTGCATTGTGTAGCTGTGAAGAGTTCTCTCTGCTTTATATGATGCAGAGCAAATTTAGTTTTTGTTCTTGGGGAATTCGAGTTAGAAGACAAAATAATTCTGAAAGGATTTCAATTTTGAGGTTTTCCCCAACAAAATATATCTATTTTAGTGTCAAAAACGTAATGATAAAGGTTGACCAAATTATATTGATAAATATCCACAACATATATTGTTTCGTTACCTGTTCTTTTCCCATTTTGTTTTTGAAATTGTATTGAAAAATTATGTTTATTTTATTTTGTCCTTTGTTTTGTCTTAGTTTTGCTTTATTTTTGCACTGGAACTTTCGTATCAATTGTACAGCATGTACTGTATACCCAACCGGTGAAATGAATTAGTAACACTAATTGAGGTGTTATTATGTAAAAATACTGTTGAACAATAAAATACATTGTATACAATTACTGTGTAGTTCAGTGGTTATTTCAATAACTTCTAAGTAATATCAACATTTGATTTGTACATGCTAACAGTATTCCACATCTGGAGCAGTCACAGTGTTTGCGCCATAGATATAAAGCAGTGTTATATATCCATGGTTTGGGCAGCTCTCTGGCTAGTGGCTGGTCTGTATTTGCGGATTAGAGTTTAGTTCGCTGGTAAACTGTGGAGTCAGCCGTGTCAGATGGAAGGGAGCTAACCTGAGACGAGACCTAGCTCACTTCCTCAACTTATTCCCTCCTCAGGCTCAGTCAGACGCTGCTACGGTGGAGCCGGTGGCTCTCAGTCCCAGCCACTGCCATGGCCACCTCCCCACACCTAACAGTCCCTCTGACACCCCCAAAACCCCCATCACCACAAACCACCCCCCTCCTGGAGCCAAACCTATTTGTCGATGACAGTTGAGTAGTGCTCAGAGAAGGACCCTCCTCTGTGCACCCTTGGTGAGCAGGGAAAAGAAAGTATAAGGGGGAGGACCAGAGAGCGCGGTCCGTCCGCCTGTCTGTTTCTGCCTGTCTCACATGGTACAGTCATCACCCATTAGACTAGTAGCTACAATGTGGTTCACTGGTAAGGTCTCTCTGCATGGTGTGGGACTTTTTATTTCCCCCAGAGGAACCATTAGTTGTGTGGTCAAAGGGTCAGATGTTAGTACAGCTTGTGTCACGGGATCTTTACTCAAAATATGCTCTGGTTTGTGTTCACCTGTTGACTATACATAAAGCTGTGAAGCTATCTGTCTCTAACCAACATCAAATAGAGATCTTAAACTAGTAGTCGTGTCAACTTTGAATGACTTGACAGCTTATCTTAGTGATAAAACAGTACAACATGGCAGCAAATCACAAAGTTGTGTCGTGAAAAATCTGTTGCATTCACTGGGATTTAACTGTGGAACTGGAAACGTGTGTCAATTATATAGTGTGCAGCGGGTGAGGCAGCGTCCCACTGGGCACATCACGTCATTTCAACGTGGATAATTGGGTCATATCTGGTTGAGATGTTGATCAATGAGATTACAATCTATATTTTCTAACTCAAAAAGGCAGCCAAAAATGTGTTGAATGTCCATTGTGTTATCTATACTTTCAAACATCTAAACGCACAACCAAATTCCAATGGAAAAACAATGTCAGATTTTTTGTTTAGTTGTCACCTAAATGTCTATCACTGCGCTTTAAACCAATTAAAAGTACAGTTCAAATGGGAATACAATGTCAGATATTTTGTTTATTTATACAACAGATTGTGTTATCACTGTACTTCATCTAATAGCAGAACCAAATGACCTGGATTGCAGTTGAGATTACATTAAAAGTACATGGTGCAAGTGATCAATGCCCTTTGAGATTCTGCACAGATTATTACAGCAATTTTCCACAGACCTGTGACCTTTGCATGCTATCTTTAACATGCACGCTTTCTATGATTACATACAGTAAGAAGACATTTATAGTTAAAGTAACCTCAAAATGTGGCCATGAATGTGTTACTCATTTTAAGGTTGAATGTTACATTAGTTTGTAAGATAGCCTTAACTTTAGGCTATTTACCGCTACAAAATGAATATATTGTGTTTGGTTGACATTGCAACCAAATATCAACATTTAAAGGAGATCTACTGCTTGAATAGTTCAATCTGAGCCACTGACTTAATCCTCTTCTTTTACTTTTATTTTTGGATTGAGTTGGAGATGCGAATCCAACATAACATTTATTAACTTGTCGACAAGTCATTAGGTTTTTTATTGTATTTCAAAAGTGATATTGAATTGTGTTTGGTAGTCAATGCAAGCAAATATCAACATTTGAAGGACATTTATCTTCTGCTTGGATAGTTCCATCTGTACCACTGATTTAGGGCTCTATTAAATCAGATCCACTTTAGCCAACATCCACAAAGCGTTTGTTTTGGCAGAGTCGGGGGTGAAACTGCATTAGAGCTGTCAAATCCAAAAGTGAGTGTTGGCATTATACCTAAATCAGACATTGGCTGCAGAGAGTCACAGAAATCCCATGCAGCCTTGTTTACAAGTTTGAACACTGGAATGTGAGATGTAATCTACACTTCAATTAAGATGATAGAAATCATCATTATTTAGTTTAAGGATTTTTTCATTTGAGCATAATTATTATATTATTGTTATTATTATTTCTATATAGCCTACATTTTCCCACTCTGAACAGGGCGGGTCTGGCTTCATGACAATAATTGCAAGAGCATCGATTTTATGGCTCCAACGCAGTTCCACCTCCGACACCACCAAAACATCTGCTTGATCTGATTAAATCTGATTAAATCTAGGCATTAGTCTGGCTTTAATTCCAGTTTGTCTACAAATTAGGGAATTGATATGTTGGATTCACGTCTCGATCTTAACCAAAAATCTAAGTTGAAGTTGCACTATACAGAAATCCCTCTACCATTTCCTGTTTGCTACAATTCTAATAGTTCAATTTATGTGACAAAATAAGCTAGTATAGTGTAGCTAATCATTGTACCATCTAAACCGCTGTGAAATATATTTTCCATAACAAAACCAAATGTAGAAGATCCAAAAAACAAACCTTAAGAATGGGAAGCATAGAAATAGGTCACATAGAACAGACTTCTTCTTCTGCTTCTTAGACTTGCTTTCAGTGGTAATGACAGACCTACAGTGCATTTGGAAGGTATTGTTACGTTACAGCCTTATTCTACAATTGATTAAATAAATAAAATCCTCATAAATCTACACACAATACCCCATAATGAAAAAGCAAAAAAAACAGGTTTATTGACATTTTTGCACATTTATAAAAAAAAATTAAAAGAGAAATTACTTATTTACTTAAGTATTCAGACCCTTTGCTTTGAGTCTCGAAGTGTAGATCATGTGCATCCTGTTTCCATGAATCATCCTTGAGATGTTTCTACAACTTGATTGGAGTCCACCTGTGGTAAATTCAATTAATTGGACATGATTTGGAAAGACACACACCTGTCTATAATAGGTCCCACAGTTGGTTGACAGTGCATGTCAGAGCAAAAACCAAGCCATGAGGTCGAAGAAATTGTCCGTGGAGCCCCAAGACAGGATTGTGTCGAGGCACAGATCTGGGTAAGGGCACCAAAAATTGTCTGCAGTTAAGTTTGGAACCACAAAGACTCTTCCTAGAGCTGGCCGCCCGATCAAACTGAGCAATCGCAGGAAGGGCCTTGGTCAGGGAGGTGATCAAGAACCCGATGGTCACTCTGACAGAGCTCCAGAGTTCCTCTGGGGAGATGGTAGAACCTTCCAGAAGGACAAACATCGCTGCAGCACTCCGCCAATTATGCCTTTATGGTAGAGTGGCCAGACGGAAGCCACTCCTCAGTAAAAAGCACATGACAGCCCGCTTAGAGTTTGCTAAAAGGCACCTAAAGGACTCTCAGACCATGAGAGTCCCCCATGCTGTGGGGATGTTTTTCAGCAGCAGGGACTGGGAGACTAGTCAGGGTTGAGCTAAAGATGAACGGAGCAAAGTATGAAAACCTGATCCAGAGCGCTCAAGACCTCAGACTGGGCCAAAGGTTCACCTTCCAACAGGACAGTGAGCCTAAGTACACAGCCAAGACAACAGTCTCTGAATGTCATTGAGTTGCCCAGCCAGAGACAAACTGGAATTAAAGCCAGACTCTGTCAGTGGCACAGATGGAACTATCCAAGCAGAAGATACATCTTCAAATGTTGATATTTGCTTGTGTTGACAACCAAGCACAATTCCATATCACTAAATATCATTCAATTTGAAATCAACCAGAGCTTGAACCCCTAGGTCTTTATTATAGCCCACAAATGTTGTCTATTTTTAGTTGAATCCTGGGGTGTATTGAAACAATAGCTTTTGATGACTTTACAAATGCTATATAGTCCCAAATAGCCTCATTGATGATATATGACTGTTAAAATTTGGTTCCATTACATTTGCTCTGTTAAACCTTCCATTTCAAATGACTTTGATAGCAGCAGTGATTTAGTTGAGATTTCTCTGCAAAAATTCTAACAATTCTCACAATTGATAATAGTCAGTAACAGCTATTATAGCTAATCAGGGCTGGCTTGGTTACAAGCCTGGATGGGAGACCAAAGGTATACTGTAGATAGATCAATTCTCCAGTAGGAGGTTCTGCCCAGACATTTTTTTCTGATAGTGGATATAATGTTGAAGATCTGACGTTGCTTTCAAGGTACAAATTCAACAAATTTTATACAAGGTTCGAAATTTGGTTACCATAATGACATTGACATTTCACCCTGAAAACAACAGTGACTTTCTTCAAATCCAATGTATTTTCCACATACATTGACAAAACCAGTTTGTGCCCAGTGGGTTGGCATTCCAGGGTGGTGGTGTGGGTAATGGAAGGGACATTTGGACAGGCCAAACATGCTTCTGCAATGCACTCTGCAAACTGAAAGCTCTGATTGTCCCCCAGGGATTTTTTATTTTTTATTTTACCTTTATTTTACTAGGTAAGTCAGGAGTAGTGAGCGATCCCAGGGCGCTTTAGGAGTAGTGAGCGATCCCAGGGCGCTTTAGGAGTAGCGAGCGGAACAAATTCTTATTTTCAATGATGGCCTAGGAACAGTGGGTTAACTGCCTGTTCAGTGGCAGAACAACAGATTTTGTACCTTGTCAGCTCGGGGATTTCAACTTGCAACCTTTCGGTTACTAGTTCAATGCTCTAACCACTAGGCTACCCTGCCGCCTCTGTGGTTCTCCCTCTAAATCAGTCCCCGAGACAATTCCAAGACCTGTTGACTTGTGTAATGGCTTGATGATTAGAACACAGTCAACAAATATTCAATTACAGTCCACAATTGTTTAGCAGACATTCATATCCAGAGCAGCTTACATCGTGAGTGCATACAGAGCAACTTAAGTCGTGAGTGCATACAGAGCAACTTAAGTCGTGAGTGCATACAGAGCAACTTAAGTCGTGAGTGCATACAGAGCAACTTAAGTCGTGAGTGCATACAGAGCAACTTAAGTCGTGAGTGCATACAGAGCAACTTAAGTCGTGAGTGCATACAGAGCAACTTAAGTCGTGAGTGCATACAGAGCAACTTAAGTCGTGAGTGCATACAGAGCAACTTAAGTCGTGAGTGCATACAGAGCAACTTAAGTCGTGAGTGCATACAGAGCAACTTAAGTCGTGAGTGCATACAGAGCAACTTAAGTCGTGAGTGCATACATTTTCAAACTAGTCCTCCATGGGAATCTAACCCACAACCCTGGCATTGCAAGTGCCATGCTCTACCAACTGAGGCACAGTGGACATTATCAGTTATAGCAGTTGGTCAACGGGACAACATTAACAACAATAATCAAAGGTCAAAATAACCATACATATAACAATAATATACAGTGGCGCAAAAAAGTATTTAGTCAGCCACCAATTGTGCAAGTTTTCCCACTTAAAAAGAAGAGAGAGGCCTGTAATTTTCATCACAGGTACACTTCAACTATGACAGACAAAATGAGAAAAAAAATCCAGCAAATCACATTATAGGATTTTTAATTAATTAATTAGCTAATTATGGTGTAAAATAAATAAGCGATGGAATGTACTCCATGACTGGACATCTGAGTGTATTAAAGAGCCATCTGCAGTACAATCAGAAAGCTCCTGGAAGACAGATAAAGCAAACTAAAGGAATGCTACATTCAAGGAACATGCTGTGTTAGACCTTCACAATGTTCTATATGTGATGAGAAAGTGGCTGAATGTTAATGGTACTATATAAAGCTTAAATAAGACCTTAGCAAAGAGAAGGCCATTTCATGTACCTGTAGTTTCAGAGGGCTTGCATGTCTATTGAGACAGTACTTGTTTACGTGATGCCTCTAAATACTCCAAAGCTGTCCAATGCCCTGCCTCTCCTGGTAATGTGTAGAGGAAAAGGCCTCTACATTCATGTTCCCTCCTTTACCTTTGCCTCTCAAAAATATGGGATTGTTGTTTCTTATGGCGACGACTGCCGGACAGAGGAGATAGAATGTCTTAAGATGCTTCGTTTAATAAGAGGGCAATGCGAGGGGAGCAAGCGAAGGGACGACTAGTGTGAATAGGCGAATTAAGCCCACTATCGATTTGGGACAGCACTTTGTCTCCAGTGGACATTCCAGACCAGGAGCAGGGAAGATTTATCTTACGCCATCTGTTTCTAAATCCAACTCACAGAAGGCTAAACAAATGTAGACTGTGACTTAGCTCAGGTTTCCTCTCGTCCTAATGCTCTATTCTAGCTAGTAGCTAAATCCCTCCAGTCCTCCAGGTCCAGGGCATCGATAGGTGGTGGAGGCCCAGTCACCAGATCTCATGCAGAGCACACTGTGAATACCATGCACCATTCTGGTCTGGGTGAAAGCAGTGTCATATGGAAAGCTTTACATGTCTGAAACAAGCCCACTTGTTAGATGTCACATATCTGATATGTTGAAGAGATGAATCATCAGATCACCTGACTGGGTGTTCAGAAGAAGGTGTCTCCCTGATGACCGTACGGGTTTCCCTCCTGACGACAATCCTATCATGAGATCCAGTCTGTCTGTCGTTAAATGGAGCCTCTGTTTTAAGGGTCATATGCCACTCACACTAACAACCCCATCTCTCTGGAGTGTTGGGGTTACATCATGCACATGTCCATTTTCCTCCCAACTCTGTGACATGGTGGAGGCTTTTCTCGTTAGCCTATCTGCTTGTCCTGGTCAAATGTGATCTGGTACAATCAGTAAATGTCTCCGTGCTTGGCCAGGAAGAAGAAGTGCACGATGTCACAGGAAGGCCATAAAGATCATCAAGGACAACACCCCGCTATCATCCAGAAGGTGAGGTCAGTACAGGTGTATCAAAGCTGGGACCGAGAGACTGAAAAACAGCTTCTATCTCAAGGCCATCAGACTGTTAAACAGCCACCACTAACATTGAGTGGCTGCTGCCAACATACTGACTCAACTCCAGCCACTTTAATAATGGAAATTGATGTAAAAACGTGTCACTAGCCACTTTAAACAATGCCACTTAATATAATGTTCACATACCCTACATTACTCATCTCATATGTATATGTATATACAGTAATCTATATCATCTACTGCATATTTATGTAATACATGTATCACTAGCCACTAAACTATGCCACTTGTTTACATACCCTACATTACTCATCTCATATGTATATACTGTACTCGATACCATCTACTGCATCTTGCCTATGCCGTTCTGTACCATCACTCATTCATATATCTTTATGTACATATTCTTTATCCCTTTACACTTGTGTGTATAAGGTAGTAGTTGTGGAATTGTTAGGTTAGATTACTCGTTGGTTATTACTGCATTGTCGGAACTAGAAGCAAAGCATTTCGCTACACTCGCATTAACATCTGCAAACCATGTGTATGTGATAAATAAAATTTGATTTGATTTTGAAAAAGAAAAAAAGGTGTGTGTTAGTGTTTTTTGTGTGATGCTTGTCCTCCTCTTAGCAGTGTGATGTGTTGTTGTTTTCATGTGAAGCATTTAGAAGTCTCATGTTGCTACTCTGATGGAGTGTTGAACCTTCAACTAATGCTGTTGTATCGTGTGGGCGGGGGAGTTTGAGATGCTGGCAAACGCTGATGCATCTCCTGGCAAACACTGATGCATCTCCTGGCAGACACTGATGCATCTCCTGGCAAACGCTGATGCATCTCCTGGCAAACACTAATGCATCTCCTGGCAAACACTGACGCATCTCCTGGCAGACACTGATGCATCTCCTGGCAGACACTGATGCATCTCCTGGCAGACACTGATGCATCTCCTGGCAGACACTGATGCATCTCCTGGCAGACACTGATGCATCTCCTGGCAGACACTGATGCATCTCCTGGCAGACACTGATGCATCTCCTGGCAGACACTGATGCATCTCCTGGCAGACACTGATGCATCTCCTGGCAGACACTGATGCATCTCCTGGCAAACACTGATGCATCTCCTGGCAAACACTGACGCATCTCCTGGCAAACACTGATGCATCTCCTGGCAAACACTGATGCATCTCCTGGCAAACACTGATGCATCTCCTGGCAAACACTGATGCATCTCCTGGCAAACACTGATGCATCTCCTGGCAAACACTGATGCATCTCCTGGCAAACACTGATGCATCTCCTGGCAAACACTGATGCATCTCCTGGCAAACACTGACTCATCTCCTGGCAAACACTGATGCATCTCCTGGCAAACACTGACTCATCTCCTGGCAAACACTGATGCATCTCCTGGCAAACACTGACTCATCTCCTGGCAAACACTGACTCATCTCCTGGCAAACACTGATGCATCTCCTGGCAAACACTGACTCATCTCCTGGCAAACACTGATGCATCTCCTGGCAAACACTGACGCATCTCCTGGCAAACACTGATGCATCTCCTGGCAAACACTGACTCATCTCCTGGCAAACACTGACTCATCTCCTGGCAAACACTGATGCATCTCCTGGCAAACACTGACTCATCTCCTGGCAAACACTGATGCATCTCCTGGCAAACACTGATGCATCTCCTGGCAAACACTGATGCATCTCCTGGCAAACACTGATGCATCTCCAGATTGATACAGTTATATGAAATCCCATCAAATAGAATGGTTTTCTGTCTTTGTAACTAATTCTGATGAAGACCAGAATAAACTAATACATGGATTTTGTCTGTATTCCACAGGAATAACCTGCAGTACCATATTTCTGAGTTGGTTCAGTCAACAGCACATGATTTACATTGTTGTAGAGTCTTGGCCCCAAGCTGAGCTCCCTCTGTGGGCCAATGGGATCCCCTTTCTGTATAAATAGACAGAGGCTCATGCCAGTATCCATCAGCACGGTGATTGTGGGAGATTAAAGGAGATGAACAGTGCATTTCTGAGTCAAACAACATGATCCTTCAGATGAATAGATTGTTATGTAACTTTTACACACCATGATGATCACTCAGTCGTTGGCTTTTGACACAACACACACACAGGCAGTAAAAACTTGGCATGTCACATTAAGACAGGACCTCAAGGTGCAGTGTCCTTGGATGTTTCATTTGTAAGGTCACATAGGGAGTGTTTTTGTACTGAACAAAAATGCAACATGCAACAATTTCAAAGATTTTGCTGAGTTACAGTTCATATGAGGAAATCAGTCAATTGAAATTCATTCACTAGGCCCTAATCTATGTATTTCACATTACTGGGCAGGGGAGGAATAAGCATCTGCAGCTCATGCTCATTCTCCCTTCCCTCTGTACAGAAATCAGCAGCTATTGGACACAGTGACACTCCCCCTGGGAAGGCCTGAAACATGACACAGTAGGTTGAAAGGACATGAATGACTAGAATGAAACATTTTCAATGAAAACCAGTACATAATTTTCCGTAAGATATTGAGACATTGGAATGACATGGGGACAACTGTGTGATTGCACACCGTCTTGGGGTCGTGTGTGTGTGTGTGTGTGTGTGTGTGTGTGTGTGTGTGTGTGTGTGTGTGTGTGTGTGTGTGTGTGTGTGTGTGTGTGTGTGTGTGTGTGTGTGTGTGTGTGTGTGTGTGTGTGTGTGTGTGTGTGTGTGTGTGTGTGTGTGTGTGCAGCATCCAGAAGAAGACCAGCACCATGTCTCTGACCATCTCCAGCTCCTCCAAAGCAATCTCCTCTTCCTCATCCTCTTCCTCCACTGTGGTCCAGCAGCAGAGACACTCCAGCCTGGTGCAGCCCCTCTGCATCAGCCTCCAGAGGGTACCTAAACACACACATTCCACATACTCACCATACTCGTCACACGATATACACACTCAACAGCTTCAACTGCTCCTGATCAATATTGATGATGTCATGTACCCACAGACAGACAGCATATTGACAGTGCTACTTTGTATTTTGGTATCTACTGATTGTTGTTCCATCTTGTTTCTAGACACAGTCCATCCTACCCCAGACAGTATTCAGGAGGTGGTGGCGTGGCCCCAACTTTTGTCGAGGTAAATAAATACAGGATACATCTTTACCCCCATCTGGTGACTGAATATGGAACTGAAGGTTTAGGTTGGGTTGGCACTATATCCATTCCATGGAGGATCCTTCCTCCTTATATCAGTGTGTCCAGTGGCCTAATCCTTGCCATTCAAATGGATTTACACCTACTCTAGTTCCTTATGACGTCCTAGGCAGTTATCTGAATATGACATAGCTTTTCAGTCAAAATATGACAAAGACCATTGTCTTAATTGCTGTCAGAAGTCAAAAAATGTGTCAAAAGCATTCTTCTTGTCAGTTTGTTAACGATTGTTCCCTAAACAGCTATGAAAAAGTATGAAAATGTATGCACTCACTACAGTAAGTCTGGATAAGAGTGTCTATTAAATTACTAACAGCTGGGTACCCACTGTATGAGCAGTGGCTGAGATGAGGAGAGTGGTTGAGATTGGAGGAGCTTGGTGATGAAGGCATGTGGGTGTCAACAGCCATTAGCTTTGATCCACTTCTCTCCTGTGTCCAGCGTCTCCATAACATCAGCACGGTCAAGGGTCAGCTGGTGGCTCTTGAGTGCCGTATTCGTGGAACGCCACCACTGCAGATTCTGTGGTACCATGAGAACGAGCAGATAGTGGACTCAGCTGACTTCCACATCCTCAGAAAGAGTAAGTAGGAGTAGATCACAGTGTGAAATAGACCAAGAATGACCTTTGAGGCACTAAATAGAAATGCTCTTAACGTTCTTCTCCTTTTTCAGAGGCTACTTCTGCATCAGTGCCAGGTGAGTTGGAAAACATACCCAAGGCCCACTGTTGGCTATTGAAGGACACATTTACCCCAGTTTACCACTATAAGATGACCAATCAAACCTGATACATTGGTGCTGGTATGTCCTCCTCTCCTACCTCTACAGAGGAGCTGTGGACCCTTGTCATCACCGAGGCCTTCCCAGAGGACTCTGGGTTGTTCAAATGTATAGCTGGGAATCAGTTGGTGTACCTAAGTGAGCAGAGACTAGCTTCAGAACTGGTCAGACACAGGAGACTACTGTTGTGCTTCTGCACAGCTTTCTTCATCCACTGTAATCCAAATCAAATCAAATCAAATGTATTTATATAGCCCTTCGTACATCAGCTGATATCTCAAAGTGCTGTACAGAAACCCAGCCTAAAACCCCAAACAGCAAGCAATGCAGGTGCATACACATACAATCCTGAAATACATTCTGACATTGTGACCACGTCTGTGTCCAGACCTGGAAGAGCAGATGGAGAAAGAGACGCCCATGGATGAGCAGTCCTTAGAGTCTACTAGGCTGGAACCTTATGACTTTCCCTCTTTACTTCATGACATAGCAGGGATTCCCCCTCCAGAGTGGCCAGAGAGCCCAGTCTGTGAGATTGGTCACCCACTTGAAGAACAGTGAGTTCAACTATTCTAACATCCTGCAAAAACCCTCAAATTGAAAGATGAATGTCCAGTATGCTGTTCTGTGAGACAGTATTTTTTAAATTGTTTATCAAAATACCTATCAATAATGTAAATGTAAAATTTTGAGGAATTATTTTATAGGTCATCTTTGCTTTAGCAGGGATGAAGAGTTTAGAGAAATACAGTTTCCCTAATGTCATTTTGATTCAACTACCACAAGAGTGGGCTATTGCCTTGTTTGAAGTTGCTGGTAGGCTGCAACAGTTTTAAAAATTGTATGATCGAACTCTCTGTGTACATTAATTAATTAATTAGGACTTGATTAAGATAGGTATTACTTACAGCGCTGATAGTTTGGTTTTTGAAGATGGTTTATCATCTGATTATAATAACAGGGAGGGGATTATTTAGCCTATTTGTCCTTAAAAAAATCATGTTTATAAGTTTATACCATGTTATTAAATAGGAGATTATAAAGGATTGTGTGTATGCTAAAGGCACAACAAATGTGGGCGACTGTGACATGTAAATAAAAATAAATGCAGGTCAGGGGTCGCATTACAGCCGCGCTCTGAAATCACCTGTGAGTCGGCGCGCACGTCATTCTGCATACCCGATGTGGGTGTACACAAGTTACTACGGACCTGTTGCACTCCAACTCTTATCACAAACATTTAACTCTCCTCTGCGGTGAAGCCTTTATTGAAGTTGAAATAGCATACGATATTTAATCTAGGAACATTTATCCAGGTAAGCTTAATGCATTGTTTGATTAATTTGTCACAAGTGCAATTTATTATACACGTTTGTAATTGATTTATGTTTTTCTGTAATCAGTTGTGTGGTCGTGTTCTGAGTAAGTAAATGGAAATGACCTGTCCATGTTAGTGTTGACGTTCGTCTGCATATCATACCAGTGATTCAAGTGTTTAATTTACTAAGTGTCATGTCAAAGTGAGGTCTCTCTATCGGCAACTTGGATTACTATCATTTAATTTTGCATACCAAAGAGTTCAAGAAACGTTGGCTGCATGCACACAGGCAGCCCAATTCTGGTCTTTTTTACATTAATTGGTCTTTTGATCTATAGCATCAACTCTGAAAAAGATCTGCTGTAAAATAACTGATGTGATTGGTCAAAAGACCAATTAGTAGGAACAAAACATTAGAATTGGGATGCCTGTGTGTTGGTGCTGCTCTGTAGTGAATGTGTGATTTCTTTAGGGCATGGTATTTGAGGTAGTTTAACAATAAGGAAAATCCATGGTAACAGAAGGATGCTGACACTCACATTTGACAAAATCCCATTTACTTGAACAGTGCAGCAAAGTTTGGTAACAGAATGATGACAGAAAAAGCAGGAATTGTCACTCTGTTACCAAATGTTACACTGTTCAAGTAAATGGGCTTTAATTACATTTTAAGTGGAAGTTGTTAACAGTAGTCCTTGTGCGTAGAGTTGTGTGGTTTGTTTAACTTCGCAGTCCTTGTTTTTTGTTTGACATTTTAAAGTGAAAAATCTGAGTTGGCATCATTCTGTTACTGTGGAATTGCCTAATAGCTACAGTATTCTCAAATGCCTGTTTGTTTGACTAGGCAGGGACCGGACCCCTTTATACCCCCTGGTTTATTAAAAAATGGTACTTTCTGTCAGTGATGTGGTTCGCTAAGGTATAAGTCCCAAAATAGACCAATATTTCCCTAAGATTCTGAGTGCAGACTATTTGAGACTACTGTGATTACGTTTGTTTATGCCAACTTGTTAAAACAAAAAAAATAATGCAAAAAACCAGTCCACTCTTCTCCATTGGGCTCTCTACCTGTTCTGCTTAATAGGACAATATGTCTTTGAATAATGGCTTGCATCAATGGAATCAACAAAAACACTATTTACTTTTATTGATTTCCTTCAAACTGGAAAGATTGTTGGCCGCCACCCCTGCCCGGATTCAAATCAAATTGTATTGGTCACATGCACATGGTTAGCAGATGTTATTGCGAGTGTAGTGAAATACTCTTGAGTGGCCTGCCAGATTTCCACAAAAGGAAAACTGTCTGCATTCCAGGGAGAGGACCAAGAGCACTCCAATGGCATCTCTCGGTCTCCCCTGGATCACAGGTCATACCATTCCACTGTTCCCAAAGTACCCTGGCCCGTTACATAATGGAGAGAGACATCAGCTTGTGTGGTGTGCTGCTGCTCTCTCCATCTGTCAGAGATCGAGGGAATGTGTACTGACTATAAGGCTTGACACTAAAGAGCAGGGCTGTATTGAGTTGGAGCGATTAGAGTAAATCATGTGTAGAGGAGACAACTCCTTATTCTAAACCACAGATAATGATCTTGGTTTGATCATTTCTTTCTGAATGACCTTTTAGCATTGAGTAGAAATAAGTTGTGTTGTTTCTAGACCCTGCGTGATTCTGTTGATGATCGTTGGCGACGAAGTGTAGCCTGCTCTGCTCTTACCCACAATGCTCGTCACATGGGCCCGGGTGTCGGAGTTAGCTGAGCTGCACCTGCCAGCTAATGTCAGCCTCCTGATTTAGCCACTCACACGTTATTAGAAACATACAGCAACATGTGTCCACTTCTCTTGAAGGTCATGTGGACACTGTGTTCAATTAATGTTTATTTTACATGTGTAAGGCAAGACAAAAGGAATTGCACACAGATGAACTATTACTATGCAAAAAAGGGCAACTGAAAATGGACTTTCCACCTTTTTAAGAAGGCTGTGCATGGGTGGGTACTGGTGTAACAATTTTATTGTAGGGAGGAATGTTGCTTCTATGTAACAATTTTATTGTAGGAAGGAATGTTGCTTCTATGGTCACCACTTGTCCAGTTAACTTGAGTAATGCAGATGAAGTTACCAAAGTGTTTTCCCATTCAGGTGTCCAGATTCAGAGCTGCAGAGCTGCAGTGTGAGTGAAGAGGGTATCCACAGCTCAGAGAGTCAGAGGTCACATAAAGCCTGCAGAACCAAAAAAACAACCACCAAACTGTTCACTCCCAGCAAGCCCAGCTTCCAGAACTCAAGAGATTTTGGAGGCAGTAGCATGAGCAGCAGTGTGGCTGACCTGCCCACCTTCTCCCCCAGCCTTTTTGCCCCCAGTGCCTTCAACTATGCTCGGCCACGCCAGTTCATCCAGTCTCAGCCAGCCTTTCAGGCCGACAGCTACAATGTCGCCCAGGCTCTGCCTCAGCCCAGCGGGAACAGCAGCAAGGCCTCTCTTTCCTCTTCCAATCTGAGCTTCCCCATTTCCACCCCTGCATCCTCACAGCTGACGGTGTTCCCTCGTGATCCTCCTCCCTCCTCCGCTGCCCAGTCCATGTCCCCTCTTGCGCCCCCATGCGCTCCACTATCACCCTCACCCCCAGGGCCTACGCCAGTGTCCCAGCCCCACCTGAGCCCAAGTCCTCTCCAGCTGCCTTCCTCTGCTCTGTCCTGCCCTCTCAGTCCACCCCACATTACAAGCCTGCTCCCATGTCTATTCCTCAGCCTCTATCCCCAGCTCTCTCCCCAACCCCCCCCAACCCTCTGCCCAAGCCCAGGTTTGATGCCTCCCTGCACATGGGACAGGGACTGTCTCTCCCTACACAGAGCCTGCCTATGAGTCAGTTTCCCCACTCTCCACCCCCGCCCCCGGTTTCCATGCCACAGCCCCCCTTTCCTCCTCCCTCATGTGTGTCTCTGCCTTCTAGCTACAGAGGGACCCCAAACATGTGAGTTTCTATGTTTTTGAACAGTAAATAAAACGTCTAAATATTACTAGTATGTAATAGAATTACGTTTTTAGTGTTAATGGTTGTCTTCTGGCTATCCCGTTCTCGTTCCCTCCACAGCCTTCCCAAGCCCACCCTGAAGAAGGCTCCTGTTCCTAGGTCAGGGTCCCGCAACACGGATGAGGATATCCAGGGCTCCAAGGATGCCCTGATCCAGGATCTGGAGAAGAAGCTGCGTACCAAAGAGGCCCGTAGGCAAAACAGCCAGGTATCCCTTTTAACAAACTGACCTGGTGTCAGTGGGGAGGGAAATTGTTTTTGTGTGGATATACAGTATCAGTCAAGTTTGGACATACTCATTCATGGGTTTTTATTTATTTTTACTATTTTCTACATTTTAGAATAATAGTGAAGACATCAAAACTATGAAATAACACACATGAAATAAGGTAGTATATATTTTATATTTGAGATTCTTCAAAGTAGCCACCCTTTGCCTTGACAGCTTTGCACACTTGGCATTCTCTCAACCAGCTTCGCGAGGTAGTCACCTGGAATGCATTTCAATTAACAGGCATGCCATGTTAAAAGTTCATTTGTGGAATTTCTTTGTTGTGTTTGAGCCGATCAGTTGAGTTGTGACAAGGTAGGGGTGGTATACAGAAGATAGCCCTGTTTGGTAAAAGACCAAGTCCACATTATGGCAAGAATAGTTCAAATAAGCAGAGAGAAACTTTATTCCATCATTAATTTAAGACATGAAGCTCAGTTAAAATGGAACATTTCAAGGACTTTGAAGTTTCTTCAAGTTCTTCAAGGCAATCGCAAACACCATCAAGCGCTATGATGAAACTGGCTCTCATGAGGATCATCACAGGAAAGAAAGACCCAGAGTTACCTCTGCTGCAGAGGATAAGTTCACTAGAGTTACCAGCCTTAGAAATTGCAGCCCAAAGAAATGCTTCAGAGTTAAAGTAACAGACACATCTCAACATCAACTGTTCAGGGTAGGTGAACATATGATCTCCGCTTGTGTGGTTCCCACCGTGATGCATGTTGGGGTGTCTTTATTGGTGACACTGTTGGTGAGTTATTTAGAATTCAAGGCACACTTGACCAGCATGGATACCACAGCATTCTGCAGTGATATGCCATCCCATCTGGTTTGGGCTTAGTGGGACTATAATTTGTTTTTCAACAGGACAATGAACAAAAACACCTCCAGGCCTTGTAAGGGCTATTTGACCAAGAAAGAGAGCGATGGAGTGCTGTATCAGATGACCTGGTCTCCACAACTCAATTGAGATGATTTGGGATGAGTTGGACCTCGGTGAAGGAAAAGCAGGCAACAAGTCTCAGTATATGTGGGAACTCCTTCAAGATGGTTGGAAAAGCATTCCTCGTGAATGCTGGTTGAGAGAATACCAAGAGTGTGCAAAGCTGTCAAGGCAAAGGGTGGTTTCTTTTGAAGAATATAAAATATATTAGGATTTCTTTAACTTTTTTTTTTTGGTTACTACATGATTCCATATGTGTTATTTCACAGTTTTGATATCTTCACTATTATTCTACAATGTAAAAAATAAAGAAACCCTGGAATGAGTAGGTGTCAACTTCGGACTTGTATGTATGTGGATAGGGAAATGTAAAACATGTGAGTCAAGACAGATGCTACAATCTAAATGTTAGTTTATTCCCAAACCACATTAAATAAGTGTTTGTTTACTCCACTACCGTATGAATGCTGTACATGAAAATGTGTGGTTCCTATTTGATTTGAACCCATATCAGCGTACATCAGACCATTTAATACCACAATGTGGCCCTGGCAATTATGCAAGAGGAAAATATGGATTTAGTAATTTATCATTCTCTTGTAGCCTTCCTGTATTAATGTCATTCATGTCAAGGACACAATATCCTTGATGCCAGTTTCATTCTTCATTAGAAACCAACTTCCAATGAATGGAGGCTTCAGTGGAATCCCAGGGGCTTAGTGGACCAGTATAATATGATCAACACAAGGTAGCTGTTGTGTTGAAATAGACCCAATATCATTGGAGGCTGCTCTATGGACAGATTTACTGGCACAGCTGGTCCCAATTCACTCCCTACCCCTTCCATTTTTTGTAGATCTGAAGCATCTTAATAGGTAGAAAGATTTCAGTGGTGGAGTTTTCACCATATTGCTTCCAATTAACAAATTGGGACCTACTGGCATTTTGCAGTATACTGACTGAACAGTGGCTGGTTTCCTGTCTGTCTCTTGACAGAAGCTGTCCTATGAGGAGCGCATGGCTCGAAGGTTGCTGGGTCCAGATAACGCTGCCTCTGTCTTTGAGAATTCCTCTGACTCACAACCCGACCAGGTATAATCTACGCATATCACTTCTACATCATCCAGTACAGCCCATTTGGTTTGTAGGAAGGTTATTTAGGGAGGTACCTGCACTTAGACATTTACATTTGATATTTGAGTCATTTAGCAGACGCTGTTATCAGAGAGACTTCGTGCATTCATCTTAAGATAGCTAGGTGGGACAACCATATCACAGGCATAAAAGTACACTTTTCCTCAATACACTAGTTCACTTAGCTCAAGCCATTGTATATTTAAAAGATGCATCTTTTGCCATGCTACTGTATGTTTCCAGATGTTCTGATAATAGTTTGTCAGGCTGGGAGCCGTCGTTACTAATAGTATGTGGGTTTTAGGTTAGACTGGATGTTCCCTGTACCTTGTGTGTGACTAGTCCCCTGTCACTGTCCATCACCCTGAGTCCTCCTCACACAATGGGCCTGGCCTCTGTTGTCCTCTTCCGTCACAGGAGATAAGTCTACAGCCAATCCACAGCGCTCTTCAAAGAATGCAGCTAGAAATAGCAGGGGTGAAGATTGTGTGCCAAAGCAGCATTTTCCCAGGGATTTGTAGTGTAGGATGCTGGGAAGAGACCACCACACACACACACACACAGTAAAATACACGTGCCCACACCACAGGTATAGCCCTCTACATCCAACCATCCCCATTGTCCTAGGCAGAGTGGCAAGTACTTAGAAAGATTAGCAAGTCTCTGGTTATTTAAAAAGGTTTTTCAAAGTAATTCATTTCAGGAGAAGGTGCAGCCTTGAACCTAGACAACCTTTGCGGGTCAACTTTAGTGTTGGCTAGTTTAGAGGCAGAGATTAATTGCAGCCTATAAACAGTATAGGAATGGTTTTACACACAGATGGGTCCATTGCATACTTTTAATTCCCAAATCTCTGTCTTCTCTTGCAGCCAGAATCACCAGAGGGACGTAACACCGGAGGAATATGGTACCTTTTACCAACGGACGGCAAAAGCATGTGCATAAATTGATAGTACATTACATACTGGTATACAAATTTGCTGCTATGGAATGTGTACTGCATTACATAATGAAGCAGTAGGTGATGAGAGGAGACCTGAAAGAGGGGCGCAGTGCTCCACGTGAGGGTGAAGATGTGTGAATGAGGCTTGAGGTCTGGGATTGGGAGGCAGGTTGTCTGATCCGGGTTGGGTTTCCTGGCACTGCCGTGTGTTTGTGCCGTTTCCACCGTCTACCACGGGCTCCGGTTCCCCCCCTGGCCATGCCGTAATCAGGACAATTATAGACCATGTACTGAGCGTGCTGACATGTCTGTGTGGCTTCCTCACTGGGATTGCCTTGTCGTCCAATGATGATAAACTGTATGTAAAGGGCACATGCTGTGCTGCTTGAAGTGAGTTGGTTTAGGATCCATGGATGGACTTGTTGTTCATTTGCTTGTCAATGTTATGGGGTTTTCTGTACGGTTCAGCATGAATGGTGATGCAGCACAATTCATTAGTTCAATTAGCTCTCTGAAGCTGAAAAGATCTGTTTGCATGAGAACTCATTCAGCCATCAGAACAGTTATGAATGAAAGCACCTTTGTTCCTATCCTCTCTCCTTTTGCTTTCTCGCTCTTTCATTCTCTCTCGCTTTTTCTTATTTTTTTCAAGGGGCAAACACCACTCTGGTACTGATGTCAACGAGGGCTCAGCCATCCAGGAGAAGTGCTATGCCCCACGCTTCATCCAGGTCCCCCAGGACCTCACGGTGGAGGAGGGCAGGTTCTGTAGGATCCACTTCAAGGTACAGAACTGGATACGCTCTAATCAGTTTAGTAATGTATGTTGATAACTGGACTCATTCAACATTTATAGCTGGGATCCATTTCCTATGTAGGAACTTATTTCTGAGGGATCTTCTGTAAAGACCTTGTTGAACTATGACACTGACTCATGCAACACTTTTATTCAATCAAGTATAATGAAAGCCTCTAGTGACCAAACATGAAACCCAATAGCCCCTGTGACTAGAATAACCAGGTTGTAAAAGCTGCGCTATACTCCCTATCACCCCCCACTCTGGTCCCTTGCACTACGCCCCCTCATGACCCCCTAGTAGTCCACACTACAGTCCACACTCTCCCAGGGTCCTATTCATTGACACACACCGTAGCAATTTATTTTCTAATATGGCATTTCAGGTTGTCCCTCCCTGTTTGTCAGTTTTTTCCCCTAATGAATACACCTCTGGCTGTGCCTTCAGGTGGGGGGTCTGCCCACACCAGACGTGACCTGGTACCTGGATGGTAAAGTCATCCGTCCAGACGACTACCACAAGATGCTGGTGTGTGAGAAGGGCGTGCACTCCTTCATCATTGAGATCGTGACGGTGCATCACGCCGGAGTCTACGAGTGTATTGCCAGGAACCGTGCCGGGGAGAACCGCTTCTCCATGAAACTGGAGGTTATCGGTAAGGGCTGTTTTGACTACTGTCAAATAATTTCCCATCGCTTAGCATTGATGACACTGCTCCACCTTCACCCCAACCCCTCTCACCTCCTCTCCAGCCCAGGAGGTGCTTCGTCCCCCTACCTTCATCCAAAAGATGCTGAACTCTCGTGCCTTGGAGGGGGACACAGTGAGGTTAGAGTCTAAGGTGACTGCCTCCCCTCCACCAACGCTCTTCTGGAAGAAAGACAAAGACATGCTACGCATTGACCCCACCAGAATGAGGTGGGTGGAACTTCAATTCCATCACTTTCAGGGTGTTTGTATACCTTTTTAGAAGGAGAAATACTCACAGTAGAGATTGTCATTTCTTTCCCTTAGCTGAGTAGAATATATCTGAAGTGTACATGTGCTAATTAGCTGATATAGCTTTGCTAGGTAACGTGAACCTCTTAGCTGAAAGTGAAAGGTTCTATTGATTCCATAAGAGGTTAACCCAGGCCTGATGTTTGTCCCCCAGCCTGTACCAGGACAGCACAGGAAGTCAATGCCTGCTCATTGAGAGGCTGGTCAAATCTGATGCAGGCTGGTACACCCTGTCTGCCATCAATGAGGCCGGCATGTCCACCTGCAATGCCAGACTGGATGTAGGAAGTAAGTGGACCTTGTGCATTTGTGCATGGTTTGAAGTTAAGCACAGACTAGTGTTCAGTTCGGAGATAAATTGGCTGTTCCTTGTCCATGGTAGCTGTTTACAATTCACCTCATAAACACCACAAAGGCTTTGGCCATCAACCCCCTGTGGCCCTACACAGCTGTCCTCATGCTGACATCTGCACTAGTGGGACAAGTGGGGATTACAGCCGAGACAGACAGCGTTGTAACCTTGCACTCAGAATGTCTGCTTTGGCAGGGCAGTGAAATGGCAATGGCATACTGCACTATTGTACCATGAACTACCAGTGTTGTAGAATAACTTATGTACTGTAGCAGCAGGGGGAAATGTTCTGTTATTCAATATTCGTAGCACTTTCTCCTGTTAGAATGAAGCAGAGGGGCCTCTTTCTAGCTTGTGTTTCTCCAGTGTAAATGGAGGGTAATTCCCTGGAATGTATCCCTTGTCCTGCAAATGGTTGCCATGGCAGCGCAGGTTGTAAAGGCTGAATTAGAAACCCATAGTAGATATATTATTACTAGGGAAATGCGGGCCTGGCTGGCTATTGTATTTCCCCTTGATCACATAACATGCCATCTGTTACGCGGACTGAGAGCGGCCATGAGGTGAACCTCCATTCAGCCTAGCTCGCTGAAGTCGTCAAGTCTGTAATAGATCAGGTGAGAGTGCGTATTTTGCTCTGTCCACTCGGGCTTACTAAATGGAAAAACTGACGACTTTGCTCATATAATTGTCTCAGCTCTGTAATAATCAGGCTTCAACTGTGCAGTAACATTTGGCTGTGCACTCTGCTGACCAGAAGGAAAGCTTGTCTTTCGACCCCCAAGGGTTGAACCTGGAGCTGGGGCTTAATACATCTCTTATATAAGCTGTTATTTTAGGAAACTCTTAAGATAGCAACACATTCCTCCTGTGGATTAGGAGATCCAACCATTTCTCAGATTGTTTCAAATAATAGGTTGGTAACATTTATGACAATGACCGGCTTTATTTAAATGTTTTATTACCTGGCTCAAACACACTTCCTCTTATTGCATTAGAGGTTCAAGGGTTCTATTCTGAATATATCCTGACCTTTTCATTTCATTCTGTCTCTGCAGCACGCACCAACAAGCCTGCCCCCTACAGGCAAGCATTTTAAAGTCCCCCTACTCCGCCATCTCCCCATCCTGTTTCCAGACCCCCCCCAGCACACGGCCCCCCTGTACGAGAGTGAGGAGCTTTAGACGACACTAAACCAGCAGTATAATAACCTGTTGTACCGCTCTGCTCCACTTTATACTGGTCTGTCAGTCTGTCCACTGAGACTGTCATGTTGTCTGTGCCTGGGGGAGAAAATTAATCAAAGTTTTGAGGAAGCAGATATACCCACAGTGCCTCAGTCTCAAACAGGACACCTCACCAGTCCCCGCATTTGTCAAATGCACTTTTAGTTTGAGCCCTTCTGTAGTTTTCTTTAGGGTGGGCTGGTCAGATGGTTCTCAACATCATCCTCTAGTATGGTGAATCTTACCTGGCCTGAGCACAGACCTTTGTCAAATGCTGTCTCTGTGGTTTGCTGTTCTAGTTAGAGAATGAATCATGTATTGTCTCCAGATAACTCTTTTGAAGTTCCTTTACAAAAAGCAGCATTTATGACTGCAGCTTCAAGTGACTCTTTCTGGTTTTAAAAAGGTAACATTATTTTAATGTATAAAGTATTTATTGGACAATTCTGAAATGTAAATGGTTGCCTTCACACCCAAATGTACGACCTCTGTCTGATTCTGACCATAGAAAAACGTTTTGAAGTCTTATGTATGTGAATGAATGCGTAATAAAGTTTTACAATACAGGTAGTCTGATTTCACTTTCTAAATATCAAATTGAGTATTTATAGATTGGAAGCATTGTAGCCATGCAGTTTTCCTATTTATTTTATGAAAAAAAAGATCAAAACATTTGAACTTATTCAGATGACCGACCTCTGATCCCAGTGTGTGAAGTGAAAACTGGTAAATAAGTCAACGCCCTTTGGACCAAGGGAAAGTATTTTCCTCTTATCCTGTGCTGATGAATAAGGCCCAGATGTTTCATACACAATCATGCCCTCTGTTAATCTGGCTGTATTGGGCCCCTCTAGGCTGTCTTCAGGTGAATCAGAATGTGCCTTGACTCGCACTGCTGTTTATCCTGTTGCCTAGTCACATGTACACATCGACTGGGTACGGGTACCCTATGTATATAGCTGTTATCGTTACTCACTGTAAGTAAGCATTTCACTGTTAGTCTACACCTGTTTACGAAAAGTGAGGAATAACATTAAGTGCTTGACAATGTCCTCTACATACTCCATGATAGACATAGTAAAAAAAGGAATAAATGGTGGTCTCTCGCTGAGTATAGTATGGACATTGAATAGTCCATTTGTTGGGGAAAAGAAGTTTGGTCAACTGACTGCAGCCTTGATGGTTTCCCAATATCATGAGCAACCAGAGGGGAAAAGTCTGACATCTGAGCGTTCAAATCTCCACATCGCTCTCCTTGTCGTTGTCATGGTCACCATCGTAGAACTCATTGGCTGCTTCTGGCCTGTAAAGACAAGCTATTTAGTTCGAGACTATCACACACCATACCAATGTCAGTTGTTCACGCATACGATATACACGAAGGCTGGGATTCAATCCAATCGTGTTGCCGGTAATGTGCGTGCAGACACCACATCCACATCCACGGTAAATGCTGCATTTGTTGGCTCAATCAGAAATCAACTTTAAAAATGGCACATTTTCCAAATCTGCAATCAGATTGAATCCCGTCCTTAAACTGGTCCTATTGATTCCATTACCAACATGTATAATAGAACATATGCTCCTGTGTGTGTCAGAGCTGGGACGATAAAACAAATGACATTGACTTCTACTTACCGAGACATGTTGCTACACAACGCTCCTGTAGATTGTTCTAAAACAAATACTTGGTCAACCGTAATGGGCTTTGCATTATGTTGATTCCTGTTATGAAAGTATCTGCCTGTCCCTGTTTCGCTGCTGTGTGAGCGAGCCACTCCCTTCCCCCACTGTGACACCAAGGAGGGAGAGATGCATTCTGAGAAGCATGTGTAGGGTGTGTAGGCCATTGTAAATTAGAATTTGTTCTCAACTGACTTGCCGAGTTAAATAAAAATTAAGAAAATGACTGTTGCTCAAACTGCTATTGTGGGAAACATTTAAGCAACTACTGTTATAGCTACAGAGGAATTCTGTATAATTTCTCACCTCTTGATATCGAGTTCATGACACCACTTTAGAACCGCAGTAGACTAGTGTAATGGGCTGTGGTTTTGACGTGCCCGCAGAAAGTAATTTGCAGTGAATAGGCCTACAAATCAGCTGAGCAAGACAATCTGGACGCTCTTCCTAAAATTATCCGACGCCATTGTTGCAACCCCTATTACTAGTCTGTTCAACCTCTCGTATCGTCGAAGATCCCTAAAGATTGGAAAGCTGCCGCGGTCATTCCCCTCTTCAAAAGGGGGAGACACTCTAGACCCAAACTGTTACAGACCTATATCCATCCTGCCCTGCCTTTCTGGAGTCTTCGAAAGCCAAGTGAACAAACAGATCACTGACCATTTTGAATCCCACCGTACCTTCTCCGCTGTGCAATCTGGTTTCCGAGCTGGTCATGGGTGCACCTCAGCCACGTTCAAGGTCCTAAACGATATCATAACCGCCATCGATAAAAGACAGTACTGTGCAGACGTCTTCATCGACCTGGCAAAGGCTTTCGACTCTGTCAATCACCGTATTCTTATCGGCAGACTCAATAGCCTTGGTTTCTCAAATGACTGCCTCGCCTGGTTCAGTGTGTCAAATCGGAGGGCCTGTTGTCCGGACCTCTGGCAGTCTATGGGGGTACCACAGGGTTCAACATTCAGGCATATCTTATCTGTATATCTCAACGATGTCGCTCTTGCTGCGGGTGATTCCTTGATTCACCTCTAGGCAGACGACATCATTCTGTATACATCTGGCCCCTCTTTGGACACTGTGCCATACAACACTCCTTCTGTGGCCTCCAACTGCTCTTAAATGCTAATAAAACTAAGTGCATGCTCTTCAACCGATAGCCCAACTAGCATCACTACTCTGGACAGTTCTGACTTTGAAAATGTGGACAACTCCAAATACCTAGGCGTCTGGTTAGACTGTAAACTCTCCTTCCAGAATCGTATTAAGCATTTCCAATCCAGAAATTAAATCTAGAATCGGCTTCGTATTTCTCAAACAAAGCCTCTACTCATGCTGCCCAACATACCCTCATAAAACTGACTATCATACCGATCCTCGACTTTGGCGATGTCATTTACAAAATAGCCTCCAACACTCTACTCAGCAAACTGGATACAGTCTATCACAGTGCCATCTGTTTTGTCACCAAAGCCCCACTGCAACCTGTATGCTCTCGTCGACTGACCCTCGCTACAGGTGAAGTCGGAAGTTGATATATACCTTAGCCAAATACATTTAAACTCAATTTTTCACAATTCCTGATATTTAATCTTAGTAAAAATTCCCTGTCTTAGGTCAGTTAGGATCACCACTTTGTTTTAAGAATGTGAAATGTCAGAATAATAGTAGAGAATGATTTATTTCAGCTTTGATTTTTCATCACATTCCCGCTAGTATTTAGAGTTAGCAATCTAGTGTTTTGAGTTCCCACTTCCTCAGGTGGTGAATAATATTGTCAATATGCACAAAGATTTAGCAAATTCTCTGAAGTGTCATAAATAAAATCTAGATCATATTTTGACAGGTTGCACATCAATCATGCATTTCCTGTATTGTTTAGATTTTTTATAAAAAAATCAAACTTACTTTCTGAATCATAGGCTACCATCTCGGTTCTTACTTGGCACTGGAATTTTTTTTTTTGACTAGAGCCCTGCCGCTAATGCCAAGTAAATGCCAAGTCTGCTAAATGGCATATATATATATATATATAAGTAACTTTCTATTTTTAAAAAAATGTTATTTATTGCATAAACGTTAGATCTATCACAATTTGACGTTCATAACGCCTAGATCAAGCACCCCCCAAAAAATAATTTATTGCATATTCTTTTGTTAGCGCAAAAAATGTACATATGATGGACGATATGTACGATATGAATTCCCCCCCATATCGCCCAGCTCTAGCGTCACATAAGGCAGAGTGTGTTGACCTGGAATAGTTGTCCTCTGAACCCCTCTCATCTGGGTCTCCCTCGTCAGTGCGCTCGTAGCTCAGGATGTCCGAGGGCACATCGTGGATCTGGACACTGGGGGAATGGTTCAACATCTTCAAGTTCTCAAAGACCGTCGAACGGATCTGCTCCAGGTACTAAACAAGCACAAGATGGAGATAAATGACTTACACCATGGAGAGAATTATGTTTGAATTGTTAAAACAGTATGTAGACTGTGGTTCAGAAAGAGAGGGGGAGGACCGCATGCTGTTTGTCCTCAAACTGACCTGTCGGGAGTTCTGGTTCTCTATCCTGGTGCTGACATCTGGGTGGAGTGTGAAGTCTGGGGCAAAATACTCAAAGTACTCTGGAGGGGTGAGGAGAGAAAATTAGCAAATGGAAAAAAACAGTGGCAGAAGAGCTTAGGCTTGCTCGCTTACCGCTATAGGGCAGCTCATCACTAATTGGCTCATCAACCAGGAGGGAGGTCTCATAGGTCCTGGAATAGAAGAGCAACAGAGTTCATTCTTAAGTGGTTCCATATACACTGTGAGAATGTTCTCTTGGTCTCCATCAAAAACAACTGTCACCTAATCTCCCCACTATAGTCCAGTTACAGCACTGAGAGAAATGAGCCCTCACCAGCATCTGGCCACGTTGCGTACTGTGTACCCTCCTCCTCCCAGTACCAGCAGGGGAATCCTGAAGCTCTTCACAAACTCCACACACTCCCTATAGAAAGCATATACCCTGGGTGAGACAGTTTACCATAACCTGACTCCTGTGTTAACCAAATCCTGTACCAATTTCTCTATAATCCCTTAAATTTGCTCTCCTACCAACAGGTGGCAGTACATCCTCATAGAGTACATTGAATTCCATCCTCCAAACATGTATCCTTATCTCTATTAAGACACTTACCCATAAAGCTGTATTCAAAGGCCATTTAATACTGATGTAAGTGTTGGTGAGGGTTATAATGTATTATTTATTGAGCAAGACACCTACCCATGGCCTCGTATACTGAGGTTGAAGCACCCTAATCTGTCACAGCCCAGAGAGTCAGCCCCACACTGTCAATGACAAAAGGTGCATGTGAGTCCCATACTCAATACCACAATTCATGCAAAATACCGATCTCTGGCTGCCAAATTATCACCTGAAGAACGATACAGGTTGGCTGGTAGAAGTCCACCACTTGCTTGATGACTGGCTGAAAGAGTTGCCTGTAGCCTAAAACAAAGTGATATGTTAAGATATTGGACACATGGAAGAGAATTAATCCTTTCAATCATTTTAGATATTGACAAAGTGATATAATTGAACCCCTTTCAAACATAAGGAAACGTGTTGTTGGATATGATCCTGCATACTATCAGACCTTCTGAACTATAACAGCCATCAGATAGATGTAAATAGTTTAGAGTGCAGGTAAACTAACAGTCAGGCAGCATAACATCTGATAATAGCACTCCCCAGAGACATCTCAATGGCCTCAGTCTAATAGCATTATCAGAGTGGAGCACCAGAGAGCCAGCCTAAGTGGGAGATCCAGGAAGGACACTACTCACTCTGATCATCAATCCCATCCCGGAGAGGCACGTTCAGGCAATAGTACCGGCCACTCTCAGCCCCTACCTCATACATGTCACCTATGGGACAAAACAGACAAGATTTGTTTAACAAATAATAAGCTCATTAAGACAACCTCTATTGTCCCATAGAGATATTCAATCATTTAGTCATTAAGACAAACTCAAATCAAATTCTATTGGTCACATACACATGGTTAGCAGATGTTGATGTGTCTAGTTCAGACAGCGCAGTAATATCTAACAAGTAATCTAACAATTCCCCAACAACTACCTAATACACACAAATCTAAAGGGGTGAATGAGAATATGTACATATAAGTATATGGATGAGCGATGGCCAAGCGGCATAGGCAAGGTGCAATAGATGGTATAAAATACAGTATACACATGTGATATGAGTGATGTAAGATATGTAAACATGATTAAAGAGGCATTATTTAAAGCGGCATTGTTTAAAGTGACTAATGATCCATTTATTAAAGTGTCCAGTCATTGGGTCTCAATGTAGGCAGCAGTCTCTCTGAGTTAGAAATGGCTGTTTAGCAGTCTGGTGGCCTTGAGATACAGTGGGGCAAAAGAGTATTGAGTCAGCCACCAATTGTGCAAGTTCTCCCTCTTAAAAAGATGGGAGAGGCCTGTAAATTTCATCATAGGTACACTTCAACTATGACAGACAAAATGAGAAAAAAAAAAAGGTATGGCTAGGCCACTCCAGGACCTTGAAATGCTTCTTACGAAGCCACTCCTTCGTTGCCCAGGCGGTGTGTTTGGGATCATTGTCATGCTGAAAGACCCAGTCACGTTTCATCTTCAATGCCCTTGCTGATGGAAGGAGGTTTTCACTCAAAATCTCAAGATACATGGCCCCATTCATTCTTTCCTTTACACGGATCAGTCGTCCTGGTCCCTTTGCAGAAAAACAGCCCCAAAGCATGATGTTTCAACCCCCATACGTCACAGTAGGTATGGTGTTCTTTGGATGCAACTCAGCATTCTTTGTCCTCCAAACACGACGAGTTGACATTCTTCCAATCTTCTTCTGGATCATCCAAATGCTCTCTAGCAAACTTCAGACGGGCCTGGACCTGTACTGATTAGGCAGGGGGACACGTCTGGCACAGCAGGATTTGAGTCCCTGGCGGCGTAGTGTGTTACTGATGGTAGGCTTTGTTAATTTGGTCCCAGCTCTCTGCAGGTCATTCACTAGGTCCCCTCGTGTGGTTCTGGGATTTTTGCTCACCGTTCTTTTGACCCCACGGGGTGAGATCTTGCGTGGAGCCCCAGATCGAGGGAGATTATCAGTGGTCTTGTATGTCTTCCATTTCCTAATAATTGCTCCCACAGTTGATTTCTTCAAACCAAGCTGCTTACCTAATGCAGATTCAGTCTTCCCAGCCTGGTGCAGGTGTCTTTTATACTGATAACAAGTTCAAACAGGTGCCATTAATACAGGTAACGAGTGGAGGACAGAGGAGCCTCTTAAGAAGTTACAGGTCTGTGAGAGCCAGAAATCTTGCTTGTTTGTAGGTGACCAAATACTTATTTTCCACCATAATTTGCAAATAAATTCATTAAAAATCCTACAATGTGATTATCTTTATTTTTTTCTCTCTCATTTTGTCTGTCATAGTTGAAGTGTACCTATGATGAAAATTACAGGCCTCTCATCTTTTTAAGTGGGAGAACTTGCACAATTGGTGGCTGACTAAATACTTTTTTGCCCCACTGTAGAAGCTGTTTTTCAATCTCAACTGTATCTGTATTTCTGGTTTTAACAGATACTCATATGGCTTGTCTTACCTGTCCCTGGAAAGAAGTAGTTCCCGTACTTGTGGAAGGATACAGTCATGACCCGATCTGTCAGGTAGAAGGCTTCCTGCACCCCATCACCATGGTGAATGTCAATGTCTATGTACAACACACGCGGGTGGTACCTAAAGGGACATTTACATTATTAGTTGTTAGAGATCCTTAGCGGGACGTGAACCCCGAAATGGACAAAAACATAATAAAAGACTGTAGGGGTGCTTTGCTCTTACTTCAGAAGCTCCAGTATACTGATGACAATGTCATTCACATAGCAAAATCCAGAGGCCTGAAAACCAAAACAAATGAAATCATGATATCAAAGAGCTGTACATAAGCAGGTGACCAGAGGCCGTAGAAATAAATAGTCTTGACAAAGAAACAAATGTTGCATAATTCTTACCTCAAATTTCTTAGCATGATGAAGACCCCCGGCCCAGTTGATGGCGATGTCACATATCTGCAAAGCAACGGTCCCGATCATTGATCAAATATAAATCTGGTCAACAATTTACCTGGCTGTATAAATTGCTGAATGGGTCTTAATAAATATGTCCGATCCGTAAATAGAATACATTTAACAGAAAATAAGCTGACTGCTGGGGGGGGGGGCATACCTTGTGGTTTAGTTGTGTCGCTCCCTGTAGAGATGCTCCTGTATACCTGGAGCAGAACTCAAACAGGCCTGGGAATACAGGGCTGACAGAGGACACGTTACCTTTATACAGGCCACATAGATAGATCAACAGCTGCACATTACACTGATCATAATATTACATGAGTCAAAAGAACATCCTGCAGGGCCTCCTGGGTGGCGCAGTAGTCTAGGACACTGCATCGCAGTGCTAGCTGTGCCGCCAGAGACTCTGGGTTCGAGCCGGGAGGTCTATGGAGCGACGCATAATTGACCTAGTGTCGTCTGGGTTAGGGAGGGTTTGGTCGGTAGGGATATCCTTGTCTCATCGTGCACTAGCGACTCCTGTGGCGGGCCAGGCGCAGTGCACACTAACCAGGTCGCCAGGTGCATGGTGTTTTCTCCGACACATTGGTGCGAATGGCTTCCGCGTTTGGATGCGCGCTGTGTTAAGTAGCAGTGCGGCTTGGTTGGGTTTCGGAGGACATGGCTTTCAGCCTTCGTCTCTCCCGAGCCCATACGGGAGTTGTAGCGATGAGACAATTGGATACCACGAAAAGGGGGTAAAACATTTTTGAAAATAACATTCTGCACTTTGACAAATATATATTAAGCACAAAATATCTTATGAATCCAAATATACACCAGGCAGTAATGGAATACATTATAGAAGATAAGACATTCTCACCAGTCGTCCCCAACATTAAAGGTGTTGAGACTCTTTGTGAAACCCTGCATATTGTTGGGGCTGACCTTCTGCAGAAAGTCAATGTAATCTTCTGAGTGGAATCGGCACATGTCATGTTGTGAGGCTTTGTATGGTTTAAAAACCTGGGGAACAAGGACCAGTCAAATGAACATGGTGTCAAGAAGGACATGAACTTGTCTGGTTTAATCGGGGTGTATTCATTTAGCTGATTCTGTTGCAAAACGTTTCTTAAATGAAGCAAACAGACTTAAACAGGGAGGGACCAATAGAAACCCTTGTTTTAGTTGCAAAACTGTTTGGACTAATGATTACATCTCCAGCCTTCTCAGCATGTTGATCATCAGCAGGACTTACCTGCATCTTTTTGTAGAGGCCATAGTGCAAAACAAGGCTGTGCGTCAGCGAGAGACGATGGGGTTTCATAGGGTGACCAGCACCTTGATAAGGAAAGGAACACATGTGTCAGTGTGTTGTCATCTCATACGCAGTTATCAATGTCCGGATTTCTCCGTGGTTCTTCTGCGTGATGCTATCATTCATAACATGCCAGCTAAATATCTGTAGAATAAAGAAACTCTTGCAAACACACGACTAATAGCTTGTAACGTTAGCGAGATCAATTCACCTGATTGCTAGCAGAAATAAGAATCTAATACCAACGTTAGCTATCTAGATAATCACAAACTGAAGAGGAAACAGTAGGTAGACTAGCGGTTAAGAGCGTTGGGCCAGTTACCGAAAGGTCGTTGGTTCGAATCCCAGAGTTGACTAGCTGAAAAATCTGTTAATATGCCATTGAGCACTTAACTCTAATTACTTCTGTAAATCGCTCTGGATACGAGTGTCTACTAAATAACAACAATTTAAATAGTTAGCTAGCCGGCTTCTTAACATGCTAATCTGCTTCGTGCCTTTTGTAACCAAAATGAATCTTACCATAATGAAAGTTCCCCACATCCGGATCATAAAAATATGCTGTTCTGTTGGACATTGCAAAAGAGACTTCTTGGTTTTTCTACCGTTCGCTGGGTATTTGTTCGCTACTGTAAATGTATCTTTCCTTCATTTAGAAAGTGGTCGCCATTGTAAACAGCGAGTAAAACGTACGTCATTGTCCAGCGACAAGCGAAGTGGGCGGGCAAAGACAGTACCAAAGATTATGGATGGTGTACCCGATTTACCACCTATCACCCCATTAAAAAGGTGGAAACATTTTACCAATCACACAAATCATATATGGTGAATGTGGTACGCGTTACCTTTGAATAGTGATTCAGAACCACACATTGTACTGTGTGATACGCGACATTTTCAATGGTGATTTTAACTAAGTTAAGTGCGCATGTTCGTCATAGAAGCCAACCCCAAAACCTTTCCCGGGAGTTTGAATGGTGTGATTGGTAAAATGTTTCCACCTTTTTAATGGGGTGATTGGTGGCGAATCGGGTGAATATCCGCACTAACAATGGGAGTCGTTGACCACAAAGCGGTATGGCAGGCTGTCCTAGCGCCCATCTATGCATTCTTTGGATTGGTGGAATTGGATTTTTGTAACAAAGAATATAACCTTTATTTAGCCAGTTAGGCTAGTTGAGAACAAGTTCTCATTTACAACTGCGACCTGGCCAAGATAAAGCATAGCAGTATGAACAGACAACAACACAGAGTTACACATGGAGTAAACAATAAACAAGTCAATAACACAGTATAATTTTTTTTTAAGAGTCTATATACATTGTGTGCAAAAGGCATGAGGAGGTAGGTGAATAATTACGATTTTGCAGATTAACACTGGAGTGATAAATGATCAGATGGTCATGTTCAGGTAGAGATACTGGTGTGCAAAAGAGCAGAAAAGTAAATAAATAAAAACAGTATGGGGATGAGGTAGGTAAATTGGGTGGGCTATTTACCGATGGACTATGTACAGCTTCAGCGATCAGTTAGCTGCTCAGATAGCAGATGTTTAAAGTTGGTGAGGGAGATAGAAGTCTCCAACTTCAGAGATTTTTGCAATTCGTTCTGGGGAATGTCCTGGGAAATGTTCTTGTTACTTACAACCTCATGCTAATCACATTAGCCTACGTTAGCTCAACCTCAAGGGGGGAACCCACCAATCCTGTAGAGGTTAACTGACTTGCCTAGTTAAATAAAGGTGATTTTTAACATTTATTTTTATTAAATAGACATATGTCAGAAAGCTTTAATTCTTGTTAATCTAACTGCACTATCCAATTTACAGTAACTATTACAGTGAAAGACTACCATGCTATTGTTTGAGGAGAGTGAACTTAAACATGTATTAATAAACCAATTAGGCACATTTGGGCAGTCTTGATACAATATTTTGAACAGAAACTCAATGGTTTATTGGATCAGTCTAAAACTTTGCACATACACTGCTGCCATCTAGTGGCCAAAATCTAAATCGCGCATGGGCTGGAATAATACATTATGCCCTTTCTCTTGCATTTCAAAGATGATGGTACATATTTTATTATATTTTACCAGATCTAATGTGTTATATTCTCCTACATTCATTTCACATTTCCACAAACTTCAAAGTGTTTCCTTTCAAATGGTACCAATAATATGCATATCCTTGCTTCGGGGACTGAGCTACAGGCAGTTAGATTCAGGTATGTCATTTT
Source organism: Oncorhynchus keta (assembly GCF_023373465.1). NCBI lineage: Eukaryota > Metazoa > Chordata > Actinopteri > Salmoniformes > Salmonidae > Oncorhynchus > Oncorhynchus keta. Next base: position 25,972,632 of record NC_068450.1, read on the forward strand.
AGGATAATTTTTTTTTAAAGGGGCTAATCCTTAAGAACAAATTCTTATTTAAGATGACAGCCTACACCAGCCAAACCCGGACGACGGGCCAATTGTACGCCGCCCTATGGGATTCCCAATCACGGCCGGTTGTGATACAGCCTGGATTCAAATCAGGGTGTCTTTAGTGACGCCTCTAGCACTGAGATGCCTTAGACCTCTGCGCCCCAAGGGAGCCAAATCAACCAATCAAATGTATTTATAAAGCAATTTTTACATCAGTAGATGTCACAGAGTGCTATACAGAAACCCAGCCTAAAACTACAAACAGCAAGCAATGTAGAAGCATAGTGGCTAGGAAAAACTCCCTAGAAAGGCAGGAACCTAGAGAGGAACCAGGCTGAGGGGTGGCCAGTCCTCTTCTGGCTGTGCTGGGTGGAGATTATAAGAGTATATGGCCATTAAGGCCAGATTGTTCTTCAAGATGTTCAAACATTCATAGATGACCAGCAGGGTCAAATAATAATCACAGGGGTTGTAGAGGATGCAACAGGTCAGTACCTCAGGATTAAATGTCAGTTGGTTTATCATAGCTGAGCATTCAGAGGTCGAAACAGCAGGTGTGGTAGAGAGAGAGAGTCGAAAACAGCAGGTCAGGTACAAGGTATCCCGTCCGGTGAAACAGGTCAGGGTTCCATAGCCGCAGGCAGAACAGTTGAAACTGGAGCAGCAGCACCAGCAGGTGGAATGGGGGCAGCCAGGAGTCATCAGGCCAGGTAGTCCTGAGGTTCAGATCCTCCGGGAGAGGAGAAAGAAAGGGAGAGTGAGAGAATTAGAGGGATCATACTTAAATTCACACAGGACACCAGATAAGACAGGAGAATTACACCAGATATAACAGACTGACCAAAGCCCCCCGGCACATAAACTATTGCAGCATAGATACTGAAGGCTGAGACAGGGTTGGGTCGGGGGACACAGTGGCCCCGGTTTGTTGCTCCAGTACCTTGCCGTTTACCTTCGCACCCCTGGGCCAGACTACACTCAATCATAGGACCTACTGAAGAGATGAGTCTTCAGTGAAGACTTAAAAATCAAGACCGAATATACGTCTCATAAAAATGTAGATCTGTAGGAGAAAGCTCTGCCTCCAGCTGTTTACTTAGAAATTCTAGGGACAATAAGGAGGCCTGAGTCTTGTGACCGTAGCGTACGTGTAGGTATGTGCGACAGGACCAAATTGGAGAGGTAGGTAGTAGCAAGCCCATGTAATGCTTTGTAGGTTAGCAGTAAAACCTTGAAATCAGCCCTAGCCTTAACAGGAAAACAGTGTAGAGAGGCTAGCACTGGAGTAATGTGATCAAATTTTGGGGTTCTAGTCAAGGTTCTAGCAGCCTGGTTTAGCACTAACTGAAGTTTATTTAGTGCTTTATCCTGGTATCCAGAGAGTAGAGCATTGCAGTAGTCTAATCAAGAAGTGACAAAGCATGGATTAGTTTATCTACTGTACATCAGTTTTGGACAAAAAGTTTCAGATTTTTGCAATGTTACGAAGATTGTAATCTAGTTTTAAATATTCAATTAGGGTTGTTGAGGTCAACCGCCTGTATTCAACGGAGACGCTATACTACTTGCCTCATGTCATGAATATGCATAGCCATCTCGAGAGAAGTCCGATATAACGTACTTTTTTCTCAAAGTTGCCGGGATGTCACGTGTACACTCAAAACAATTTAAGCATTACGAAACTTCTATTCGATCAAATAAACCTCACATAGCAAATAAGCCATTAATTGTTTTGTTTACCAAACTTGACACTCGCTTGGTGGTCGAAACAGCGAAAAAACGCCACCTGCTGGAGGGAGAAAGATTTTCTGCCGATTTGGGCCTCTCTCTTTCTCTTTTTTTAATATATATATTTTTTAAATTAACAACAAATCAATACATAAAGCACATAAGGGAACACAAGCATACATAGATTACAAACAATGGACAATCGAGCTAGGGGGTACAATATCACATTACAATTACACAAGGACCTTAAGGGACATGCATATACTTACAATTCTAACAGCTTTTTTGTTAGTAGAGCATTTAACCGTCTTAAAATACAGTTCAATTTCTTTCTGTAGGGTACGAAAATGTGGTTTTCTGTTTGTAAATTTACATTTGTGTATATGAAATTTGGCCAAAAGAATAATGAAATGAATTACATAAAAATGATTCCGCTTATTTCTATTGTATGTAACGCCAGGGTAGTGGGTTCGATTCCCGGGACCACCCATACGTAGAATGTATGCACACATGACTGTAAGTCGCTTTGGATAAAAGCGTCTGCTAAATGGCATATATTATTATTATTATATTATCTCTCCACAATAGTGTAAAATCTTCATAAATGTGTTCAATTATAAACCTACTGATGTCTTGCCACAGTTTTCTTACATGTATACAATGCCAAAAAAGATGCACAACTGTTTCTGGGTGGTCATTACAAATGGAGCAATTTGAGTTGATGTTTTCCTTAAACTTCTTCATATAGTGGTTGGCAGGATAATATTTATGAATAATTTTAAAGGAAACTTCCTTAATTTTGTTAACAAGTAGGTATGTGTGTGGCAACATCCAAACTTTTTTCCAACAGATATTATCAATAAATCCATTCCAATAAGGTATGACATAAGGTATAGATACAACATCCTGCTGAAACAAGGATCGTATCGCTCTGTTGTTGAATGGACCAAAAGAGAAACAAATCTTTCCTACTGATGAGTCAACAGAAGGTTGAAGGTTCAATAGAAGGTAGGCTCTGAGGGTCAGGTCTTGACATGTTCCTGAATAACATAGCAACACCTGAGGGAATGGCATCTAAAACAATTGCAAAATCTTTAGGTGTTACAGGGACCTTGTAAAGTGATAAGAATTCTTTATAACTGAGTAAAAGACCCTCTGCATTTACCAGTTGGCTCACCAATAGGATATTATTTCTGAACCAATATTCTAAAAACAGAGAGGTATTTTTATACAATATATCCCGATTATTCCATATATAATATCTGTGTGGAGAAAAATTGTGTTTATAAATTAAGGACCATGACAAGAAAACCTGCCGATGAAAAGCAGAACGTTTCACTGGAACTTTGTCAATATTATAATTGCAAAACAACATGAAGTTAAGGCCACCAAAAGTAGAGAAGACATGATGAAGCCTCTCTCTTTCTCTTCGTCTCTGGCAGTACCAAACAATACAGTCTGTGGGGCGGGGACAGAAAGAGGGGCTTGGGAAATGTACTACCAATCACAGCCGCTAGGAGCTAGGCTAATACTTTCTCCCTGGCTACGCATGGCAGTCCGGCTGTTTTTTAAATTATGGGTCAAATGTTGAGAAAGAAAAATGTCAGAGCTTAGTAACAAAAACTGTAGTTCACTTTTTATGATGAGTATGACTTATTGTAAGCAAATTTGATATAGATATTATGTGTTTACTAGCCTATATCCTTCACATAGCCTTCTGGTTATCCAAATTGTTTCCCCTTTATGTGGATAATGCATGGTGCTGACAAAACAAACTTGATATCACTTTAGTTTAATCATATCATGTGTAAACTTGTCCAGTTCCTCTTTAACTCTTCTGTTCTAAGGGGTGTGTTCTTCAAGAAACAACATATCACTGTAGTTATTGGATAAATGTCTAATGCACCCGTCTATGTAGATATTGTTGTTTATTTTTAACTGGACTACTAGAACAACTATTGAGTCAAACATCTTACAAATTTAAGCATTTGTAAGGATTGTGCAGGATTTTGAAATTAGTTAGTCAATGCTTCACTTTCAAATGTGGATTTTTTTTCAATTATCTACTTGTTAGCATCGATTAATTGGACCAATTGGATGAATTGTAAAAGTGTAACAGTCCATAAATCTGGCCTTAAAATAAAATAACGGCTACACAATATGTCGTTGCTCTTTTCCCTTTAAATAACTTGCAGAATCTCCTTCCCTCCGTTTGCTCCAGAGCAGCTCTCGTTTGGCCAGAAGAAAACTGTAGCGGATCTCAATGGATTTACTATATGAGATCACACACCTATCGGGATAGCATCCACATTTACTACGGGTTCATAATGTTTCTGAAAGAACGTAAGTAGGGTGCTTTGCAACTCGTTAAATAATGATAAAAGGGAACGGCTCATTATAGATGGGCGTATGGGCTGTTCAAGTCGGCAATTGAACCTGGGGAGCGTATGATGCAGCAAATGAATTGCTACAATGTTGTTTTTCACAGCGATTGGAACATTATTACTATGGGAATGATATTATAGGATTATAATTAATATATATATATATTTATAGTTTAGCGCAGCAGTGTGTCATTGATTAATTATGTAGACTGCTTGATTTAGTCACGATGATGGAGCTACAGTATCAGGCGCTCAAGTGCATCCTCGGTCAAGTTCCGACTCAGACAGATCCAGAGACTCAGCAAGAATATCTGGTTTTGTCATATTTGTCCTTGTCAAAATTCCATCACGTGTGCATGTCGTACAGTAGCTACTAGCGCATTTAAAATACCAAGGGCAGATGTGTCATCATGGGCCATGAGGCCGCCTGAAACTTGCAAAAGATGGAGTGCACTGCGGGGTGGTCACTCTGTTGTGGGTTTTCAATTTAGGCTACCGTTGTAGGTACGGGCCACCATGTCACGAATGTCACAATTCATTTTCGGACTTCACTAGTTTTTGTTAAAAGGATAGGCTTACAAAAGTAGAACTTGATCATTCCTACATGCTGTCCGACATAGGCACTATGATCAATGTATAAAGGTGTATTATAAACTGGGTGGTTCAAGCCCTGAATGCTGATTGGCTGATTGCCGTGGTATATCAGACCATATAACACAGGTATGACAAAACATTTATTTTTACTGCTCTAATTACGTTGGTAACGAGTTTATAATAGCAATAAGGCACCTCTGGTGTTTGTGATATATGGCTAATAGCCATGGTATATTGGCCATATACCACACCCCCTCGGGCTTTATTGCTTAAATAACTAAGGAATAGCCTAGTGAGCCTAAACTTTACAAAATCCAACTAAACTTGAAATAGCCTACAGTGTTTCCATATTTAACAAAGTATAGGAAGATAGATAGGTTAAGTATATCCTAAATAGAGTTTATGATTTTTTTTCAGGTGGCTCAACTGTCCCCTGCTTTACCAACAGGCTACAGTGGCCATTGTCCCATCGCCTAGAAGCTGTCTTGCCTGTCCACTGCTTGTCTTTAGTTTATAGTAGCCTAAATGGTGTACACCTGTAGCCTTCATGTAGGTCTAACTGTAATATGATTAGTAACATGTCAGGTAGTCATCACTGAGATCAAGGTCACTCATGTAGCCCTAAACTTGTACTTGAACTGAGACAATTAATGTTGATGCAGTTATGCAAATACTGTACAGCTGTACATTCTTCACAGTTGAAGATATAGTAAAGGTTATCTGAAAGGAAATGGCTATTCAAAACATAATGTATTTTTATGTCACTGAGGAGGGTCAGAATGTGGAAACAGTCAGCCATGGTGAGTAGAGGTCACGTATACAGCTGTGGGATCTTAATTTGATCACCCTGTTGAATGAGAACTTTTAATCTTGTAGTGTATTTGATGTTAAAAAGACTTCTGAAGTTTGTCATTTCCACTTTCTCTTACAAAAAATGTTTCAACCCCTACAAAAATGTCCATTAATTATAAAACACATAATAATTCACATTTTCTGTTGCTGCAGGATTATTTTCCTGCTGTAGCTAACTGTCTCAAATTAAGATCCTAAAACAGTATTTGATATGACAGACTACGAATTCAAATGGCCAGTTTGTAGTGAGTTTTGAAATGATCATATGTATCTCTAGGAAATAAAATGTGAAAAAGACAGCTGACAACTGCAGGCATCACATATAAAAATCAATGGCACAATTGAATCAAGTGACCCTTTCTATTCTTAGCAATGGATCACATTATTTTCCACTCTCTGAAAAACTCTGTTTGTAATGATATGAGTACAGAGCTTCCCGAAAATGACAGGGCCTTTAAAAACACAATCATCAATGTGTGTGTTCCTGATGGGGGGCATTATATTGCTGAGTCACCTCAATATTCTCTGTGCTTATGCTGATGCAGAGATATTCTGCTTCATATTTCAATTGGCTTGTGTCGATTCCTGACATTTTATTCTGCAAATACAATGTTAGCAAATTAGCTCATTGTAATTCAACAGATGTATTGATAATCTATATTATAAATTGATGTACTGTAAGTATGACAGAGCTGTATACAGGACTTGTCCTCTTGTGACAGTGACACTAGACCATTGACAACCATATTGGTGAGTGGCATAATTTAGAGGGACAGATAGACTGTACATTTCTGTTTCCTGAGACATTAGTTGCCATACATTTCCAATTCCACCCACATATTGTAAACATGTTAGGCTGAGAGAGTAGCCAGAATGGAATGTACTATATTTCTATGAGATACACAGGAAATATTATTTTACTGCTGCAAGGTGGATCTGCTTGGGAGTATATGTCTGAACTGCTGAGGTGAGGGGCTTTCTGGTTGTGGCTAGCCTAGAGGTCGACAGATTATAATTTTTCAACTCCGATACCGATAATTGGAGGACCAAAAATGCAGATACCGATTAATCAGACAATTTTTATTTATTTATTTTTAAAAATGACAATTGCAACAATACTGAATGAACACTTATTTTAACTTAATATAATACATCAATAAATCAATTTAGCCTCAAGTAAATAATAAAACATGTTCAATTTGGTTTAAATAATGCAAAAACAAAGTGTTGGAGAAGAAAGTAAAAGTGCAATATGTGCTATGTAAGAAAGCTAACGTTTCAGTTCCTTGCTCAGAACATGAGAACATATGAAAGCTGGTGGTTCCTTTTAACATGAGTCTTCAATATTCCCAGGTAAGAAGATTTAGGTTGTAGTTATTATAGGAATTATAGGACTATTTCCCTCTATACCATTTGTATTTCATTAACCTTTGACTATTGGATGTTCTTATAGGCACTTTAGTATTGCCAGTGTAACAGTATAGCTTCTGTCCCTCTCCCCGCTCCTCCCTGGGCTCGAACCAGGAACACAATGACAACAGCCACCATCGAAGCAGCGTTACCCATGCAGAGCCAGGGCAACAACTACTAGAAGGCTCAGAGCGAGTGACGTTTGAAATGCTATTAGCCCGCGCTAACTAGCTAGCCATTTCACTTCGGTTACACCAGCCTCATCTCGGGAGTTGATAGGCTTGAAGTCATAAACAGCGCAATGCTTGACGCACAACGAAGAGCTGCTGGCAAAACGCGCGAAAGTGCTGTTTGAATGAATGTTTACCAGCCTGCTTCTGCCTACCACCGCTCAGTCAGATCCTTAGATACTTGTATGCTTGTATGCTCAGTCAGATTATATGCAACGCAGAACACGCTAGATAATATCTAGTAATATGTGTAGTTAACTAGTGATTATGATTGATTGTTTTTTATAATATAAGTTTAATGCTAGCTAACAACTTACCTTGGCTTACTGCATTCGCGTAACAGGCAGTCTCCTTGTGGAGTGCAACGAGAGAGAGGCAAGTCGTTATTGCGTTGGACTAGTTAACTGTAAGGTTGCAAGATTGGGTCCCCCGGGCTGACAAGGTGAAAATCTGTTGTTCTGCCCCTGAACGAGGCAGTTAACCCACCGTTCCTAGGCCGTCATTGAAAATAAGAATGTACACAATCGGCACCCAAAAATACCAATTTGTAAGGTTGCAAGATTGAGTCCCCCGGGCTGACAAGGTGAAAATCTGTTGTTCTGCCCCTGAACGAGGCAGTTAACCCACCGTTCCTAGGCCGTCATTGAAAATAAGAATGTACACAATCGGCACCCAAAAATACCAATTTGTAAGGTTGCAAGATTGAGTCCCCCGGGCTGACAAGGTGAAAATCTCTTGTTCTGCCCCTGAACGAGGCAGTTAATCCACCGTTCCTAGGCCGTCATTGAAAATAAGAATGTGTTCTTAACTGACTTGCCCAGATAAATAAAGGTATAAATATATCTAAAAAATAATAATAATAATACAAATCGGCGCCCAAAAATACCGATTTCCGATTGTTATGAAAACTTGAAATCAGCCCTAATTAATCGGCCATTCCAATTAATCTGTTGACCTCAAGTCTAGGCCCTATACAGTTCATTCAGAAAGTATTTACACCCCTTGACTTTTTCCACATTTTGTTGTGTTACAGCCTGAATTTAAAATGTATTAAATTGAAATGTTGTATCACTGTCCAGTGGCCTACACACAATAATACCCCATAATGTCAAGGTGGAATTATGTTTTATTTGATGTATTCAACCCTTTTGTTATGGCCTAAATATGTTCAGGAGTAAAGATTTGCTTATCAAGTCACATAATAAATTGCATGGACTCTGTGTGCCTCGCAAAGAATGGCACCTAAGGGCCTCCCGGGTGGCGCAGTGGTCTAAGGCACCAGAGATTCTGGCTTCGCGGCTGGCTTCTGGGTTGGATGTGCATTGTGTCAAGAAGCAGTGCAGCTGGGCCTCCCGGGTGGCACAGTGGTTAAGGGCGCTGTACTGCAGCGCCAGCTGTGCCACCAGAGACCCTGGGTTCGCGCCCAGGCTCTGTCGTAACCGGCCGTGACCAGGAGGCACAATTGGCCTAGCGTCGTCCGGGTTAGCGAGGGCTTGGCCGGTAGGGATATCCTTGTCTCATCGCGCACCAGCGACTCCTGTGGCGGGCCGGGCGCAGTGCGCGCTAACCAAGGTTGCCAGGTGCACGCACTGTGTTTCCTCCGACACATTGGTGCAGGAGGATGCGCGCTGTATTATTAAGAAGCAGTGCGGCTTGGTTGGGTTGTGTATTGGAGGACGCATGACTTTCAACCTTCGTCTCTCCCGAGCCCGTATGGGAGTTGTAGCGATGAGACAAGATAGTAGCTACTAAAACAATTGGATGCCACAAAATTGGGGAGAAATTGGGGAGAAAGGGGTCAAATTCAAAAAACAAAACAAAAAAAAGAGGCAGTGCAGCTTGGTTGTGTTTGTGTTGTGTTGTGTTTCGGAGGACTCTCTGCCTCTTCCGAGGACCTTTGCCTCTCCTGAGTTGCGATCAATGCCGCTGAGTGGATCAAGAGTTGACATCTTCTGATAAGTGTGGGGGACCTCCTTCATGGTTACGTTACTGACCACAGGACATATGTGTGTACCCATTGGCTATACAGGACTACACTACAGATAGAGGGTGAGTGAAGACCCTTTTGAGGGATGACCGACCTGGAGGCATCGACAGTGGGGGAACCCCCTCCCCCGTATATGATCTTCCTCCTGGTTTTCTTCTTCTTCATCACTGGCCTCCTGGGCTTCCTGGTCTGCCACCTGCTGAAGAAGAAGGGCTACCGTTGCAGGACTGGGGAGGAGGAGGACGATGAGGAGTGTGAGCAGAAACTGGGACCAGACAAGAATGGTAGGTATCTACCAGGGTCTGTCAGAGTGTGTTTACATATACTGTATATTGGCTTTTGATCTATCCATTGATGTCAAATCAAATCAAATCTTATTGGTCACATACACACATTTAGCAGATGTTATGGCAGGTGTAGCGAAATGCTTGTGTTCTTAACTCCGACAGTGCTGTAGTATCTAACAATTCACAACAATACAAACATCTAAAATTATAAGAATGGAATTAAGAAATATATATATATATATATATATATATATATATATATATATATATATACAAAAAATGTTGGAGTTGCAATGATTAAAATACAGTAGAATAGAATACAGTATCCAGAGGTGGTATCATTGCCGACAACCTTCACACACACACACACACACACACACACACACACACACACACACACACACACACACACACACACACACACACACACACACACACACACACACACACACTGTGGTTACAGTAGGCTAACATATGTCAATGGCTTTAGGAACAGTAGTAACATCAGGCAGGATTTAGGCTACTAACTGCCTAGCCAGTTGTAGCTCAATCTTGGGTGCAATGATCACATTCCCACACTGACTGTGTGGAGGCTCATTGAATTAATGTTACGTTAGCCAACATGCTACACTAGCAAAGTTATGAATGATATAGCTGTCGGCTATATTAGCTACGACTTAGCGTTCTTTGTGCAGCTTCAAATGTCGAACAAAGTTGGAAGTTGTTGCGCCTCCGTCTGTCATTTTCTTCCCGCATGTTCTGCAAGTTGCAATATGTTTTTGTTATATCCAAAAATAATACTTTTTGGTGTCATCTTTCCAAGCGCTCCATCTGAATTCACCCGCCAACGTTCCTCTGCGCTGCCACGCGCAACTCTTTCTCAGCTGGCACAATTTGATTGGCTGCTGTCTGATTCAAACTGTAATCCGTTAAATGAAAAGTTGATGCGCTGCACTTTTTTTTAGTAGCATCATTTTTTATATTTGGGTTTGGGGAGGGTATCAAGTCAGTTCGAGTCAAAAGGCTCAAGTCCAAGTTAAGTCACGAGTCATTGGTGTTAAAGTCAAAGTCAAGTTGCAAGTCATGATATTTGTGACTTGAGTCTGACTCGAGTCCAAGTCATGTGACTCGATTCCACACCTCTGGTAATACATATGAAATGAGTAAAGCAGTATGTTAACATTATTAAAGTGACTAATATTCTAATATTAAAGTGACCAGTGATTCCATGTCAAAGTACATGGGGCAGCAGCCTCTAAGATGCAGGGTTGAGTAGCCAGGTGGTAGCCGTGAAGGCTATTTAACAGACTGATGGCCTTGAGATAGAAGCTGTCTTTCAGTCTCTAGGTCCCAGCTTTGATGCACCTGTACTGACCTCGCCTTCTAGATGGTAGTGGGGTGAACAGGCCTTGGCTCAGGTGGTTGTTGTCCTTGATTATCTTTTTGGCCTTCCTGTGACATCAGCTGCTGTAGGTGTCCTAGAGGGCAGGCAGTGTGCACACAGTGATGCGTTGTGCAGACCTCACTACCCTCTGGAAAGCCTTACAGTTGGGCGGTGCAGTTTGCGTACCAGGTGGTGATACAGCCTGACAGGATGCTCTCAATTGTGCATCTGTAAAAGTTTGTGAGGTTCTTAGGGGCCAAGACAAATTTCTTCAGCCTCCTGAGTTTGAAGAGCCGCTGTTGCGCCACCTTCACCACACTGTCTGTGTGGGTGGACCATTTCAGTTTGTCAGGGATGTGTATGCCGAGGAACTTGAAGCTTTCCACCTTCTCCACTGCGGTCCCGTCGATGTGGATAGGGGAGTGCTCCCTCTGCTGTTTCCTGAAGTCCACGATCAGCTCCTTCGTTTTGTTTACGTTGAGGGAGAAGATATTTTCCTGGCACCACTCCACCAGGGCCCTCACCTCCTCCCTGTAGGTTGTTTTGTCATTGTTGGTAATCAGGCCTGTCGTCTGCAAACTTGATGATTGAGTTGGAGGCGTGTGTGGCAATGCAGTCATAGGTGAACAGGGAGTACAGGAGGAGGCTTAGCATGCACCCTTGTGGGGCCCCTGTGTTGAGGATCTGCGAAGTGGAGGTGTTGTTTCCTTCCTTCACAACCTGGGGACAGGTCGTCAGGAAGTCCAGGACCCAGTTGCACAGGGCGGGGTTCAGACCCAGGGCCCCAAGCTTAATGATGAGCTTGGAGGGTACTATGGTGTTTAAGGCTAAGCTATAGTCAATGAACAGACCGAGAGCCCACAGTCCTTGGGACCAGTGGTACTGTGTTATCCTCAAAACGGGAAAATAAGGTGTTTAGCTTGTCCGGGGGCAAGACGTCAGGGTCCGCGACATGGCTGGTTTTCCCTTTGTAACCTGTGATTATCTATTGACCCTCACCACATACGTCTCGTGTCTGAGTCGTTGATTTGCGACTCTATGTACTAACGTTTTCCCTGTTTGATTGCCTTGTTTTTCGGACATGTCTGTCAGCAGGAAACTGTACTCTTTATGTTAGAGGATGTTATTTCAGCTTGAATTAAATTCAGTCCAATGTAACCACTGAACACTCACAAAGAAGTCATATTTCCCATATTGAATTAGTGTTTATTTAATGGGTACTTGAAAACCATTGGCCTCAGTGGAAGTAAACAACTTTAAAGGAAGTAGAATCTCGTGGAAGCATACAAACAAACAGAAATATGCTCCTTTCATTGAAGTAAGGAAAAACGGTCCAGGTCAATAACTTTGAGAATTTCCTTTAATAATCTTGAATGATGATGAAGCACGCTTGGGGGCAAGCTGCTTCGTCAGATAAGTTTTCATATATTACAGATGATGAAGAAGAGGAAAATCAAGACACCGTTGAACAAATCCTGAAGTGCATCATTGAAAATGAAGGCAATAACTTAATAGATACTACATTTTATCAATACCTTTGGCACTTAAATACTGCAATTTAAATTGTGCTTAGCAAAAGTGTGTAATGTTTGTGTTCTACCTTCTAGCTAACATGGAAGCCTTCAAGGATATGCTAGGAAAACAGGATATATGTCAACATCATGATCCTAGGTACGTATTGCTAAGATCAATTTTTATTTTACTTAGTTATAATGTATTTTTGTGTATGTAGATTTACATTCACCTTGTCTTACTCCAGCGTGTTATCACCTTTGGTGAAAGTATTTTAGTGCAGAGCTAAGGTTACTTCGTAACAGCACCAACTCCTCTCAAGTAATTATACTCCTACTTTATTTCTCTCTGGAACAAACCAGTATTTCTGTGGTACATAATGCATATGGTTTAAATGCAGGTCTCCTGTACTGTACTACAGGGATTCCACCTGCTTTAGGCTGTTGTGTTTTCAGAGAGGCCACAACAATGGGTGTAGCCTACATTTCTATGTGCCTGTGGCAGTCATGAAGTCAGTGTATTGTGTGGCTTGTATTTATGCTGGGACTAGCGGGTAGCTATGGAGTGGGGTGCCCAGCCCCTCTGTTCCTGCGCGATGCAGTGTGTCCTTGGGCTATCTGTCCCATGGGGTCACCTGGCTTAATGTTGTCTTGGTCTCAGCAGCTCTGTTATGGGATCTAGGCCCGTAACCACAAAGTGTCTCAGAGTAGGAGTGCTGATCTAGGATCTGTCCATACAATCTGATTTATTTTGAACTTAAACTCTTACTCTGAGACTCTTTGTGGATACAGGACCTGATCTTTACTGCCTTGTTGTGAGGCAAAGAGACAAATAGTCTCCCTCCATAGTATGCTGTTACTGCACTCAACCAACGTGCTTCTCCTTACATCCATATCAAGCATTCTAGGGAGAGCTGATCGAGGGCATTCTAGGTAGAGATGATCGAGGGCATTCTAGGTAGAGCTGATCGAGGGTATTCTAGAGAAACACACCCAGTGGTGTGCTGTGATAATATAACTGTGATGTGCTACTAGTATATTGGAGAGATTTATGCTTGTTAATTAGATCCATGTTCTTACTTGGCACCTCTAGGGTGAGGGTTTTAGTGTTCCTGTCTGTTTACCAAGATAGCGCTCTCAGACTGACAGCAGCCTACAGGGCCGTGGCGTTCGTTGGTATTCTTCCCACACTGTCCTCTCTCAGCCAGCTACAGCAGCAGTACAGCTACAGTACTCCCCAGAGATTCTGCAGTCCTGATGGGAGGGAGGTCACAGACAGAGGCGGCCAGAGAGGGGAACAGAGGGACTGATGGATCACACTAGAGACTCTTATTTCACAGGCAGACTACAACAAATATGCTACTATAAACCAGATGCTTAGAAATGACGTTTAGATGCTTAGAAAGATGTTTTTGGAAGTTTTTGCTTAGTCATGGTCTAGAGTGTTTCCCAGACACGCTCCTCGGGACCCCAAGGGGTGCATGGTTTTGTTTTTGCCCTAGCACTACACAGTTGATTCAAATAATCAACTAAACATTGAGCTTTGATTAATTGAATCAGCTGTGTAGCGCTAGGACAAAAACCTAGGACCCCTTGCGGTCTCCAGGACCGATTTTGGAAAAGGAATGGAAAATAAACATGCCTGACTGAATAGGTATTTCATTGTCTTTCCAAAAGATTACTGCGCAAAGAGAGCCTGGGGGGTATTCCACCTCATCACCACACAGTGCACTCTGGCGCCCAGCTCGACCATAAGTCCTGCACACTCTGTGTGCAAGGGCGGTCCAAGAAGGCCCGCCGCCTGAGCCGTGTGCCTCGGACCAATAAGCCCAGAACGCCAGGAGAGAGGAGAGAGTCCACAGTGTTCGCTGTGGGAAGGTGAGTCACACTGAACGGGTGTTTGACAACACAATACATTCATCTTTATTTATTTAATTAGTTTTTGCCTGGTAACCCATTAACACATTTGTAGTCTCTCTAGTTACACTACTTTGTGTTTTCTAATGTGATTTAGGATTCAGAGAATTCAGAGGCCTTTGTGTTTGTGTTTAAGTACTTTACATGTGTACGGTTATGCTATCTAGGGTTCTCATCGTGGTGATGTACAGTACTATCTGATGTCCGTATACCTACAGGTTCCGAGTCACCCACATGGACAAGAAGGATCAGGGGTCTGGCGACCAGTTGGACCAATCGGAGGCCCTGGATAGTGAGAAGGGGGATGAGGAGGACCCCCAGAGGAAGGAGGGGTACAACCTGCAGAGCATGTTCAAAGATGTCAAAACAGAGACCACAAATGGTGTGGTGGCCACCGCGGCCAAGCGGAAGAAGAGTCTAGTTCTGTTCTCGCTGCGCAGAGGCAGTGATCCAGTGGGGGTCAAAGTGTCACTGAGCCAGCCCGTGGTGGAAGAGGAACCCCTCTTCAATGATCCGTTGAAGACTGCTCCAGTGCAGACCTCCAGCCCTGTGAAGGCCCTGTCGTCCCAGCCCAGCATGGGCTCTGCTGCACCTGACGACACTGAGATGGCCCCTGTTAAGATGTCCCCCACTAGGGTCACTTTTATAGTGTCCCCCACAGAGGCTCCCGAACCGATCTCTCCCAACACGAGTCCAGCAGGAGTTTCCCCCCTAACGCCCCCGGTACAAGAATCCCCCATCACCACCCCAGTACAAGTCACCCCCGTGACCCCTGAAATATTCCCCCTTACCCCAGGCTCCCCTACTAACCTTGCCCCTAGCCCCTTAAATGTCTCCCCTGCCACTTCCCCTGTACAAGCCCACCCTACCCCTGTACAAGCCTCCCCTACCCCTGTAAAAGTCTCCCATACCCCTGTACAAGCCTCCCCTACCCCTGTACAAGCCTCCCCTACCCCTGTACAAGCCTCCCATACCCCTGTACAAGCCTCCCATACCCCTAACCCTGTACAAGCCTCCCCTAACCCTGTACAAGCCTCCCCTACCACTGCCCCCTTAAATCTCTCCCCTGCCCTGTCCTCCAGAATGGTGTCCCCCTCCCCTAACTCCTTAAATCTCTCCCCTTCCCTGTCCTCCAGAAAAGTGTCCTCCAATACTACTCCTTTAAATTTCTCCCCCACCCCTACCCCCACTCAAGTCTCCCCTGCCCTGTCCTCCAGAAAAGTGTCCTCCAATACTACTCCTTTAAATCTCTCCCCCACCCCTACCCCCACGCAAGTCTCCCCTGCCCTGTCCTCCAGAAAAGTGTCCTCCAATACTACTCCTTTAAATCTCTCCCCCACCCCTACCCCCACGCAAGTCTCCCCTGCCCTGTCCTCCAGAAAAGTGTCCTCCAATACTACTCCTTTAAATCTCTCCCCCACCCCTACCCCCACGCAAGTCTCCCCTGCCCTGTCCTCCAGAAAAGTGTCCTCTAATACTACTCCTTTAAATCTCTCCCCCACCCCTACCCCCACGCAAGTCTCCCCTGCCCTGTCCTCCAGAAAAGTGTCCTCCAATACTACTCCTTTAAATCTCTCCCCCACCCCTACCCCCATGCAAGTCTCCCTGCCCTGTCCTCCAGAAAAGTGTCCTCCAATACTACTCCTTTAAATCTCTCCCCCACCCCTACCCCCACGCAAGTCTCCCCTGCCCTGTCCTCCAGAAAAGTGTCCTCCAATACTACTCCTTTAAATCTCTCCCCCACCCCTACCCCCACGCAAGTCTCCCCTGCCCTGTCCTCCAGAAAAGTGTCCTCCAATACTACTCCTTTAAATCTCTCCCCCACCCCTACCCCCATGCAAGTATCCCCTGCCCTGTCCTCCAGAAATGCCTCCCCTGCCCTGTCCTCCAGAAAAGTCTCCCCTACCCCCTTAATGGTGTCCCCTATAGCTCCTCATAGCATTCTAAGTAATACTACTACTTTAGTCAAGGTGGAACAAACCTCACCCTCCTCCTCTCCGTTCACGACCTCAGCCACAGCCACCATGAAAGGGCCAGAACACAAGGCAGACAGCCTTGCTAGGTTTAAGGCCGACAAAGTCTCTCCCACTGTGGCCACTGTGAAAATCTCCCCCACCGTGGACCACATGAAAGTCTCCGCCACCATGACTCCAACAAAAGTCTGCCCCTCCAGTGGAAGCCCTCTCGAGAACAAGCTGGAGGTGGGTAGTGTTGCCATAGTCAACGCCAGTCCTGACAGTCAGCGGGAAGTCTCTGTGGTGTGTATGGCTGATGTGGTGAAGGGGGAGAAGGAGGACCCTGCTGTGGCCCAGAGCCCCCCAGAGGAGGAGAAGGAGGACGAGGTGGAGATGGAGGACATAAAGAACTGTCGGGTCAGCCAGGAGGAGGAGGGAGTGTCTCTGAAGGAGAAGAGGAGATCAGTACACAGTCAGCATAAGTGGTGAGAGAGAGAGAGAGAGAGAGAGAGAGAGAGAGAGAGAGAGAGAGAGAGAGAGAGAGAGAGAGAGAGAGAGAGAGAGAGAGAGAGAGAGAGAGAGAGAGAGAGAGAGAGAGAGAGAGAGAGAGAGAGAGAGAGAGAGAGAGAGAGAGAGAGAGAGAGAGAGAGAGAGAGAGAGAGAGACTGTCCACGCCCCACTGTGACAAGGACAAATGGATATATAGCAATACTACGGAGGTAAACCAACCAGGCCATGTCAAAACTCAACTGAGTACACCATGCCAGGCTGGCTGAGACTGTCTGGCACCAACTGTGAAGTGACATGGCTTCAAAATGACAAGGCTGTAATTCATCCAGATGGATTGATCTTAAACACTTGCATAATGTGACTAACAGCACGGCTATAATACTACTCCTTTTATAACCAGACAGTGCAAGCCCAGGCCTCACAGACTACACCAACAACAATCAACTATACCACCAACAACAATCAACTATACCCCCAACAACAATCAACTATACCCCCAACAACAATCAACTATATCCCCAACAACAATCAACTATATCCCCAACAACAATCAACTATATCCCCAACAACAATCAACTATATCCCCAACAACAATCAACTATACCGTATCGTAGAATGTATGCACACATGACTGTAAGTCGCTTTGGATAAAAGCGTCTGCTAAATGGCATATATATATATATACCCCCAACAACAATCAACTATATCCCCAACAACAATCAACTATATCCCCAACAACAATCAACTATATCCCCAACAACAATCAACTACACCCCCAACAACCATCAACTATACCCCCAACAACCATCAACTATACCACCAACAACAATCAACTATACCCCCAGCAACAATCAACTATACCCCCAACAACAATCAACTACACCCCCAGCAACAATCAACTATACCCCCAACAACAATCAACTACACCCCCAACAACCATCATCTATACCCCCAACAATCAACTACACCCCCAACAACCATCATCTATACCCCCAACAACAATCAACTATACCCCCAACAACAATCAACTATATCCCCAACAACAATCAACTATATCCCCAACAAGCATATATATATATATACCCCCCCAACAACAATCAACTATATCCCCAACAATCAACTATATCCCCAAAAACAATCAACTATATCCCCAACAACAATCAACTACACCCCCAACAACCATCAACTATACCAACAACCATCAACTATACCACCAACAATCAACTATACCCCCCCAACAACAATCAACAACACTACACCCCCAGCAACAATCAACTATACCCCCAACAACAATCAACTACACCCCCAACAACCATCATCTATACACCCCCAACAACCATCAATCTATACCCCCAACAACAATCAACTACACCCCCAACAACCATCATCTATACCCCCAACAACAATCAACTATACCCCCAACAACAATCAACTATACCCCCAACAACAATCAACTATACCCCCAACAACAATCAACTATATCCCCAACAACAATCAACTATATCCCCAACAACAATCAACTACACCCCCAACAACCATCAACTATACCCCCAGCAACAATCAACTATATCCCCAAAAACAATCAACTATATCCCCAACAACAATCAACTACACCCCCAACAACCATCAACTATATCCCCAACAACCATCAACTATACCCCCAACAACCATCATCTATACCCCCAACAACAATCAACTATACCCCCAACAACAATCAACTATACCCCCAACAACAATCAACTACACCCCCAACAACCATCAACTATATCCCCAACAACAATCAACTACACCCCCAACAACCATCAACTATACCCCCAACAACAATCAACTATACCCCCAACAACCATCATCTATACCCCCAACAACAATCAACTATACCCCCAGCAACAATCAACTATACCCCCAACAACAATCAACTACACCCCCAACAACAATCAGCTATACCCCCAACAACCATCAACTATACCCCTAACAACCATCAACTATACCCCCAACAACCATCAACTATACCCCCAACAACCATCAACTATACCCCCAACAACCACCGTGTAAGTCGACCAAGAGAAAACAATGGGTAATATCGGTGTAGCCTAGCTACTTGTCAGTCTGTTCTGTAACTCTACTACATACTATGGAATTAGAGGCAGAAACTGCCTCTGAGTAGGTTAACTCCAGGTTTTGATGTAGTCACCACTGGCTGTTTCTCTACCTATACAACCACATGCTTCCCAAGTCATCTTGCAAATCAGTGGACCCATTTTGGTCCGCTAAAATGTTACCAGGGGCTCGATTCAATCTATTTCAGCGAAGTTCAGGTAACAAAGTCGACAAATGCAGCCTTTACATTTAATTTGCGTTATAGCACTGAACTTCAGCAATACGGATTCAATTGAACCTTGTCCCAAGTGTCATTTAGGACATATTATCATCAAGGGTATTGATATAGCCCAAAATAATTAATCTATCTGAGCTTCTAGATTCTAGCATGTGGATACACTGTCTGTGTAGACTAATAGACTGAGAGACCAAAAGTCCGTCTTAGATCACTTTGAAACATCTATTCTTCCATTGACTCAGCTGTGTCCAATCTTATTAAGTTCTTCTGTGTACAGTGGGACAGAAGTTTCCCTGCCCTGAGAAATGTTGTGCTGGGTATGGTACAGTGGGACAGAAGTCTCCCTGCCCTGAGAAATGTTGTGCTGGGTATGGTACAGTGGGACAGAAGTCTCCCTGCCCTGAGAAATGTTGTGCTGGGTATGGTACAGTGGGACAGAAGTCTCCCTGCCCTGAGAAATGTTGTGCTGGGTATGGTACAGTGGGACAGAAGTCTCCCTGCCCTGAGAAATGTTGTGCTGGGTATGGTACAGTGGGACAGAAGTCTCCCTGCCCTGAGAAATGTTGTGCTGGGTATGGTACAGTAACGTGATACAGAGGATAGTTATGTCACTTTTCATATTCTCAGAGAAAACTAAAAAAACTAAAGCTAGTCCTTAACCAACCGTAAAAAATACTCCAAAATGTTACAGTCTGAATAGTGCTTTTAGCTACTGACTTTAGAATGTATGTTTACGGTACTGGAAAATGTTATGTTGTTTACTTGGAAGCATACAGTAGCAGCGTACACGCTTAAGTCTTATTCATATAGAAACCATAGGCCAGCACTGCAGTTAATAAATATACATCATTAGGATGGTATTTTATCTGTAGTGGTCATTTGTTTTGTGTCAGGATGGCTTCAATATACCCACTGGACTACATAATAATGTGTAGTCCTGGATAGAAACATATACTTCCAGGGTTGTATTTACTAGGAACCAAACAGAAGCAATTTGGTTGAAACAGGGAGGGACCTACCTGATTTGTCCAATAAGAAATGCTTGTTTTTGTTTTCTGTTGCAAAACATTTGCTATGGTGTATCATAATGAATAGGACCCTGATCCATAGTAGTGAACAGTGTTTCTCTCAAAGACATACAACACCTCTTCTCACTCGTTGACTCCAATTCATTATTGCTGCACTTCATCATTTTAACAAAGAACCAATGGGATTTCAGTGTGATATGATGTTCAATGTCAACAGGGCATTAAGGCTGTGTTAATTTTTTTGCACAACAGATATTTCCTTATTAGCCAGAGAATTCGGTTTTAGCCATACGATGACAATATTCCTGAGTTGAATTTGAATTATGGAAATGATGTGAAACTCTTGATACCAGATTATTTCATCTAGTTTTGCTTGAAACTGATCTGTTTTCATTTACTACAGATGCATAGCACTTTGAAAATGCTTTTTTATTTTTATTTAACTAGGCAGTTAAGAACAACTTATTATTTACAATGACGGCCTACTCCAGCCAAACCCTGACAACACTGGGCCAATTGTGCACCACCCTATGGGACTCCCAATTACGGCTGGATGTGATGTAGTCTGGATTCAAACCAGGTACTGCAGTGACATCTCTTGTACTGTGATGCAGTGTCTTAGACCACTGCGCCACTAGGGAGCCCCAACCTTGTAGAGATAGTATCAACATTGAAAATATTATAAAACGCAATAAAGAACAGCTAACAAAATGGCGTTTATATGCATTAGACATGTTTACTTTAATATACATCATAGATGTGAAATGGTCAAGAAATCAAAAGCTGACTACTGTATATATCTGACTGTATGTCACAGTCATAAATGTTTCACCAGCGAACAGTACTGTAACTCCATATGTGAATGGTACTATATCTGGTTATAGCTCTGCGAAGCACAGAATATGACTGATTTCAATGAAGATTTCATGTTTTCAAATTAACTGGCAAACAAAAGCACACCAAAGTATTCTTTTTGTGGATTCGAAGGAATCGTCACATACAGGAATCAAAGGAATCGTCACATACAGGAATCGAAGGAATCGTCACATACAGGAATCGAAGGAATCGTCACATACAGGAATCGAAGGAATCGTCACATACAGGAATCGAAGGAATCGTCACATACAGGAATCGAAGGAATCGTCACATACAGGAATCGAAGGAATCGTCACATACAGGAATCGAAGGAATCGTCACATACAGGAATCGAAGGAATCGTCACATACAGGAATCGAAGGAATCGTCACATACAGGAATCGAAGGAATCGTCACATACAGGAATTGTTTCCTGTATGTGTTACCAGGATGTGGTCTCCTCTGCTGGTCATGGCTGCTACATGCATTATCAGTTCACAGTAATGATCTAACTCCTTAGTCTTACACTGTGTCCATTGAGTGTAAAATATATTTAAATGTGTTTGTAATGGCCTTAGAATCATATATTGCATGTGTCTTCATTGACCGAAGCTGGAAATAACTCATGAGGAAAACATGTATATTATATGCATACTATTAATCAACAACCTGATGATTTGAGTCATCTCAAATGTGAAAATGCAGCTGTACAATGAACAATTCTTAAGGAATCAAACTAAGTATATATTAAAGCTATGCATTTGACCTTTGTTGTTCGTATGACTAATTGTTGAGGTGGACTTAACCCAATGTGGTACTGTTAGAGCATTTCGTTCTCATACTTCAACCATCCTGTCATTCTGAGGTAAGATATTAACAAGCACAAACACACCAGGAAGATTGTTTAATACATCTCAGTGTCCATGTTTGATTCTGGTTCTCATGGAAATAGAACATGACATGTAGAATATGGTTTACTACTGTATAATTAATACAGTGCATTATATGAGGTTTACTACTGTATAATTAATACAGTGCATTATATGAGGTTTACTACTGTATAATTAATACAGTGCATTATATGAGGTTTACTACTGTATAATTAATACAGTGCATTATATGAGGTTTACTACTGTATAATTAATACAGTGCATTATATGAGGTTTACTACTGTATAATTAATACAGTGCATTATATGAGGTTTTACTACTGCATTATATAGTTTACTACTGTATAATTAATACAGTGCTGTATAATTATACAGTGCATTATATGGTTTACTACTGTATAATTAATACAGTGCATTATATGAGGTTTACTACTGTATAATTAATACAGTGCATTATATGAGGTTTACTACTGTATAATTAATACAGTGCATTATATGAGGTTTACTACTCTAGAATTAATACAGTATATTATCATGCAAGCAAAAAAAAGCATCAGGCACAAGCTTATTTGAACTGCAATACTGAACATTTAATTCTACAGGATCTCAAATAACCCTGTATCTTATCATACGCAAATTATAAACATCACTTCCTACAAGATAGTTTAATACTTCTGGTGAATGATGTCCCTGAAGCTCAGAGACAGATGAATCCATGTTTTTTGACATATTATCACATAAACAATACAAGAATACTAACTTTCAAAAATAGTGTAGCCTGTCAGGAAGAGACAAAGCTCACCTGGTAGCTACATACTGTACAAGTCCCGGTGAGGGTGTGCACCACCAGACTCTCCTGTGGTGTCCACTCTGTCTCTTCTGAACACTCCCCCACACATGCTTCCTCAGGGCATGGGGGAGTGTCTCTGAGTCGGGGGAAGAGGGGGAGCCCTTGTCTGGGACAACAAAACAATGAATAAAGACAGACAAACAGATGAAACGCTTCAAAAGAGACTGAATGTGGTTATACAAAACATTCTAACTACAGTAATAGTGCATTTTGAGCTTTAGAGAGGGCATTCAGCAGATCAACTGAAAATATTTAAGAGCATGTTCACGCTTACGGAGCATAATATAATGGCTGAAAAACTGAGCCACCTCGCTTTATGCACCAAAATTCAATGAAGATGATAGGACACCACAAAAAAAGGATTTAAGAAAATGAGGAAGTGGCACAAACCCTGCCCAGCTCTACCCAGCCGTACCCAGCCCATCTCTACCCAGCCCTATCCAGCTCTGTCCTACCCAGCCACCCCACCCCTACCCATCTTTACCCATCCCTACCCCACCCAGCCCAGCACTGCCCTGCCACACCCCGCCCTGTCCTACCCAGCCCTGCCCAGACCTGCTCTACCCATCCCTACCCAGACCTACCTATATCTACCCAGCCCTAAGCATCTCTACCAAGCCCTGTCCAGACCTACACAGCCCTGTCCAGGCCTACACAGCCCTGTCCAGACCTACACAGCCCTGCCCAGGCCTACACAGCCCTGCCCATGCCTACACAGCCCTGCCCAGACCTACACAGCCCTGTCCAGACCTACACAGCCCTGTCCAGGCCTACACAGCCCTGCCCAGGCCTACACAGCCCTGCCCAGGCCTACACAGCCCTGCCCAGGCCTACACAGCCCTGCCCAGGCCTACACAGCCCTGTCCAGACCTACACAGCCCTGCCCAGGCCTACACAGCTCAGCCCCACCCAACCCTACCCAGCCCTGCCCAGCCCTACCCCGTCCTACCCAGTCCTACCCAACACTACCCAGTCCTACTCAAAACTACCCAGTCCTACCCAGTCTGACTCAAAACTACCCAGTACTACCCAAAACTACCCAGTCCTACCCCGCCCTAATCAACACTACCCAGTCCTACTAAACACTACCCAGTCCTACTAAACACTACCCAGTCCTACCCAGCCCTAATCAACACTACCCAGCCCTACTCAACACTACCCAGTCCTACCCAACACCACCCAGTCCTACCCAGCCCTACTCAAAACTACCCAGTCCTAATTAACACTACCCAGCCGAACCCATCCCTACCCAACACTACCCAGCCATACTCAACAGTACCCAGTCCTATCCATCCCTACCCAGTCCTACTCAACACTACCCAGTCCTAATCAACACTACCCAGTCCTAATCAACACTACCCAGCCGAACCCAGCCCTACCCAACCCTACCCCGTCCTACCCAGCCATACTCAACACTACCCAGACCTAACCAGCCCTACCCAGTCCTACTCAACACTAACCAGTCCTACTCAACACTGCCCAGCCCAACCTTACTCAGCCCTGCTCAACACTACCCAGTCCAACCCAGCCATACTCAACCCTACCCAGTCCTACCCAACACTACCCAGACCTACCGAGCCCTACTCAAAACTACCCAGTCCTAATCAACACTACCCAGCCCTACTCAACACTACCCAGTCCTACCCAGCCATACTCAACACTACCCATCCCTACCCAGCCCTACTCAACACTACCCAGTCCTACTCAACACTACCCAGCCCAACACTACCCAGCATTACTCAACACTACCAAGCCCTACCCAGCCCAACCCTACTCAAAGCTACCCAGTCCCACCCAGCCATACTCAAAACTACCCAGTCCTACCCAGCCATACTCAACACTACCCAGCCCAACCCTACTCAACCCTACCCAGCCCTACTCAACACTACCCAGCCCAACCCTACCCAGCCCTACTCAACACTACCCAGTCCTACCCAGCCATACTCAACACTACCCAGCCCTACTCAAAACTACCCAGTCCTAATTAACACTACCCAGCCAAACCCATACCTACCCAACACTACCCAGTCCTACCAAGCCCTACTCAACACTACCCAGTCCTACCCAGTCCAGTCCAACCCTACCCAGCCCTACTCAACACTACCCAGCCCTACTCAACACTACCCAGTCCTACCCAGCCCTACTCAACACTACCCAGTCCTACCCAGCCCTACTCAACACTACCCAGTCCTTCCCTACCCAGCCGTACCCAACACTACCCAGTCCCACCCAGCCCTACTCAACACTACCCAGTCCCACCCAGCCCTACTCAACACTACCCAGTCCTACCCAGCCTTACTCAACACTACCCAGCCCAACCCTACCCAGCCCTATCAAATCCTACTCAGCACTACCAATTCCTACACAGCCCTACCCAAACCTAACCAGACCTACCAGGTCTTACCCAGTTCTACCCATCCCTCCCCATCCCTGCCCTACCCACTCCTAACCAACCCTACCCAGCCCTATCCTGTCCTGCCCAGTCCTACCATTTCCTACACAGCCCTACCCAGCCCAAGCCAAATCTTCCCAGTCTTACCCAGTACTACCCATCCCTCCCCAGCTCTACCCTACTCACCCCTACCCAGCCCCTCCCTACCCATGCCTACCCACCCTACCCAGCCCAGCCCTACCCAGCCCAGACCTACCCAGCCCAGCCCTGACCTATCCAGCCCCTACCTAACCAGCCCTACCCAGCCCCTCCCTACCCACCCTACCCATTCCTACCCAGCCCCTCCCTACCCACCCTACCCAGCCCTGCCCTACCCAGCCCCTCCCTACCCACCCTACCCAGTCCTACCCTGCCCCTCCCTACCCAGTCCATCCCTACCCTGCCGAGCCCCTCCCTACCCACCCTGCCCAGCCCCTCCCTACCCAGCCCTGCCCTACCCAGCCCTAGTCCAGTCTACATACCGGTCGTATTCTTCCAGCTGAGAGGTCAGGTGAGCTGCGTGTGCTGCCTGCACTCTCTGAGAGGATGTGAGAGAAAACAAGGCCAGATACACAGTGTTCAGAGAAAAGAAAAGGAACAAAACAGTGCGTGTACTGTACATTGTTAATGAAGACTACTGTGTTTCTAACAGTGCGCTTACTGTACATTGTTAATGAAGACTACTGTGTTTCTAACAGTGTGTGTACTGTACATTGTTAATGAAGACTACTGTGTTTCTAACAGTGCGCTTACTGTACATTGTTAATGAAGACTACTGTGTTTCTAACAGTGTGTGTACTGTACATTGTTAATGAAGACTACTGTGTTTCTAACAGTGTGTGTACTGTACATTGTTAATGAATACTACTGTGTTTCTAACAGTGCGCTTACTGTACATTGTTAATGAAGACTACTGTGTTTCTAACAGTGCGCTTACTGTACATTGTTAATGAAGACTACTGTGTTTCTAACAGTGCGCTTACTGTACATTGTTAATGAAGACTACTGTGTTTCTAACAGTGCGTGTACTGTACATTGTTAATGAAGACTACTGTGTTTCTAACAGTGCGCTTACTGTACATTGTTAATGAAGACTACTGTGTTTCTAACAGTGCGTGTACTGTACATTGTTAATGAAGACTACTGTGTTTCTAACAGTGCGCTTACTGTACATTGTTAATGAAGACTACTGTGTTTCTAACAGTGCGTGTACTGTACATTGTTAATGAAGACTACTGTGTTTCTAACAGTGTGTGTACTGTACATTTTTTATGAAGACTACTGTGTTTCTAACAGTGAGTGTACTGTACATTGTTAATGAAGACTACTGTGTTTCTAACAGTGCGTGTACTGTACATTGGTTTTCTGTGATGACTGAGAGTTTATCCCCACCTGCCCTGCTGTCTGACAGGCTCTGTGATTTCAGTGAGAAAGAAGCCTGCAACCTGTCCTCCGGGTCCTTAGGGGGCGTACTGTTTACAGACCAGGACCCAGGGCCAGATGAGAAGCAGAGGAGACTGCAGGGGGTTCCAGAAATAGGGATGGGTGGAGAGAATGGAGGAAGAGTGGGGGTGGGAAGGCTCTGCAGAATTAAATGTAGAAACAATGGGAATTCAGATCATGAAAATAATAGTAATCCCCTTGAGAATGCAGAGTTTTTTTAACAGACTCCAAATTCTATCTGCAGAGTTGAATCTTCTATCACTTGACTAGTCTTATGGAATGTGTTGTACAGTATTATACCACAAGGTGGCACACTTCACAAATAGACCTCATCCATACTGTATGTTCAAAGCTTTCTTTCTCATCACTCCATGTATGTTTTGAGTCCAGGTACATTTGACAACAAAGTGTCATTCAGAGGGTAAACCAGATCTCTCACCTCCTCTTCCTCCTCTTTCTCCCCGTCCCCCAGCAGCTCCACCACCAGAGAAGGAAAGACCCCCAAGCGTCCGTCCAGCTCTCCCTCCCAGAAGCCGTCGTCAACCTCCCCCTGGCGGCAGCGCAGCAGCCTAATGACCGCCCCTTCTGGGAAGGACAGCTCCTCTGGACCCTGGCCCTGGTACTCAAACAGAGCCCGTGCCAGACCTACACCACAGAACAGACCAGACCAGAACCAAACACACAGACATCAGACTGGTATTCAAATAGAGCCCGTGCCAGACCTACACCACAGAACAGACCAGACCAGAACCAAACACACAGACATCAGACTGGTATTCAAATAGAGCCCGTGCCAGACATTCGTCACAGAACAGACTCAGACAAGTCAGTAATACATGGGTAAACATTGTCTACATTAATAATGATTAACAAGATGGCGACAGCATTACTAATAATTAACAAAATGGTGACACAGTTATATCAATGAGGGCTTGAACCTGGAATTTGGCCACTTGTCCAAATGGTATGAATCATGTCACAAACATTCAGAGGTGGGAGAGAAGCTTTCTGGTTAGTGATGATTCTTAAGACAGAAGAGCCCCTACTAACCCCCAGAGTGAGGGGAGCGGCCCTGCTGCCTCTTGGAATGTTCTGATGAGGAGCTGGAACTGTTGAAGGACCAGTCCAGCTGGGGACAAGGGAAGCCCTGCGCCAGGCAGACAGAGGAGCCCTCTCCTGGTGACCACAGGAACTGCAGGTACCTCTCAGGGACGTAGCCAACCTGGCCTGCTGCATTACGGGCCTGGAGTGGAGCACACAGTCAGTGAGTGTCAATAACATGGCTTTAGGGATGGTATATTCAGGGACAGTTGGACTTCATAGATGTGTTAAGAAGATAGCATTATAGCTATTCAATTATTGCGTCTCGTTGGGTCAATTATTGCGTCTCGTTGGGTCAATTATTGCGTCTCGTTGGGTCAATTATTGCGTCTCGTTGGGTCAATTATTGCGTCTCGTTGGGTCAATTATGGAGTCTCGTTGGGTCAATTATTGCGTCTCGTTGGGTCAATTATTGCGTCTCGTTGGGTCAATTATGGAGTCTCGTTGGGTCAATTACGGAGTCTAGTTAGGTAAATTATGGAGTCTCGTTGGGTCAATTATGGAGTCTCATTGGGTCAATTAAGGAGTCTCGTAACCAACAGGCTTAACGCGCAGCTGCAGGTTAGTGCTGGATTTCTTAAAAAGCTACTAACGGGAGATTACGTGCACCAGCGTGTTAAAACAAACTGCTTGCAACCAAAAAAACAATAATAAATCAGATCAGTTCATCTCCCGTTGTACTGTGTCAAATTAGTTAGATACCGCACAGCTGGGTTTAGCTTCACTACTCCAGGCCCCAATTAAATATCGATTATCAGGAACATTGAAAATAGCAAGGCTGGTAATTAATCAATATTTATTGTAAGAATATGCACTAGACAACACACATTATTGTTGTCTATCAACAATGACAAGCCACCGGGGTCTGACAATCTGGATGGAAAATTACTGAGGATAATAGCAGACGATATTGCTACTCCTATTTGCCACATCTTCAATTGAAGCCTACTAGAAAGTGTGTGCCCTCAGGCCTGGAGGGAAGCTAAAGTCATTCCGCTACCCAAGAATAGTAAAGACCCCTTTACTGGCTCAAATAGCTGACCAATCAGCCTGTTACCAACCCTTAGTAAACATCTGATTTTTTTTTGTTGACCAGATACAGTGCTATTTCACAGTAAATAAATTGACAACTGACTTTCAGCACACTTATAGGGAAGGACACTCAACAAGCACAGCACTTACACAAATGACTGATGAGAAATTGGCTGAGAGAAATTGATGATAAAATGATTGTGGGGGCTGTCTTGTTCGACTTCACTGCAGCTTTTGACATTATTGATCATTGTCTACTGCTGGAAAAACATGTGGATAAGTTACTTGTCTAACAGGTGTTCTTTAATAGAAGCCTCTCAAACATAATCCAGGTAGAATCAGGAATTCCCTAGTAGCGGTTTAGGCCCCTTGCTCTTTTACATTTTTACTAACGACATGCCACTGACTTTGAGTGAAGCCAGAGTGTCTACGTATGTGGATTACTTAACACTACACGTCAGCTACTACAGCAACTGAAATGAATGCAACACTTAACAAAGAGCTGCAGTAAGCTTCAGAGTGGGTGGCAAGGAATACATTAGCCCTAAATATTTCTAAAACTAAAAGCATTGTATTTGGGACAAATCATTCACTATACCCTAAATGTCAACTAAATATTGTAATAAATAATGTGGAAATGTATCAAGTTGAGATGACTAAACTGCTTGGAGTAACCCTGGATTGTAAACTGTCCTGATGACACTCTTCACACGGTGAGTACGAGGAGTTGGCAGAGGACATACTGGGCTGTGAAGGCGCACTGGAGACACGGTGCGTAGAACCGGCACACATTGTACCGGAATGATGACACTCTTCACATGGTGAGTACGAGGAGTTGACAGAGGACATACTGGGTGGTGAAGGCGCACTGGAGATCTTGTGCGTACTGCCGGCATCAATGGTACGGTTCGATAACACACTTCGCACAGCAAGTGCGAGGAGCAGGCACAGGTCGTACCGGGCTGTGGAAGCGCACTGGAGACACGGTCAATTGTTCCGGAACTTTAACACACTTCTCAGGATGAGTACGGGGAGCTGACTACGTAGTGCTCAAACACACTATACATAAACAATATCCCATAACCCAAAGGTGGAAAAAATGCTTAAGTATGATCCCCAATTAGAGACAACGATAACCAGAGGCCTCTAATTGGGAATCATACAAATCCCCAACATAGGAAATCAAACCTAGAACCCCACATAGAAGATATAAACTAGAACAAAAAACCCTAGTCACGCCCTGACCGACTCTACCATAGAAAATACAGGTTTTCAATATTCAGGTAGCTAAGATGGGAAGAAGTCCGTAATAAAGCGAGGCTTTGCCTTCTTTTTTAAAACTTTATTTAACTAGGCAAGTCAGTTAAGAACAAATTCTTATTTTCAATGACGGCCTAGGAACAGTGGGTTAACTGCCTTTTCAGGGGCAAAATGACAGATTTGTACTTTGTCAGCTCAGGGGTTTGAACTTGCAACCTTCCAGGTTACTAGTCCAACACTCTAACCACTAGGCTATGCTAACAACAATATCAATAAGGCAGGTCCTACACGCCCTAGTTTTGTTGCACCTTGACTACTGTTCAGTCGTGTGCTCAGGTGCCACAAAAAAATTGCAATTGATTCAGAACAGGTCAGCACGGCTGGCCTTTGGATGTACTCAGAGAGCTAATATCAATAACATGCATGTCAATCTCTCCTGGCTCAAAGTGGAGGAGAGATTGACTTCATCACTACTTGTATTTGTGAGAGGTATTGACATGTTGAACGCACCAATCTTTCTGTTTGAACTACTGGCACACAGCTCGGACACCCATGTATATCCCACAAGACATGTCACAAGAGGTCTCTTCACAGTCCCCAAGTCCAGAACAGACTATAGGAGACACACAGTACTACATAGAGCCATGACTACATTGAACTCTATTTCACATCAAGTAACTGATGCAAGCAGTAAAATTATATTTAAAAAACATATAATAAAACACCTTATGGAACAGCGGGGACTGTGAAGCAACACAAACATAGACACAGACTCATGCACACACACACACACACACACACACACACACACACACACACACACACACACACACACACACACACACACACACGATAACATACATACAGTACATAAAGCTAGCTGCCATTGGACTCTGGAGCAGTGGAAATGCATTCTCTGGAGTGATAAATCACGCTTCACCATCTGGCAGTCCGACGGACGAATCTGGGTTTGGCGGACGCCAGGAGAACACTTCCTGCCCGAATGCATGGTGCTGACTGTAAAGTTTGGTGAAGGAGGAATAATGGTCTGGGGCTGTTTTTCATGGTTCGGACTAGACCCCTCAGTTCCAGTGAAGGGAAATCTTAACGCTACAGCATACAATGACATTCTAGACGATTCTGTGCTTCTAACTTTGTGGCAACAGCTTGGGGGAAGGCCCTTTCCTTTTTCAGCATAACAATAACCGTGTGCACAAAACGGCCTTCCCCCAAGGCCAGTCAAGTTCTTCCACACCGATCTCGTCAAACCATTTCTGTACGAACCTCACTTTGTGCACAGGGGTACTGTAGAGTACAGTACAGTAAAGTACAATACAGTACATTATAGACATCTATGTTTGGGCAACATTATAATATAATTTGATTAGACTATAATTTTATGAAAACATATATTCTATTAACTCAATCATGATTGGCTTGATTTAGTTACCAATTTTAGAATGTGGATTGTTCAGGATACTTTATCTTCCGATAAAATGTGAATGTTAAATTGTCACAGTAAACGAGGAATGATTGTTAAATAGTCAAATCTGTGCTTAGTCTGCTCAAATAGAAGGTTTAATTTATTCTGAAGATAATACCCACCAGAGGGCTAAATAGTCTTGAAAAATGTTGCCAGTAACCATGACTTAAAGTTAACACTTTTAGGGAGCGGTAACATGGTGGCCAATAGTTGTTGCAGTTGAGATCAACTGTGTGGGATCTCATTAATGGTTTACAGAGAGCTCGCCTAATGTTGACAGTGCTTAATGTTGGTTGTAATTGACCCGTTATTTTTCACAACTGTTACGGATCAGTAAATATGAAGTTGAAGCGACATAAAGCCTCTCTTTCTCAAACAGGAAGACCGGCAGTTTGTTTACACTGTGCTTAGTAGAAACAGGAAGTGAGGAGACCGCAGGCATTTGGTAGAGTGGGCAAATGTGTGGGAACAACTGCCTGCTACAGTAAATAGCACTGTTCCATGAGACAAAAGTTGCATCCCAAATGGCACCCTATTCCCTACATAGTTCACTGCTTTTGACCAGAGCCCTATGGAGCCTAAATATGGAATAGGGTGCCATTTGGGATGCAGCCAGAGAGAAATCTGTCCTCATTTACCTTCAGCCAGTCCTCCATGTCTCCATCCTCTATCACCTGAAGCTCTTCTCCCTCTGTGATTGACAGCTCGTCTCCTTGGCAGGCCTGCAAGAAGATGGGCCAGAAAATTACACACAATAACACCTGAGAGGAAAATCCCATTCCTGTAATGTTGACATTTCTAAAATGTTAAGTCCTGATATTGTCACCTGATAGCTGTAGAGAACCATGCAAGCCAAGGGGTATCCACACGGCACCGAGCAGGAAGTTGAATCGATGAAAGTGTCACCATCTTCATCGTAGTCGTCGAAGTCTGTGAACTCAAACTCGTCCTCGGAGATATCTCCGTTGGACATGCGTGCCTCGCTCAGCCTCCTGTCCCTCTCCAGCTCCTCGTCTGCCTGGGTCATAGCACTGCTCACCCATGGCTCCACGTCCACCCCCGCCGACGCCAGCAGCGCCAGCCTGGACTCCGCCTTCACCCGGCTCACCTGGACACACACAAACACACACACACACCACTTACTACCTGTCACCCCTCCCACACGTCTCTCACAGGTACCTTGTACCAGATTACTTTTCCTCAATGTCATCCCTTTTACAGCCACAACTCAATGTAACACCTCAGACACTGCAACACCTCACACACTGTAACACCTCACACACTGTAACATCTCACACACTGTAACATCTCACACACTAACACCTCACACACTAACACCTCACACACTATAACACCTCACACACTGTAACACCTCAGACACTGTAACACCTCACACACTGTAACACCTCACACACTGTAACACCTCACACACTGTAACACCTCAGACACTGTAACAACTCAGACACTGTAACAACTCAGACACTGTAACATCTCAGACACTGTAACACCTCACACACTGTAACACCTCAGACACTAACACCTCACGCACTGTAACACCTCACGCATTGTAACACCTCACGCACTGTAACACCTCACGCACTGTAACACCTCACGCACTGTAACACCTCAGACACTGTAACACCTCACACACTGTAACACCTCACACACTGTAACACCTCACACACTGTAACACCTCAGACACTGTAGCACCTCAGACACTGTAACACCTCACACACTATAACACCTCAGACACTGCAACACCTCACACACTATAACACCTCACACACTGTAACACCTCACACACTGTAACAACTCACACACTGTAACACCTCACACACTGTAACACCTCACACTGCAACACCTCACACACTGTAACACCTCACACACTGTAACACCTCACATACTGTAACACCTCACACACTGTAACACCTCACACACTGTAACACCTCACACACTGTAACACATCACACACTGTAACACATCACACACTGTAACACCTCACGCACTGTAACACCTCACACTGCAACACCTCACACACTGTAACACCTCACACACTGTAACACCTCACATACTGTAACACCTCACACACTGTAACACCTCACACACTGTACCACCTCACACACTGTAACACCTCACACACTGTAACAACTCAGACACTGTAACACCTCAGACACTGTAACACCTCACACACTATAACAACTCAGACACTGTAACACCTCACACACTGTAACACCTCACACACTAACACCTCAGACACTGTAACACCTCACACACTAACACCTCACACACTGTAACACCTCACACACTGTAACACCTCACACACTGTAACAACTCACACACTAACACCTCAGACACTGTAACACCTCACACTCTGTAACACCTCACACACTGTAACACCTCACACACTGTAACACCTCACACACTGTAACACCTCACACACTGTAACACCTCAGATACTATAACACCTCAGACACTGTAACACCTCAGACACTGTAACACCTCAGACACTATAACACCTCACACACTAACACCTCACACACTAACACCTCAGACACTGTAACACCTCACACACTGTAACACCTCACACACTATAACAACTCAGACACTGTAACACCTCACACACTATAACAACTCACACACTGTAACACCTCAAACACTGTAACACCTCACACACTGTAACACCTCACACACTGTAACACCTCACACTCTGTAACACCTCAGACACTGTAACACCTCAGACACTGTAACACCTCACTCACTATAACACCTCACACACTATAACACCTCACACACTGTAACACCTCACACACTAACACCTCAGACACTGTAACACCTCAAACACTGTAACACCTCAGACACTGTAACACCTCAGACACTGTAACACCTCTGACACACTGTAACACCTTACACAGTAACACCTCAGACACTGTAACACCTCAGACACTGTAACACCTCAGACACTGTAACTCCTCAGACACTGTAACTCCTCAGACACTAACACCTCAGACACTGTAACACCTCAGACACTGTAACACCTCAGACACTGTAACACCTC
The DNA here is from genome assembly GCF_023373465.1 of Oncorhynchus keta. NCBI lineage: Eukaryota > Metazoa > Chordata > Actinopteri > Salmoniformes > Salmonidae > Oncorhynchus > Oncorhynchus keta. Next base: position 26,007,188 of record NC_068450.1, read on the forward strand.
AGACACTGTAACACCTCACGCACTGTAACACCTCAAGCACTGTAACACCTCACGCACTGTAACACCTCACACACTGTAACACCTCACACACTGTAACACCTCACACACTGTAACACCTCAGATACTATAACACCTCAGACACTGTAACAACTCAGACACTGCAACACCTCACACACTATAACACCTCACACACTATAACACCTCACACACTGTAACACCTCACACACTAACACCTCACACACTGTAACACCTCACACACTGTAACACCTCACACACTGTAACACCTCACACACTGTAACACCTCACACACTAACACCTCACACTGCAACACCTCAGACACTGTAACATCTCACACACTGTAACACCTCACACACTGTAACACCTCACACACTGTAACACCTCACACTGTCACGTAGAGTAGGCCAGAAGGCTAAACTGGATAACCTAACCTCTATCAAAATAAAAAGATGGCGGAACCGCAAAAGTTCTTCTGTGCAAAGGTGTTTATTTACAAGTGATTCCGGAACAAAAAAAACAACAGTACTGCCATCAACGTCTACCTTATGGGACAGCTTAAAAACAATGCTGCCCCATCCACAGCATAATCCAAAGTAACCCTTCTATGACTGAAAGAGAGGCTCCTTTTGTAGGGCTCGCCCCTCCCCTCAGAACAATTAACCCTAATTAATTCATCAATTAACAATACAAACCTACATTTTCCATGAACTAAACATACTAAAGGATATACATTGCAACACGGTTTTAAACAATATCACAACATAACATTTACAACATTACATCACTACTGACAATATCTTTCAATATGCCCATGGGACAGGCACTATAAAGCCAACCCAATTCCCTTAGCTCGGGTCCTTTTCCAGCATACCCGGAAGCTACAGAGATGGAGAGTAAGGAACAGAACAAACACACATTGCGCTCATCCACAACATTGATAAGTATAATAATTATTATATCTCTCAAATATGAACATTGACAAGTGTGAAATGCATGCACCAAGACAGAAGTTAATTTGTGTGTCGACCCACATTGTTAACTTATCTTACAATGGCGCAGGGAGGAGTGATGAATATGTGTGTGCGTTAGAAACCAAATGCTGCCCGCGGCCAGTGACGGACTTCTACGTCACAACACCTCACACTCTGTAACACCTCAGACACTGTAACACCTCAGACACGGTAACACCTCACACACTGTAACACCTCACACACTGTAACACCTCACACACTGTAACACCTCAGACACTGTAACACCTCAGACACTGTAACTCCTCAGACACTGTAACACCTCACGCACTGTAACACCTCACGCACTGTAACACCTCACACTGCAACACCTCACACACTGTAACACCTGACACACTGTAACACCTCACATACTGTAACACCTCACACACTGTAACACCTCACACACTGTACCACCTCACACACTGTAACACCTCACACACTGTAACAACTCAGACACTGTAACACCTCAGACACTGTAACACCTCACACACTATAACAACTCAGACACTGTAACACCTCACACACTGTAACACCTCACACACTAACACCTCAGACACTGTAACACCTCACACACTAACACCTCACACACTAACACCTAACACCTCACACACTGTAACACCTCACACACTGTAACACACTGTAACACCTCACACTGTAACAACTCACACACTAACACCTCAGACACTGTAACACCTCACACTCTGTCCAACAACACACTAACACTCACACTGTAACACCTCACACACTGTAACACCTCACACACTGTAACACCTCACACACTGTAACACCTCAGACACTGTAACACCTCAGACACTGTAACACCTCAGACACTGTAACACCTCAGACACTATAACACCTCACACACTAACACCTCACACACTAACACCTCAGACACTGTAACACACTGTAACACCTCACACACTGTAACACCTCAGACACTGTAACACCTACACTGTAACACCTCAGACACTGTAACACCTCACACTCTGTAACACCTCAGACACTGTAACACCTCACACACTGTAACACCTCACACACTACTGTAACACCTCACACACTATAACACCTCAGACACTGTAACACCTCACACACTAACACCTCAGACACTGTAACACCTCAAACACTGTAACACCTCACACACTGTAACACCTCAGACACTGTAACACCTCAGACACTGTAACACCTCACCTCAACACTGTAACACCTCAGACACTGTAACACCTCAGACACTGTAACACCTCAGACACTGTAACACCTCACACACTGTAACACCTCAGACACTGTAACACCTCAGACACTGTAACACCTCAGACACTGTAACACCTCAAACACTGACACTGTAACACCTCAGACACTGTAACACCTCAGACACTGTAACACCTCACACACTGTAACACCTCACACACTGTAACACCTAACACCTCACACACTGTAACACCTCACACACTGTAACACCTCAGACACTGTAACACCTCACACTGTAACACCTCAGACACTGTAACACCTCACACACTAACACCTCACACACTATAACACCTCAGACACTGTAACACCTCACACACTGTAACACCTCACACACTGTAACACCTCACACACTGTAACACCTCACACACTGTAACACCCTCACACTGTAACACCTCACACACTGTAACACCTCACACACTAACACCTCACACTGTAACACCTCAGACACTGTAACACCTCACACACTGTAACACCTCACACACTGTAACACCTCACACACTGTAACACCTCACACACACGTAACACCTCAGACTAAACTGTAACTAACACCTCACACATCAAAATAAACACTGTAACCTCAAACCTGTGCAAACACTGTAACACCGGAACAGACACTGTAACACCTCATGGGACACTGTAACACCTCACACTCTGTAAACCTCAGACACTGTAACAATTAACCTAATTAATTCACACTAACAAACAAACCTACATTTTCCATGAACTAAACATACTAAAGGATATCATTGCAACACTGTAACACAACATTACAGACACTGTAACACCTCAGACACTGTAACACTCACTGTAACACCTCAGACACTGTAACACCTCAGACACTGTAACACCTCAGACACTGTAACACCTCAGACACTGTAACACCTCACACACTGTAACACCTCACACACTGTAACACCTCACACACTGTAACACCTCACACACTGTAACACCTCAGACACTGTAACACCTCAGACACTATAACACCTCAGACACTGTAACACCTCAGACACTGTAACACCTCAGACACTGTAACAACTCACGCACTGTAACATCTCACGCACTGTAACACCTCAGATACTATAACACCTCAGACACTGTAACACCTCACGCACTGTAACACCTCACGCACTGTAACACGTCACGCACTGTAACACCTCAGATACTGTAACACCTCAGACACTGTAACACCTCAGACACTGTAACATCTCACACACTGTAACACCTCAGACACTATAACACCTCACACACTAACACCTCAGACACTGTAACACCTCACACACTATAACAACTCAGACACTGTAACACCTCAGACACTGTAACACCTCGCGCACTGTAACACCTCACGCACTGTAACACCTCAGACACTGTAACACCGCACGCACTGTAACACCTCACGCACTGTAACACCTCAAACACTGTAACACCTCAGACACTGTAACATCTCAGACACTGTAACATCTCAGACACTGTAACATCTCAGACACTGTAACATCTCAGACATAATAACTTAAACACACTACATATGAATAAGCAATAATACTAATAATATTCATTAAACAGCACAGCAAAATAAGCGTTGTTGTCATCAAGGACATCTGGGGTTGGCTGTAGCATCATATTAGGTTCATATTAACAGTACATTAACAGCATATTGGCTGCATTATGTTTCCTAAACCCAACTTCTTTCTTGTAAGTAAAGAAACATGGTTTTTCAGGCCAATACAATAGCTTGATTACATCACATAACACTTACTCTGAGCCCAAGACAACTGAATAAAGCAGGAGGAGGTCGTGGGTTGAATGAACAGTTCCAACTGACGCATGATGCCAGCAGCATTTGCATTTGTCCTTGTGGGAAGTAGGAAGTAGGCAGTGACACATATTCCATTCAGATCCAGATAGAGGGCATCCACCTGGCTCATCAATGAGCCAGGCAAAGTGGAGGAGAGAGCCCTGCCGTTAGCTCTACAAAGGCTCTAGTAGTAGAAAGCATCCTGCATCTGCAGAAGCATGGCTATAGGCCTAGAACACACGCAGCCTTGGTCTCATCACCCACCAGTAACTTAGCATTAAATAACTACATCCACCTCTACACTGCACCATAGGAGATACATTTGAAGATCCCTTTTTAGTTCCAGGTAGAACCCTTTGGGTTTCATGTAGAACCCTTTCCACAGAGGGGAACCAAAAAATATTATCTTATGGGGACAGCCAAAGAACCCTTTTGGAACCCTTTTTTCTAAGAGTGTAAAGAAGGCTAACACCAGCGTATCAAAGAGGAACTCTGATAAAGCCTGGTTAATGACTGCATGCCTTATCATTATCCATTTCCTGGTAGGGTGGAATAGTAGGAGGGTAATGTGAGGTCATTAACATTACGTTGGGCTTGTAGTAGCTAACAGTAACATTACGTTGGGCTAGTAGTAGTCCTACCTGTGCTTTCCTCACACTCTCCTTCACCCCCACCATCTTCTGTTCCACGCTGACTCCTGTGTCTCCTGACAGCAGTTTGAAACGCCTGTCCAGCATCTGCAGTGCCTATGAGGAAGGTAGACAGAGGTTACACAAGGTCAAGCTCCCGAACCAGAGGTAAACAGAGCTTTCGCCCACTACTCACCCTATCTCCGTGTGAGATGATCTTGTAGTCTTTGGCAGCCTTAGCAGACCACTTGCGGGCCTCCTTGTCCAAACAGCTCTCCCCCTCAGCACTGGAGATATGTTGCTTCAGAATGCACACCTTTTGAAAGAACAGGAGGTGAAGCTGGGATTATCTCACACACAAAATACTATATGGAAATTTCAACATTTTCACCTCAATCAGGGTTTTATTCAAACAGCTTTGTGGATATTAATTGTGATATAATGGTGTTTACATGGTAATCAAGAACAGTGGTACTACAGTGAGCCACACCTTGTCTTTAGGGGCAACCTGGAAGTGAAAGCCGGCTGTTCTGGTGAAGACCGGGAACTCCTGGAGGAAGATCTGGATGTTCCGTTCTCTAGACACCTATCAGAGAACCAAACAAACTGTCACGTCCTGACCTTAGTTCCTTTTTTATGTCTCTATTTTAGTTTGGTCAGGGCGTGAGTTGGGGTGGGCATTCTATGTTTTGTATTTCTGTTTTTTTTTTTTTTCACCTTTATTTAACCAGGTAGGCAAGTTGAGAACAAGTTCTCATTTACAATTGCGACCTGGCCAAGATAAAGCAAAGCAGTTCGACAGATACAACGACACAGAGTTACACATGGAGTAAAACAAACATACAATCAATAATACAGTATAAACAAGTCTATATACAATGTGAGCAAATTAGGTGAGAAGGGAGGTAAAGGCAAAAAAGGCCATGGTGGCAAAGTAAATACAATATAGCAAGTAATACACTGGAATGGTAGTTTTGCAATGGAAGAATGTGCAAAGTAGAAATAAAAATAATGGGGTGCAAAGGAGCAAAATAAATAAATTAATTAAATACAGTTGGGAAAGAGGTAGTTGTTTGGGCTAAATTATAGGTGGGCTATGTACAGGTGCAGTAATCTGTAAGATGCTCTGACAGTTGGTGCTTAAAGCTAGTGAGGGAGATAAGTGTTTCCAGTTTCAGAGATTTTTGTAGTTCGTTCCAGTCATTGGCAGCAGAGAACTGGAAGGAGAGGCGGCCAAAGAAAGAATTGGTTTTGGGGGTGACTAGAGAGATATACCTGCTGGAGCGTGTGCTACAGGTGGGAGATGCTATGGTGACCAGCGAGCTGAGATAAGGGGGACTTTACCTAGCAGGGTCTTGTAGATGACATGGAGCCAGTGGGTTTGGCGACGAGTATGAAGCGAGGGCCAGCCAACGAGAGCGTACAGGTCGCAATGGTGGGTAGTATATGGGGCTTTGGTGACAAAACGGATTGCACTGTGATAGACTGCATCCAATTTGTTGAGTAGGGTATTGGAGGCTATTTTGTAAATGACATCGCCAAAGTCGAGGATTGGTAGGATGGTCAGTTTTACAAGAGTATGTTTGGCAGCATGAGTGAAGGATGCTTTGTTGCGAAATAGGAAGCCAATTCTAGATTTAACTTTGGATTGGAGATGTTTGATATGGGTCTGGAAGGAGAGTTTACAGTCTAACCAGACACCTAAGTATTTGTAGTTGTCCACGTATTCTAAGTCAGAGCCGTCCAGAGTAGTGATGTTGGACAGGCGGGTAGGTGCAGGTAGCGATCGGTTGAAGAGCATGCATTTAGTTTTACTTGTATTTAAGAGCAATTGGAGGCCACGGAAGGAGAGTTGTATGTCATTGAAGCTTGCCTGGAGGGTTGTTAACACAGTGTCCAAAGAAGGGCCGGAAGTATACAGAATGGTGTCGTCTGCGTAGAGGTGGATCAGGGACTCACCAGCAGCAAGAGCGACCTCATTGATGTATACAGAGAAGAGAGACGGTCCAAGAATTGAACCCTGTGGCACCCCCATAGAGACTGCCAGAGGTCCGGACAGCAGACCCTCCGATTTGACACACTGAACTCTATGTTTTGGCCTAGTATGGTTCCCAATCAGAGGCAGCTGTCAATCGTTGTCTCTGATTGAGAACCATACTTAGGAAGCCTGTTTTCTCACTATGGGTTGTGGGTAGTTATTTTCTGTTTAGTGTGTTTTGCACCTGACAGAGCTGTTTTGGTTGTTTCTTTTATTCCTTGTTGTATTTAGTGTTCAGTTTATTAAAATAATGATGAACACTTACCACGCTGCATCTTGGTCCTCACCTTCTTCCATCAACGGTCATTACACAAACACTCATTACCTCCACATTGGCACATTATTTCTTACATAGTTCACTACTTTGGGCCAAAGCCCAAAGGTCAAAAGTAATGCAATATATTGTTATTTGGGACACAGACACTAGTTCACTTGTCTCCCATAGAACAGAACATCAGTCAGTGGTCTGTCTGGCCTCCATCAGCAATGCCCAGGTGAGGAATGTCACAGCTCTGGGTATTACAGTGGGGCTACTGTCTGTGGAAGGTTTTTACTGTGAAAAGGGCTTCAGTGGATCCCACGCACGGCCTCACCTTGGTGTAGTTCTCGCAGATCTTGCTAAAGTTACTATGCGTTGACCGGCAGGTGTCGATCTCTGTGCAGCACAAGAGAGTGAAGTGTTCTCGGATTTGCTCATACAGGTCACTGTCCAGTCTCTGTTGAGTAAACAACAGAGGTGAGAGCTGGGGTTATAGCCAAAGCCCTGATGCAAAACAAAATCAGAGGTGATTTGAGAAGGAAATGCCCTTTCCTTATTTTCCAATGTTTCAGTCATTCCAATGTTTCAGTCTGAGGGATTTGAATCAACTGATTCATAATGAATTACATGTGTTACTGCAATAACAAGAGTTGAGTCACTGAGTGATATTTCCCTTGATTGAGACATAGACACTTTCAGGAAGATTGTTGTGTTATGAATGTTCTGAGGGGGAAATATCCCTGAAATGAATGGTTTCTACTGAGCTGAACTTATGACTCACCTGATTACTTTGCAAAGGTAAAAAGACAAAAAGGAACATTTGAGGATTTCCTATTTGGATGAATTTCGGTGTAGTTTGTGCTCTCCACTCTACAGCTAAGACAACCACAATGGGACAGGAAATTATGTCAACTAGCAGTGACTCATCACAAACACAAAGGAAGTTTTTTTTCACTGACAGGAGGTACGTCTGAGGGGACGATGCAGTGTGTTCAGTCTTATGACAGACTCATGATGAGAATCCAGAGAGACAGTATGCCGTTAGGAGATGCCAGGTAGTCTTACCCTCATGATGGCAGGCAGCTCTGCAGTGTAGTAGTATTGGTGATGAGAGTTGACGGCAGACAGTGTTAGAAGGTACTCATTACGCACCTCTGTCAGTCTCTGGTCACACTCCCTCAGCCTGGTATTCAGCTGGACAATGGTTACAGGGAGGAGTGAGTTGAGGATAAAATATGTTTCATTATTACAATCAATTCTACTATCAAAATGTGTTTGATTTGATAGGTAATCAATAGGAAAAGTGCAAGGTGAATAAGAAGAGTAGAATATTCAATAGCGCAAATGCATTATTCCTACATGTTTTATTGAAGACATTTCTTCATAGTAAAGCATATAACGGATAAAACACGATTTGCCCTTTCAGAAATATGTATACTCTCTGTGTACTAACTAGCCAGGTAACACTTCTGTGTCGGTGGTGGGGTACTTCAGCCTATACAGACCTTCATGTGTGTCAGCCTACAGTAGCCTACCTTTGAACTCATTTTCTGCAAGCCTGTCCTAAAATGGAAAATTCCATGGTCACTCTTCTTGAATCTGAAAAAGGTCACATGGGCACATGATAGAAATAATCAAACCAAGACTCTTAATTACATTATTATAAATAATAATCGATAGACATAAAATATGCATCAACCACGTATCTGAACTAAAATGCAATGACTACAGGTTTACAGAACATTTAACATGCCACTCACTACCTGCTCTCTCTCAGATGATGAATAATTTAACTATGTTACAAGTAGCCTTAAAGGCCCACTTTCAGTCAAAAACTTGATATTCCTGTGTGTTCTATATATTTACATACTATGAGGTTGGAACAATACTATGAAATTGTGAAAATTATGATTATGCCCTTTTAGAGTAAGAGCTGTTTGAAAAGACCACCTGAAATTTCAGCCTGTTTTGGTGGGATGGAGTTTTGGTCTCCCATCGTGACATCACCAGGTGGTACAGTGCCTTGCAAAAGTATTCATCCCCCTTGGCATTTTTCCTATTTTGTTGCATTACAACCTGTAATTTAAATGGATTTAAATTGAACTCGTACAGAATTTCCACGTGGATGGGGATATTGGGGAAAAAAATGGTAGACTTTCAGGTACTCAACAAGAAGGTCTGATTTCAGTATTACTAAAACAGGAAGTAAGTAAGTAAGTATAAAGATCCAGTCCATTTAAAAAAATGGAGGCCTCTTACACTTCAATGTGGTGATGTGAAAATCCTGGCAAAATGCATAGCACATAGAATAAAAAAAGTTTGACCAGATATTGTTCATCCCGATACTAGTTTTTTACATGAACAATATATTGGAGATCATATACGACAATTACTTGAAACAACTGAATATTATGAAACATCAAAGATACCAGGTCTGGTCTACATAGCAGCTTTTGAAAAGGCGTTTGATAAAGTACAGCTACTTTAATTTCGGTGGATCTCTTACACAATAGGTTAAAGTTATGTACAGCAACCCCAGATGCAAAATAGTAAATAATTGTTTCTTCTCAGAAAGTATTGAGCTTTTAAGAGGAGTAAAACAAGGCTGTCCGTTGTCTCCATATCTATTTATATTGGCCATTGAATGCTAGCTATTAAAATTAGATCCAACAAAAACATCAAGGGGTTAGAAATCCAGGGGATAAAAACAAAAAAGTGTAAATTTATGCCGATGACTCAAGTTTTTTCTGAAGTCTGCAATCGGGATCCCTGCACATTGAAGATCTTGATCACTTTTTTAGCCTCTCTGGACTAAAACCTAATTATGACAAGTGTATAAAATGGGTGGATGGTGAAGTAGACATACTTTTCACATCTCAAAAAATATAAATGAACTTACCACAATCAATTTCAACAGAAAGTTCACAAAAATAGATAAGATTCTGCAGCCATGGAAAAATAGAAAAATATACCGGTTTCATTTGAGGACCAACATGTTGACAGCTGACCCATGCAGGTTGCAAAATAAATGGGAAGAGATTTTCGATTTACCGATTCCATGGCACATGGTTTATGAACTGGTACAAAAAAACAACACTTGATTCAACACTTAAGAGTTTTTCAATTTAAATTATTATACAAAATTCTTGCCGTCAACAGAAAGTATTAACTTTTTCCACATTTTGTTATGTTACAGCCTTCTTCTAAAATGGATTAAATGTAAATGCTTGGTCATTATGGGGTATGGTGTGTATATTGATGAGGGGGGAAAAAACTATTTAATCAATTTTAGAATAAGGCTGTAACCTAGGAAAATGTGGAAAAAGTCAAGGGTTCTGAATACTTTTCGGGGGCACTGAATATGGGGCATACAACAGTCTCAGCTTTGTAGATATTGCTGCGATGAGACAGAATCACTAGATCATTTATTCTAGTATTGCCCCTATGTAGCTTGTTGCTATTTTTGTTAATTATTCGCCATTTTAATAAAAAATGACCACATCTTCATTGTTACCCAGAAATAATTTGATATTGAGATAAAAAAACGTCTGCATTGGACCTTTAAGGCTGTCACATGGGAACAAAGCAGGGCTAGAGTAAAAGTATTACTGGACTTTTGTCTAACACAGGGATGGGCAACTTTGTTTGGGGTGGGAGCCACAAAAAAATGGAAGGGGCCACAGTGGCTGGTGGGTCTGCATACCCACATCCATAGCCCTTTACCAATCTAAAAGAAAGTTGCTGACATGGGCTAATTTAGTGACTGCTGATGCACAACCACATTTCGAAATTGCACCTTGAATATTATATTATTCTAACTCTCAACAGTAAGTTGAGACCCTGACTGTGTCCCCCCCTCCAAAAAAAAAATACATTTGACTTACTTCATCTTTTTAATTATCTACAAAAAGGGGGACCACGTGCCGCATGCCTCCAGTTGCCCATTCCTGGTATAACATACAGTAGTATATGGATGGATATTGCAGACTGATCGGAAAAACAGACAAACTCCATTCCAAATCAACCTATTTCCTACATAGTGCGCTACTTTTGACCAGGCTCACACTCACTTACTTGGCCTGTGCGTCAGCAGCTTTCTCCCTGGCCACGTTAGCCATGTGACTCAGCTGGTAGTATCTCTTCTTGACCTTGTGGAGCTCTCGTAGTGCATCCACTACCTCACCCTGTACTCTCTGCAGCTGCTCCAGACCCTGTAGGGCAACACAACGCATCATATTATTACAATGTAATAGAATAATATGCATGGGGCGGAACAGCATACAGGAGTGACTGAAGGAGGAACTCACTGCATTTAAACTACGTCAAACTGTCTCTAGATTGACAGATTTAACAAATCCAATAGATTCAATGCTGGTTACGTTGTGCAACAGGCAGGTTTTAAATGATAAATACTGTCCGTAGTTTAACAGTGCGTGTAGCATGTGGAGGTCAAGGCTGTACAAGTGTAAGGGTTTTTCCAGGGTTTTCCACTGCTTGAATAGTAACCTTTAGATCACAATATTTTCAACGCTAACAAGTGACTCACGTTCCTGCTTTGTTTGATTCTCTGTCATTAACAACAACTACCACAAAGTAGCATAAAAGTCGAGAGGAAGTCGTCAGTAAGTACTGGTGCCTTTCCTAATAAGGTATAGAGAAAATGAAAGGCTTTGGCTGTTTGTGTTAGATTGTCTTAGAATGTATTTCCCTCCTAAAAAAAAGTGAAAGTATGACGTGAGAAAACCTCTGGTGATGAGTTATGTGGTTTTGTGAATGGAAACATTGTGGGCTTCATGAAAACTCCACTCAAAAACTACCTAATATGTATTTTTTCATGATGATGTGGCAAGTGACGCTTCCTGAAAGACCAATCATCTAGAAAACTTGACTGCTGACATGCAAATCATTTTTAGTACTGTATCAAGAGAGGACTAATGGAGAACAAAAATATTGTTTTTGGAGTGGATTTCTTTCTTTAAAACAACATGCTCCGGTTACATAATTTAATCATTTTCATAAGGAGGAAGCTATCATAAGCTACACTCTCTTTTAACCTATATATGTGTCGGGGGGGGTAGGGTCAGTCTATTATATCTGGAGTATTTCTCCTGTCTTATCCAGCTGTCCTGTGTGAACTTAAGTATGCTCTCTCTAATTCTCTCTTTCCTTCTTTCTCACTCTTGGAGGACCTGAGCCCTAGGACCATGCCTCAGGACTACCTGGCATGATGACTCCTTGTTGTTCCCAGTCCACCTGGTCGTGCTGCTGCTCCAGTTTCAACTTTTCTTCTTTTCTTCCTTATGACCTGTTTGTTCACTGGGATTACTATTATTTGACCATGCTGGTCATTTATGAACATTTGAACATCTTGGCCATGTTCTGTTATAATCTCCACCCGGCACAGCCAGAAGAGAACTGGCCACCCCACATAGCCTGGTTCCTCTTTAGGTTTCTTCCTAGGTTTTGGCCTTTCTAGGGAGTTTTTCCTAGCCACCGTGCTTCTACACCTGCATTGTTTGCTGTTTGGGGTTTTAGGCTGGGTTTCTGTACAGCACTTTGATATATCAGCTGATGTAAGAAGGGCTATATAAATACATTTGATTTAGATTTATTTTAAATAAAGGCACCAAAAAAAAAAAAAAAATCTGAGTAGATTCATTCTAGTAGGCTTGATGTGAGTGTGTTCAAGCTGTAGATAAATCAAACAAGCTTTCACAGACTCCAAAACCATTTCTACACAATGGTCTCAGCTTAGTGAAGCCTGATGAAGAAAATGTACAGTTGTGAATAGATTATTTGTCTAAAAACATGCTTTTTCTTCTATCTGGTTACTCAGACTAGGCTGCACTGCAATGTGGATCATACATTATTTCAGTGCATCCTCCAATAAGCCACTGCACAGCTCAGCTCACCCTCTTGGCCTTCAGCTCCTTGGCTGCCCTCAGGCTCTTCAGAGCGTCGGCAGTGAGTGAGCGATATCCGTCGGCCGCCGTGAGACGACACACTCCACTCTGTGCCGTGGCCTCAATCAGAGACCTCCACACAGCAAACACACTCCTGGCAGTATACACACAGACAGAAAGAGAGCAGTGTTATTACACCAGCACTATGGCATCCCCCTGATGTTAGACTGTGTTATTAGGGACGGGAGCATCTTCAATCATGAATAATTACAGTATTTGACAGATATTTCCTTCATATATGTCTATGAAACTCTGAACGTAACTTGTTTTACAAAAATGGGGGTTGGAATGGCTGAGAGTAAAAAGGTCATTAACATGTAGCGGGATCAAACTATCAAGCTTATGATAGGTTACCCAGAGTTCAAAGAGTCTCCCTTGCCTCTTTGCCAGTCTTTCCTCTGGAACTGTATGGCCAGTCTCTGGAGGGCCTGAGAGAGAAGGATATGTTTTATTAAAGATGATAGGAAACACAATCAGGGTCCTTCTGTGGCTCAGTTGGTAGAGCATGGCGCTTGTAACGCCAGGGTAGTGGGTTCGATTCCCGGGACCACCCATACGTAGAATGTATGCACACATGACTGTAAGTCGCTTTGGATAAAAGCGTCAGCTAAATGGCATATATTATATTATTATATTATATATTATTTCATTACATTCACCTAATAAACCTTGTTGTAACCCATAAATATGAATTTGGTTGGAGTGCAAGTGCAGGACCCAGCCTAAAGTGAACACGTCTTGTTTTTCTGTACAGGATAACATGTAGATTTGGAGCGAAAAGCAGAGTTTTTTATCAATACTAAAAGCTCTGCACTCGAGGCTCCTGGTGGAACATCAACACCCCAGTGAAAACATCGCTATCCAGTGTTCACTTCCTGTTTCAGATTAACTCACTGCCGACTTCAGAGAAGTGATCCAGGAGCTTGGCTCAGAAACACACTAGCTCCTTCACACCAAGACATCAAATAGCAGAGCCGCTACGCGCCACCAGTAGTACTAAAGCCACAGACCACTTTTATTCTGAACTTTTCAGATGTGGAGGGATCGGCTCACAGGCCCTTATTTCACCATCGCCACCCTGCTACATTCCCCATGGTGCAAGGGTCTGAGGTGAAAACACTGGTCTGAGTGTGTAGGTTAGCATTATTACAACTGTTAGACCTACTCCATAGGTCCAATGTTAATGCATTGTTAACAACAAACAGAATCAAGGGACAGCACCACAGGACACTCATTTCACTACGGAAACTAACTAGAAACCACAATGGCCAGAGGCAAGTTCAAAGTCCACGGCAACAAGTGGATAGGAGACTCAATAGGAATGCTCTTATGTCAGACACTACAGGAAGTTACTACAGTAGATATAACCCAGGTAGGCATGTTAGAAAAGGAAAAGGGTCCGTTTAGTGTATCTAAAGCAGACATTTCCACAGCCATTTAATGAAGTTATCAGCTTATCAAACACCCTATTATGTAAATCTTCTCAGAATGACGTACACCATGGATAACTCCATCGGGAAACATCCAATGGGACATCAGCACTACAGTACAATATGGGACATAATTATCACTGTTGTTTCTGGTTCCTGTGACAGATGCATACTTTGTGTTGTATTCCCCTGCCTTGCTTATGGACAACACCAAGGTCCCTGAAATACTCACTAATATCTGAATCAATATCTGAATGCATTCCATTTCAAAACATTCAATATGAGTGCTTTGACTAATGCTTTTAATGTGGGGAGGAGGGTGGTAAGAGTGTTGCTTAAAATAGTTGTTGCGAGGATGCCACTAAAAACAGGTTAGTGTCCAAATACTCCAACCCCATTTCAGCTCAATGATACGCCACTCTACAAGATGTCCCAAGGTCGTATCACATGGTTTACTGCCCCCCATCACTGGAGAGGTGAACATAAGACACGGACATACACCCAACTGGGCACAGATGTCAATTCAACGTCAATTCCACGTTTCGCTGAAACAATGTTGACTCAACCAGTGTGTGCCCAGTGGGACCTGACCACGGCTTGTCAATCAGCATCAACATTATGGGAGGCCTCTCACCTGACTGTACTCTTGTTCTATGGCAGCACGCTGTTTACTGAAGGACCTGGACAGAGAAAAATAAACATCACATCTAGGATATGTCAGTGAACTGCATTTAGGCAGTAATTATATCATCTATCCATCTTTATATATATGTATATATCTCCGAGAGATAATTGTCAGAGAGCATTAGTCAGCATATACCTCTGTAAACACCCAGGAGGCCTGACCACATGCTAGACATCTGAAGATGTGTTCATAAATCATTCTGTCTCACTCAGCATCGTTAGTGTCTATTGGTTCTTGTTGTGATTACACTGGAGTCATACACACAATATTATCAAATATGTACAGTATGTATTATACAAACCCAGGCTTCTGTAGGATGGGGGGGACAAGCAGGAGCAGGGTAAAAACTTAGGGTAAATGGAGTAGGGGGTGGGACAGTGGGCCTTGGTGGGGTAGGGTGATGCAGGGTAAGTCAGGGTATAGCAGAAACAGGTAGGGAGGATGGGGCAGGGTTTGGACAGGATGGTCACACCTGATGTCCTCCAGCAGTTCTACCTCCTGCTGCTGTTTGCTCTGCAGCCGCCCCACTTGCTCCGCAAAGGCCATCTTCACCTGCTGGGTCTCCTTCACCTGTCAATCAAAACAGTGACACATACCTGTATCAGGACCGGCCAGCACCGGGACTAAATCAAATCTAAGTTTATTCGTCACGTGCACAGTGGATGTAAACAGTACAGTCTATCCAGTCAATAAAAATAAGTGATTATAATTTACAGTGAGGTCCAAAAGTATTGGGACAGATAAAATGTTTTTGTTGTTTTGTCTCTGTACTCCAGGACTTGGATTTGAAATTATACAATAACTATGAGGTAAAAGTGCAGACTGTCAGCTTTAATTTCAGGGTATTCTTATCCATATCTGGTGAACCGTTTAGAAATTACAGCACTTCTTCTATGTAGTATTAGACGGGGCAAGGACTCTTCAATGTGTCGAAATTGTTCCGCAGGGATGTTGGCCCATGTTGATTCCAATGCTTCCCACAGTTGTGTCAAGTTGGCTGAATGTCCCTTGGGTGGTGGACCATTTTTGATACACACAGGAAACTGTTGAGCATTAAAAACCTAGCGGCGTTGCAGTTCTTGACAGAAACCGGTGCACCTGGCACCTACTACCCTACCCCGTTCAAAGGCACTTCCATTGTTTTGTCTTGCCCATTGACCCTCTGAATGGCACACACACACAATCCATGTCTCAATTGTCTCAAGGCTTTAAAATATTTCTTTAACCCGTCTCCCCTGCATCTACACTGATTGAAGTGGATTTAACAAGTGATAATCCTGGTCAGTCTATGTCATGGAAAGTGTTCTTAATGTTTTGTATAATCAGTGTACAGTTGAAGTCGGAAGTTTACATACACTTAGTATACTTTTGTATATGCAGTGTACAGTTGAAGTTGGAAGTCTACATACACTTAGTCATTAAAACTTGTTTTTCAACCACTCTACAAATTTCTTGTTAACAAACTATAGTTTTGGCAAGTCTATTTTGTGCATGACACAAGTCATTTTTCCAACAATTGTTTACCAACAGATTATTTCACTTATAATTCACTGTATCATAATTCCAGTGGGTCAGGAGTTTACATACACTAAATATACTGTGCCTTTAAACAGCTTGAAAAATTCCAGAAAATGATGTCATGGCTTTAGAAGCTTCTGATAGGCTAATTGACATAATTTGAGTCAATTGGAGGTGTACCTGTGGATGTATTTCAAGGCCCACCTTCAAACTCAGTGCCTCTTTGCTTGACATCATGGGAAAATGCCAAGTTCTCAGAAAAAAAAATGTAGACCTCCACAAGTCTGGTTCATCTTTGGGAAAAATTTCCAAACGCCTGAAGGTACCACGTTCATTACATTTACATTTAAGTCATTTAGCAGACGCTCTTATCCAGAGCGACGTACAAATTGGTGCATTCACCTTATGACATCCAGTGGAACAGCCACTTTACAATAGTGCATCTAAATATTTTTGGGGGGGGTGAGAATGATTACTTATCCTATCCTAGGTATTCCAGCTGAACAAACAATAGTATGCAAGATAAAACACCATGGGACCACGTAGCCGTCATACCGCTCAGGAAAGAGACGCGTTCTGTCTCCTAGAGATGAACGTACTTTGGTGCGAAAAGTGCAAATCAATCCCGGAACAATAGCAAAGGACCTTGTGAAGATACTGGAGGAAACAGGTACGAGAGTATCTATTTCCACAGTAAAACGAGTCCTATATCGACATAACCTGAAAGGCTGCTCAGCAAGGAAGAAGCCACTGCTCCAAAACCGCCGTAAAAAAGCCAGACTATGGTTTGCAACTGCACATGGGGACAAAGATTGTACTTTTTGGAGAAATGTCCTCTGGTCTGATGAAACAAAAATATAACTGTTTGGCCATAATGACCATCGTTATGTTCGGAGGAAAAAGGGGGAGGCTTGCAAGCCGAAGAACACCATACCAACCATAAAGCACGAGGGTGGCAGCATCATGTTGTGGGGGTGCTTTGCTGCAGGAGGAACGAAAATTATGTGGATATATTAAAGCAACATCAGTCAGGAAGTTAAAGCTTGATCGCAAATGGGTCTTCCAAATGGACAATGACCCCAAGCATACTTCCAAAGTTGTGGCAAAATGGCTTAAGGACAGCAAAGTCAAGGTATTGGAGTAGCCATCACAAAGCCCTGACTCAACCCTGTAGAAAATGTGTGGGCAGAACTGAAAAAGTGTGTGGGAGCAAGGAGGCCTACAAACCTGACTCAGGTACACCAGCTCTGTCAGGAGGAATGGGACAAAATTCTAAAAACGTATTGTGGGAAACTTGTGGAACATTTTTACTAGGATTAAATGTCAGGAATTGTGAAAAACCGAGTTTAAATGTATTTGGCTAGGGTGTATGTAAACTTCCGACTTCAACTGAATATGTGTTTCAAAGTAGTCAAAAGTTGTATATCTGGTTCCATATTCATAGCATGAAATGACTACAACAAGCTTGTGACTCTACCAATGATGGGTCCATTTGCAGTTTGTTTTGGTTGTGTTTCAGATTATTTTGTGCCCAATAAAAATGAATGATACATAATGCACAGTGTTCTTTTGTAGTCACTTTTATTGTAAATAAGAATATGTTTCTAAACACTTCTACATTAATGTGGATGCTACCATGGTTAATGAATAATCATGACTGAAATGTGAATGATGAGTGAGAAAGTTACAGATGCACAAAGACCATTCCCCCAAGACATGCTAACCTCTCACCATTACCAATAACAGGGGAGGTTATAAAAAATGTTTTGGGGGGTATGATATTTATGGGGGTGAGTGCTGGATTTTTGTCCCAGTCCGCCTCTGGGTACATCAACTGAAGACTTCAGTCTGAAGGTCAGAGTCAGCAACATCAGCGAACTAGTTGCCACTTAGCTCCGACACGGTGCCTGTACATGCACTATGTTCATGAATTCATTAACTTTCTATCGCTCTCTCTATCGCTCTGTCTCTCTCACTTTCTCTCTGTGTTATTGTGAATTGTGGACATCAGAATATAAGCAATTGCAGAATGAATGGTGCAAAATGTGCGTTGAGCATCATAAGGATGCTGACATCATTACTTGGAACCTACGAAAATGCCACAAGTGAAAACGACCAAATTCAAATTAAGACTACTTCACAGGAGTATGACTTTTCTAAACATGTTCTACTAAACAGTTCACCTCTTGTGAAATAATTCGCAATAACAACTTGCATTTTCAGAATCTTTACAATTATGTCAAATGTACTGTGCCAAATGAAAATAGAATAGAGATGTCAGAGGTACTTTCAACGTATTTCAACCTCTCTATGGTATTGCCACTTGCCACAGTTAATTTCGTTTGACATAATTGTGAAGTTAAAAACATGTCAATTGTTATTGCAAATTCTTGTAAAATTCTTACCTTTCTGGGAGGAGGTTGCATTTTCGGATTATTTAGCGTCTCCTTTTTATTGAAGCGCAATAGCCTACTTCCCGAAAGCTTTTGACACACAAAAGCATCTCTCGGTAGGTGGAGCATTACTTTGGACTAGCTGTTTTACATGCTCCAAACCCCCCTAATGGAATAGTGCCACCTAGCGGGCACGTATAATGCTGTCCTCCAAGAGTTTCACTTTTGATCGCCAGGAGCCACATATACTGTTAAGTTTTTTTGTTGGAGAGCCTAGAAGAGCCCAGGAAGGTGGCATGAGAAGCTACCTAGGTATGAAGCCACATCAAACAACTCAAGTAGTCCAATGTCCAAAAACATCCAATGATTTCTTTATTGTTTATTACATTATTTGTATAATGTTGGTTTAGGATGAGATAGAAATTGTCTTTGTTTCTAACCACTAGAATTGAAAGATCAACACCAGAAAGTAAAGGTCAACCAACAATATGGCTCTAATATTCTTCAGACATTCAGACCTAGGCGATAGTATCTAATTTACTGGTCATTTCACAATCAGGTCAATACAGGGACAGCAAACGCAGTAGCAGATATGTCTTCCAGGTGTTAATCCAATTATTGGCAATACAATTTCAAATTGATAAATAGTTAATAAAGAAATGATAAAGAAAATAATATCGAATCAAATGTTGTTATAGTTGATCAGTTGGGTGTAGAGCGGAGGTGTTGATAAATTCGAACACTTGTTTCAGCTGCTGCAGGAACATCTTCGGAGACACCACTGGTTCACAGTGCAGGGCCAGTTGAAAGCCCTTCAATGACAGGGAATAACACATACACCTGGTAAGATCTTTGTAATTGTGAACAATGTAACAGTAATTTCATGGCTTTTCAGTTATCTCTGCCATGTCCAGAATGTCATTATAGTCTAAGAACAAATATTTTTTTAACCCCTTTTTTCAAGATATCCATTTGGTAGTTAGAGTCTTGTCCCATTGCTGCAACTCCCGTACGGATACGGGAGAGAGCCATGCGTCCTCCGAATCACGACCCTCTACACTGCTTCTTGACACAGTGCTCGCTTAACCCGGAAGCCAGCCACACCAATGTGTCAGAGGAAACACTGTACAACTGGTGACCATGTCAGCATGCATGCACCCAGCCCGCCACAGGAGTTGCTAGAGCGCATTGGGACAGGGACATCCCGGCCGGCCAAACCCTCCCCTAACCGCTAGGCCAATTGTGTGTCGTCTCATGGGTCTCCCAGTCGCGGCCAGCTGCGACACAGCCCGGGGTCGAACCCGGATCTGTAGTGACGTCTCAAGCACTGCAGTGCTTTAAACCGGTGCGCCACTCGGGGGGCCCATCTAAGAACAATTCATTGCATTTTGAACAATTCTGTGCATGTTGAGGGGAGATAACTTACCTTGGACCAATGAATCCCTAATCTTTTCTTCAGTAGGCCTGCGATACGATGCACACTCTGCAGTGACTCCAGTCCCTGTTTGAAGTAGTCTGCTGTGCATGTTCCCTATTCAAAGTAACAGAAGAAAAGGGTTACAAAGGTACACATTGCATGACATCCCACTGGGCACAGACGTCAATTCAATGTCTATTCCACGTTGGTTCAACGTAATTTCATTGAAATTGTGTGGAAGCCATGTTGATTCAACCAGTGTGTGCCCAGTGGGATGGCTCTACTTACTGTAACTCCAATTAACATTTTATGTTTCTCTTACCACTGATGTGATGGGGATTTGGAGACACTGGCATTTTAGATCCTACAGAGATAAGTAAATGTTAGAAAACACAGTTGACAGAATTGTTTAATATAACAATTGTACTGCAATACATACATCTAGGTTAACATTCCTTTGACAGAGACCAATCCATCACATGAGGAATTCATATACTGTGATATGTAGTGGCAGGTAGCCTAGTGATTAGAGCGTTGGACCAGTAATCAAAAGGTTGCTGGATCAAGCTGACAAGGTTGTTCCCCGGTAGACTGTCATTGTAAATAAGAATTTGTTCTTAACTGACTTGCCTCGTTCAATAAAGCCTTTTTTTTTTTACAAAAAATATAAATGAGACAACACAACCAGGTTTTGCGAATTGAAATGAGAAACCAAAGGAAGTTAGTGCAGCCTGTGGTAGGAGGCTATGTTGTATCTGTGTGTATTCTGATTGAGATAAGCAATGTCACAAGACAGATTAGAGATGCTCTAGCAGCTTTGCTTTTCAAAAAAAGTGTTTTATGAAGTGCACAGCGTACATAAGAATCAGACAGGCATGTCTAGCAGTGAGATGTGTTTAACCTAGAGTACATTGAAGTGAAGAATAGATTGAGACAATTATCCAAGATTGTTATGGACTCACCATTCCAGATGTGCTGCAGCCTTCAGGACAGTTCTGTGGTTCAGGACACAAAGGTAACATTGGTTACATTACTTTCATCTCTAAAAGTTGTCTGGACTTTTCAATTGTTGAAAATGTTTTTGTGCAATAATAACTGTCTTACCTTAAGTGCTCCATCAATATAAGATTTGATATCTTTAACATGCTCCAGAGATCTTCCTAGGCGTTGTACTGGAGATGAGGCGGCCAGGCAACTCATCATTGAGAGCAGCAGAAGTATTGTACCTTTGTGTATTGCCATTTTTCTATTGATGAACCCAAGTAGACGACTGGTACCTAATGACTTGGTTCTGGACCTGTGTGGCAGCATTTAAGACCCATTGTTGAAATTTCCAAGCTTTTGGGGAATCCCTGTTGCCAGTTTTCTCACTATAATTATTTGTCATACTATATTCTCCCACACAGGCAACTTTAGTTTGATGCCATGGCATGAGTCTATGTGCCACTGTTAACCACATATCACTGAAATCATTTGTGTCATTTCCTTGGGTGATCTTCCATCTTTCTGGCAGGAACTTAGTCATTATTTACTACTTAGTTTTATTATCTAAACTATTCATTCATTTACATAAAGAGCCTTTGTCAATCTTACAGACTAAGACAATCAGCACCCCATACATATTGACATATAATTTTAAATGGGCAATCAGCACCCCATACATATTGACATATCATTTTAAATGGGCAATCAGCGATTGGAACATCCATTTTTTTACTTAAAACTTAATTACACTACACGATCAATTTGATGTTATTTTAATGGACAATAAATGTTATTTTGTTTCAAAAACAAGGACATTTCTAAGTGACCCCAAACTTTCTAACGGTAGTGTATATAACAATATTATTGATATATTAATGATATATTCTTGTGTATTTTATTTTATTCCTCTTGTTACTATTTTATTTGTATTATTATTTGGGAAGGTCTCTAAAGCAAGCATTTCACGGTAAAGTCTACACAAGTTGTATTCAGCACATGTGACATATACAATTGGATTTGATTTGATATATACCCATTGATACTTGAATATTGTCAGAATGTGTGCATACTGGTAGCGAAGTCAGGTGCAGGAGAGCAGAGATTTGTGAACAGGTGCACACTTTATTTAGGCAAAGTGCAAAACAGTCACAAGAATTATGTTCAACAATAAACATCTTCGTGAAAAATAACACGGAAAAAACAAGCCAGTCTGGCGTGTCAACAACACAAACGTAACACAAATAATCTCACACAAAGAAATGGGGAACAGATGAATAAATACATGTAGATTGATTGGGGAATGAAAACCAGGTGTGCAGGGAAGAAGACAAAACAAATGGATACATGAAAAATGGAGCGGCGATAGCTAGAAAGCCGGTGACGTCGGCCGCCGAACGCCGCCCGAACAAGGAGAGGAGCCGACTTCAGCGGAAGTCGTGACAGTACCCCCCGACGCACGGCTCCAGCGGTGCGTCGACACCGGCCTTGGGGGACGACCCGGAGGGCGAGACGCAGGGCGATCCGGCCGGCGATGGTGGAATTCTCAGGGTAAAATACATCAGCCACCGGAAACCAGCACCTCTCCTCCGGACCGTACCCCTCCCACTCCACGAGGTACTGAAGGCCCCTTGCCCGATGCCTCGAATCCAGGATGGAATGGACGGAGTATGCCGGGGCCCCCTCGATGTCCAGAGGGGACGGAGGAACCTCCCGCACCTCAGACGCCTGGAGCGGACCAGCCAAGCTGTAACCTATAACATACCTTGTTCACTCTCCTCAGGACTTTGAATGGCCCCACAAACCGCGGGCCCAGCTTCCGGCAGGGCAGGCTTTGGGTCGAGAGCCAGACCCTGTCCCCCGGTGCAAACACCGGGGTCTCACTGCAGTGACGGTCAGCGCTGGTCTTTTGGCGCAGTGCAGCCTGCTGTAGGTGATCATGGGCGGCTTCCCAGGTCTCCTCCGCGCACCTGAACCAATCGTCCACCACAGGAGCCTCGGTCTGACTCTGATGCCACGGTGCCAGAACCGGCTGGACCAACCCAGCACCGACCAGCAGTGTGCCCTCTGCGGCCACAGATGGTGCACGTTAAGGCCCCTCCTCCAGCCTCCCTATGCGCAGCCCCTCCCAACTCCATGGGCACCGGAGCCGGAGTGCTGGGAGATGGAACTGACACAGCCCCCTCAGGATGTCCATGGATGACCAGGATGGACAGATCCACCAGTTGGTCAAAGGTGATGGTGGCATCCCAGCAGGCCAGCTCCCGTCGGACGTCCTCACGCAGGCTGCATCGATAGTGGTCAATGAGGGCCCTGTCGTTCCATCCTGCTCCAGCGGCCAAGGTCCGGAACTCCAGCGCTCCTCGTCTCCTGCCTTAAAGGGAAATGTCGTTCCCCCGCCGCTCTACCATTCGGACGCCGTGTCTTCCTCTCCCCACACGGCGTTAGCCTACTCCAGAGCTCCATGAGACGAGGGCGGATACTCTCTCCCTTCCTGAGTGAGCTGCTTGAATGGTGACCAGGTATAGGTCCAGTTATAAAAGGAACCCCTGGCACTGTGCAGCCGTCCCATCATACGCCCTGGGAAGGGAGAGACGCATCCCACTGGATCTGGATCCAGATGGGACGACTAGAGGTAACCCCGGTTGCGCTGGTCGAGGTGCTGGTGAAACTTCCTGCCTCTCCCAGCGGTCCATGGTCTGACAACGTGATCCATCATGGCACCGAGATGATTGCCGTGTGTTCCTGGAAGTGCTCCTCGACTCCTCTGACCGGGGTGCCTGCTCCTGTTGACTCCATGGTAGGTGTATGATTCTGGCAGGTGTGTGCATACTGGTAGCGAAGTCAGGTGCAGAAGAGCAGAGATTTGTGAACAGGCGCACACTTTATTTAGGCAAAGTGCAAAATGCGCAAAATAGTCACAAGAATGATGTTCAACAATAAACATCTTCATGAAAAATAACACAGAAAAAACAAGCCAGTCTGGCGCGTCAACAACACACACGTAACACAAACAATCTCACACAAAGACATGATGGGAAACAGAGGAATAAATACATGTAGATTGATTGGGGAATGAAAACCAGGTGTGCAGGGAACACGACCGCCAAACGTCGCCTGAACAAGGAGAGGAGCCTGGAGTCGTGGCAAATATAACTTACACATGCCTCATGACCTTAGTTCAACTGCAGCACCTCATCAGAACCCAAAAATAAAAGCTTGTTTTATTCCATTGTATTAAAAAAGTAAAACTCTCAACAGACACAATATAGCCTCAAAACATGGTAAAAAACTATATTTGTGATATCATTGTTGGTCAATCCTTGAATCCTTAGCTCTTTAAGAGTGGTTTGAGAGTGATTACATTTCTCCAATCCCATCCCCCAGCTATTTACTGAAACAGTGGTGGGGTGAACACTTGTATGAACTGCAGATTGCCCCTTGAACAAGAAATGCCAACCTTTGGTTATAAACAGATGCTATCTTTTACTATACAGCGATGCATGCTGATAGATGGTAAAATAGTTATCAATCAAACATTATTAACCACATCAAACACAACACTTGGCTTTCCCTGTGATGAGCCATTTACAGAAAATTCTGATGACCACACCAGCAACGTGCTTTTCAAAAAAGGTCACTCTACACCAGCAACGTGCTTTTCAAAAAAGGTCACTCTACACATCAACCTGAATTGCTGACATGCTAGGAAAAAGTGAAGATAAGAACTTGGGTTGAAGAGGTTATTTTCTTTGAAAGCAAATACCAACTGCTATGTCATTGTGCACAGACCAAATTTATTAAGGAACTGTCGTTGAAATAACGCTAAAAGGAGTCAAAAAATAACAATGAATTTAAAAACATCATAGCTGTTACAGTTATATCACAAATTGATATATTACACTGCATACAAGATGTTAATGGAATGGAATTGAACATACAGTAACATCAGTTAGTTTTCTTCCTCAGCTCAGTCTAGTTTAACAAAACACTGACCTTTTATTAAACAATAGTGAGCTATATTTTTTAGATCAGATAGTGAGCTATATTCTTTAGATTATACTATGGTGAGCTATATTCTTTAGATTAGACTATGGTGAGCTATATTCTTTAGATTAGATAGTGAGCTATATTCTTTAGATTAGATAGTGAGCTATATTCTTTAGATCAGATAGTGAGCTATATTCTTTAGATCAGATAGTGAGCTATATTCTTTAGATTAGACTATGGTGAGCTATATTCTTTAGATTAGACTATGGTGAGCTATATTCTTTAGATTAGATAGTGAGCTATATTCTTTAGATTAGATAGTGAGCTATTATTATATTATTTAGATAAGATTATGGTGAGCTATATTCTTTAGATCAGATAGTGAGCTATATTCTTTAGATTAGACTATGGTGAGCTATATACTTTAGATTAGACTATGGTGAGCTATATTCTTTAGATTAGACTATGGTGAGCTATATTCTTTAGATTAGACTATGGTGAGCTATATTCTTTAGATTAGACTATGGGGAGAGCAAAGAGTTAATTTCCTTAAATTCTACACATTTAGCCAAGAACGGAGACAAGATTTGGGCATTTTATAACTAACTGCATGCAATTCTACAAAATTTGCCATGAGATGAAGAGAAAAAAATGCAGTTTTATAGCTAACTCCCTGCAGTTCTACACATTTTGCCAAAGGGTGGAAAGAAAATGTTGCTGTTTTTAATATGAGACATGAGCAAGTGTGACTAACAAAATCAATGGGGGCCAGCCGGGCAATAATTGAACCATGATTAATACAAGTTCAGATAGCTGGCCGCTAGACTAATTTACCAATCTAAAAAATGTTCGCTGAAATGGGCTAATTGAGTGACTATCAGTGACTGACATAAA
Organism: Oncorhynchus keta; assembly: GCF_023373465.1. Taxonomy (NCBI): domain Eukaryota; kingdom Metazoa; phylum Chordata; class Actinopteri; order Salmoniformes; family Salmonidae; genus Oncorhynchus; species Oncorhynchus keta. Next base: position 26,033,450 of record NC_068450.1, read on the forward strand.
CGAGAAAAAAAACTGCTTATGCACAACCAAAATGTTGAAATTTAACTTAATTGATCAGCGGGCCTACGAAAGGTGTGTCTGCGGGCCGCCAGTTGCCCATCCCTTCTATAGTGTAACATTTTATTTTACAAGATAGATCAAGTTGCCTGAATTCTAGGTCTAGTCCTGGACAATGTACCTCCACGAGGCACATAACACATAGCAGGGAATTGGTACTGGCTGAAGATCCAACATTGTTGACCATTATGACACAATATAGCTACTCCTCTACATCCTGTGTTGTGCTCTGTTGATGATGAAGGGGATCCAGAGTTGATATAGCTACTCCTCTACATCCTGTGTTGTGCTCTGTTGATGATGAAGGGGATCCAGAGTTGATATAGCTACTCCTCTACATCCTGTGTTGTGCTCTGTTGATGATGAAGGGGATCCAGAGTTGATATAGCTACTCCTCTACATCCTGTGTTGTGCTCTGTTGATGATGAAGGGGATCCAGAGTTGATATAGCTACTCCTCTACATCCTGTGTTGTGCTCTGTTGATGATGAAGGGGATCCAGAGTTGATATAGCTACTCCTCTACATCCTGTGTTGTGCTCTGTTGATGATGAAGGGGATCCAGAGTTGATATAGCTACTCCTCTACATCCTGTGTTGTGCTCTGTTGATGATGAGGGGATCCAGAGTTTTCCTTTTAACTGCGTGGTGCATGATGTCTGAGGGTTGAATGTTGATGTGCTGTAGATTTTTGACCCAATAAAGGAGATTTAAAACTGGTCTATTCATTCAAGGAACTCACTCTTCAGGCTCCCTTCACTGTCTGAGAAGTTCAGCAGCTCCTCCAGCTCATCCCCTGTGTCATCTTCCTCCTCCTCTGCCTCCCGGAACATCTGGGGCTTCCCCTCACCTTTCCCTCCCAACTCCAGGTAGCCCTTGGCTGTGGGGTTAGGCCCTCCGCTCCGTATACCAGCCTCTGCCTTAGCCTTGGTGCCTTGCATCGTAGACGTGTGCTCCTCCCAGACTGGTGTCCCCCCTGGACTGCCACCTCCTGGCCGGGTGCCTGCCTCTCCGCTGGGGGCTTCTGCACTGGGGGCCAGTGACACCGCAGACTTGCTGGTACACAGCCCCATGAAGGTCTGCTTTTCTTGTGCAAGCTTACCCTCACTATTTCTCTCACACACTCCCTAGACTAGTGATGCACTGTGCGTTCTTGATGAGACTGGCTAAAACTGGGCATTACTACTGGTGTCTGTGTTGCTTCCAAGAGAGGCAGAGGAGCACCCTATTCAGTATTTTCCATAACAGCCGTTTTGAACAGAAGCTTTTGTTCTTCGGGTTCAGCTGGGTTTCAGAGAGCCCTTGACTTAAGACTAGTATCAAGACAGCTTGCCAGGGAAGTCTGTTGGTCGCAGTTCACCTCAGCTCTCAGAGCACACACCTCATCTAAATCATAGCATCTCTATACTTATCATGCAGTGTTATTTAGACTATTTGTAAATGCTCTTTTTGAACAAAATTACTCTAAAAAGCTTCCAAAGGTGTGCTGTTAACATTTAATCCGTTTTAAATCAATAAATACATTGATAAAATTGAATAATAATTGTTGATGTAGAATTGAATTAATTACAATTATATGGATTAGGAGTCAGGTATAGTTTACAGCTATTAATGTCTCATGGACAAACACATGTAACAATTACATGAGATTATAATTCTGGGTTTCCAAGATTACACCACTACAAATGAGCTTTTTCTCTACTCATAATTATGTTTAAAAAGTGAATAATATACCTTTACCGTGTCATTTATTTTTCTCTGAAAGGAGAGAAGAGGTGCTTATCTAACAGGGGCATGACCACAGGTGAGCCTCGTTTACCAAATCACTTTGTTGAATTACCACCCTGTTTCAATCCCTCATTATATGGGGGGGAATCATTTCTCAAATATTATCTAGTGGGAAAGCCAAATCATCTTACTGTGATGTTAAAAGTTCTGGATCATTTACTATACAGGATAGTTATGTACAGTTGAGGTCGGAAGTCAGGTTGGAGTCATTAAAAGTCGTTTTTCAACCACTCCACAAATTTCTTGTTAACAAACTATAGTTTTGGCAAGTCGGTTAGGACATCTACTTCGTGCATAACACAAGTAATTTTTCCAACAATTGTTTACAGACACATTATTTCACTTATAATTCACTGTATCACAATTCCAGTGTGTCAGAAGTTTATGTAAACTAAGTTGACTGTGCCTTTAAACAGCTTGGAAAATTCCAGAAAATGACGCCATGGCTTTAGAAGCTTCTGATAGGCTAATTGACATCATTTGAGTCAATTGGAGGTGTACCTGTGGATGTATTTCAAGGCCTACCTTCAAACTCAGTGCCTCTTTGCTTGACATCATGGGAAAAATCAAAAGAAATCAGCCAAGTTCTCAGAAAAAAATTGTAGACCTCCACAAGTCTGGTCCAATACCTGAAGGTACCATGTTCCTCTGTACAAACAATAGTACGCAAGTATAATCACCATGGGACCACGCAGCCATCATACCGCTCAGGAAGAAGACGCGTTCTGTCTCCTAGAGATGAATGTACTTTGGTGCAAAAAGTGCAAATCAATCCCAGAACAACAGCAAAGGACATTGTGAAGATGCTGGAGGAAACCGGTACAAAATTATCTATATCCACAGGAAAACGAGTCCTATATTGGCGTAACCTGAAAGGCCGCTCAGCAAGGAAGAAGTTACTGCTCCAAAACCGCCATAAAAAACTGCACATGGGGACAAAGATCGTACTTTTTGGAGAAATGTCCTCTGGTCTGATGAAGCAAAAATAGAACTGTTTGGCCATAATGACCATCGTTATGTTTGGAGGGAAAAGGGGGAGGCTTGCAAGCCAAAGAACACCATCCCAACCGTGAAGCACGGGGGTGGCAGCATTATGTTGTGGGGGTGCTTTGCTGCAGGAGGGACTGGTGCACTTCACAAAATAGGTGACATCATGAGGAAGGGAAATTATTTGGATATATAGAAGCAGCATCTCAAGACATCAGTCAGGAAGTTAAAGCTTGGTCGCAAATGCGTCTTCCAAATGGACAATGACCCCAAGCATACTTCCAAAGTTGTGGCAAAAGTCCAGGTATTGGAGTGGCCATCACAAAGTCCTGACCTCAATCCCATAGAAATTTTGTTGGCAGAACTGAAAAAGTGTGTGCGAATAAGGAGACCCACATACCTGACTCAGTTACACCAGCTCTGTCAGGAGGAATGGGCCAACATTCACCCAACTTATTGTGGGAAGCTTGTGGAAGGCTACCCAAAACGTTTGACCCAAGTTAAACAATTTAAAGGCAATGCTACTAAATACTAATTGAGTGTACGTAAACTTCTGACCCACTGGGAATGTGATGAAAGAAATAAAAGCTGAAATAAATTATTTGCTCTACTATTATTCTGACATTTCACATTCTTAAAATAAAGTGGTGATCCTAACTGATCTAAGACAGGGAATTTTTACTTGGATTAAATGTCAGGAATTGTGAAAAACTGAGTTTAAATGTATTTGGCTAAGGTGTATGTAAACTTCTGACTTCAACTGTAGTTAGCCTACATAACGCCATCTCTTCAGGAAGCGTGTCCACACAAGACACATTGGTCACTTCCCTAGCTCCCTAGAATAGGGTGGTAATGTACCTCTAAACTAAACCACCGATACTGGGCCAGAGATTGTTTTAATCCACTTTGGGGCTAAGGTTAAGAATGGGGGTAGGCGATGGGAGTGTGATCCTAGATCTGTGGTTCGGGACAACTTCATTTGGTCTCACAGGTCTCATCGCATGCTGTTTGTGATTACAAAGTTTTGTCTGAGTTATAGCAGTCAGTGTGCAGGTTCCACCCTTTTCTCTGATGTTCTACAGGGGCAACCAAACGCCTGTGAGACTATGGAACACTTAGATACTGCTGAAAGGTGCAGTGTTTTTTCCCCTCATAGTATAAATGCTTAAAATCCTCAAATCTTTTAAAGGCAATGGTCAAGTAATACAGTAGATGTTTTCCTCTGCCCTAAGGACCCAATGCATTTAATCAGGAACAAGATTGAGAGAGAAGTTATCTCCCCTTGGATGCAGTGAATGGATGTGTCAATGACAGCCTAGGAACAGTGGGTTAACTGCCTTGTTCAGGGGCAGGACAACAGATTTGTACCTTGTCATCTCAGGGATTTAATCTTGCAACCTTTTGGTTACTAGTCCAACACTCTAACCACTAGGCTACACTGCCACCCCAATGATACTGGGGATCAGAAGTGTCCAGTGAGAGAAAGGGTCAGGGTCAGAGTAGTACAGAAGGTGTCATGTGCTGAGGCAGTGAAGAGAGTTGTAGAGGAGGAGGGATCCTAAGAGTGCTACAGTGCTTTTGTAAGGTTGGCTTCTCAGCGTTCATAGCCATGGTTATCAACTGTACTGCATAAATAGAACGTAAATCACAGAAAATAGATGTGATGGCAGCTGCAGAGAAGAACTTAGGTGAGACTTTACTGCAGAAGAGTTAGAAGGTGTGTTAAACTCTAGTGTCCCGTCTTCCCATGCTGCCAGTCTGGTATAGGACCAGACAGGGCCAAGTAGTGGAATGGGGTAGTGGGGTTTTAATAGGTAAAGAGTTGGTGTGGCAATTTTTTCTTCCATTTTCCCGGGCCTTTTGCCCCTTTTCATATCACAAAGTGCAAGAACTTCAAACTTACATACATGTTTAAATAATGTTTACATAATGCTTTACTAATTTCATGTGTATATACTGTTTTCTATGCCACTCCGACATTGCTTGACCTAATATATATATATATATTTTAATTACATTATTTTACTTTCAGATTAGTGTGTATTGTTGTGAACTATTAGATACTACTTCACTGTTGGAGCAAGCATCACAAGCATTTCGCTACACCCACAATAACGTCTGCTAAATTTGTGAACGTGACCAATAAAATTTGATTTGACCAATGCAGTAGATGGCGGTGTATGCACCTGTCAAATGGGTGCAATTCGCCAATACAAACAAGAAGAAGAACACCGCATGACGTGTGCATCATCTTGTGGTGTAAAAGTTGAACTACTAAAAAATGTCCAATGACGCTTTCTTGTAAGGGTTTAACATCTCTGGTTTCCGTAGGGTTTTTTGTTGCCAGTTGTGCCCACATCAGAGAGGGGGTAAATAATAGCCAGCTCTTCATTAATGCATGTTGATGAGCTGTGTTGTAAAGGGTGACACACATGAGAGTGTAAGGTAAAGTCCAATAGAGTCAAACAGATTAATAATATACAGAAATACAACATGTCGGCCGATCCCTTGATATGGTCATGCACTTTCATTAACGTTAAAAATGTAGTCACTTTATCCAAATGTGGTGATGTTTCATCAGACCAGACACCGGTAACCCTTTTTCAAAATGACCTTCATAAACCCCATGGTGTGTGATGGCCGCATCTGATCATGATTATGTTTTAGCAGAATGTATCATATAAAATAATCATACTGCACACTAAACATACATTCCTGGTGTTCTGTGAGTAGCTCGTCTGTGATAATTAAATATAATACATGGGGAAAGTATTTTTATTTCAAAATAAATAATTTGACTCAGGCAATCTTTGGGCTACTAAAAAGGGTCAGTTTCACAATGCATAGAGCGACCCATGTGTTGGATAATTCGAGATCGTAGTTTCAAGTCAACTGCGTTGCTGAATGAAGAGCAGTCGTGCTACCATACCGGGTCTGACAGGAGAAAGACAGTCCTCGTTTTACCTTGGGAATTGTATATTTCGTGATAAATAAGATATACAGAGAGCGGGGTTAATTTAAATTCAATATAAAGTCAACAACTTGGGTTTTAATTGGGGCTCCATTTTAAAGTCAGAATTGTCAAAATGTTGAGTGTTGCTTCAAGGTCTCTCCCCTCTCCAAACTGCTCAAGAAGTGTGTCCTCCTTGATAAAGAAGGTAAATCAGCCACAATTGACAAATAATGTTAATTTAAATGTTTCCAAGAGGTGTAATTGGACATGAAGGATGACTAATTCAAGGAGTAATGGCTAGTTCTAGCTAACGTTAGCTAACGTTAAATGTCGCAGCTAAAGTAGCTAGTTAACATCTTTTGCTACTAGCTGAGTACCATCTAATGGATAAAGCTGCCATCCCGAAAAAATACTAGTTAAATTAAACCTCTTAAGGATGGGCTCTTTTTTTTTCTTTTTCAATTTTTGCATAAAATGACACCCATACCCAAATCTAACTGCCTGTAGCAAGGACATGCATATTCTTGGTACAATTTGAATGGAAACACTGACGCTTGTGGAAATGTGAAAGGAATGTAGGATCATTTAACACATATCTGATAAAAGATAATACAAAGAACAAACCAAATGTTTTTCTTGTACCATCATCTTTGAAATGCAAAAGAAAGGCTATAATGTATTATTCCAGCCCAGGTGCAATTTAGAACGTTTAAGACTGATCCAATAAATTATTGCATTTTTGTTTAAAATGTTGTATCAAGACTGCCCAAATGTGCCTAATTTATTTATCAATAACTTTTCATTTTCAAAACTGTGCACTTTCCTCGAACAATAGCATGGCATTCTTTCACTGTAATAGCTACTGTAAATTGGACAGTTCAGTTAGATTAATCTTTCTGCCAATATCAGATATGTCTAAAGTCCTGGGAAATGTTCTTGTTACTTACAACTACATGCTAATCGCATTAGCCTCCGTTAGCTCAACCGTCCCGCAGGGGACCCACCAATGCTGAAGAAGTTTTAACAATAGTCATGTCGGAAAACTGTTAAAGAAGAGCTAGCCAGTTAATGTTAGCTTGGCAAGACGTGACTAGTTGTACTGTTAGTTAACTAGCTAACTTGCAGTAGCCAGCTTGCTAACTTTTCGCCAAGCCGGGGTTAGCCAGGATGCTTTCTTTAACTATATCATGTGTTGTTCTTCTGAATAGACATACCAAGTAATGTACATTAGCGACCATAGTGGGAGCTTACTAAGGGACAAGTAATGGCTCGCTAGTTAACGTTACCCGCTTGAAGTGATTGAATTGCAAGTGGTTTCAAACCCTTAAGCGGCTTGTTATTTTGTGTAAGATAAGTTAATGAAATGTGCAGGTCTTGTTATAAAGGGGGGCGTCATTAATCGTGAAAATAGCACCTGTGGCCATCACTGTGGTGTCCCAGGCATGATGTTCAAATGTCATAACCAAACATCATTTTAGACAAGCTATGGAGCTTTTTCATTCTTAACTGCCTTCATGTTGCTGGACCCCAGGAAGACACGGCAGTGGATAATGGGGTTCCTTAATAAATACAAGTACATTCATAGACAATGTTTTATACCACATTAGGATTATTGTGCATCCATGCCCTGTGTTTAATTTTAAAATATACCTGTTTGTTTTCATTTATTGGTTGAAAAGGGTTAAGGACAGATTTCACTAATAAGTAGTCATGATATGGTAGCTAACCAATATTTTCCCCATAGGCTTGCTGGAATGGATTTCAGCAAGATGCTCTCAGGTCTGTGGCCAGATGTAACTATTCGTGAGTATTCTTTCCTGGTGTTTCTTTCTTGAAGTTTCCCAAGTAAACTAATATGTAAACTAATTAATATCAATATAGCATCCAAGAACATCTCTGACCATTTGTGCTTACCTTGATTTACTTTGTTTTCCAGATCAGAGGCAATCAAAGGATCAGTGATTGGGATTGATCTGGGTACAACAAACTCCTGTGTGGCGGTTATGGAGGGAAAACAAGCAAAGGTCAGTTTATGTTTTGAGATGGCAGTGTTGTCACCCTCTGGCATGTTATCACATTTATTTATAAAGCCCTTATACGGAGTGCTAATACAGAAACCCAACCTAAAACCCTAAAGAGCAAGCAATGCAGATGTAGAAGCACAGGTTATCATTTCATCAGGGATTTAATTACGAATGTTTGACCTGTGTGATGAAGAGAATGTCTTTGAAATCATCTTTTGATAGTTGTTTTTTTAGACTGTTACTGACTAGTTTGTTGTGACAGGTACTGGAGAATGCAGAGGGAGCAAGGACAACACCTTCAGTGGTCGCCTTCACAGCTGATGGCGAGAGACTTGTTGGCATGCCAGCCAAAAGACAGGCAGTCACCAACCCTAACAACACCCTCTATGCCACCAAGCGTCTCATTGGTCGTCGTTACGACGATGCAGAGGTTCAGAAGGACATGTGAGTGTTTTACTATATATCTCTTATATACCTTACTAGCCATCGTAAGGCATCATTAGTTGGAAATGATTTTGAGGTGTAGATAAATTCATGACAGGTTTTTCTTTGTGGCTTCACAGGAAGAACGTGCCCTACAAGATTGTCCGTGCTTCCAATGGTGATGCCTGGGTCGAGGCCCATGGAAAGCTCTACTCCCCCAGCCAGGCTGGTGCCTTCGTGCTGATGAAGATGAAGGAGACAGCAGGTAATCTACCTATCAATTAGTGTTCATTGCCCCCGTAGGGGGAACTAGCATGCCAATTCTCTGTTACCAACTACCCCTGTCTGTGTGCTAAAAAAAAGCATGCACTCATTGTAACATTGTCCTGATTTTAGAGAACTACATGGGTCACAATGTGAAGAATGCAGTGGTCACCGTGCCAGCCTACTTCAATGACTCCCAGAGACAGGTATCAGCCTTACTTTATTTCTTCAACTTTGTCTGCTGAATCATTCATTACTGGCAAACACTGGTGACCGAAAGTCACTTTGTCACTAGCTATGTGGCATGGTAGCCTAGTGGTTAGGGCGTTGGACTAGTAACCGAAAGGTTGCAAGTTCAAATCCCTGAGCTGACAAGGTACAAATCTGTCGTTCTGCCCCTGAACAGGCATTTAACCCACTGTTCCTAGGCCGTCATTGAAAATAAGAATTTGTTCTTAACTGACTTGCCTAGTAAAATAAAGGTTTAAAAAAAAAATGCCTTTGCCATTGACTCACAGAATGGTGATCTATCAAGCCTCAACTTTGATCAGTGTATTTGTGTCTGGCTGCATTTACACAGGCAGCCCAATTCAGATTTTCTCTTTACAAATTGGGCTTCTTTTTTTTAAAGAGGTCAACCGATTAATTGGAATGGCAGATTTAACGTTTTCTTAAAAATAGGTAATCTGCATTTTTTGGATGCAGATTATATTGCAATCCACAAGGAGACTGGACCGGATTTGACCATATTAATGACCTACGGCTTGTATTTGTTTGTTTATTATAATTAAGTCTGATTTGATAGAGCAGTCTGACTGAGCGGTTATAGGCAGCAGCAGGCTCGTAAGCATTCATTCAAACTGCACTTTCCTCCGTTTGCCAGAAGCTTTTCGTAATGCTTCAAGCACAGCGCTGTTTATGACTTCAAACTCCCGAGATTAGGCTGGCAGTACTATAGTGCCTATAAGAACATCCAATAGTCAAAGGTATATGAAATACAAATGGTATAGAGAGAAATAGTCTTAGAATTCCTTCAACCTAAAACTTCTTAACTGGGAATATTGAAGACTCAAGTTAAAAGCAACCACCAGCTTTCTCATATTCTGAGAAAGGAACTTAAACATTAGTTTTTTTACATGGCACATATTGCACTTTTACTTTCTTCTCCAACACTGTTTTTGCATTATTTAAACCAAATTGAACATGTTTCATTATTTTTTTGAGACTAAATTGTTTTTATTGATGTATTATATTAAGTTAAAATAAGTGTTAATTCTTTATTGTTGTAATTGTCATTATTACAAATATATATAAAAACTGGCCTATTAATCGGTATCGGCTTTTTTCGGTCCTCCAATAATCGGTGTCTGTGTTGAAAAATCATAATCAGTCAGCCTCTACTTTTGACCAATCGGATCAGCTCTGAAAAAGATCTTTAACTCCCAGATTAGAAACATTTCTTGTGATATTGTGTAGAAAGACATGACTTTACAATTTCAATTACTAAAATGTCTTATTTTTTCATTTAACCTATTTTGACAGGAAAGACCTATTGAGACCTAGGTCTCTTTTCCAAAAGCGCCATGTATAATACAATATAAAATACATATTAAACACTATATACAGACCCAGTCAAAAGTTGACACACCTACTCATTCAAGGTTTTTACTTTATTTGTACGTTTTTCTACATGGTAGAATAATAGTGAAGATGTCAAAACTATGAAATAACACATGAAATCGTGAAGTAACCAAAAGAGTGTTAAACAAATCCAAATATATTTGAGATTCTTCAAAGTTGCCACCCTTTGCCTTGATGACAGCTTTGCTTTGCTTACAATGTCTCAAGTAGCTTCATGAAGAATACTTTTCCAACAGTCTTGAATTCCCACATATGCTGAGCACTTCTTGGCTGCAGTCCAACTCATCCCAAACCATCTCAACTGGGTTGAGGTTGGGTGATTTGTGGAGGCCAGGTCAACTGATGCAGCACTCCATCACTCTCCTTGGTCAAATAGCCCTTACACAGCCTTAAGTGTGTTGGGTCATTGTCCTGTTGAAAAACAAATGATAGTCCCACTAAGCACAAACCAGATGGCATGGCGTATTGCTGCAGAATGCTGTGGTAGCCATGCTGGTTAAGTGTGCCTTGAATTCTAAATAAATAACCAGGAAAGCACCATCACACCACCTCCTCCATGCTTCATGCTGGGAGCCACACATGCAGAGATCATCCGTTCACCTACTCTGCGTCGCAGAAAGACACGGTGGTTGGAACCAAAGATCTCACATTTGGACTCATCAGACCAAATGACCATCATATTTGGACCAGAATGCAACCACATCTGTATGTAATGTCAATATGCTTATGTCTCCGCCCTAACAATGGGAGCCGTTGTCCCAAAGGCAGGAAGGTAGGCGACAAGCTTAGGTCCAAAATAAGCCCATAGAAACGCAGTTAGCTTATTTTGGCAAGAGTGAAACTTCTCGCTTCGCCTCTAACTCTCTGCTGTGCTTCCCTGCCATCGTTCGCTTTGTGACTGACAGGCGCATGCCCTATCAATTGATCGCTAGAAGATGCATATGTTCATTCTAGCCGGAGGGGGCCCGACGGACTAACGAATTGAAACGTTAAATTAAAAGTAGCCTAAATAATATGAAGTGAAAAATAGCAGGCTTAAAATGAGTCTAACCGGCTGAATAGCCGACAGCCGGAACTAATGAAAAACGCTGTGTAATGAGTAGGTCATTTTGTTTACAGGCCACAAAGGATGCTGGTCAGATTGCTGGGCTGAATGTGCTGCGAGTCATCAATGAGCCCACTGCTGCTGCTCTGGCCTACGGTCTGGACAAGACTCAGGACAGAATGTAAGTATAACAACCCTACAAACTGCTGGAAAACCTCTACGACACCTAAGCAATGACCGTGACCTTATTTTTATCCGTGCTTTTAGCTCATGTTTCACACCTGTCCCTGACTTGCAGCATTGCCGTCTATGACCTGGGAGGTGGCACCTTTGACATCTCTGTCCTTGAGATCCAGAAGGGCGTGTTTGAGGTGAAGTCCACAAACGGAGACACCTTTTTGGGTGGAGAGGACTTTGACCAGCACCTACTGACCCACATTGTGAAGGAGTTCAAGAGGGAGGTGAGAAGGAGGAAGTATCCTGGATAAAGAACTATGTGATACCTTTATCTGACCAAGCACATCTGCCACATTCAAGCCAGCCATTTTTATCAAACCTTTGGTTTCTCCTTCCAGTCTGGAGTTGACCTGACCAAAGACAGCATGGCTCTGCAGAGAGTAAGGGAGGCAGCCGAGAAAGCCAAATGTGAACTGTCATCATCCCTGCAGGTGAGTTTCATCCCACAGCAGACATGTATTTCATTGCCAAGCTAATGATAAGATCTTGGTCAATAGAAACGACTTGCTTGTATTTTATACAGTCCCTTGACCCTCATGGTTTGTGTTGTAAGATCTGTAACCCCTAGCTGTACCCTCACACGGGGGCAGCTCTAGTAGAACAAACATCACTGCTCTGAGCTAGGCTGTCCATCCAAATGTAAGATAATTCAAGTATGGATGATGCAATATGTAAAACCTGTATATGTTACCTCCCTCTCAATCTTGATGTAAAACATTTTACGGAGACTTTTTCTCCCACAGACCGACATCAATCTGCCCTACCTGACCATGGATGCCTCTGGCCCCAAGCACTTGAACATGAAGTTGACCCGCTCCCAGTTTGAGGGCATTGTGTCTGACCTGATCCGCAGGACAGTGGCCCCCTGCCAGAAGGCCATGCAGGACGCTGAGGTCTCCAAGGGGGACATCGGAGAGGTGCTTCTGGTCGGTGGCATGTCCCGTATGCCCAAGGTGAGCAGATCTCCCAGTTTCTATCCCACCTCATCATGCTTTGCCCCTCTCTGACCCTCCATTCTACGGTCTCCTCCCAGGTCCAGCAGACAGTCCAAGACCTGTTTGGCCGTGCTCCCAGCAAGTCAGTCAACCCAGATGAGGCTGTGGCCATTGGAGCTGCCATCCAGGGAGGTGTTCTGGCTGGAGATGTTACTGATGTGCTCCTTCTGGATGTCACACCACTGTCTCTCGGTATCGAGACCCTCGGAGGGGTGTTCACCAAACTCATCAACAGGAACACAACCATTCCCACCAAGAAGGGCCAGGTGCGGGACAAAAATCCAAATTTGTTCTGGCTGGTGAAACCTAAATTAATTCTATATACTTCATTGTCTTACCTCATCAGTGGTACTGATGCATTCCTCCTCCTCGTTCAGGTGTTCTCAACAGCAGCTGATGGTCAGTCCCAGGTGGAGATCAAGGTGTGCCAAGGGGAGAGGGAGATGGCAGCAGACAACAAGATCCTGGGACAGTTCACTCTGGTAAGTGTCCTTCCTAGCTGATTCATACTAACTCAATTTAAATGGGATATCTTTAGATTCTCTGGTGTGTCTGATGTAAACAATGTCTTACTGATGTCTTGTTCATGCAGGTTGGAATCCCCCCTGCCCCACGTGGAGTACCCCAGATCGAGGTCTGCTTCGACATTGACGCCAATGGAATCGTCCACGTCTCTGCCAAAGACAAGGGCACAGGCCGCGAACAGCAGAGTAAGATCCTCAAACAACCTGCCCTTGAAATGCATGCTTTCTGTGTAGGGTGCTGTCTTTCGGATGGGACGTTAAACGGGTGTCCTGACTCTCTGAGGTCATTAAAGATCCCATGGCACTTATCGTAAGAGTAGGGGTGTTAACCCCGGTGTCCTGGCTAAACTCCCAATCTGGCCCTCAAACCATCACGGTCACCAAATAATCCCCAGTTTACAATTGGCTCATTCATCCCCTTCCTCTCCCCTGTAACTATTCCCCAGGTCGTGGCTGCAAATGAGAACGTGTTCTCAGTCAACTCACCTGGTAAAATAACTGATAAATAAAAGTAGGATTTCAGTAATGTATTTTTACTTTACACTGCTTCTCCTTCACTTCTCCAGTTGTTATCCAGTCCTCTGGTGGCCTCAGCAAGGACGACATTGAAAACATGGTTAAGAACGCAGAGAAGTACGCAGAGGAGGACCGGAGGCGAAAGGTAGGTTTGACATTCTCTTATCAGCTGTCCGTTTGAACTTTTATCAGTTACATCCCCAGCTGGAATTGGGCTGTGTTTTGAATAAGGTGTGACTGAATGCTGACAGTAATCCTTTGTGTCCTGTTTGTTTTTGCCTAGGACCGTGTTGAGGCTGTTAACCAGGCCGAGGGCATCGTCCATGACACTGAATCCAAGATGGAGGAGTTCAAGGATCAGCTCCCTACTGATGAGGTATGTGGGACATTTTATTATAATAATACATAGGATTTTTAAAGCTTTTTACAAAAACCCAAGGACACTGAACAGCAAAATGTACATAACTATGCCTCTGAAACATCCCAAACAATCCCAAATATCAGGAAATTCCAGTAGTCCTAGTATTTGAGTTTGTTTCCCATCTTTCAGTGCAACAAACTGAAGGAAGAGATTGCCAAAGTGAGAGACTTGCTGTCACGGAAGGATGAAGAGACTGGCGAAAACATCAAACAGGCTGCCACCACCCTTCAGCAGGCATCACTCAAACTCTTCGAAATGGCTTATAAGAAGGTAATTATTTCAGCACCCCAACATTGTCCAGTAGTTTTTTGTTTTTTTTTCACTTGCATTTGTAAAGGATTGTGGCCAGCCTGGAAGAAGCCTGGATTGGTTGCTTAGCTTGTCAATTAAGAGCCTAACATTCTATCACAATGGGTCAATTGATATATTGCTGTTATATTTATTAACCAGCTTTTCTCCATTTGGTCTCAGATGGCATCAGAGAGGGAAGGTAGCAACGGCGGCTCTGGATCGTCATCGTCAGAAGGTGGAACTGGAGAGAAGAAGGAAGGCCAGCAGTGAAACCTTTGCACTTGTGGTTGTCTGGAGACATGGACTGATGGGCTTGGAATTGTAGACCTGTTGTCCTGAGTGGCAGCTATGACTAGAATACAATTCTCACATGCTGTGTTTTTGCAGTAAAAAGTATACTGTATATGTCATTGAGTACATTTGCATGCACAGTAATAATTTGATATTAAACAGATTATGGCAGTAGGCAGATTACGCAATAGTCATGTAAACACCTTATTCTGCTTATCATAATCGGCGTAAGGTCAAAATCAAATTAAGCATACACTGATTAAAACACCAGGACATGTAAACATTTTGTAATCGGCGAAGTGAGAGTTCGGAAACAACTGAATGTATGCGTCATCGGAATCATATATGTGGTGGTAGAATGTTTTGATTGCCGATTTTCTGCATTTTTCAGAGTGCCATCGGGTAGCCTGATTTCATTTGTCCATGTAAACGTGATTATTAGGGAAATCGTTCTTCTTGCAAAGCTTGTAAATGTTAAAATTTAACTATTATATTAATCTGACTATCCAGAATAATCTCATTAGTGTGTGCATGTAACTATACTCAGTGTATGTTCCTCCACCCCTTTGTAATTTAATTGTGATAGACTATATATCCTGTCCATTTTAAGAAAAATTATTTGCATCTTGTGAAGTAGTGAACTGTTTATAGCAATTGTGTTAGTCTGACTGTGACGCCATTTTGGGTTTAATTTTTCAATGTTGCTCTGCTGGTCTAGACAACAGTGGAAATGCAATAGAAGAAGCTTGGCTTTTCTCTAGCTCCATCCTGTTTATCTGCTCTATGAAAACAGCATATGTACAGTGATATGAGTAGCGTGTGTGTGTGGTTAAAGATGTATAATACGACAATACAGCTGCAGGGTTTTATTTCTATTCTTTTGAATCTTTTTGTTATTCCATTCAGTACAGAAGAGCACTCATTCTTCTTGACTTTGTCATGGGTATAAGCTGAGAGAATGATTAGAAGCTACCATGCATACAAATAGATTTTGTTTTGCCAACTATTGTATGACGTTTGAGCTGCTGCCTATCTGACAGATATAATTGGCAGCAGTAGTCTGTGAAAATGAGAAAATAACCAGTCTGGTATGAGGTGGATTTATTGTCAAATTTTAGATTGATTTGGGTTCTCAATTACGGTTGCTAACTTTCCTAATAAAATTCTACATTTCAACAGTGGTTTTGGATATGAGAAATTGGCAATACATTCATTGTACTTTTGCTGGGACTGAGGCAGATGATGTGGAGTCAAGCCAAATGTATTTGTCACAGCCATTAACCAGGTTTCCATCCACCCTTTTTATGTGAATAAAATGTCAGATAAAAAATGTTTCCACCGAAATCGGTGAACTTTACAAAAATACACTCAATAATGTGGCAACTTTTTGTGGAGGTAAAATTCCCTATGCGAGAATTGTCGGTGGAAACCCTTTAATGCGCAAATATTTATTAATATTGATATAACAATCATATCCAGGCTATATTTTATTTATTTATTTCACCTTTATTTAACCAGGTAGGCAAGTTGAGAACAAGTTCTCATTTACAATTGCGACCTGGCCAAGATAAAGCAAAGCAGTTCGACAGATACAACAACACAGAGTTACACATGGAGTAAAACAAACATACAGTCAATAATACAGTATAAACAAGTCTATATACAATGTGAGCAAATTAGGTGAGAAGGGAGGTAAATGCAAAAAAGGCCATGGTGGCAAAGTAAATACAATATAGCAAGTAAAACACTGGAATGGTAGTTTTGCAATGGAAGAATGTGCAAAGTAGAAATAAAAATAATGGGGTGCAAAGGAGCAAAATAAATAAATAAATTAAATACAGTTGGGAAAGAGGTAGTTGTTTGGGCTAAATTATAGGTGGGCTATGTACAGGTGCAGTAATCTGTAAGATGCTCTGACAGTTGGTGCTTAAAGCTAGTGAGGGAGATAAGTGTTTCCAGTTTCAGAGATTTTTGTAGTTCGTTCCAGTCATTGGCAGCAGAGAACTGGAAGGAGAGGCGGCCAAAGAAAGAATTGGTTTTGGGGGTGACTAGAGAGATATCCCTGCTGGAGCGTGTGCTACAGGTGGGAGATGCTATGGTGACCAGCGAGCTGAGATAAGGGGGGACTTTACCTAGCAGGGTCTTGTAGATGACATGGAGCCAGTGGGTTTGGCGACGAGTATGAAGCGAGGGCCAGCCAACGAGAGCGTACAGGTCGCAATGGTGGGTAGTATATGGGGCTTTGGTGACAAAACGGATTGCACTGTGGTAGGCTGCATCCAATTTGTTGAGTAGGGTATTGGAGGCTATTTTGTAAATGACATAGCCAAAGTCGAGGATTGGTAGGATGGTCAGTTTTACAAGGGTATGTTTGGCAGCATGAGTGAAGGATGCTTTGCTGCGAAATAGGAAGCCAATTCTAAATTTAACTTTGGATTGGAGATGTTTGATATGGGTCTGGAAGGAGAGTTTACAGTCTAACCAGACACCTAAGTATTTGTAGTTGTCCACGTATTCTAAGTCAGAGCCGTCCAGAGTAGTGATGTTGGACAGGCGGGTAGGTGCAGGTAGCGATCGGTTGAAGAGCATGCATTTAGTTTTACTTGTATTTAAGAGCAATTGGAGGCCACGGAAGGAGAGTTGTATGTCATTGAAGCTTGCCTGGAGGGTTAACACAGTGTCCAAAGAAGGGCCGGAAGTATACAGAACGGTGTCGTCTGCGTAGAGGTGGATCAGGGACTCACCAGCAGCAAGAGCGACCTCATTGATGTATACAGAGAAGAGAGACGGTCCAAGAATTGAACCCTGTGGCACCCCCATAGAGACTGCCAGAGGTCCGGACAGCAGACCCTCCGATTTGACACACTGAACTCTATCAGAGAAGTAGTTGGTGAACCAGGCGAGGCAATCATTTGAGAAACCAAGGCTGTCGAGTCTGCCGATGAGGATGTGGTGGTTGACAGAGTCGAAAGCCTTGGCCAGATCAATGAATACGGCTGCACAGTCATGTTTCTTATCGATGGGGGTTAAGATATCATTTAGGACCTTGAGCGTGGCTGAGGTGCACCCATGACCAGCTCTGAAACCAGATTGCCTAGCAGAGAAGGTATGGTGAGATTCAAAATGGTCGGTAATCTGTTTGTTGACTTGGCTTTCGAAGACCTTAGAAAGGCATGGTAGGATAGATATAGGTCTGTAGCAGTTTGGGTCAAGAGTGCCCCCCCCTTTGAAGAGGGGGATGACCGCAGCTGCTTTCCCATCTTTGGGAATCTCAGACGACACGAAAGAGAGGTTGAACAGGCTAGTAATAGGGGTGGCAACAATTTCGGCAGATAATTTTAGAAAGAAAGGGTCCAGATTGTCTAGCCCGGCTGATTTGTAGGGGTCCAGATTGTTCAGCTCTTTCAGAACATCAGCTGAATGGATTTGGGAGAAGGAGAAATGGGGAAGGCTTGGGCGAGTTGCTGTTGGGGGTGCAGTGCTGGCCAGCCGTAGAAAAATGCTTCTTGAAATTCTCAATTATGGTGGATTTATCAGTGGTGACAGTGTTTCCTATCTTCAGTGCAGTGGGCAGCTGGGAGGAGGTGTTCTTATTCTCCATGGACTTTACAGTGTCCCAGAACTTTTTTGAGTTAGTGTTGCAGGAAGCAAATGTCTGCTTGAAAAAGCTAGCCTTGGCTTTTCTAACTGCCTGTGTATAAAGGTTTCTAGCTTCCCTGAACAGCTGCATATCACGGGGGCACAACCAGTCGTGAATATTTGTTAGCCCATAAGGCGGCGCACAATTGGTCGGGGTTTGGCCGGTGTAAATAAGAATTTGCTCTTAACGGACTTGCCTAGTTAAATAAAGGTTACGTTTAAAAAATAAATAATATCGCAGTAAACTGCGTCACGCGATTACGTGTGGTCCTCCCACTACCACTCGCCGGGAACGCGGGCAGTTTATTGCCGCGTTCAAGACAACTGGGAACTCGTAAATCTCCGATTTCAGTGTGTTCAAAACATCTCAGAACTCGGAAAAAAAATTTGAATGGTCATCCAACTCGGGCATTACCGCGTTCAAAACAACTGGGAAATTGGAAAAATAGATACCAGTGATCTTCAGGTCGGATAGTCGGCGCTCTAGGAGGCCCGAGATCCCGAGTTGGATGACTGTTACAATCGATTTCTCCCATTCGGACCCCCCTTCAATTAATACATTGAAGTCAGATATTCCTAAATTCCCAGTAGTTTTGAACGCGGCATAAGGTCACAGCGCCAACGTTTCTTTCTTGGAGGTATAGACCTATCCCACAATTCACAGCGGAACTGTAGT
Organism: Oncorhynchus keta; assembly: GCF_023373465.1. Classification (NCBI taxonomy): domain Eukaryota; kingdom Metazoa; phylum Chordata; class Actinopteri; order Salmoniformes; family Salmonidae; genus Oncorhynchus; species Oncorhynchus keta. The sequence goes on from NC_068450.1 coordinate 26,052,219, forward strand.
CTATGGTGCCAACAGGACTATAAATCTGCAAGGGGCTAGAGTTCAGTCCTTTTTTCTCTGACATGACAATGAAGGAGAGTCGTGTTTATTTTGTCGTCTGGTAAGCTTTTCCTGCTTTTAGGACAGTTTGAATGAAAATCCAGTTATTAATGACAACGTTGTAGCTAACTTTAGCTAAATAACACAATTGTGTGGAACTTACAGGGGCAAGGTAGGAATGTTAATTAAACAAACTGCTGGCTAAACGCTAAGTTAGCTAACCAACTTAAATATACGATTAACGTTACCTTGTTCAGGTAGTTACTAGTTTCAATGGCTGCCATTTTACTATTGACTGTTTGAGAGGCAAGTTGGTAAGGCTAACTAACGTTATCTAAATAATTGGCAAGTTTCACATGCAAGGCGATGACACGTGGTGCCACGCAAAATGTCGGCCAAGTTTGCTAAAACAGTCATTCACTACCATATGTTTCATAGTGCTTTGTCAGAAGTGATACTTTTTACCTAGACATGTTAGGAGATATGGAAGGGCTGCAAGTGGGAATAACTTGATCCCCTTCAAGGGAACTGTTTCCCACATCCTAACATTCTAGACTTAGCAAATCACGATTGGCTAATTCGTGACCCAGTAGTAGTCAGCTGTACAGGCCAGCCCCATGCCTGAGTTAGTGTTACACTGCTGGGAGAGAAAGGCTCAGCTAATGTAGCGTGGTCCAGCAGACACTGTTTTAGTGGCTGTTGGTGCCGAGCTGTAGCGGAGCTGTGCCCCTCTGAGTGGGCTGTACCCACACTGGGGCAACCCTAGTAGAAGGGCTAACAAATATTCTTATTTAATACAGCCACATCTAGTTACTAGTGAATTTATATTCTACTCATTTATTATTTCAGGAAATCCTGCTGAATGAATTCCAACTAGATTCCAACATGTTGGGTTCTTCTGTAGCTCAGTTGGTAGAGCATGACGCTTGTAACGCCAGGGTAGTGGGTTCGATCCCCGGGACCACCCATACGTAGAATGTATGCACACATGACTAAGTCGCTTTGGATAAAAGCGTCTGCTAAATGGCATATATTATTATTAACTATTGAGGGTGAGATTAAGAATATTGTTAATGGGAATGTTTTGTGCAGTGATTTAACACATTCTTGTGTATGTTGATGAACCTTTGACACAGCACAATTCTCTATGCTTGTCTACATATTACTTGCTTATATTTATATGGCTTGTAGTGCAATGTCTAAGCATTTGTTCTTTGCATTTCAGGAACTTTAATCTCTCAATTAAAGTCTCTTCAACTCTATACAATGTTTTGAAGGTGAGGACGTCTCAGTAGTGTTGGTGAAACTCCATGAACAAGTTCTTTAATGTGCAGTGATGTGAGCATTATAGCTTTAACCCAGCTTTCTTACTGGCGGTGACGACTTTTCAATTCTGAGCATGTTTTTAATGGCTGTTATGGCCGCTACATTGTGTTTGTGCTGTAAGGATCAACTATCAATTATTTTGTTTCAGGAGAGCCTAACTGAAATATTACTTTACAACTCCATTGAAGGTGAGGATGGATCAGACTTATAGCCAAAAGACATGTACTGTGCAGTGATATTTATCACCTACTTATTGTCTAGTGAAGAACCTTCGGAACCCTAAGCACATTTCGTTCCTGAATACCTCACGTCTACATTCTGTGTATATATTGTTTTCCTTCATCCTCCAGACAACACATCGGATTGCTTTGGCGGGATTTGATGGCTTTATTTAAAGGTAATGTACCTATACCATGTGGATTGTCTTTTGGCCCCAAGCTGTACTCATAATCATGGCAGAGGCTACTTCCTCGTTGGTGATCTCTTTTCCTTGGGAGAATAACCCAGGACTTTGGCACAGTTTGAAGTAGTCTCCATCTACAACAATCTGACTAGAAGACCTGAGACACTTTTACTTGTAATATGTTGAAACTAAACTAATGTGTTGCTGTGTAATGAGATTGGTTTGTGTACCTCAACAGGATTGTTCCTATCTGGACTCGAATGGGGGTATATAGACTTCCGCATCCTGCAGGTGACTCCCTAAACTCCAGGCCAGACCAAGTGCAAGGTAATGACCTTTGAACATGTTGATTTCTGAACCCAAATGGTACTGTCATAACTTAATGTGTGCTGATGAGAGCTTTATAGCTTTAACCCAGCTTTCTTACTGTTGGTGAAGACGAGTTAACTCTGAGCACAATTTTGTAAGTGCTGTTACTGTGTACAGTATTTATTATAACTAATTCAATATCTTTGCATTTCAGGACTACTTGCCAACTACGGAATGCTTCAACTATTCAAGGTGACGGTGGGCAATATTTTACTAAGACATGTACTGTGCAGTGATGACTTGTATCACCTACTTGATGTCTAGTGAAGAACCTTCGGAACCCTGAGCACAACTTCCTGAATGACTCTTACTGTTTGTTCTTGTATATATTGCTCATAGGCTTTCTCCTTTCCTCCTCAGGAATAATGTAGATGAGACTGGAGATGCTTCGGCTGTTTTGGTGGCTTATTTGGAGTCGATGCAAGGTAATGCACTCTAAACATCTGTGATTCTCCAACCCAAACGGTACTTCCATATACATGCTGTGCAGTGATGCAAGCATTATAGCTTTAACCCAGCTTTCTTACTGCTGGTGACGACTTTTCAATTCTGAGCACGTTTGTAATGGCTGTTATGGCCGCTACATTGTGTTTGTGCTTTAAGGATCATTCCTGACGCAATTGTTTTGGTCTTTCAGGGAAACCTGACTACGAACTATTACTTTACCACGCCATTGAAGGTGAGGCTGGATCAATTATACTAAAAGGCGTGGTGTGATATTTATCACCTAGTGAAGAACCTTTGGAACCCTGAACACAACTCTTCCTGAATGACTGACTCTTTTCCTCAGGAATAATGGAGATGCTTGGGCTGGATTGATAGTCGCTACAAGGTAATTACTTTTAAATAGGGGATTTCTGGACCCAAATGGTACAGTGCACTGATGAGAGCTTCATAACTTTAACCCAGCCTTACTGTTGAAGACTTGTCAATGCTGAGCACAGTTTGCAGTGACTGTTACTGTGCATAGTATTTTATAAGGACTTAATTTTACTTCAGGTAGATTTACACTTTAGTGGGATGCCACAGCTCCATTCAAGCTATGAATGGGTTAGAATGATTGTAGCTTAACATCACGAATGTACTGCATTTAACTTTACTGACTTGTGAAGAACCCGGAGCACAGTTCTTTCCTGACTGTCAGTCAACTTTCATCTGTATTGTTCATATCCTTCTCCTTCATCTTCCAGACAAAGCATTGTGTTACTTCGACAGGATTCGATGGCTTGATTTAAAGGTAATGTACCTACCTATACCATGTGGATTGTCTTTTGGACCCAAGCTGTACTCATAATCATGGCAGAGGCTACTTCCTCGTTGGTGATCTCTTTTCCTTGGGAGAATAGCCCAGGACTTTGGCACAGTTTGAAGTAGTCTCCATCTACAACAATCTGACTAGAAGACCTGAGACACTTTTACTTGTAATATGTTGAAACTAATCTGTCGCTGTGATAAGAGCTTTATAGCTTTAACCCAGCTTTCTTACTGTTGGCGAAGACTAACGCTGAGCACATTTTCTAATGGCTGTTACTGTGTGAAGTATTTATTATAACTAATTCGATTTCTTTGCATTTCAGGACAACTTGCCAGCTATGATTTCAAGGTGAGGATGGGTGAGGTTCTGTAGCTGAAAGACATGTACTGTGCAGTGATGATGACATTTATCACCTACTTATTGTCTAGTGAAGAACCTTCGGAACCCTGAGCACACTTCTTTCCTGAATACCTCAACGTCTACATTCTGTGTACATATAGTTAATATTTTCCTTCATCTTCGACAGACAAAGGGGCGGCAGGTAGCCTAGTGGTTAAAGCGTTGGACTTGTAACCATAAGGTTGCCAGATCGAATCCCTGAGCTGACAAGGTAAATATGTCAAAATAAGAATTTGTTTACTGACTTGCCTAGTTAAAGGTAAAATAAAACAGCATTGATTTGCTTGGACAGGATTGACAGCTTGATTAAAGATAATGTACCTAGAATATCTGGAGTGATTTAGTTTTGGACCCAAGCTTGTACTCATAATCATGACACAGGCTACGTCTCCTTTGATCTCTTTTCCTTGAGAATAACACTGGACTTTGGCACAGTTTGACTTCTCCATCTAAAATCTAACTGGAAGACCCAAGACATTTGTAATGTTGTATGTATTCTAATGTGTCTTTGTATGTAGCTCCACAGGTTTGTTCCTGTCTGGATTTGAATGGGGTATAGACTGATGCATCCTGCAGGTGATTGGCAACACCAGACCACTTGGCTTGACCACCACTGGCAGGGTTCAGTGACGTGTGGATCAATGGGCAATCCCTGTGGTTATATCTTTGGGTTTGGCATATTTAGGGTGGAATATTTTATGACTGGGTTTAATGATTTATAAGACACAATGCTTTTTCTTGAGCAAATCAGACAGGCTGAGATTATTTGGTATTTTGGTCGGGTGCAGTTTAATATAAATCCCCAGTCAGAGGGTTTAGTAATTGCGGGTGAACAAAAGCTGACCTGCACTAGTTCATATGACCAACTGTTCTATCCTGGGCAGTGGAGCATTGCATAATCCTGACATGTCAGTGTTTCTGAACAAATGTACCACAATGAAATGATTGTATTACCTCAATTGTGGGCCCAACTGTATGTGAAATGATTTTCCAATGGTGTAAAATAAAATTATCCTTATCAGTCATGTCATAAATCCATAACTGATTGTTTAACTTTTTAATAAAGACAATGGCACAACAGACATGACTCATTGTGGTTACCTCAAATGAATCCATGTACAATAAATTCGTTTTTGGCTCTGCAGACTAAGTGTTTAAAGGTCATATTTTGGGAGAATGTTTGGCCTTTGCGTGCCGATAATACTTTGCTGGATGTCTAATTGGACGGTTGATTTGAAAATTGCAGTGAATGTTTTACAATCTTTACGGTTTCGAGGGAAGATGCCACATTGCAAAGTAATTAAATGCACCAACCCGATGGGGGCGCCGGTGAGGAGCAGCGCTCGAGCCGGTCCAGCATTGGCCAATGGTATGCCACAGCTGTTTCTGGAAAAACTCGTGCATGTTCCTCATGGCGAAAGGGATTCAGAAGGGCACACCAGGAATGAAGAGAGCAGTGCGCCGCAAAACGGAACTTTTGCTTTTTGTGAGTGGCGTTTTGTACCCTTTTTTTTATCAGTTACTACGTGGGCAGGTCATTAATATATATGAATTCTTTTCAAACTGGAGGATAACCATACCGATGTAACTGATTGTACAATATATTGGATTATTACTTGTGACTTGACAGTCAACGAATTGTTTACATCAGTTCAGTGGAAAGCATCTGGCTGGCAGAGGAGACCCAACATGTGAGTGTGCCCACTGTGCTCTCTTCACTGAAATTGTCTGTACATTCAATTATGTCAATGTGGAGATGACATTTCAACGTAATTGGGTTAACCCAATCAGGGTTCTTACGTACATTTGTCATTGAATTCTATATTTTGCCCATTTTCTTTCAGAACCGAATTAAACCGCAGTTGCTGAAAATGTTCTCTAAGGATGGATGCCTGGCTGTGTGTACAGTGATATGTATTCTGTCATCAAGTGAGGCTAGAGGTAAGGGATCAACTTCTTGTTACCTTTGTGCAGTGCATTCAATGTCACAAATAATCTAAACGAAATATGGAAAGAATTATCAGCTTTCGTCTGTCCTCATTGTACAAATACATATCAAAATATATATCCATTTGAAAAGCTGAATAATATGTGGATGTGACACTGCACATTTTTGACATATATAATCTTTTACACTTTATATACGGCGAACGGTGCTGTTTAAGATGACGGAGGATTCTTTTTTTTCTTTAATGAGCATGGCCTAATTTCTATTACATCATATTGGATGACTGTCATTCATATTCCATTCACCCAGTTCAATGTAACATCGATAGGTGTAGGCTACTACGTGATACTCAAATTTTCCCTATACCCATCACGAGGTTGTTGCAACCTGGCCTATGAATGAAAGTTTACAATGTAGCTGCACACAGTTTGAGAGAAAATGTTGAGGTGACAGACCACATTGCACACACACTCTTACCTGCATCGAGCTGATCTAGGGTGTAGTCATTCGTCCAACAGTTTGCTTCCGTTTAAGAAACGTTTTTCAACAGATTCTGCAGTATAGCCGTTACACCGGTGAGCCCCAGTGGAAATAAATTAATAAAACCAAACATTTACCTTGACTTAAGAGTTCCAGTCTTGTGCTGGATAGTCATAACCATATAGCTAACATAGCATCCCTCTGTTTGAGCCGGTTGTTTCAAGTAGGCTAAACTAGCTAGCTAAATTAAACTGAAAGTTTAAAAAAAGAAATCTCTCTCTTGTTTCTTCTTCATCTTTGAAGAAAATATTTGGTAAGAACTGTTTTTCTCTCTCTTTGAGTCAACCACTCACCACATTTTATGCACGGCAATGCTAGCTAGCTGTAGCTTATGCTTTCAGTACTAGATTCATTCTCAGATCCTTTGATTGGATGGACAACATGTCAGTTCATGCTGCAAGAGCTCTGATAGGTTGGAGCACGTCCTCTGGAAATTGTCATAATTACTGTGTAAGTATGGAAGGGGGTGAGAACCACGAGCTTCCTAGTTTTTGTATTGAAGTCAATGTACCAAGCGGGGGATGGAAACTAGCTGTCCTCCAGCTAGATTATGCTGTTGAGGCCTCTGTATACATTAATTGCAGAACTGTGTTTTAAGAAATTATTTGGTGATGTGAATATATTTAGTAAAGTTCTTTCTAAAAAGTACAACTTTTTTTCATGTTTTACAATTTTTATGAAATTCACTGAGGAGGATGGTCCTCCCCTTCCTCCTCTGAGGAGCCTCTGCAGAATTAGCACCATAGATCATACTGTGTTTCCAAGCAGACACTAGTTGATTATTGTTTATATATACAGTACCAGTCAAAAGTTTGGACACCTACTCATTCAAGGGTTTTTCTTTATTTTTTTACTCTTTTCTACATTGTAGTGAAGACATCAGAACTATGAAATAACACGTATGGAATCATGTAGTGACCAAAAAAGTGTTAAACAAATCAAAATATATTTTAGATTCTTCAAAGGAGCCACCCTTTGCCTTGATGACAGCTTTGCACACTCTTGGCATTCTCTCAACCAGCTTCATGAGGAATGATTTTCCAACAGTCTTGAATGAGTTCCCACATATGCTGAGTACTTGTTGGCTACTTTTCCTTCACTCTGCAGTCCAACTCATCCCAAACCATCTCAACTGGGTTGAAGTTGGGTGAATGTGGAGGCCAGGTCATCTGAGGCAGCACTCCATCGCTCTCCTTGGTCAAATAACTCTTACACAGCCAACAGGTGTGTTTGGGGTCATTGTCCTGTTGACAAACAAATGATAGTCCCACTAAGCGCAAACCATATGGGATGGCGTGTCGATGCAGAATGTTGTGGAAGCCATGCTGGTGAAGTGTGCCTTGAATTCTAAATAAATCACATAAATCACCAAAGGACAGATTTCCACCGGTCTAATGTCCATTGCTATTGTTTCTTGGCCCAAGCAAGTCTGTTCTTCTTATTGGTGTCCTTTAGTAGTGTTTTTTTTTGCAGCAATTCGACCATGAAGGCCTGATTCACGCAGTCTCCTCTGAACAGTTGATGTTGAGATGTCTGTTACTTGAACTCTGTGAAGCATTTATTTGGGCTGCAATCTAAGGTGCAGTTAACTCTAATCAACTTATCCTCTGCAGCAGATGTACACTACTGTTCAAAAGTCACTTAGAAATGCCCTTGTTTTTTAAATAAATTTGTAAAAAAAATGGTCCATTAAAATAACATCAAATTGATCAGAAATACAGTGTAGACATCGTTAATGTTGTAAATGACTATTGTAGCTGGAAACGGCAGATTTTTTTATGTAATATCTACATAGGTGTACAGAGGCCCATTATCAGCAACCATCACTTCTGTGTTTCAATGGCACGTTGTTTTAGCTAATCCAAGTTTATCATTTTAAAAGGCTATTGATCATTAGAAAACCCTTTTGCAACCCTTTTATGTTAGCACAGCATATATATATATATATATAACGCAACATATAAAGTATTGGTCCCATGTTTCATGAGCTAACATAAAATATCCCAGAAATGTTCCATACTCACAAAATGTGTATTTCTCTCATGTTGTTTCATTAACTGTTAGTGAGCATTTCTTCTTTGCCAAGATAATCTAGCCACCTTACAGGTGTGGCATATCAAGAAGCTGATTAAACAACATGATCATTGCACCTTGTGCTGGGGACAATAAAAGGCCACACTAAAATGTGCAGTTATGTCACACAACACAATGCCACAGATGTTTCAGTTTTGAGGGAGCGTGCAATTGGCATGCTGTCCACAGGAATGTCCACCAGATCTGTTGCCAGATAATTGAATGTTCATTCCTCCAATGTCTTTTTAGAGAATTTGTCAGTACGTACAACCGGCCTCACAACCACAGACCAAGTGTATGGCTTTGTGTGGGTGAGTGGTTTGCTGATGTCGACATTGTATGCCCCATGGTGGAGGTGGGATTATGGTGTGGGCAGGCATACTACGGACAGCAAACACAATTGCATTTTATCGATGGCCATTTAAATGCACAGAAATACCGTGACGAGATCCTGAGGCCCATTGTTAGGCCCATATTCCGTAAGCTATCTTTGACCAACTGATGCATATCTGTATTCCCAGTAAACTGAAATCCATAGATTAGGGCCTAATGAATTTATTTCAATTGACTGATTTCCTCATATGAATTGTAACTCAGTAAAGTCTTTGAAATTGTTGCATGTTGCATTTATATTGTTTATATTATTTTTTTTATTATTATTATTCATTTGTTTAACCTACAGTTGAAGTCGGAAGTGTACATACACTTTGGTTGGAGTCATTAAAACTCGTTTAATGCACAAATTTCTTGTTAACAAACTATAGTTTTGGCAAGTCAGTTAGGACATCTACTTTGTGCATGACACAAGTCATTTTTCCAACAATTGTTTACAGACAGATTATTGCACTTATAATTCACTGTATCACAATTCCAGTGGGTCAGAAGTTTACATACACTAAATTGACTGTGCCTTTAAACAGCTTGGAAAATTCCAGAAAATGATGTCATGGCTTTAGAAGCTTCTGATAGGCTAATTGACATCATTTGAGTCAATTGGAGGTGTACCTGTGGATGTATTTCAAGGCCTATCTTCAAACTCCGTGCCTATTTGCTTGACATCATGGTAAAAACCACAAGAAATCAGCCAAGACCTCAGAAAAAAATTGTAGACCTCCACAAGTCTGGTTCATCCTTGGGGAGCAATTTCCAAACGCCTGGAGGTACCACGTTCATCTGTACAAACAATAAACACAATAGGACCATGCAGCCGTCAATACCGCTCAGGAAGGAGGGGCGTTTTTATTTTACCTTTATTTAACCAGGCAAGTCAGTTAAGAACAAATTCTTATTTTCAATGACGGCCTGGGAACAGTGGGTTAACTGCCTGTTCAGGGGCAGAACGACAGATTTGTACCTTGTCAGCTTAGGGATTTGAACTTGCAACCTACCGGTTACTAGTCCAACACCCTAACCACTAGGCTACCCTGCTGCCCTGTCTCTTAGAGATGACTATACTTTGGTGTGAAAAGTGTGTCACGTTCAACCTTAGTTCCTTTATTATGTCTTCGTGTTAGTTTGGTCAGGGCGTGAGTTGGGGTGGGTAGTCTATGTTCTTTTTTCTATGTTGTATTTCTGTGTTTGGCCTGGTATGGTTCTCAATTAGAGGCAGCTGTCGATCGTTGTCTCTGATTGAGAATCATACTTAGGTAGCCTGTTTTCCCCATGTTGGTTGTGGGTGATTATTTTCCCTGTCAGTGATTGCTCCATGCCGGACTGTGTAGGTTTCCATTTATTATCTTATTCTTTTGTTTTCTGTGTTCAGTTATATTTCATTAAAATTATATTATGGACACTTACAACGCTGCGTATTGCTCCGATCCTTCCTACTCCTCCTCAGAAGAGGAGGACGAAAACTGTTACAAAGTGCAAATCAATCCCAGAACAACAGCAAATTACCTTGTGAAGATGCTGAAAGAAACAGGTACAAAAGTATCTATATCCACAGTAAAACGAGTCCTATATCGACATAACCTGAAAGGCCGCTCAGCAAGGAAGAAGCCACTGCTCCAAAACCGCCATAAAAAAGCCCAACTACGGTTTGCAACTGCACATGGGGACAATAATTTTACTTTTTGGAGAAATGTCCTCTGGTCTGATGGAACAAAAATAGAACTGTTTGGCCATGATGGCCATCGTTATGTTTGGAGGAAAAAGGGGGAGGCTTGCAAGCTGTAGAACACCATCCCAACCGTGAAGCACGAGGGTGGCAGCATCATGTTGTGGTGGTGCTTTGATGTAGGAGGGACTGGTGCACTTCAGAAAATAGATGGAATCATGAGGCAGGAACATTGTGGATATGTTGAAGCAACCTCTCAAGACATTAATGATCTGTACATTAATGATCTGCCTTCTGTCTGTACTGGGTCTGAAGTTCAAATGTATGCAGATGATACAGTGATATATGTGCATGCAAAGAGCAAACAACAAGCTGCACAAGAACTCACTACTGTAATGGTCCAGGTTACAAAGTGGCTCAGTGACTCGTGTTTGCATCTCAATGTGAAAAAATCTGTTTGCATGTTCTTCACAAAGAGGGCAACAGATGCTACTGAGCCAGATGTCTATGTGTCAGGGGAGAAGCTCCAGGTGGTATCCGATTTTAAGTACCTTGGCATCATACTTGATTCCAACCTCTCTTTTAAAAAGCATGTGAAAAAGGTAATTCAAATAACTAAATTCAACCTAGCTAATTTCCGATTTATACGAAATTGTTTGACTACAGAGGTAGCAAAACTGTACTTCAAATCTATGATACTCCCCCACTTAACATACTGCTTGACTAGTTGGGCCCAAGCTTGCTGTACAACATTAAAACCTATTCAGTCTGTCTACAAACAGGCTCTCAAAGTGCTTGATAGGAAGCCCAATAGCCATCATCATTGTCACATCCTTAGAAAGCATGAGCTCTTGAGTTGGTAAAATCTTGTGCAATACACCGACGCATGTCTTGTATTCAAGATCCTTAATGGCCTGGCTCCCCCTCCACTCAATATTTTTTTGTTAAACAGAAAACCCAGACATATGGCAGCAGATCCACAAGGTCTGCCATGAGAGGTGACTGTATAGTTCCCCTAAGGAAAAACACCTTTAGTAAATCTGCATTCTCTGTGAGAGCTTCCCATGTCTGGAATACACTGCCATCAGACACACATAACTGCACCACATATCACACTTTCACAAAATGCTTGAAGACATGGCTAAAGGTCAATCAGATTTGTGAACATGGTCCCTAGCTGTGTGTTGCCGCTTTCCATGTTGTCTGTTGTCTGTAGCTTGTGAGGTGTGGAAACACTTTGTTGCTTTTATGAATTTTGTCTTGCTGCTTTTTGTTCTATGTTGCTCTGTCTGTATGCTACGTCTTGCTTGTCCTATGTTGCTCTGTCTGTATGCTATGTCTTGCTTGTCCTATGTTGCTATGTTTTGCTTGTTCTATGTTGCTATTGTCTATATTGTAATTGTTTTTAATAACCTGCCCAGGGACTGCGGTTGAAAATTAGCCGGCTGGCTAAAACCGGCACTTTTACTGAAACGTTGATTAATGTGCACTGTCCCTGTAAAAATAAAAAACCAACTTAAACTCAAACTCAAACATCGGTCAGGAAGGTAAAGCTTGGTCGCAAATGGGTCTTCCAAATGGACAATGACCCCAAGCATACTTCCAAAGTTGTGGCAAAATGGCTTAAGGACAACAAAGTCAAGGTATTGGAATGGCCATCACAAAGCCCTGACCTCAATCCTATAGAACATTTGTGGGTAGGACTGAAAAAGCGTCTGCGAGCAAGGAGACCTACAAACCTGACTCGGTTACACCAGCTCTGTCAGGAGAAATGGGCCAAAATCCGTCCAACTTATTGTGGGAAGCTTGTGGAAAGCTACCCAAAATGTTTGACCCAAGTTAAACAATTTAAAGGCAATGGTACCAAATACTTATTGAGTGTATGTAAACTTCTGACCCACTGGGAATGTGATGAAATAAATAAAAGCTGAAATCATTCTCTCTACTATTATTCTGACATTTCACATTCCTTAAATAAAGTGGTGATCCTAACTGACCTAAGACCAGGAATGTTTACTAGGATTAAATGTCGGGAATTGTGAAAAACCGAGTTTAAATGTATTTGGCTAAAGTGTATGTAAACTTCTGACTTCAACTGTAATTATTTTCAGCAAATAGTTTTTTTTATTAATAATTATGTTTACAATACTTCCAATTGCACATTGAAATTTACTGTAAGGTCCAGAAAAAATTGTCTCAGTGGTAAATCTGTTTAATGAATAACTGCTCACCCAGAGAGAGTGGCCTGCGCTGTGTTTACAGACCACGGGGCTGCACATAAATGTGGCTTTTGAAGCAACCCAGTTTTCATCAGTGGAGGAAGGAGGCTGTCCGAGAGCAAGCATGCCTTTTCTTGGAGTTGCTGTGGAAATATAGAGGTACCTAAGTTTGTATCTCCTGCCAAGTTGAAAGCTGTTAACGTATATCAAAGCAGGGCTGATGACATCTGCTGGGCTGTGTGGGTAAACCAGGGGAACAAGTGTTGCTTTATACGGAGCTGATGGTCTGGCCTCTGTGATCCTCTAGTCTACCCTGCTGACTCTAGTAGACTCAATGCCACTGGCACTGACATTTCAAATCAAATTTTATTTGTCACATGCACCGAATACTGTGAAATGCTTACTTACAATCCCTAAACTTACAATGTAATTAAAAAAATAATAAGAGTGAAGAAAAAATATTTACTAAATAAACTAAAGTAAAAAATAAAATAAAATATCAACAATTAACGAGGCTATATACAGGGGGTACCGGTACTGAGTCAATGTGCTGGGGTACAGGTTAGTCAAGGTAATTGAGGTAATATGTACATGTAGATAGGGGTAAAGTGACTATGCATAGATAATATATAATAAATAGCGAGTAGCAGAGGCATAAAAAAGGGGGGGGGTGATGCAAATATTCCGGGTAGCCATTTGATTGGAGGCTAGAAGCTGCTTAGAAGCTTTTTGGTGCTCCGGTACTGCTTCCCATGCGGTAGCTGAGAGAACAGTCTATGACTTGGGTGGCTGGAGTCTTTGGCTATTTTTAGGGCTATAGAGGTCCTGGATGGCAGGAAGCTTGGCCCCAGTGATGTACTGGGCCATACACACTACCCTCTGTAGCTCCTTGCGGTCGGGGCCGAGATTTTGCCATACCAGACAGTGATGCAACCAGTCAGGATGCTCTTGATGTTGCAGCTATATAACCTTTTGAGGATCTGAGGACCCATGCCAAATCTTTTCAGTCTCCTGAAGGAAAATAGGTGTTTTCGTGCCCTCTTCACGGCGTGTATGGACCATGATAGTTTGTTGGTGATGGGGACACCAAGGAACTTGAAACTCTCAACCTGCTCCACTACAATTGTTTGACTACAGAGGTAGCAAAACTGTACTTCAAATCTATGATACTCCCCCACTTAACATACTGCTTGACTAGTTGGGCCCAAGCTTGCTGTACAACATTAAAACCTATTCAGTCTGTCTACAAACAGGCTCTCAAAGTGCTTGATAGGAAGCCCAATAGCCATCATCATTGTCACATCCTTAGAAAACATGAGCTCTTGAGTTGGGAAAATCTTGTGCAATACACCGACGCATGTCTTGTATTCAAGATCCTTAATGGCCTGGTTCCCCCTCCACTCAATATTTTTGTTAAACAGAAAACCCAGACATATGGCAGCAGATCCACAAGGTCTGCCATGAGAGGTGACTGTATAGTTCCCCTAAGGAAAAGCACCTTTAGTAAATCTGCATTCTCTGTGAGAGCTTCCCATGTCTGGAATACACTGCCATCAGACACACATAACTGCACCACATATCACACTTTCACAAAGTGCTTGAAGACATGGCTAAAGGTCAATCAGATTTGTGAACATGGTCCCTAGCTGTGTGTTGCCACTTTCCATGTTGTCTGTAGCTTGTGAGGTGTGGAAACACTTTGTTGCTTTTATGAATTTTTGTCTTGCTGCTTTTTGTTCTATGTTGCTCTGTCTGTATGCTATGTCTTGCTTGTCCTATGTTGCTATGTTGCTATGTCTATGGTGCTATTGTCTATATTGTAATTGTTTTTAATAACCTGCCGAGGGACTGCGGTTGAAAATTAGCCGGCTGGCTAAAACCGGCACTTTTACTGAAACGTTGATTAATGTGCACTGTCCCTGTAAAAATAAAATAAACTAAAAAATAAACTAAACTACAGCTCCGTCGATGAGAATGGGGGCGGGCTCGGCCCTCCTTTTCCTGTCGTCCACGATATCCCCAGAATTGCGCTGTTGGTCTGGCCTCTGTGATCCTCTAGTCTACCCTGCTGACTCAGGGTCACTGGCACTGACATGTCACCAGTATGTCAGGAAATAAAATCTAAATTCAGGAAACAACAAGCACAGTCCAAAGTGAATGATTGTTTGTTTAATTTGAAGCAACATTACATTTTGTATTTCATTATACCTCATTGGATGGGTATGGCCTATTTGAATTCCCTTTGGATATTAATGTTGAAATTAATTGACTAAATGTTGATTTGAGTGTCAATATTAGGTATAAGGATTTGACTGTTTTTAAACCTTTTTATTCAGTTCAGTATGACACCTGTGATATGTTTCTGAAGTTGACATACCTTCCTTACTGTAGAATTCTCACTATTGCGTCTCAGTGTTTAAGTGTGACATCATCATCCAGGTGGGCTCTGACTAAAGCTACCTGATGACATTCAGAGAGAGACTGATGGGCTCTGACTAAAGCTACCTGATGACATTCAGAGAGAGACTGCTGGGCTGTGACTAAAGCTACCTGATGACATTCAGAGAGAGACTGCTGGGCTCTGACTAAAGCTACCTGATGACATCAGAGAGAGACTGCTGGGCTGTGACTAAAGCTACCTGATGACATTCAGAGAGAGACTGCTGGGCTCTGACTAAAGCTACCTGATGACATTCAGAGATAGACTGCTGGGCTCTGACTAAAGCTACCTGATGACATTCAGAGAGAGACTGCTGGGCTCTGACTAAAGCTACCTGATGACATTCAAAGAGAGACTGCTGGGCTCTGACTAAAGCTACCTGATGACATTCAGAGAGAGACTGCTGGGCTCTGACTAAAGCTACCTGATGACATTCAGAAAGAGACTGCTGGGCTCTGACTAAAGCTACCTGATGACATTCAGAGAGAGACTGCTGGGCTCTGACTAAAGCTACCTGATGACATTCAGAGAGAGACTGCTGGGCTCTGACTAAAGCTACCTGATGACATTCAGAGAGAGACTGCTGGGCTCTGATTAAAGCTACCTGATGACATTCAGAGAGAGACTGCTGGGCTCTGACTAAAGCTACCTGATGACATTCAGAGAGAGACTGCTGGGCTCTGACTAAAGCTACCTGATGACATTCAGAGAGAGACTGCTGGGCTCTGACTAAAGCTACCTGATGACATTCAGAGAGAGAGGCCACCACAAGACTGCTGGGCAAATCAGATCTTGACCTTATTCTGTGGATTAGTCAGTCCATTGTTATCTCTGTTGATCCTTGTGTCTGTTCACTGCACTCCTCTCACACTGTGTGTGTGTGTGTGCTGGAATGGGTGGGTGGGTGATAAAAGGGAAAACACTCTGTTGTCGTTGGATTGCTCCTTTCCTTTCTGCCTTGTGTGTGTGTGTGTGTGTGTGTGTGTGTGTGTGCGTGTGTGTGTGTGTGTGTGTGCTGGAATGGGTGGGTGGGTGGTAAAAGGGAAAACACTCTGTTGTCGTTGGATTGCTCCTTTCCTTTCTGCCTTGTGTGTGTGTGTGTGTGTGTGTGTGTGGGTGTGTGTGTGTGTGTGTTGTGCTCCTTTGTGTCTGTGTGTGTGTGTGCGTGTGCGTGTGTGTGTGTGTGTGTGCTGGAATGGGTGGGTGGGTGGTAAAAGGAAAACACTCTGTTGTCGTTGGATTGCTCCTTTCCTTTCTGCCTGTGTGTGTGTGTGTGTGTATATGTGTGTGTGTGTATATGTGTGTGTGTGCATGTGTGTGTGTGTGTGTGCTGGAATGGGTGGGTGGTAAAAGGGAAAACACTGTTGTCGTTGGATTGCTCCTTTTCTTTCTGCCTTTGTGTGTGTGTGTGTGTGTGTGTGTGTGTGTGTGTGTGTGTGTGTGTGTGTGTGTGTGTGTGTGTGTGTGTGTGTGTGTGTGTGTGTGTGTGTGTGTGTGTGTGTGTGTGTGTGTGGAATGGGTGTGTGTGAAAACACTGTGTCGTTGGTGTGTTCTGCCTTGTGTGTGTGTGTGTGTGCTGGAATGGGTGGGTGGGTGGTAAAAGGGAAAACACTCTGTTGTCGTTGGATTGCTCCTTTCCTTTCTGCTATGTCTGAGTCATCCTAGGAATGTCATGTCAGAGCCCAGGACGTTGGGAAACGTGTCTCTCTGGCAGTGTAGAGAGACGTGCTATGCGGGAGGTTTGGAACGGGAACAGGTTCATTGTAAAGTACTTGTTTTGATCCAGGTGAGGGATGCAGCCTATTGGGTTTTGTCTCCGTTATGTATTGTCCCTTGCTGGCCTGATATACAAATACCTCTTGTTATTCTGGTGGGTCAGATCAAGAGTTCACAATCCTCATTTCATTGACATTTTCTACAGTGTCAGTGTCATGCATTCAAGTATTTATTTTCCCACAAGAGAGAGTTTGGTGTTTTTGAAGGGCTTCTACTTTTGTGTATGAGTGTGCTTGACATAACTGTTATCATACAGTGTTCACAGTTTCACCATGTGGGCTTAATCCAAAATTCACTTTCCCCTTGTTCACAGTATGAATCCTCCACTAATCATAGTTATGACTCCCGAGACTGAGCAGGGCTCACGAAAGGAAGTCCAGGCAACATGTATGCCATTGACCGCTGAGAAATACCAAGTCCATGCTGGCTGGCCCTCAATGAATGAAGAATGATGCTGCAGGAACAGGCACATCACTGGGTGGGCTAGCATAGATACGCTCCACACACCAGCCAGCGAAGATAAAGTGAACACAGCCAGGTTGTGGAATGTTCTTGTTCCTCCTCTCCCTGGTGCGTCGAGAGAGTTCCTGTTTCTCACTGGCTCTTTGTGGTGTCTGGATTGGAAAGAAGTAGCCCACATTGACCCCCAGACACTAAGGCTCTAGCTAGTCTATCTGCCACTGCCAGCCCAACCCAGCTCAGTGCCCCTATGCTCAGCCACTCTCACCCAGCGTCCATGGCTCTGTGCCGGCTGTCACAGCTCCAGGACCGGCCAGCCATCTGCCGGACCGACATGTTCAGATGGGCTTGGAGATTGCTGGCACTGAGCTGATTTAAAGCTCCAAGTCAACCAGACCGTACCCAAAGCTAATAAATAGGAAGTTGTTTAATTAGTACTTCCACTCAGCGGTACAAAACTCTGAAGAAACGGTTTCTTTCTCCGACGCAGTGACAGTCATGTTTGTTCTTTTTCCTTTTTGTTGTCTTGGACATACATCAAAGAACCCACCTTGCGCTTTAGCCTCTCAATCTGAAAATAATTTAGTTGGTGTAGTGTAGTTGGTGTTAAATGAGACATAGTAACATGCTGCATACTGCACAGTGTCAGTGAGGGAGTGTTTGTGCCATGGCCTCTCCTCCCAGAGACCTCACAGCACAACAAGGCCTTCTGGCCAATCAAGGCCCCTAAACAACCTTGTAACAATGTAATGAATAAATAGGAGATCGGGTTCAGCTGATAGGCACACAGCCAGGCTGCTGATTATACAGGCTCTGCTGAGCTATGGGGACTGACTGGAGCCACGGGGACTGACTGGAGCCACGGGGACTGACTGGAGCAAGGGGACTGACTGGAGCAAGGGGACTGACTGGAGCAAGGGGACTGACTGGAGCAAGGGGACTGACTGGAGCCACGGGGACTGACTGGAGCCACGGGGACTGACTGGGGACTGAATGAGGCCATGGGGACTGACTGGCACCATGGGGACTGGGGATTGGACTGGCCTCTTCAGCCTCTGATGGCCAGCAGTGTAGTCTGGCACAAATCCACTTGTCAGGAGGGTGGAGGATGGATTGAACCCTGGACTTAAGTTTCTTTAAGTTTCCTGGTTACAACTTGTTTAGAAATAAACACTTAAGGCCTCATATCCCAGTATGTTTGAGGTACGTTAGAAGGATTGCAGGCGGCTGCAAACTTGTCTTTTATAACTGATTGTTGTAATACTATCTGTCTTGAGTCCACACTGTTCTGTCCATTCTCTTATGGTATTTCCCCTATCTTCAGAATACCTTCCATGTTCATCTCTTGCCTGATCCGTCTGAGTGCTATTTGCTAGTACCACTTCCAGCTCGCTGTCTGATTATGTGCAGGGTCCTGTTTGAAGGTGTGCACACAGTTAAACAGTATCAGGTTCCCCCTGGGCTTCGCATCGAGGACCTGACAGTGTCTGAAGACGCAAACAAGAGCTGTAGCCAGAGCTGGCTCTCCTCTGACTGCTGTCCTGCTGCCCTGTCTTGCTACTCTGTTCTGCTGCTCTGTCCCTAACAGAGCGGAGGTCCAGTCTCATCCTATAGACAGCCTGAAGACACAGGTAATGCGGAGGGATACCAGGAGGGCTTGGTGTGCCAGGAGAATGACTGATGTCAGCCAGGATATAATGTAGTGCTGTTACTGATGTTTTTAGATTATGACTCATGGGTCAAGCTTATAAGACAAGAGTTTTTGTCAATTGTGTAGATGAATGAAACTCAGACCATTACTGTGGACCTATTGAAGCCTGTTGTCCACCAAGATGACCCTGCTAAAGGCCAATATGTCAGGTATTATACACTTAACACACACATGATCCCATTCAGAGTTAACACAAGCCCACCTTTCTCATATTGTGGTTGTTTTTACATTCTCTCTTAATTTTTGGCCTGGAAACGGACAGCTTGGCTTATGCTCCTGACTGTATTCTCTGGCTCCATACAGTTAGTACTCCGTACAGTTAGTGCTCCGTACAGCTAGTGCTCCATACAGCTAGTGCTCCATACAGCTAGTGCTCCGTACAGTTAGTGCTCCATACAGCTAGTGCTCCATACAGCTAGTGCTCCGTACAGTTAGTGCTCCATACAGTTAGTGCTCCATACAGTTAGTGCTCCGTACAGTTAGTGCTCCGTACAGCTAGTGCTCCATACAGCTAGTGCTCCATACAGCTAGTGCTCCGTACAGTTAGTGCTCCGTACAGCTAGTGCTCCATACAGCTAGTGCTCCGTACAGTTAGTGCTCCGTACAGTTAGTGCTCCGTACAGTTAGTGCTCCGTACAGTTAGTGCTCCGTACAGTTAGTGCTCCGTACAGCTAGTGCTCCGTACAGTTAGTGCTCCGTACAGCTAGTGCTCCGTACAGCTAGTGCTCCGTACAGTTAGTGCTCCGTACAGTTAGTGCTCCGTACAGTTAGTGTTCCATACAGCTAGTGCTCCGTACAGTTAGTGCTCCATACAGTTAGTGCTCCGTACAGTTAGTGCTCCGTACAGTTAGTGCTCCGTACAGTTAGTGCTCCGTACAGCTAGTGCTCCATACAGTTAGTGCTCCGTAAATCTAGTGCTCCGTACAGTTAGTGCGCCGTACAGCTAGTGCTCCATACAGTTAGTGCTCCATACAGTTAGTGCTCCATACAGTTAGTGCTCCATACAGTTAGTGCTCCGTACAGTTAGTGCTCCATACAGTTAGTGCTCCGTACAGCTAGTGCTCCGTACAGTTAGTGCTCCGTACAGCTAGTGCTCCATACAGTTAGTGCTCCGTACAGCTAGTGCTCCGTACAGTTAGTGCTCCGTACAGTTAGTGCTCCGTACAGCTAGTGCTCCGTACAGTTAGTTCTCCGTACAGCTAGTGCTCCGTACAGTTAGTGCTCCGTACAGTTAGTGCTCCGTACAGCTAGTGCTCCGTACAGTTAGTGCTCCGTACAGTTAGTGCTCCGTACAGTTAGTGCTCCGTACAGCTAGTGCTCCGTACTGCTAGTGCTCCGTACAGCTAGTGCTCCGTACAGCTAGTGCTCCGTATAGCTAGTGCTCGTTAACCAACACATTTTCATTAGGGAGAAGCCTTCTTATTAGATTGGAACATGATGTTCATTGTGGCAGATCTCACAGTGAGTGAAGCACACACCAATGTGTTAACGTCCGGCTCTTACCAGTCCACATGAATTCAGCTTGCCAAACCCCATATTGTATATCTCACTCCATCTTTTTTCAATTCCACAGGAGAATTGTTTTGAAGTAGGTCCAAGTTGTCTTTGTTGTTGTGATCTCCGTTAAGCGTGCACACTTAAAACAAGTCTGTGGTGTTTCGCCTGAGGGGAAAGGAACTTAACGTAAACAAGCCAGTTAATGAGTTGCATTTGGTTTGAAGCATATTGCTCAAGCATGGCTATTTGAGAAGTGTTGGTATTTATAGAAGAGACATTAAAACACGAAGGAAGGAGAGCGGCTGGTGTTCAAACATTCCCTGGTTTAGATGAAGGCCCCCACTCTGCTGGAGGTCAGTGAGGTGTCAACCTGAGTGTGCCCTGGGTGTGCTCTTTACCTGCCTGAGCCCGAAGCTGCACTGTTTGCACAGGTGGGAGAGGGTACCTTGGAGTGAATGAGAGATTGGAAAGCCACTGTCATCCCTCCCTCCATTGTTCACTCCATTCCCGTGGATTTAGCTTGTCGGAGCAGCGCACTGGTACAAGACCAGGCCGAGTGTTCGTCACGACCAATTTGTTCTCATGTGGGGCCCCTCCTCCTAATGGAAGCTTGCTTTGTGGCAGTCTCTTTGTCCCATGGTAAAGGTGGGATTACACAGCATTTAACCAGGAGGATTACAGGAGCCTACCAACCAGCACCACTCCTCATAGCCCTACAATCTAGGCTTTTAAAATGTCACAGAACAGACGCTGTGAATATGCCCATTCTGTGCGTTTGTCCCATTGACTCAGGGCGGCTTCTCTGTAGAATCCTGTGGTTTTCTCAGAACACCAACATTCCAGGCATTTAGAACCTGTGGCTCAACGGAAGGGCCTCCTTAATGGCTTTCATCCCTACTCTGCTGCTTCACCCATTCAATGGCAGCTAGAGCCCACTACTGCCTGGCCCTGGTTCAATGCCGTAGGTCACACAATGTTATGGGACTAAGCAGCACAGTGCTAATGAAAGGCTCCCCTGATGAAAGAGAGAGAGAGGGAGTGCCCACCCGGCCCCCCTGATGAAAGAGAGCGGGGGAGCGCCCACCCGGCCCCCTGATGAGAGGGAGCGCCCACCCGGCCCCCCTGATGAAAGAGAGAGAGAGAGGGAGCGCCCACCCGGCCCCCCTGATGAGAGGGAGCGCCCACCCGCCCCCCCTGATGAAAGAGAGAGAGAGAGAGAGGAGCGCCCACCCGGCCCCCCTGATGAAACAGAGAGAGGGAGCGCCCACCCAGCTCCCCTGATGAGAGAGGGGGAGAGAGGGAGCGCCCACCCGGCTCCCCTGATGAGAGAGGGGGAGAGAGGGAGCGCCCACCCGGCTCCCCTGATGAGAGAGGGGGAGAGAGGGAGAGCCCACCTGGCTCCCCTGATGAGAGAGGGGGAGAGAGGGAACGCCCACCCGGCTCCCCTGATGAGAGAGGGGGAGAGAGGGAGCGCCCACCCGGCCCCCCTGATGAGGGAGCGCCCACCCGGCCCCCTGATGAAAGAGAGAGAGAGAGGGAGCGCCCACCCGGCCCCCCTGATGAAACAGAGAGAGGGAGCGCCCACCCAGCTCCCCTGATGAGAGAGGGGGAGAGAGGGAGAGCCCACCCGGCTCCCCTGATGAGAGAGGGGGAGAGAGGGAGCGCCCACCCGGCTCCCCTGATGAGAGAGGGGGAGAGAGGGAGAGCCCACCCGGCTCCCCTGATGAGAGAGGGGAGAGAGGGAGCACCCACCGGGCTCCCCTGATGAGAGAGGGGGAGAGAGGGAGAGCCCACCCGGCTCCCCTGATGAGAGAGGGGGAGAGAGGGATCGCACACCCGGCTCCGCTGATGAAAGAGAGAGAGAGGGAGCGCCCACCCGGCTCCCCTGATGAAAGAGAGAGAGGGGGAGTGCCCACCCGGCTCCCCTGATGAAAGAGAGATAGGGAGCGCCCACCCGGCTCCCCTGATGAAAGAGAGAGAGGGAGCGCCCACCCGGCTCCCCTGATGAAAGAGAGAGAGGGAGCGCCCACCCGGCTCCCCTGATGAGAGAGGGAGCGCCCACCCGGCCCCCATGATGAAAGAGAGAAAGGGAGCGCCCACCCGGCCCTCCTGATGAAAGAGAGAGAGAGGGAGTGCCCACCCGGCCCTCCTGATGAAAGAGAGAGAGAGAGAGAAGGGCCCATCCGGCCCCCCTGATGAGAGAGAGGGAGCGCCCACCCGTCTCCCCTGATGAAAGAGAGAGAGAGGGAGTGCCCATCCGGCCCCCCTGATGAAAGAGAGAGAGAGGGAGCGCCCATCCGGCCCCCCTGATGAAAGAGAGAGAGGGAGCGCCCACCCGGCTTCCCTGATGAAAGAGAGAGAGGGGTGGCGCCCATCCGGCCCCCCTGATGAAAGAGAGAGAGATGGAGTGCCCATCCGGCCCCCCTGATGAAAGAGAGAGAGAGGGAGTGCCCATCCGGCCCCCCTGATGAAAGAGAGAGAGAGGGAGTGCCCATCCGGCCCCCCTGATGAAAGAGAGAGAGAGGGAGTGCCCATCCGGCCCCCCTGATGAAAGAGAGAGAGAGGGCGTGCCCATCCGGCCCCCCTGATGAAAGAGAGAGAGGGGTGGCGCCCATCCGGCCCCCCTGATGAAAGAGAGAGAGAGGGAGTGCCCATCCGGCTCCCCTGATGAAAGAGAGAGAGAGGGAGTGCCCATCCGGCTCCCCTGATGAAAGAGAGAGAGAGGGAGAGCCCATCCGGCTCCCCTGATGAAAGAGAGAGAGAGGGAGCACCCATCCGGCCCCCCTGATGAAAGAGAGAGAGGGGTGGCGCCCACCCGGCCCCCCTGATGAAAGAGAGAGAGAGGGAGTGCCCATCCGGCCACACTGTGATCCTACAGCAGCAGCAGGTTTGTGTAAAGCAGTAGTGGTCTGGCCCTCCCTGGCCCTATGCTACACTTTCTTGTCTGGGTGAATATTATGCAGCCCTCCCTCCCTCCCTGCCCTGCCTTGCCCTCCCTCCCTGCCTGCCTACCTTGCCCTCCACCCTCTCTCCCTGCCTAGTCCTCCCTGCCCTCCATTCCCTGCCCTCCCTCCCTGCCTGCCTACCTTGCCCTCCCTGCCCTCCCCTCTCTCCCTGCCCTCCTCTCTCTCCCTGCCTAGTCCTCCCTGCCCTGACCTCTCTCCCTGCCTTCCATGCCCTGCCCTCCGTTCCTACCCTCCCTGCCTTGCCCTGTGCAACACACTCTTGTCTGGGTGATTGTTATCCAAGCTACCCTGCCCTTCCTCCCTCCCTGCCTTGCCCTCTCTCCCTGCCCTCTCTACCTAGTCTGCTCTGGCACGCACATCACGCAGTGACAGACAGACCAGCAGCCTCAGCGGTAGCAAGCTGTGTCTGTGAGACACAGCTGAACATGTAAACATTAAATACTGTCGAGCAAGAGCCAAACCAGGATTAGGAGCCTGGCATGAGACCCGAGCTGTCTGTCGGTGTGGACTGTTGACACAAAGGGTTGTGTTTAATAAGCAGGTGCTCATTACTTCTGATGGGGCCGGCGTTCTACAACATTACCCAGAATCCCTGTGGAGCTGTGGCTCTGTTTATGAGGGCAAAATTGGCGCATTGTTGGCCTTCCCTGTGGTCTGAGATGCTGGTGGTCCACCCTGTGTGTGAACAGATACATGTAGTCCCATACCACCTCCACTGGGTGACTACAGGCCAGGGCTGTGGGTTGGGTCCTCTTACCTTCATAACATTGTGCCCAGATCTGATAGGAAACAACACAACAATGGAACCTGAGCCTCCAGGCTTCAGACAGAGTGTGTAGATAGAGCGCCCAGTCCCCATCACTCCCTCCTCTGACTCACATGAATTCCATTCACGCTGAAAGGAGAGAAGGACATTTATATCTGCTCCAGTGAGTGTGTTAGGACCGGTGGTATGGAGAGGGGAGTCAGAGGTGGGTACATCATTGCCCCCATGCCCATACTACACAATCACCCACCCACCTCCGCACATGGGCCTGATGTCAGGGCGAACAGATCAGGCCTTGTGCCCTTGCCAGCTTCTGCCATGGTGGAGGTGGAGCGGGCATAGCATTTGCTCCAACATGCCAGAGCTAAAAAGAGGCAGACACTCGACGTCACCCTCCAGAAATGTAAAATGGTCTGAATTTAAGGAATGACCAGGTTTCTGTGTGTTTTTCTATGAAGGTAGGGGAGCGAGTGTTCTTCCAAGATTCCAAGACTGAGTTCTATGGTGTCTGTCTGAGAGACAGCTGGAGGGTTGGATGGGCTCTAGTGGGGTGAGATGGACGGAGAGGGAACCAAGGAAAGCCAGCGTAATGACAGACACACACTCTACTGTCCATTTATAGCCACGGTTGTAGCACTATAGTCAACTCCAGCTTGTCTCAAAACACCTCTAGGTGGAGTGTTGGAAGAGACTGAGTAAAATAACGCTGAAGTGACCTGCCCATGAAATCATCATGGGATTGAGATGTCTTGGATGTGCAGAGTTACACTGAACAAAAGCATAAACGCAACATGTAAAGTGTTGGTCCCATGTTTCATTAGCTGAAATAAAAGATCACAGAAATGTTCCATATGCACAAAAAGCTTATTGCTCTAAAATGTTGGGCACAAATGTATTTACATTCCTGTTAGTGAGCATTTCTCCTTTTGCCAAGACAATCCATCCACCTGACATGTGTGGTATATCAAGAAGCTTATTAAACAGCATGATCATTACACAGGTACACCTTGTGCCTGGGGTAATAAAAGGCCACTCTAAAATGTGCAGTTTTGTCACACAACACAATGCCACAGATGTTTCAAGTGTGAAATTGGTATGCTGACTGCAGGAATGTCCACCAGAGCTGTTGCCAGATAATTGAATGTTCATTTCTCTACCATAAGCCACCTCCAAAGTGGTTTTAGAGAATTTGGCAATATGTCCAACTGGCCTCACAACCCCAGACCACGTGTAACCACATCAGCCCAGGACCTCAACATCTGGCTTTTTCACCTGCGGGATCGTCTGAGACCAGCCACCTGAACAGCTGATGAAACTGTGGGTTTGCACAACCAAATAATTTCTGCACCAACTGCCAAAAACTGTCTCATCTGCATGCTCGTCGTCCTCACCAGGGTCGTGACCTGACTGCAGTTCAGCGTCGTAACCGACTTCAGTGGGCAAATGCTCACCTTCGATAGCCACTGGCAGGCTGGAGAAGTGTGCTCTTCACGGATGAATCCTGGTTTCAACTGTACTGGACAGATGGAAGACTGTGTGTATGGCGTCATGTGGGCGAGCGGTTTGCTGATGTCAACGTTGTGAACAGAGTGCCCCATGGTGGCGGTGGGGTTATGGTATGGGTAGGTATAAGCTATGGACCAAGAACACAGAACACAATTGCATTTTTATCGATGACAATTTGAATGCACAGAGATACCGTGACGAGATCCTGAGGCCCATTGTCCTGCCATTCATCCTCCACCATCACCTCATGTTTCAGCATGATACAACCCCATGTCGCAAGGATCTGTACACAGTTCTTCCACAGTTCTTCCATGGCCTACATACTCACAAGACATGTCACCCATTGAGCATGTTTCGGATGCTCTGGATTGACGTGTACGATAGCGTGTTCCAGTTCCCGCCAATATCCAGCAACTTTGCAAAGCCATTGAAGAGGAGTGGGACAACATTCCACAGGCCACAATCAACAGCACGATCAACTCTATGCGAAGGAGATGTGTTACGCTGCATGAGACAAATACTGACTGGTTTTCTGATCCACGCCCCTACTTTATTTTTAAGGTATCTGTGACCAATAGATGCATATCTGTATTCACGGTCATGTGAAATCCATAGATTAGGGCCTAATGAATTGATTTAAATGGACTTGATTTCCTTATATGGACCATAAAATCAGTCAAATCAGTCAAATGAAATTGTTGCATGTTGCGTTTATATTTTTGTTCAGTGTAATTGATGAAGTGTTGTGTGGCTCCTAGGATGACCGGATGGATTAGTACCTAGCTGCTCCTCTATAGACTAACAGCTGGACCTGGAACAGCACAGGAGAGGACAGGCGACCCCTTTTATAGACATAAACAAGATTTAAGGGAAGGCAGAAGACACAAGGATGAGGGTTTTCAGGATGTAGGGAGTATTCAGGTAGATGTCACTCAACTGAGAAAGGGATCAGAGTGAGGAATGGGAAGAAGAGATGGGACCCTACCATTATAAATAGCCTGACCAAGAATTTGCCTAAGTAATGGGCCAAAGTTATTAGATATGAAGGTAGCAGGCCTGCATGCAGGAATGACTACTAATGAGGAGTTGACTGACTGGGTGTTTGATTGAGGAGTGGGAGTGACAGACACCGGTGTGAACCAGAGGTAGACAGGGGGATTGTTTACCTAGCTCTGTTGACCAAGCCCTCTTATTGTTGTCTTTGACTTATTTCCCTATACATTACCATGTCACGCATCAGGCCAACGGTGTAATCTCTCACCGGTGATCTGGAACCTGATTTCCACACACTAGACCGAGACCTGGCTCTGTTTGGTCTAACCGTCCTATCAGTGAAGGCAAACATTACATTAGGCCTCTCTGCCTAGCCCCCATGCCAGGATATGGGCACAGAGATGAGCAGGGTTGCTCTCTGAATGAGAAGAGATCAAACTCAAGATGGATGGCACCTTGGCAGGAACTCGTTTAAAGGCTGCCTATCTTCTGCCTGATAACATTGTATCAGCACTGTGGTGTTTGACTTCTCTCCTCGCTTGCCGTTGAAAGCTGCTCATATACTTGCGATGTCTCTTCTTATGAATCTAGCTGTAATGGTATCGTCCACCAGCCTGTCTGGACACCACCCCAGAAGAGCTTCTCTCAACATGATCTTTTGATGCGCTGTCCTTTGGTGGAAGTTATTGCAGTGCTCTCCCTTGTTCTAGTCTGAAGGACACATGTTCAGTAGTCCTTCGCGATGAGCATGTGGCGATCTGCATGTGTCCATTCTACTCTACTCACAGCAACAAGCAGGTTCCTCCAATATCTTCCTTCCAATCTCTCTCTCTCTCTGTCTCTCCCTCTCTCTCCTTCCTCTCTTGCTCTCTCTAGCTCTCACTCTCTCGCTCTCTCTCTCTTTCTCTGTTTCTCTCTATCTCTCCCACTCATCTCAAAGCCCTGCTACTTCCTTAACCATAATAATTTATCCAGGCAGAGCGCTGTCGAGGTCCGTTTGAAGCTCTCCGTATGACACCAGCCCAGCTCCTTCCTCCTGACTCTGGTGAGGCCGCCCCAGCTTCAAAGCTCCTCTGGGGCTGCGGCTCGGGGGCGGCCTCCCTTTCCCATAAATCCTCCCTGAAATCAAAAACCCCTATCAAAATGTCTAAAACAGAGTGGGCCACGAGAGTACAAGCACAGTGGAGATTTAAAGTGATCCCTGGTTATCCATAGGTTAGGCGACCTCCTTCTGTCTTACACAGATTAAATGTCTTGGCTGGTTCCAGCTGTTTTGGATTCTGCTGCACTGAAATCCCTCTGACAACCAGACCAGTAACAGTTTCACCACTGCACTGAGGACGTCATGTCGTTCCTCTTTGTTGTTGTTGATGTCGTTACCTGTCTGGATCAATAGGATTCATCGGCCTTCATTCCTGATAAGAGCGTCTGCTAAATGACTTAAATGTAAATGTAAAAAAGTAGGAATGTTGTTTGCTGTAGGTTGTGGCACTGGGAGGTCTGTCTGTAAGGATGTCCCGTCTGCTGATGGAGTATCACTCTCAGCTCAACAGCAACTTGGATTTTAAAAAACACTGAATGGGGAAGACATTCAAACTTAACAAGACAAATTAGGAAAAAAGGCTGACATTAATTTCAGATCAATGCTGCTATACATCTGTGTGCGTGTGTGTGCGTATGTGTGTCTGTGTATGTATGATTGTGCACGTGTGTGTGTCTGTGTGTCACTCCCCGTTTCTACCGTTTCTACCACACTCCCTGTCATTGTTGGACAGAGAACAGAAGGCAGGTGTAGGGCTTGGTGGGATCTACCAGGCAGGGTGTTTATTACGCTTCAATAGGGAGTAGGAAGGCTGTTTATGTTGTTTCCAGAGCTGGAGCATGGGTCTAGGTGCATGGGTCTAGGAGCATGGGTCTAGGTGCATGGGTCTAGGAGCATGGGTCGAGGAGCATGGGTCTAGGTGCATGGGTCTAGGTGCATGGGTCTAGGTGCGTGGGTCTAGGTGCATGGGTCTAGGTGCATGGGTCTAGGTGCATGGGTCTAGGAGCATGGGTCGAGGAGCATGGGTCGAGGAGCATGGGTCTAGGAGCATGGGTCTAGGAGCATGGGTCTAGGTGCATGGGTCTAGGTGCATGGGTCTAGGTGCATGGGTCTAGGTGCATGGGTCTAGGTGCATGGGTCTAGGAGCATGGGTCGAGGGCATGGGTCTAGGGAGCAAGGGCATGGGTCTAGGTGCATGGGTCTAAGGGGTCGAGGCATGGGCAAGCATGGGTCGAGGGCATGGGTCAGGTGCGTGGGTCCGTGGGAGGAGCATGGGTCTAGGGCATGGGTCTAGGAGCATGGGTCGAGGAGCATGGGTCGAGGAGCATGGGTCTAGGAGCCTAGGAGCATGGGTCAGTCATGGGTAGGTGCATGGGTCTGTCATGGGTCAGTCCAGCTGGAGCATCTCAACAAGACTCGAGGACATCTCCTACTGCAGGGTTTGCATGGGTCAAGCAGGTGGTTAGGAGCAAGGGCCGAGGAGCAAGGGCCGAGGGACCTAGCTGAGCTGTGAGCAAGGGCCTAGGAGCAAGGGTAGGAGCAAGGGCCTAGGAGCAAGGGCCGAGGAGCAAGGGTCGAGGAGCATGCATGCATGTAGGAAAGAGCTGCCTCTATAGAGCCAATGGTCAGTCAGGTACCTCTCTGTCTCAGTCCAGCTGGAGCATCTCAACAGGTGGTTTTAGCTGTGTGTGTGTGTGTGTGTGTGTGTGTGTGTGTGTGTGTGTGTGTGTGTGTGTGTGTGTGTGTGTGTGTGTGTGTGTGTGTGTGTGTGTGTGTGTGTGTGTGTGTGTGTGTGTGTGTGTGTCCAACCAGACTGACTGACAGACTCCCTCTACTCTCCTCCTCCTCTTCTGTCTTTTATTCCACCTCTCCCCAGGTGTGTGTGATTGTGAGCAAGCTCTTGGATCAGATCGGGGAGAAGGAAGGCTCTTTACTTCAGCCTCTTGGTCTCACTCTCATCTGGTGCTGCCTGATTTATTGGCAGCCAGGCTGTTTCAATGAGGCCACCCAGATATTGCCAGGCTGTTTCAATATTTCAACTAACAATACTAAGTCATATCTTGCCATTTTCCCAGTAAGGTGAATTAGTGGTCAATGTAATGATTTGTTTATGACAGAATGCTGTGTTAACATTCAAACCTGCTGAAATAGGTCTTTATGGTGAACCTTTTGTTCTATTCGTGGAGACAGGGGAATTTTGATTCCATACTTGGTGCCGTGAAACCGTCTCGGTCTAACATTCTGGAATGTGCTGTAATTTAATTCCGTCTCCAAAACAATCTTTACTTTTTTCTGCTGCTTTTTCTGGCACTTTCCTGGATGGCAACCAGTAGACTCCAGGTGAAAACACTTCACTCCTACACAAAGATGTGTAGTGCAGAGAGAGAGAGAGAAATCATTTTTCAATTTCCATAATCTTGGCAGTTCTCACAGCAGCTGCTGGTACAGCTACAGGATGTGACGGTACCAGGCATGAATGAGCACTGCCGTCCAACACACACATAACCGGGCTCCAGTTCTGAGGCAGCGCAGGAGGGCCAGAGGAAATTGACCCCGGAGCTCTCATGGGAGTCTCAGAGCGCTGAACGAACAGGATGAAAAGAACGTTGTGCACGCAAGGACCGTACCGAAAGAAGGCAAGAAATTCCCCGTCAAATAGTTGACTTAACTTCCCCGAAGTTGCCCCTCGCTCTTCTTGAGAAGGGTTATGTTTTTGAGTGGACTTTGGGTGGACCCAAGTTGGTTTGTTTTGCTGATTGGAATGTTCCCTTGGGGTAGCCTGACCCAGTTCTATACAGGCCTTCTCACACAGGGCCTATCTGTGGGCCTGGACACGTACAGATTGTGGTGTGGAGTGGTGACACAGGGCCCCCTCAGAATCAGACAGACACGGCAGGCCAGTGTTAGTTAGGGGGAAGCAGGTCTCTGGTCTGCCTTTGTAATTCCATTTTATTTTCCATGGTTCGTCTGGTTCACCGGCCCAAGGTCAGTTGACCCTGTGTTGCCGCTGGCAACAGAATGAATCAAATGTTTCATGTGATAGCCGGAGTCAGTAAAACATCTTTATGTGTTTTGAATTAAGCAGCAAATGAAGTGTACAGTACTGGCTATTCTTGAATGGTGGAATTATATTCAGTTGATATAAATGACTTAGCCAGCAAATACACAAGGCCCATTGATACAATAACATGGAACAGGAATGAAAAGTTGTGTGAAATATGAAAGGAAACTATGCTATGAAACGTTGATTAATGTGCACTGTCCCTCTAAAAATAAAATCAACTCAAACAATCCCCAATGTATGAATAGAGCAGCTTGTCCAGCTTCATAGCAAATGGAGCATGATTCAACCATGGATCCTGTCCACTGCAGGCTACTGTATAATACCCATGAGCAGAACTTTACTACGTCTTACCAGATGCCCAGGTCTGGCGAATAACTGATGAATAAGTCCAAAAAGTATTAGCTGTAAACTGATAGGTAAATGATTTGTTTGTTTGATCAAGTTTGTTTGATCAAGTTGTTGTGGGGTATAATCACAATCAGCCAATCAATCAAATGTATTTTAAAAAGCCATTTTTTACATCAGCAGTTGTCAAAGTGCTTTACAGATACTCAGCCTAAAACCCCAGACAGCAAGCAATGCAGAGGCAGAAGCCCAGTGGATCCAATATGACACAGGGTTTATATTTAGAAAGGAAAGCTGTAGAGAAAAACATATTTTGTGGAACTGAACAATGACCGTACTCTGCCCATCTCTCTCTGCTCCTTCCAGGTCCACCGTGGGTGAGTCGTCAGGTGGAGGAGCGTCAGACGGCCAGGCTGGGGCGGACGGTGCGGCTTGCGTGCCCCGTAGAGGGTGACCCTCCTCCCCTGGTGCTGTGGGTGAAGGATGGGCGTAACGTCCACCCGGGCTGGAGCCGCTACCGGGTGCTAAAAAAGAGCCTGAAGATCAAAGAGGTGGAGCTGGGGGACGCGGGGGTTTACATGTGCCGCGTCACCAACGGCTTCGGAAGTATCGCTCTCAACTACACCATCATTGTCATGGGTAAGGCCAGGGAGGGACTGACTTGATCCATAGTCAGTGCACACCCTTGTACTGCATACACATACTGTAAATACAAATATTACATACACATTTCATGCTTTATTTCATGCTTTATGTTCCAATTATGTTCCATCATTTAACTCCTTTCATATCAAACCTCAGGAGAACATTACAGAACCCCAGCAGCTTCTCTGTCAGGTTTCATATCAAACCTCAGGAGAACATTACAGAACCCCAGCATATCCTCTGTCAGGTTTCATATCAAACCTCAGGAGAACATTACAGAACCCCAGCAGCTTCTCTGTCAGGTTTCATATCAAACCTCCAGGAGAACATTACAGAACCCCAGCAGATCCTCTGTCAGGTTTCATATCAAACATCAAGAGAACAAAGAGAGGCTTCTTTACGTGCTTCTCCTGTCACACTGCACCCAGGTACTTGTTTCTAGTGCCGGTAATTTCATCCAGTGTTCCTTATTTTATATGCACTGTTGGGGGTTTCACCCCCCTCTGACACAATGAGAAATTCATTTAAAAACGAATTCAGTAAGGGAGTATATGGCGTGTGTGTCAGTGTGTGAGGTTGTGTGGTAAAAGAGTGAACTCTGGAAGGTGATTGGAGGGGGTGGGGGAGGGTGTAGAGGGTTGTGGGAGGTGTAACACTAGATGACCTGTAACACTAGATGACCTGTAACACTAGATGACCTGCACCACTAGATGACCTGCACCACTAGATGACCTGCACCACTAGATGGATGACCTGCACCACTAGATGGATGACCTGCACCACTAGATGGATGACCTGTAACACTAGATGATCTGCACCACTAGATGACCTGCACCACTAGATGACCTGAAGCTTGCATCACTATAAATCTGCTCTGGTCCAGTGATGATGATAGGCTCTGAGTGAGGAGTTGTGACGAGCGGTGCGAGCACAGATAAGGATAGCAGCCACTGTGTGTGTGTGTGTGTGTGTGTGTGTGTGTGTGTGTGTGTGTGTGTGTGTGTGTGTGTGTGTGTGTGTGTGTGTGTGTGTGTGTGTGTGTGTGTGTGTGTGTGTGTGTGTGTGTGTGTGTGTGAACGTACAGTGGGGCAAAAAAGTATTTAGTCAGCCACCAATTGTGCAAGTTCTCCCACTTCAAAAGATGAGAGAGGCCTGTAATTTTCATCATAGGTACACTTCAACTATGACAGACAAAATGAAGGAAAGAAATCCAGAAAATCACATTGTAGGATTTTTCATGAATTCATTTGCAAATTATGGTGGAAAATAAGTATTTGGTCACCTTCAAACAAGCAAGATTTCTGGCTCTCACAGACCTGTAACTTCTTCTTTAACTTCTTGCGTCGAGCAATCCCGTATCCGGGAGCGTAATCATAGCCTCAAGCTCATTACCATAACGCAACTTTAACTATTCATGAAAATCGCAAATTAAATGAAATAAATATATTGCCTCACAAGCTTAGCCTTTTGTTAACAACACTGTCATCTCAGATTTTCAAAATATGCTTTTCAACCATAGCTACACAAGCATTTGTGTAAGAGTATTGATAGCTAGCATAGCATTAAGCCTAGCATTCAGCAGGCAACATTTTCACAAAAACAAGAAAAGCATTCAAATAAAATAATTTACCTTTGAAGAACTTCGGATGTTTTCAATGAGGAGACTCTAGATATATTATAATAAATATTATTTGTGTAGGAGAAATCGCTCCGTTTTGTTCATCACGTTTGGCTAAGAAAAAAACCTGAAAATTCAGTCATTACAACGCCAAACTTTTTTCCATATTAACTCCATAATATCGACAGAAACATGGCAAACGTTGTTTATAATCAATCCTCAAGGTGTTTTTCACATATCTATTCGATGCTAAGTCATTCGTGGCAGTTGGGTTTCTCCTCTGAAGCAATTGGAAAAATACACGCAGCTGGAGATTACGCAATAATTGCAACGGAGGACACCAAGCGAGCACCTGGTAAATGTAGTCTCTTATTGTCAATCTTCCAATGATATGCCTACAAATACGTCACAATGCTGCAGACACCTTGGGGAAACGACAGAACGTGTAGGCTCATTCCTTGCGCATTCACAGCCATATAAGGAGACATTGGAACACAGCGCCTTCAAAATCTGGGGCATTTCTTGTTTGAAATTTCATCTTGGTTTCGCCTGTAGCATCAGTTCTGTGGCACTCACAG
Source organism: Oncorhynchus keta (assembly GCF_023373465.1). Lineage (NCBI taxonomy): Eukaryota > Metazoa > Chordata > Actinopteri > Salmoniformes > Salmonidae > Oncorhynchus > Oncorhynchus keta. The sequence continues at coordinate 26,086,252 of NC_068450.1, forward strand.
ATAATATCTTTGCAATTTTGGAAACGTCAGAGTTTTTTCTCTCCAAAGCTGTCAATTATATGCATAGTCGAGCATCTTTTCGTGACAAAATATCTTGTTTAAAACGGGAACGTTTTTTTATCCAAAAATTAAAAGAGCGCCCCCTATATCGAAGAAGTTAAGAGGCTCCTCTGTCCTCCACTCGTTACCTGTATTAATGGCACCTGTTTGAACTTGTTATCAGTATAAAAGACACCTGTGCACAACCTCAAACAGTCACACTCCAAACTTCACTATGGCCAAGAACAAAGAGCTGTCAAAGGACACCAGAAACAAAATTGTAGACCTGCACCAGGCTGGGAAGACTGAATCTGCAATAGGTAAGCAGCTTGGTTTGAAGAAATCAACCGTGGGAGCAATTATTAGGAAATGGAAGACATACAAGACCACTGATAATCTCCCCCGATCTGGGGCTCCACGCAAGATCTCACCCCGTGGGGTCAAAATGATCACAAGAACAGTGAGCAAAAATCCCAGAACCACACGGGAGGATCTAGTGAATGACCTGCAGAGAGCAGGGACCAAAGTAACAAAGCCTACCATCAGTAACACACTACGCCGCCAGGGACTCAAATCTTGCAGTGCCAGACGTGTCCCCCTGCTTAAGCCAGTACATGTCCAGGCCCGTCTGAAGTTTGCTAGAGAGCATTTGGATGATCCAGAAGAAGATTGGGAGAATGTCATATTTTCAGATGAAACCAAAATATAAATTTTTGGTAAAAACTCAACTCGTTGTGTTTGGAGGACAAAGAATGCTGAGTTGCATCCAAAGAACACCATACCTACTGTGAATGAAGCATGGGGGTGGAAACATCATGCTTTGGGGCTGTTTGTCTGCAAAGGGACCAGGACGACTGATCCGTGTAAAGGAAAGAATGAATGGGGCCATGTATCGTGAGATTTTGAGTGAAAACCTCCTTCCATCAGCAAGGGCATTGAAGAAACGTGGCTGGGTCTTTCAGCATGACAATGATCCCAAACACACCGCCTGGGCAACGAGGGAGTGGCTTCGTAAGAAGAATTTCAAGGTCCTGGAGTGGCCTAGCCAGTCTCCAGATCTCAACCCCATAGAAAATCTTTGGAGGGAGTTGAAAGTTTGTGTTGCCCAGCAACAGCCCCAAAACATCACTGCTCTAGAGGAGATCTGCATCAGTGTGTGAAAACCTTGTGAAGACTTACAGAAAACATTTGACCCCTGTCATTGCCAACAAAGGGTATATAACAAAGTATTGAGAAACTTTTGTTATTGACCAAATACTTATTTTCCACCATAATGTGCAAATAAATTCATAAAAAATCCTACAATGTGATTTTCTGGATTTTTTTCTCTCTAATTTTGTCTGTCATATCTTAAGCGTACCTATGATGAAAATTACAGGCCTCTCATCTTGTTAAGTGGGAGAACTTGCACAATTGGTGGCTGACTAAATACTTTTTGCCCCTGTGTGTGTGTGTGCGTGGAGGATGGAGGGTTAATGACTCAGTTAATGACTGAGATGGTTGAACTGGCCCTGGTCAACCTCTGTGGACCTCGTCCCCTGTGTCCACCTCATCATGTTGGAGCTCTGAGCAGGTTCTCCCTCCTCCCTCCCTCTAGCCTCCGAATGTCATCCCTCCAGCCTCTCTGCGTGGGGAGTGAAGGTAGCATGCTGCTTTCCTGTTTGGTCCCTGGGAGGGAGTAATGTGGAACTGAGTTATAGTGCCCTGGCTCCCCCTGGGACTGTGCTGAAGTCTTACTGAAGTCATTATTTAACAATGGCCTCAAAACAGCCCTTGAACAAAACAAGGGCTAAAACGCTGAATGCACAGGTTGCATCATTACATTGCCCTACAGTACATTTTACGTGGTCTTCACAATCCATGTGCCGCATCACAACAAAAAGAATCACGTTACATATTAGCAATTTCTTCGGTGGTTTGTCTTCCGTGTCTGATACCGCATGGCAAAGCAACGCACAAGTTGGAAAAGCCCAACGCACACGACACACTGCACACAGTGCCACGCACCGCAACCTAGTCCAGCTGATGAGTCGCAGCGGTGTAGATTGCCGGCCAATGAAATGAATGGACTTCTGCCAGAACACATACAGTTTGACGCAACAGGTGTGCACAAGGCTGAACTCAGAGGTAAACTATATGTAGAAGTACAGGAACTCAGGGACATTTATGAAGGGGCTGATGATGGCTTATACTGGTTGTGAGTATGTGAGACAAAGCAGAGGATGTGATGTTGCCAAATTGGATCTGTTGGATTAAGTTTAAACAGGGTATAAATATCTCTAGTGACCCCTCCGAGGCCCCTGACTTGATCCACTCAGGTCCTCCCCTGCAGCAGAAACACTATGCAGATGTACAGTACGAGTCGCTGTGTCTCCAAAAAATAGTGTGAAACTAATCAAAATATATTTAATATTTGAGATTCTTCAAAGTAGCCACCCTTTGCCTTGATGACAGCTTTGCACACTCTTGGCATTCCCTCAACCAGCTTCACCTGGAATGCTTTTCCAACAGTCTTGAAGGAGTTCCCATATATGCTGAGTACTTGTTGGCTGCTTTTCCTTCACTCTGCAGTCCAACTCATTCCAAACCACCTCAATTGGGTTGAGGTCGGGTAATTGTGGAGGCCAGGTCATCTGATGCAGCACTCCATCACTCTCCTTCTTGGTCAATTAGCCTTTAAATAGCCTAGAGGTGTGTTGGGTCATTGTCCTGTTGAAAAACAAATTATAGTCCCACTATGCGCAAACCAGATGGATGGTGTATCGCTGCAGATTGCTGTGGTAGCCATGCTGGTTAAGTGTGCCTTGAATTCTAAATAAATCACAGACAGTGTCACCAGCAAAGCACCATCACACCACCTCCTCCATGCTTCACAGTGGGAACCCCACATGCGGAGATAATAATTTACGTATGTCCCAACTACCAATAAAACATAACCATATACATTACCATCAAAACCTATTTATTTAACTGACTTGCTGTACTGATTTGTTGTTCACCTGTTCAGTCATTTCATTCTCAACTAGGATTGCTATGGAACGCCGTTTGGGTCTTTGCGTGCCAAAAAAGATACACATCAAATAACACTATTTGACATGTCAAATAAGCTTGTTGACCAATCAGGACCTGAATATGACTGCACGTCACATAATAGTTTAACACGTTCATACACTTTTACGTAGTTATTACACATTGATTAGACTATCACTCGTATTTCATATGTCACAAAGATTCATCAATACGTATGCTATGATGTTGTTAAAGTTGTCTCGCGCACCTACAGTGCTGGTCATAAAAAAAGCTAGCCAACTCATGGATGCAAAAAAAAATATTCCCCAAAAACATAGCAAACGACAATCTGTTTCAGTAACTATAGTTAGCTAGCTAACTATATAGCTAGGTGTCATCATATAAAATAACCCTAATTTATAAGACATTTCTTATTTGATTAATGGTGGTCGGACCCATCTATGTGAAGCTAGCCACAATAAGGATTAGCCACAATAGTGGACTTTGCGGTTAGCCTTCAAAATAAAAGTATGGAAATTCTACTGTTTGTATGCATTTGCATCACTGTCAATGACATACATTTATTTTGAAGGCAAACCGCAAATTCCACTATTGTACCTAATCCTTATTGTGGCTAGCTTCACAACACAAACCGTTCCAGTAGAGCCTCACTAGCCAGATGAAGCTCGCTGGCTGTGGAAAGCCGTTTGGGTATTTTCTTGTCAAAAAAGATACACGTCAAATAACACTATTTGACGTGTCAAATAAGCTTGTTGACCAATCAGGAGCTGAATATGACTGCACATCACATAATAATTTAATGTGTTCATACATTTTTTATGTAGTTATTACACATTGATTACACTATCACTTGTATTTCATATGTCACAACGATTAATCGATACGTATCGCTATGATGCTGGTAAAGTTGTCTCACGCACCTGCCCTTCCCCAAGCTCTGGACAGTAAAAAAGTTAGCTAGCTAATGGATTTGATCAAATCAAATCAAATGTATTTATATAGCCCTTCGTACATCAACTGATATCTCAAAGTGCTGTACAGAAACCCAGCCTAAAACCCCAAACAGCAAGCAATGCAGGTGTAGAAGCACGGTGGCTAGGAAAAACTCCCTAGAAAGGCCAAAACCTAGGAAGAAACCTAGAGAGGAACCAGGCTATGTGGGGTGGCCAGTCCTCTTCTGGCTGTGCCGGGTGGAGATTATAACAGAACATGGCCAAGATGTTCAAATGTTCATAAATGACCAGCATGGTCGTATAATAATAAGGCAGAACAGTTGAAACTGGAGCAGCAGCACGGCCAGGTGGACTGGGGACAGCAAGGAGTCATCATGTCAGGTAGGTCCTAGGGCTCAGGTCCTCCGAGAGAGAGCAAGAAAAAGAGAAGGAGAGAATTAGAGAACGCACACTTAGATTCACACAGGACACCGAATAGGACAGGAGAAGTACTCCAGATATAACAAACTGACCCTAGCCCCCCGACACAAACTACTGCAGCATAAATATTGGAGGCTGAGACAGGAGGGGTCAGGAGACACTGTGGCCCCATCCGATGCAAACAATGTTCTTCCCCAAAAACAGCAAAACGACAAGTTGTATTGGTGCTAGCTAGGCTAAAGCTAGCTAAATATCAAATAAGTTGTGGTAGGCTGGTTGTCAAGCTGGTTGTATTGGTGCTATCTAGGTACCAAGCTACAGCTAGCTACCCCAGAAGTTGCGGTTGAAAAAATGATGCTTTACCAACGCAGTATTCGTGGCCAGTGTTTGCTTGTTTGTTGACTTTTTTGTACAGCTTTGACAGTGCTACTGTATCTTTTTTGATACGCAAAGACCAAAACTGCATTCCATAGTATGTACAGTTGAAGTTTACATACTCAGTTTTCCTGACAATTCCTGACATTTAATCCAAGTAAAGATTCCCTGTCTTAGATCAGTTAGGATCACCACTTTTATTTTAAGAATGTGAAATGACAGAATAATAATAGAGAGAATGATTTATTTCAGCTTTTATTTCTTTCATCATATTCCCAGTGGGTCAGAAGTGTACATGCACTCAATTAGTATTTGGTATCATTGCTTTTAAATTGTTAAACTTGGGTCAAACGTTTCGGGTAGCCTTCCACAAGCGTTCCATAATAAGTTGGGCAAATTTTGTCCCATTCCTCCTGACAGAGCTGGTGTAACTGAGTCAGGTTTGTATGCCTCCTTGCTCGCACACTTTTTTGCAGTCCTGCCCACAAATTTTCTATAGGATTGAGATCAGGGCTTTGTGATGGCCTTTCCAATACCGTGACTTTGTTGTCCTTAAGCCATTTTGCCACAACTTTGGAAGTATGCTTGGGGTCATTGTCCTTTTGGAACACCCATCTGCGACCAAGCTTTACCTTCCTGACTGATGTCTTGAGATGTTGCTTCAATATATCCACATAATTTTCCCACCTCATGATGCCATCTATTTTGTGAAGTGCACTAGTCCCTCTTGCAGCAAAGCACCCCCACAACATGATGCTGCCACCCCTGTGCTTCACAGTTGGGGTGGTGTTCTTCGGCTTGCAAGCCTCCCCCTTTTTCCTCCAAACATACCAATGGTCATTATGGCCAAACAGTTCTATTTTTGTTTCATCAGACCAGAGGACATTTCTCCAAAAAGTATGATCTTTGTCTCCATGTGCAGTTGCAAACCGTAGTTGGGCTTTTTTATGGCGGTTTTGGAGCAGTCGCTTCTTCCTTGCTGATAGGCCTTTCAGGTTATGTCGATATAGGACTCGTTTTACTGTGGATATAGATACTTTTGTAACTTATTCTTCCAGCATCTTCACAAGGTCCTTTGCTGTTGTTCTGGGATTGATTTGCACATTTCGCACCAAAGTACGTTCATCTCTAGGAGACAGAATGCGTCTCCTTCCTGAGCGGTATGACGGCCGCGTGGTCCCATGGTGTTTATACTTGTGTACTATTGTTTGTACAGATGAACGTGGTACCTTCAGAAATTGTTCCCAAGGATCAACCAGACTTGTGGAGGTCTATCATTTTTTTCTGAGGTCTGATTTCTTTTGATTTTCCCATGATGTCAAGCAAAGAGGCACTGAGTTTGAAGGTAGGCCTTGAAATACATCCACAGGTACACCTCCAATTGACTCAAATGATGTCAATAAGCCAGAAGCTTCTAAAGCCATGACATCATTTTCTTGAATTTTCCAAGCTGTTTAAAGGCACAGTGAACTTAGTGTATATAAACTTCTGACCCACTGGAATTTTGATGCAGTGAATTATAAGTGAAATAATCTGTCTGTAAACAATTGTTGGAAAAATGTCTTGTGTTTTGCACAAAGTAGATGTCCTCACCGACTTGCCAAAACTATAGTTTGTTAATTAACAAGACATTTGTGGAGTGATTGAAAAACTAGTTTTAATGACTCCAACCTAAGTCTGTGTAAACTTCCTACTTCAACTGTATGTCGTGAAGCTAACAGCAGTGATGCTATTACTGTGTAACTCAGGTGGGGCAACATCTGAAAAATAGCGCACTTGGTAGTGTGTACCGTGCTTAACCAGTCGGCAAAAGCCAACATCACCCACGACAGAACGGTTGATTGTCAAGGGCAAGGAATTCCATTATCTTGGTTTTAATGGATTTTGCCTTTGAGTTGTCTCGCTGAAATGTTCTTACTCTTTTAAATGACTGCTCGACTTGTTGACTGCTAACAATTGTATGTGGCGCCATTACATCATGTACCTACGTTATATAGGTATGCACCTCAGCTTTGACATCGGTTTTTGCACATCAACATTAAACTAGACATCGGCCGATACCGATGTTTGACATTTTTAGCTAATATCGGCCAATCCCGATATGTTCACCGATATGTCATGCATCCCTACAGCAGTAGTTAAATAGGATAAGCCTTGACTAGAATACAGTATATACAAATACAATGGGTAAAACAGTATGTGACAAGTGTTCAATGACTGTGTACATATGGCAGCAGTCTCTAAGGTGCAGAATAGAATACCGGGTGGTAGCCGGCTAGAACAGTGACTAAGTTCTGGCCAGGGTACTGGGCGGAGGCAGGCGAGTGATGACTGTTTAACAGTCTGATGGCCTGGAAATAGGAGCTGTTTTTCAGTCTCTCGGTCCCAGCTGTGATGCACCTGTACTGTCTCCGCCTTCTAGATGGTAACGGGGGGAACAGGCCTAGGCTCTGCCACGAGGTCCTTGGCCAAAAGTTTTGAGAATGACACAAATATTAATTTGCACAAAGTTTGCTGCTTCAGTGTCTTTAGATATTTTTGTCAGATGTTACTATGGAATTCTGAAGTATAATTATGAGCATTTCATAAGTGTCAAAGGCTTTTATTGACAATTACATGAAGTTTATGCAAAGAGTCAATATTTGCAGTGTTGACCCTTCTTATTCAAGACCTCTGCAATCCGCCCTGCCATGCTGTCAATTACCTTCTGGGCCACATCCTGACTAATGGCAGCCCATTTTTGCATAATCAATGCTTGGAGTTTGTCAGAATTTGTGGGTTTTTGTTTGTCCACCCGCCTCTTGAGGATTGACCACAAGTTCTCAATGGGATTAAGGTCTGGGTAGTTTTCTGGCCATGGACCCAAAATATTGATGTTATGTTCCCTGAGCCATTTAGTTATCACTTTTGCCTTATGGCAGAGTGCTCCATCGTGGAAAAGGCATTGTTTGTCACCAAACTGCTTCTGGATGGTTGGGAGAAGTTGCTCTCAGAGGATGTGTTGGTACCATTCTTTATTCATGGCTGTGTTCTTAGGCAACATGGTGAGTGAGCCCATTCCTTTGGCTGAGAAGCAACCCCACAAATGAATGGGGTCAGGATGCTTTACTGTTGGCATGACACAGGACTGATGGTAGCGCTCACCTTGTCTTCTCCGGACAAGCTTTTTTCCGGATGCACCAAACAAGCAGAAAGGGGATTCATCAGAGAAAATGACTTTACCCCAGTCCTCAGCAGTCCAATCCCTTTACCTTTTGCAGAATATTAGTCTGACCCTGATGTTTTTCCTGAAGAGAAGTGGCTACTTTGCTGCCCTTCTTGACGCCAGACCATCCTCCAAAAGTATTCACCTCACTGTGCGTGCAGATGCACTCACACCTGCCTGCTGCCATTCCTGAGCAAGCTCTGTACTGGTGGTGCCCCGATCCCATAGCTGAATCAACTTTGGGAGACTGTCCTGGCACTTGCTGAACTTTCTTGGGCGCCCTGAAGCCTTCTTCACAACAATTGAACTGCTCTCCTTGAAGTTCTTGATGATCTGATAAAATGGTTGATTTAGGTGCAATCTTACTGGCAGCAATATCCTTGCATGTGAAGCCCTTTTTGTGCAAAGCAATGATGATGGTACGTGTTTCCTTCCAGGTAACCATGGTTTTACAGAGGAAGAACAATGATTCCAAGCACCACCCTCCTTTTGAAGCTTCCAGTCTGTTATTCGAACTCAATCAGCATGACAGAGTGATCTCCAGCCTTGTCCTCGCCAACACTGTGTTAACGAGAGAATCACTGGCATGATGTCAGCTGGTCTTTTTGTGGCAGGGCTGAAATTCAGTGGAAATGTTTTTGGGGATTCAGTTCAGTTCCATGGCAAAGAGGGACTTTGCAATTAATTGCAATTCATCTGATCATTCTTCATAACATTCTGGAGTATATACAAATTGCTATCATACAAACTGAGGCAGCAGACTTTGTGAAAATTAATATTTGTGTCATTCTCAAAACTTTTGGCCACAACTGTAGATGTCCTGGAGGGCAGGCAGTGGGCCCCTGATGATGCGTTGGGCTGACCGCACCACCCTTTGGAGAGCCATGTGGTTGCGGACAGTTCAATTGCCTTACCAGGGGGTGATACAACCGGACAGGATGCTCTCAATGGTGCATCTGTTGAAGTGTTTTAGGGTCTTAGGGGGCCAATCCAAATTTATTCAGCCTCCTGAGGTTGAAGAGGTGCAGTTGCATTTTCTTCACCACACTGTCTGTGTGGGTGAACCATTTCAGTTTGTCAGTGATGTGTACGCCGAGGAACTTCGATGTGGATGGGAGCGTGCTCCCTCTGCTGTCCACTGTAGGCCACGATCGGCTCCTTCGTCTTGTTGACGTTGAGAGAGAGGTTATTTTCCTGGCACCACTCTGCCAGGGCCCACACCTCCTCCCTGTAGGCTGTCTCGTTGTTGTTGGTAATCTGGTTTATCACTGTTGTGTCATCTGAAAACTTGATGACCGAGTTGGAGATGTGCATGGCCACGCAGTCATGGGTGAACATGGAGTACAGGAGGGGGCTGATCACGCACCCCTGTGGGCCCCCCGTGTTGTGGATCAGCGTGGTGGAGGTGTTGTTGCCCACCTTCAGCACTTGGGGTCGGTCCATCAGGACACAGTTGCACAGGGAGAGGTTCAGACCCAGGGCACTGAGCTTAGTTATGAGCTTGGAGGGCACATTGGTGTTGAAGGCTGAGCATAGGTATTTATCGTGGAAATAGGCCATTGAGCAGTGTAATGGTGATTGCGTAGTCCGTGGATCTGTTGGGGCGATATGCGAATTGTAGTGGGTCTTAGGGTGTCAGATATGGAGGTGATATGGTCCTTAACTAGCCTCTCAAAATGCCCCTCATGATGACAGAAGTAAATGCTATGGGCCGATAGTCGTTCAGTTACCTGCACTTTCTTGGGTTCAGGAACAATGGTGGACATCTTGGAGCAAGTGGGAACAACAGACAGCAATAGGGAGAGCTTGAATATGTCCGTAAACACTCCAGTCAGCTGGTCTGCACATGCTCTGAGGATGTGGCTTGGGACGCTTAAATTACTTACATCGGCCACAGAGAATGAGAGAACACAATCCTCATGAGCGTCGGGGCCTGCGTCGGCGGCTCGATGTTGTTTTTGTTGAAGTAGGCGAAGAAGGTGTTTAGCTCATCCTGGAGCAAGGCGTCGGTGTCCGCAAGGCGCCGGTGTCCGTGATGTGGCTGGCTTTCCCTTTATAATCCGTGATTGTCTGGAGTTCCTGCCACATACGCCTTGTGTCTTAACCGTTGAATTGCGACTTAACTTGGTCCCTGTACTGTCATTTTGCCTCTTCGATTGCCTTACCTCCGTAAGGCAATCGTGTAATTTCCTCTGGAGGTCATAGCTGGTCTGTTTGTACATGTCCATGTTCCCAGTCACCTTGCCATGGTTAAATACGGTGGTTCGCACTTTCAGATTAGCGTGAATGTTGCCATCTATCCACGTTTTTGGATTTGATAAATTCTAATTGTCACAGTGGGAACAACATCCTCTATGCACTTCCTGATGAACCTAGTCACAGTCAGTGTATACGTCAATACTATTCTGAGAGGCGACATCATTAACACAGGTTGTAATCTCACACTGCTGGGTGAGTACTGCTGCTTTATGTGCTGCTGCAAAAACAAGGCTTTAAAATGTCTCCCTCTTTTTACCTCCACGGCAGTACAAGTTATTTTGTCAGGGGATGAAACATTTGGAAGGTGTCAGAGTTCAGGAGAGAGAACACCTTGACCATTGACCTCTGGTGAGCCCACCCCTAATCCCCAGTGTCCCACACACTGTGCTCCAATGGCTCACATCTACACCACCATTACTGCTGCCCAAGGGCCTGGCTGTATATATCCCTGGCTCTAGCTCTAGCCCTACCAATCCCCAGCTGTGTAACTCTGCTGTTTTAGGGCCAGGCCGCATGCAGTCAACATTGTTAATGCGCAGCACTAGTGCTTCGCTTGGGAATTCAGAAGGAAAGGACTGTAGCTCTCCCTCAACCGTTGTACATAAGGGATGGAGTCAGGAATAGTTATTGCCCCTTTTCTGGGTCACATACCATGCCAATACAAGAGGCAAAGGAAGTCTACCAGACCCAGAACTGATACTGGAACAGAAATAGAAGATCATTCATGCATAGATTGATACTAGGCAGGTGAGTCTACTTGGCTTGCATGACCTTGCTGTTCTATATATGCCCGGTGTCAATGTTGACTCTGAACAACCACACAGGGTAGGCGAGAGACAGACATTCTTTCCTTGGAGAGTTCTCTCTGCTTGGGTTCCTTGTCTCTCCAGCAACACACCTATAGCAGCGCTCACAGCGGCGTCCCCGGACACCCACCCCACTGTCTGTCTGTCGTTATGGTGGAGACTGTGAGACCGTGGTCAGACGAGAGGCGGGCGCGGTCTGATGGTTGGTCGGTGAGTTAGGGCTGAAGGTTTTCTAGAGGGCCTGGTGGAGCAGCTCCAGCCCCAGACCTTTTGTTCTTTGTTTGCCGCTGTGAGGTACATGTGTTGCAGTTTAGCCCACGCCTCCCACACCTAAATGGATAATTGTATCAAAATTTCAATGGCAGGACCAGCTCTAGACCACTGCTGCGGCCACAGGGGAGTTACTCAGAAGTGCAGGCACACTTTGGATTGTGCCATGTTAAGGAAAGAGGGGGGTTAGTTGCCACCAGTGTTAATACATGACTCATGTGGTGAAAACTGAACACTCCTCTCCCAGTTTCCTCCTCCCGCCACCAAACTCATAATACTCCTGGAAATAGAGTGCCTCAACAGTTACCACCACAAACTCCTATCTGTTGCCTTGAGGGACAATGATTGACACTTACTTTCCAGACGGCTCACAGTTTCTTGTCTCTCTAATGGCCCGTGAACTATCGGTGAGGTAAGGTTTGTGAGTCTATAACATGTTGAGAGACGAAAAGCTGTTGACAGTGAGTAGCGTGAGTAGTGTTTACAGTGCTACAGTTGACACTGGAGATGACACATTAACACTTCTGAACAGTGAAATATACGTGTGAGGGAGAGAGTTGTCTCTTTTGATCACGTTTTCACCGACGTGACAATGATCTAATTCTGATTACTGCTTTTGTGACACAGAACCACAGAACTCCGTGACCCGACCCACCCAGGCATCCTAGGACATGTTTGTTTTTGTCCTCATTCATTGTAGTCAAATATGTTGCAGCAAGTTCAAAGCACAAGCACATATGGACACATGAATCCATGCTAGTGAGTAGTGGATGAAAGACAGAAAGATGAAAGGATGTTTGATGGAATTGAATCCATTCTGGTCTCAGATGAAATGAAGCTGAACAAGGAGAGAGACAGAAAGAGTTGTCCGTTGTAAGTATTAGGACAAGCAGTGAGGGAATCAGTTCTGTCTAGACGTTGATACCTAGGGCAACAGGAGGTTGGGGTTAAGTCTGTCTAGACTTTGATACCTAGGGTAAGAGGAGGTTGGGGTTAAGTCTGTCTAGACATTGATACCTAGGGAAACAGGAGGTTGGGGTTAAGTCTGTCTAGACTTTTATACCTAGGGCAAGAGGAGGTTGGGGTTAAGTCTGTCTAGACTTTGATACCTAGGGCAAGTGGAGGTTGGAGTTAAGTCTGTCTAGACATTGATACCTAGGGAAACAGGAGGTTGGGGTTAAGTCTGTCTAGACTTTTATACCTAGGGCAAGAGGAGGTTGGGGTTAAGTCTGTCTAGACTTTGATACCTAGGGCAAGTGGAGGTTGGAGTTAAGTCTGTCTAGACATTGATACCTAGGGCAAGAGGAGATTGGGGTTAAGTCTGTCTAGACATTGATACCTAGGGCAAGAGGAGGTTGGGGTTAAGTCTGTCTAGACTTTGATACCTAGGGCAAGAGGAGGTTGGGGTTAAGTCTGTCTAGACGTTGATACCTAGGGCAAGAGGAGGTTGAGGTTAAATCTGTCTAGACTTTGATACCTAGGGCAAGAGGAGGTTGAGGTTAAATCTGTCTAGACTTTGATACCTAGGGCAAGAGGAGTTTGGGGTTAAGTCTGTCTAGACTTTGATACCTAGGGCAAGAGGAGGTTGGGGTTAAGTCTGTCTAGACGTTGATACTTAGGGCAAGAGGAGGTTGAGGTTAAATCTGTCTAGACTTTGATACCTAGGGCAAGAGGAGTTTGGGGTTAAGTCTGTCTAGACTTTGATACCTAGGGCAAGAGGAGTTTGGGGTTAAGTCTGTCTAGACTTTGATACCTAGGGCAAGAGGAGTTTGGGGTTAAGTCTGTCTAGACGTTGATACCTAGGGCAAGAGGAGGTTGAGGTTAAATCTGTCTAGACTTTGATACCTAGGGCAAGAGGAGGTTGAGGTTAAATCTGTCTAGACTTTGATACCTAGGGCAAGAGGAGGTTGAGGTTAAATCTGTCTAGACTTTGATACCTAGGGCAAGAGGAGGTTGAGGTTAAATCTGTCTAGACGTTGATACTTAGGGCAAGAGGAGGTTGAGGTTAAATCTGTCTAGACTTTGATACCTAGGGCAAGAGGAGTTTGGGGTTAAGTCTGTCTAGACTTTGATACCTAGGGCAAGAGGAGTTTGGGGTTAAGTCTGTCTAGACTTTGATACCTAGGGCAAGAGGAGGTTGGGGTTAAAGGTAGTGGGTGAACTTAAATATGGAAATATGTTAAAGGATATAGTTAGTTGAGGAGAGGTTTTGGCTGGGAGCCAGAAAGGTTCATGGTCAAGGTTAGTGTCAGGATTAGCAATAAGTCATCTTCTAAACATGAGTACATTGTAATAACAATACAAGTAGGTGATGGAATTTTCATTGTGCTATAATTAATATGCTATCCGTACCAAAGACACCATTACGCTCGTCTATTCTCACGTAATGTTAGTGAGAACAGCTCAGAACAATGTTATCCTAAATAACCCCCCACTCCCCCCAGGCCCTGTGTGCCTAGCTAGGCCCTCCATGACCCAACAGAACCCTGCCAGCCTCTGCTAGGCTGCTGGTAGAAACAGGGGTTTGATCCAACTGAAAGGATGCAAATTAGCCACCTTGACCAGTTCACCACATTATAGTAGCTTTCATCCAGAGGCTCCTTGGAGTGGCCAGCAGGTAGCTGACTGACTAGAGGATTGGGCTGGGCCCTCAGCAGGCAGGATTCACCGTGGCCTGCCCACCCACCTTTCCTCCCCCTGCCACACCCTGCCTCGCCCCTCACAGCCAAGCACAACAGAGAAGAAAAGAAAATGCTGGGTGTAATTTCCTCTGGAGTCACCATGTGCCTGTTGCTGCAAACCGCTTATGGCTCTATAAAAGATACCAGAAGACTTCTAATTAGCATTTCCTCCAGCGCAGCGCTAGCCTCCCCTCTGTCTCTCATGCTGTGTGGAGGGACGCTGACGACAACGCTCTCTAATTTGCCTGACTGCCGTCCTGCCTGCTTGCCTCGCTCTGGCTTTAATTCATGTGAGGTACAACAGACACTCAGTCACTGCTGTAATTAGCCATCGGCAGGCAGTCATACAAAGAAACATGTCAATTTTACGTTGTGAAAAACATGGCTCCATGAGATTTGTAATGAGGTCTTGATAATTGATTAACTTGATAGTCACACAAAAAGCTTTAGTCTATTTTAAAAATGAACCTCAAATCCTCTGAACTTACGATCTCCTTCTGACGTTCTTGACATGTCAAGTTCTATGATTATCTTCTAGTCTGTGAATGTCTTTTCTCAAGTAGAACTCATATGTCATTCAGGTCCATATCACTGCTCAAATCTAATGACCTGTAAGAGGAAGGTAAAATAGCTCTGCTTCATTCTCTTCATGAACAGTATTGTTTTGGTAATAGTGGACCACCATCATGGAATGGAATTACCACATAACTCTATTCTATGTTTTCTAACATAAAAAGAACAACTCATCTTTCCATTATTTTGATGTTTTATTAAAGACTGTTATTTTGGCTTTTTGCTCCATTGCAGACACAGTGGCACGTGTTTGAACACAGGTACCCGGTATGAATGGAGAATGAGGCTTTTTGAGGGGGAGGCCCAAAAAGTTCTCCCAGTAGGAAAAAATAATATGGGACCTTATAAACACGGCCTAAACATTAAGAGTGTTTGTAAGGAAACCTGCAGAGTTCGAGCTCCCCCAGACTAACTGTCTCCACCCTTACCGCCGCCCTCTACCTTCCCCCTGCCCGTCTGTGTGTGCTCTGTGGGACTGGAGCAGAGGAAAAGTGGCCCCCTGTCCCCCAGCCTCGCGCTACAGCAGTCCAGCACCACTTTCCTCTCCACTACACACAGGAGCCAGAGCTGGAGCTGTCTGCTCAGCCGTGCTTTGCCTCCGTCATCGTGTCAGGCCATGCTACTGACGGCTGCCTGCCTGACGTACTTTCTTCAACAGGACAATCTTTTTCCACCACTCACTAAAAACTCCACCTGGTCACAGATGACATCAAATGTATTGAATGTATAAACATAGTATTATAAGAAAATAAATCAAATCCTTAGGAAAAAGTCCAATGATCTAATAGCGCTGCATCAGGGAAAACCTGTTCATTCCCTCCACACCTGTTTAGGGATAACATCCCCAAACATTAGCGTAGAGTGAAGGAATGAGCCCTGGCTGAAACCTCTTTAGACAAGATAATGCCCCCCTAATTCCACCTCAGTGCTGCTGAATAGCCCCCTCTCCCGTGCCAATGGAACCATTACTATACCCAGGCTTACTTTCCCAGAGCCCTGGGCCAATAGTAACAATGGGGGCTGGGCTAGAAAAAACACTTGGTGCTGGCTTTGGGCTCTCTGGACTCTCCTGTGCCTCACTACACTGTGTTGAGAAGCAAGGTGTGGCATTTGCGCTGTAGTAAGACCCTCTGGACCAGAACAGTGGGATGAAATCAGGACAAAGGACAGCACACACACACACACACACACACACACACAGGAACGCCCACGACACACCCACACCTGACCTGACCCTAACACATCTGGTGACTTGAGGTTCCATCAGACAACAGGGATGTTGATGCTATGTAGAGAAAACAGAGTGGACAATCAGCTTAGTCTCTACTCCTGTGGTGTTCAGTGCTAGTAGGAAACTTTTACATCTCAAATCAAATTTTATTAGTCACATGCGTGGTGTAGACCTTACAGCAAAATGCTTACTTACGAGCCCCTATTTTTTTTAAAATACAAATAAGAATAAGAAATAAAGTAACAAGTAATTAAAGAGCAGCAGTAAAATAACAATAGCGAGACTATATACAGGGGGGTACCGGTACAGAGTCAATGTGCAGGGGCACTGGTTAGTTGAGGTAATATGTACATGTGGGTAGAATTATTAAAGTGACTATGTATAGATGAGGATAACAGAAAGTAGCAATGCTGTAAAAGAGGGGGGGGGGCAATGCAAATAGTCTGGGTGGCCATTTGATGAGGTGTTCAGGAATCAATCTCACTATTGGTCATTTACAGATAAAAACTATATGTTCTTATTTAAAATGTAAATAGATCCAGTATGTTATTTTACACAGACTCTGTTGTCGCAATAAGGAGTTGTTACAATTCATCTGTGAATGTTTTAACAACGTGTGAATCATTATTTCCTGCGTACCACACACAGTTGTTGACACAAAGTTAATCAAAACACAGTTGGATAGTGAGTGAGTGAGTGAGTGAGTGAGTGAGTGAGTGAGTGAGTGAGTGAGTGAGTGAGTGAGTGAGTGAGTGAGTGAGTGAGTGAGTGAGTGAGTGTGTGTGTGTGTGTGTGTGTGTGTGTGTGTGTGTTTACAGTATATACAGTGCATTCGGAAAGTGGTCAGACCCCTTGACTTTTTCCACATTTTGTTACTTTACAGCCTTATTCTAAAATCTACACACAATACCCCATGACAAAGAGAACTGATTTTTAGAAATGTTTGAAAAACAGAAATACCTTATTTACATAAGTATTCAGACCCTTTGCTATGAAACTCGAAATTGAGATCATGTGCATCCTGTTTCCATTGATCATCCTTGAGATGTTTCTACAACTTGATTGGAGTCCACTTGTGGTAAATTCAATTGATTGGACATGATTTGGAAAGGCACACACTTCTCTATACAAGGTCCCACAGTTGACAGTGCATGTCAGAGCAAAAATCAAGCCATGAGGTTAAAGGAATTGACCATAGAACTCTGAGACAGGATTGTGTCGAGGTACAGATCTAGGGAAGGGTACCAAAACATTTCTGCAGTATTGAAGGTCTCCAAGAAAATAGTGGCCTCTATCATTTTTAAATGGAAGAAGTTTGGAACCACCAAGACTTCCTAGAGCTGGCTGCCCGGCCAAACTGAGCAATTGGGGGAGAAGAGCCTTGGTCAGGGAGGTGACCAAGAACCCGATGGTCACTCTGACAGAGCTTCAGAGTACCTCTGTGGAGATGGGAGAACCTTCCAGAAGGACAACCATCTCTGCAGCACTCCACCAATCAGGTCTTTATGGTAGAGTGGCCAGATGTAAGCCACTCCTCAGTAGAAGGCACATGACAGCCCGCTTGGAGTTTGCCAAATGGCACCGAAAGACTCTCAGACTATGAGAAACAAGATTATCTGGTCTGATTGAACTCTTTGGCCTGAATGCCAAGTGTCACATCTGGAGGAAACCAGGCACTGCTCATCACCTGGCCAATACCATCCCTACGGTGAAACATGGTGGTGGCAGCATCATGAAGTGGGAATGGTTTTCAGCAGCAGGGACTGGGAGACTAGTCAGGATCGAGGGAAAGATGAATGGAGCAAAGTACAGAGCGATCATTGATGAAAACCTGCTACAGAGCGCTCAGGACCTCAGACTGGGGCGAAGGTTCACCTTCAAAAGCACAATGACACTAAGCACACAGCCAAGACAACGCAGGAGTGGCTTCGGGACAAGTCTCTGAATGTCCTTGAGTGGCCCAGCCAGAGCCCGAAAATCTCTGGAGACCTGAAAATAGCTGTGCAGCGACGCTCCACATCCAACCTGAGAGAGCTTGAGAGGATCTGCAGAGAAGAATGGGAGAAACTCCCCAAATACAGGTCTGTCAAGCTTGTAGAATCATACCCAAGAATACTCGGGACTGTAATTGCTGCCAAAGGTGCTTCAACAAAATACCAGTTAAAGAGTCTGAATACTTAGGTAATTTTAACATTTAAAAAAGTATATATTAATATATATGCAAAAAAATCTAAACTTGTTTTTGCTTTGTCATTGTAGGGTATTGTGTGTAGATAGATGACGAAAAAAATGATTTAATACATTTTAGAATAAGGTTGTAACGAAACAAAATGTGGAAAAAGGGTTGTGAATACTTTCCGAAAGCACTGTATGTGTGTGTGTTAGCCCAGTCTGCAATGGACTCTGGGTTAGAATAGGTTCACTGTGTATTCCTGTGGGTCGTGCCAGAGGGTTGGCCCAAACACAGCAGCGCTCTCTCTCAGCCTTGTCCGTTTGACTGCCTGCCTGCGCAGTTTAGGTTAAAGGCAGTTAATTGGTTTCCTGCTCAGGGTTACGTCAACACGCTGTCTTGTTTTAAACATTGCAGAAACTTGAGAGAAGCAACAATATGGCACTGTTTGCTCACCCCTGCCTCACATAGCCAGTTAGAATAATACCAGAGTTTTGCCTGCTTATCATTCCTATAGATCTGTAGAACTTCCTACGCTCTGAAAGCCAAACACACGGTCATTTAGACACCTCACACTCCACTGATCTCCAAGCAGAATTATTCATCCTGTTTCACACAGAGCGGTCCTGAACACTGGTCACTTTCATTATTACATACTGTTTTATCCACTTCATATGTATGTACTATTTTATAGTCATGGCTCATCCTATATAACTTACTGCTGTAAACACCTTTTCTATTCATATACTGTCTATACTCACCATCCTATATAACTACTGCTGTAAACACCTTTTCTATTCATATACTGTCTATACTCACCATCCTATATAACTACTGCTGTACACACCTTTTCTATTCATATACTGTCTATACTCACCATCCTATATAACTACTGTTGTACACACCTTTTCTATTCATATACTGTCTATACTCACCATCCTATATAACCTACTGTTGTACACACCTTTTCTATTCATATACTGTCTATACTGTCTATACACACCATCCTATATAACTACTGCTGTAAACACCTTTTCTATTCATATACTGTCTATACTCACCATCCTATATAACTACTGTTGTACACACCTTTTCTATTCATATACTGTCTATACTCACCATCCTATATAACCTACTGTTGTACACACCTTTTCTATTCATATACTGTCTATACTCACCATCCTATATAACTACTGTTGTACACACCTTTTCTATTCATATACTGTCCATACTCACCATCCTATATAACTTACTGCTGTACAAACCTTTTCTATTCGTATACTGTCCATACACACCATCCTAATATATACAGTGGGGAGAACAAGTATTTGATACACTGCCGATCTTGCAGGTTTTCCTACTTACAAAGCATGTAGAGGTCTGTAATTTTTTATCATAGGTACACTTCAACTGTGAGAGACGGAATCGAAAACAAAAATCCAGAACATCACATTGTATCATTTTTAAGTAATTAATTTGCATTTTATTGCATGACATAAGTATTTGATCACCTACCAACCAGTAAGAATTCCGGATCTCACAGACCTGTTAGTTTTTCTTTAAGAAGCCCTCCTGTTCTCCACTCATTACCTGTATTAACTGCACCTGTTTGAACTCATTACCTGTATAAAAGACACCTGTCCACACACTTAATCAAACAGACTCCAACCTCTCCACAATGGCCAAGACCAGAGAGCTGTGTAAGGACATCAGGGATCAAATTGTAGACCTGCACAAGGCTGGGATGGGCTACAGGACAATAGGCATATTGTGTGTGTGTGTGTGTCATTTGTGTAATTTGTGTGTGTGTGTGTGTGTGTGTGTGTGTGTGTGTGTGTGTGTATGTGTGTATACAGACTCAACACAATGGCCAAGACCAGAGAGCTATATGTGTGTGTGTGTGTATATATATATATATATTGCTTTTACACACCTTTTCTATTCATATACTGTCTTTACACACACACACACACACATGCATATTCCAGTCTCTGATATTTCTTAATTTTGATTTTTCTGAATTGTGTGTATTTTTTTGTTTTTATTGTTAGATATTACTGCACTGTTGGAGCTAGAAACACAAGCATTTTGCTGCACCTGCGATAACATGTCCAAATCTGTGTACACGACCACAAAACTTTGATTGATCCGGTTGGAGCTCCAAAGCAAATAAATCAGAGATCCTCCAGCAGTTTGTACTCATCCTTAGACCCCATGTGATTTATGCCACGCCATTTGCAGACATTAGAACTTGGGTCCTAGATGAAATAGCTCACCTCACTGAAACAATAACTGACCACTAGATTTATGTGGCCATATCTGAAGGATACTTTGTGGTAATGGCAGGGGATAGGATAACTCTTGTCTTTGACCCATTGGTTTTATATTGGCTTCGTTTCCTCTGTAGAGTGACAAGTAGATCATTTTTCAGCAATATTTAAAAAAATTAAGACTACATAAACACCCAACTTTGATGTTTTTTAGATACTAGAGTAATGTGTTTTGTCTTCCACAGTCCTATGATCAGATTTATTCAGAATGGGAATTAATAGTCCTATGAATGTTATAAGCCCTTTCTTTTGCTATGAAATGATCTTCATACTCCATACATGGGTGTAAGTCACAGAGGCTAACCCTCAGTCAATGACTGACTGACTGTTTTTCAGATGACACAGCAGCGAGCCAGACAGACGCTCCACCTGCCGTAGTGGAATCCAATGCTGAGCTCACCCAGCTTGACCCTACAGGAGAGCCCTGGGGTGAGTAGCCGACTGCCTCCCTTCACTACATTACAGCCCTGCAGAATGTTATTGAAGTCTGTGTTAACCTTCATGATGTGTCTTCTCTGCAGTGAAGCCTCGGTTTAGTCAGCCCACTAAGATGCGCAGGCGGGTGCTGTACAAGCCGGTGGGCAGCTCAGTGAGGTTCAAGTGCCAGGCCAGCGGCACCCCTCCCCCCATCATCACCTGGTGGAAGGACCAGACCCCTCTGCCACCCCCGCGCCAGGGCAAGCGCCCCCAGTGGACCCTCACCCTAAAGAACCTGCAGCCCCAGGACAGTGCCAAGTACACCTGCTATGTCTCCAACTTAGCCGGGCACATCAACGCCACCTACAAGCTGGATGTCATCGGTAAGGACGGGTCACTGCACTGGCCAACACCACCACCACAAATCATTTTACAGCACACTCCAGTTGTATTTATACCCCAGGCCTCTCTTACGTTGCCAAGGTAATTGTACTGAGTGTGTTTGCATTATGATTCACATGCTTATGAATCCTGTCCATCTCCCTATAGAGCGCTCTCATTGCAAGCCTGTTCTGACCGGCACCCACCCGGTCAACACCACTGTGGAGTATGGTGGCACCGCCTCCTTCCAGTGTAAGGTCCACAGTGACGTGAAGCCTGTGGTCCAGTGGCTGAAGAGGGTTGACGCAGGCACAGAGGACCGCTATAACTCCACCCTGGAAGTCGGAGGGCAGCATTTTGTGGTTCTGCCCACGGGGGACGTGTGGTCCCGGCCTGACGGCTCCTACCTCAACAAGCTGGCTATCATCAAGGCCCGTGATGTGGATGCTGGGATGTACATTTGCCTGGGAGCGAACACAATGGGTTACAGCTTCCGCAGTGCTTACCTCACTGTGCTGCCAGGTGAGTACAGCCATTCACTAACTGTAGAATGGGACTTCACTGGGATGGAATGGCAGTGGGTTATTCTTGTTATATCTTGTCAGAAAGCTTAGATCTGTAGAGCTCACTGATCTCTCCACTGTTGTGTGTCCAGACCCTCAGGTGGAGAACACAGTGACTCCTCCACACCTGAGCTCCGGCCTGCCCTGGCCTCTGATTATCGGCATCCCTGCAGCAGCCCTCCTCATCGTAGGCACCATTGTACTCTGGCTGTGCCACAGCCGCCGACGCCACAACACCTTGCCACCCCGCCCCATGACCATGGTCCACCGAGACCAACACATCTCGGACAAAGAGCCCAGCACCAACACCCCCTGTAATGGCCTGAATAGCCCTGACTACCCCAGCCATAGACTGGTGGGCCTGGGAGCCCCAGTCCTTAGTGGGCCCCCTAAGATTTACTCCAACGTTTACACAGACATGCACTCGCACACACACTCCCACGCCCATATGGATGGTAAGGTCCATCAACACCAGCACTTCCACTACCAGTGCTAACCAGCCCCTTCTCATCCCACCCCACACCTACGGCCTTGTCTCCTAGCCACTGCTGCTATTCTCACCCAACAATGGACTATGAGCAAGGTAGATATAAACTAGGAAAGGCTTGTATATTGTTCATATGAACTACACCTCCCATGATAAGCAGTGCTAAAACCCTTACCTGGGATACACATATTACTAAGCTGCCTGCTTTGTAGGAATAGCGCTTCATTGAGAAGTCTCAGGGCAAGAAATACCCTCTCACATGTGTGCTAGAGTCATTTCTTTATTATGTGTTTGTTATACTAGACAACCAAGAGCAAACTCTAATTGTACTTTAAAGGATGAAAATTACTTACAAAAAATATTTAGATGTCTTTGGATGCATGTTGCCCTGGATAAATCATTAATTAGTTCATATGAGATATTACCAGGTTTAGGTTCAATTTAGGTCAACTGAAATTTGATTAAAGGTGTTCCAATTTACACAAATGAACATTTCTAATAGAATTAACCCCAACTCTGGAATGTACAATTGTATTTTTTTTAACATTCATCTAAACATGTACCGGTATCCAAACTCCCAAAGCATTAAGTAATATAAGGAACTTTTACGTTTGTGTAAATTGGAAAATGTAACTGTGACAATTTAAAATCTAGACAAAATGTTTACAAATGTGAAAGCTTTTCTATTCTCATTATAGCAACACAAACTATGCTGTTCTCGGTTCTGATTAGGTGGTATTATTTTTGTTTCATGTAGGGAAGTACAATTCATCAGGGAATTTAGATGGATTTGGTGATGAGGGCTTTTTTATTTTTGTATTCAGATATTGTATATGTATCCAACTAAAAAAAGCAGTATTATTAGTTGTATTATTCACCCTATATGTGTAAGATGCCAAATGATTTTACAGCGCTATAGATGTGTATTTGACTTACATTTCTTGTGAGGTATATTTTTATATAAGGTACATGAGGATGAGTATTGTACCTGTGTCTATTGGTTTTTAAAACTCACCAAAAAGCTATTTAGTTGTTTTTACTTTATTCTTCTATTTTTCTTTTGGTAACAACCATTATTCCAGATTGGATTGACCTATGGGTCATTTAGTGAAAAATGACAAGTGTTGATTGTATTGTTAAGTTGAATTACAACTTTATGCTGACCTAGTTGTCTCATATTTGATTAAGAATCTGACCATATGATGTATACTGTATATAAGATAACGATTACAAAGAAAATGTAACAGTCATTCCCCCTCATGATGTCATAGGTCTAGTCCCCAAGTGGTTTAGAATTGCCATGTTAATCTTATGCAATTCCTCTGTGAAACATTGCATGCTGCAACTCACCTCTGGTGCTCATGTACATTTAGTACTGTACAATAATATTTTTGTAATAAAATGTTTGTTTTTATAATACTGTTTTCTGTTTCGTGTAATGTTTGCGAAATGCATTTCAATTAAAACATTTTATTTTTTTACTTGTGAAATGTTTCTCTCTCTCAGAAAACAAAATGCTTACAAAACATTATCTTAAGAGGATTAACAGAGTAACAAATTGCATCGAAATATCTATTTACCATGAAAACGTCAGGGAGTTCAGATGTTTCTTACCATGTAAAATACTCAAGTTGTGTTGAGAATGTGTTTTATGCCATCTAGTGGCATTTTAGCGACAGCGTCATTCTTAGAAAAGACGTGTTGTTGAACAACAATTTATGTGTAATGATTTCTTAACAACATGTTGTGTTAGTTCCTGAATGAATTTGTTAAACGCTGAAAACGTCCGTTCTTCTGTATCTCAGGTCCAAAATAGTCTGAGTTGGTCAATCTGGACTGCATATCTGACTGGCTGACATATAATAAATAACCTGTTTGAGATGTTTCAAGAATGATCTTTTGCATGTACAAAAATGTATTTAATGTAAAAGTTTGGTATATAGAGCACTATATTAATTGAATAAATGGCTACTGTTTTTCTACACGTCTTTCCCATTTACAGAATTGTTAAGTAGAATGTAATGCAATATGTGAAGAATCGGCTGTGTTTACGCAGCCCAATTCTGATCTTTTTTTCGCTAATTGGTATTTTGACAAATCAGATGAGCTCTGTAAAATATCTGATGTGATTGGTCAAAAGACCAATTAGTGAAAAATATTTTTATAGCTAATCCAAGATAGGCCAGAGCCTGTCGTTTTCAATTGGAGCAAATTAATCATAGTGGGCAGAGCCAAGCATGAGCTAGGGAAATTCTATTGTCGCGTTTTAGCATTTATTTGCATATTTCCATTAGGGAGCGCCCACTCTGCAGCGCGTGTGTACAATAACTCAATTCGCCCTTGCACTTCTGAACAATGCATTTTTTAAACATTTTGGCAAAGCTAAAGTTTACAGAACGCATTCCATTCTGTTTTGTTACAGATTCTAGTTTTGGAAACAGTAAACTGTATGGAGATTAAATGTTTAATCTTCAGAAAATTTGCAGAATGTCAGCCAAAATCTGTCTCCCTCCATCTTCTCCCACTGCCATCATCTGGGATTCTTCTCATCACCATATTTGGTAGTGAGTGGACCGGGTAACTGGATGCTTCACGTTTATACATCTGGTGAAATATCTGACTCATTGTTCTGAGATGATAGGGTAGCTGTGAATATTTCTTCTCTTTTTAAAATGTATTTTCTATTTTATCTTTATTTTGACAGTCATGCTGAGACCAAGGTCTCTGTTTCATAGGATCCCTGTAATTACAAAAATATACATATCAATACATTAGTGTTGCACGGTATACTGAAACCTCAGTACTTTTTTAATACCAGATCATGAAAAACGTTGGGAAACTTACTTGTCAAATGTGTGTCACAGATCAAGTCTATCAGCGCAGCCGATGTAACCCTTATAGCATGAGCACACCGTGCCTGCTCCACATCTTTATGTAATACATGTATCACTAGCCACTTTAACTATGCCACTTTGTTTACATACTCATCTCATATGTATATACTGTACTCGATACCATCTACTGCATCTTGCCTATGCCGCGCTGTACCATCACTCATTCATATATCTTTATGTACATATTCTTTTTCCCCTTACACTTGTGTGTATAAAACAGTAGTTTTGGAATTGTTAGTTAGATTACTCGTTGGTTATTACTGCATTGTCGGAACTAGAAGCACAAGCATTTCGCTACACTCACATTAACATCTGCTAACCATGTGTATGTGACAAATAAAATTTGATTTGATTAGCCTGCACTGGGAGTCTGGGCATCATCATATTAGCTCCCCACTCATACTGCACAGAAGTTAACACACTTGAATAATGCAACATGGTATATAGAAATGTTGAAACTGTTATATACTGTTTGCTATGTCTATACAGGCTAGAACACGTTACATTGGAAGAAGATTCCAGGATCCTCCAGCTTTGGACGCTATCTTTCCTTGCTAGTTTACAGCTGAAGCAAACATAATTTCACTACCCAAATACTTAGTTTGTGATAAAATGCAAACCATAATGCAAAATATGCTGATTTCTAAGGTGATTGCCACCAATCGGGGGGGGGGGGGTTCTGACGGACCGCCCCTCTCTTGCCTCATAAATGACCTCATTACTGGTTAGAAACAGCAAAAAAATTAAATAAACTACTTTTATGAAAATGATGTTGATCAGTACAATAAAATAAGTCCCAAATGGAAGGGAAACATATTGACATCTGAAATCAGCCTAAACAAGCTCAAACTCAATGCATGCACACACTCCTATTGAATATGCATTCACCTGTTTTGTGAATAGGCCTAGGCTACATCGTGATTTACCCAGTTTATCAATAGATTTACCATTAAATTGTTACCGTTATGTAGTTAGGTTGGTAAAAAAAAAAATCATTAATTGTATAATTTATTCATTAATGCATACATTGCTGTTTCTGAAAAATGTTGACGTAATTTTTTTTATAATGTAATGATATTGAACTTGGCAGTAGCTGAGTTTATCTGCCTGGATCAAATGCCATTCTGTGACTTTGAAGATTATTCCACAAGTAATTTAAAAAAGTATATTTACCTAACTCAGTGGAGATAGAAGGGATCTCCAGAGTTAGCCGTCCCTGAGACCGGGTCTGGTTTCTTCTACGTCTATAGGCTAACAATGAAGTAAGGTATGGCGGAAGTTTGTGTAAGAGGGCTTTATAAACAAAAGTAGTGCAATGCATCGATCTATGAAACTTCAGAGAGTGCCAGCCGGTTTTCTGATACAGAATGCAGTGATGTGTACTGAACCTGTCGCCCGTAATTAAGCGTAGTGTGATGATAAACTGTGTCAAATGGTTTCAATACAGTGGCAGCTGCATATCCCCATAGTCTATAACTGGTAAGAATATTGACTGAATAATGTGTTTTCTTCTGTTTAATGAAATGCATCGGTGGAGGCTCCTGAGGGGAGGACAGCTCATAGTAATGGCTGGAACAGAGTGAATGGAATGGCATCAAACCTTGTGTTTGTTACTATTCCACTTCAGTCATTACCACAAGCCCATCCTCCCCAATTAAAGTGCCACCAACCCCCTGTGGAAGGCATGCCCTATTCCCATAAAGGAATCCCATTTTAATGATTGACTTAACTAACTCATCAATATGTTTTCTGAAAGATACCCAGATGTTTCTAAGCGGGCACATGATCAATGTAGGCACCATCCAGAAATCATCAGAAACTGTTGAACTAAGCTTAAAAAGCTTTTTGGAAAATAACATGTACTTAGTTTTACCTGCGTTAGGGACAAATTTCAGTTCAAGGGCTTTCCTCATCCATGCAGGACGTCGTGTATGAAGTGCCTGTCTCGGAAGCTCCGAGAGGCGGTAACACAGTACCTGTGGGGTGGTGAAGGTGCTTTGAGTGAAGCTACAGGGGATTGATTATAATATTGATCCTATGCAGAATAGTTTATACTTTTTTGAATGGTCAATTTTTTGGGTCTGTCAAACACAAATGAAAGATTAAAGCACTTAAGATTGCAGGTAATATGTATGTACTCTGTGATAGGGAACCTATACAGACTGCACTCTGTAGTTATCCCTTTGTAACTGTTCTGGCCTGGTGCAATGAAGCAGGATTCACGGACCCCAGTTTCCTCATGCTGCTGAAGAAGATGCCAGACCTGGAGCAGCTGTATGGGCTGCATCCCCGCTACCTGGAGCGCCACAGGGTCCGGGGATACCATGCTTTCAGCATCCCAGGAGTACTGGAGGCTCTTCAGGCCTGGCCCAATTTGCTAGGGTTCACGTGTACTGCACTACTTTTGACAAGGGCCCATAGGGCTCTGGTTGAAAGTAGTGCACTATATATATAGGGAATAGGGTGCAATTTGGGATCCGGCCTGTGACTTGTGTTCAATTCAGAAAACAACATTCATGTTGAGGTGATCTTGAAAGCCATTTAGATAGGTTTGCATAAAGATCTTTTATAGTGATGTGATACATTTTGAGCTATACCAGCTCTATGATACTGTATGCCTAGTAGAGATGTTGTATACACTAAGATGTCTTTGTCTGTCCGTGTACGCTAAGATGTCTTCGTCTGTCCGTGTACGCTAAGATGTCTTCGTCTGTCCGTGTACGCTAAGATGTCTTCGTCTGTCCGTGTACGCTAAGATGTCTTTGTCTGTCCGTGTACGCTAAGATGTCTTCGTCTGTCCGTGTACGCTAAGATGTCTTTGTCTGTCCGTGTACGCTAAGATGTCTTTGTCTGTCCGTGTACGCTAAGATGTCTTCGTCTGTCCGTGTACGCTAAGATGTCTTTGTCTGTCCGTGTACGCTAAGATGTCTTCGTCTGTCCGTACGCTAAGATGTCTTCGTCTGTCCTACGCTAAGATGTCTTCGTCTGTCCGTGTACGCTAAGATGTCTTTGTCTGTCCGTGTACGCTAAGATGTCTTCGTCTGTCCGTGTACGCTAAGATGTCTTCGTCTGTCCGTGTACGCTAAGATGTACGCTAAGATGTCTTTGTCTGTCCGTGTACGCTAAGATGTCTTTGTCTGTCCGTGTACGCTAAGATGTCTTCGTCTGTCCGTGTACGCTAAGATGTCTTTGTCTGTCCGTGTACGCTAAGATGTCTTCGTCTGTCCGTGTACGCTAAGATGTCTTCGTCTGTCCGTGTACGCTAAGATGTCTTCGTCTGTCCGTGTACGCTAAGATGTCTTCGTCTGTCCGTGTACGCTAAGATGTCTTCGTCTGTCCGTGTACGCTAAGATGTCTTTGTCTGTCCGTGTACGCTAAGATGTCTTTGTCTGTCCGTGTACGCTAAGATGTCTTTGTCTGTCCGTGTACGCTAAGATGTCTTCGTCTGTCCGTGTACGCTAAGATGTCTTTGTCTGTCCGTGTACGCTAAGATGTCTTCGTCTGTCCGTGTACGCTAAGATGTCTTTGTCTGTCCGTGTACGCTAAGATGTCTTTGTCTGTCCGTGTACGCTAAGATGTCTTTGTCTGTCCGTGTACGCTAAGATGTCTTTGTCTGTCCGTGTACGCTAAGATGTCTTCGTCTGTCCGTGTACGCTAAGATGTCTTTGTCTGTCCGTGTACGCTAAGATGTCTTCGTCTGTCCGTGTACGCTAAGATGTCTTCGTCTGTCTGCAGGGAGTGGAGACGTCTCATCTGGAGCTGGTGGAGGTGATCTGGCACTACATGCCTCAGGTCCACATCCTGGGGAAGTTCCGCAGTGGGGCGTTCCCCATTTCCCCCCGAAAACAAGCTCACCATCCCCATCGCAGCCAATATACAAACCCTGCATCTCGTCGGTGAGTGCATCAGGGAGTATAGCTACCTGTCTGTTTACGCCATGATACCCTAGCCTGGTAACAGTGCTGTGTGGGCTTTAGCTAACTCCTCTGTTGTGCTGTATTTACCAGGCTTAAGACACTCACCACAGTGTACTAAGTTATTGTACACATCTTATGTCCCAGGGGTGAATGTCCCAAAGATCCCTTGTGTGTTCATGCTGAGACACCTCTACCTAAAGTGGGTTTGCCTGACCAAGCCCCAGCCCTTCAAAGACTTCCTGTGTGTCAGCCTACGGACCTTTGTGATGAGGAACTGTGCGGGCCCCACCAAGTCCCTGAGTATGTTCCCCTGGTGACAGGCCTGACCTCTGTCCGCAACCTGGAGCAGCTGGAGTTTGTCAGAGTACCCTTCCTGGGGGGGCTCATCCAGCACGTGGTGGAGGACAGCTGGAAGTCAGGTAAGCTGAGGGACCATCTTAATGATATTCAATTCAGTACAGTTTGTGTGTTTCAATCACCCTCTGCATTTACATCCTACCTATTGTGCCCCAAAGGGATTTTGAAAATTTGCACACTATTGTATTTGGTGCCTGTAAGCATGCACTTGAAGTTGACCTGGGCTACCTCATCCTTACTGCTGCACGCAGGTAACAACGTACTGTTTAAGATCATTCAATAGATAAACATGATGAATGGGGAGATTTAGCGAGTGCTTTGGGTTTTCCTCAAGATTGCGTGAGGTTCGAATCCAGCCTTGCCTAGCCAAAGATGGGGTGTTCTCTGCACTGTAGATGGGTCTACCTTGGATATGTTGATGAGTTCCTATTGCAATGTGAGTCAGTCAAGGTCTAAGATGTTATACTGTATAGTTACTAGTGCTGAGCAATTAGTGCTTAATGAGGTCAGTTTCAATTTGATAAAAAATATATATCACGATTTAGGTTTCTATAATTAAAAAAAAACATTAAATGTATTATGTGGGTTGAATGCTTTAACAACACAGAATAAAACCATTAATTAAAGTCCTGTGATGGTAGTGACTGCCCAAGACTGCTTATCACCAATAAACCAACAATTATTCACATTACTTCACTTTAAAGAGGCAATCAGCAGTTGCTACTTTCATTTTTTGACTTATAAATTAATATGTACCCATTGATTCTTGAAGCACATAATTTATAAATGCCTCATGAGCTTAGTTCAACAGTTGTACCTCATCAGAACCCAAAATATAAGCTTGTTTTACTCCAATGTTTGTAAAAAAAATGTAAAAAAAGGAAATATAAACAAACACTACAGTATATAGCCTCAAAACATGGTTAAAACATGGTTATAATTTTGATATCATGGAAGGTCAGACCTTGCATCCATAGTTCTGACTGAGAGGTTACAATTCTCCATCCCTCAGCTGTTTACCAAAACAAAAATATGTAAGGAGTGTGATGCTCCAAAATAGTGTCACCTTAAACAGTTGGCAATGATTATGCTATTACATAGTATGTATTGATTGATGTGTTCTCCTGGTCAGGTAAAATGAGTCACTCTGAGCTAGTGAAGTATGGCCTGGCTTATGTAATTGAGAACCCAGGGGTCATCACAGACATTGGGATGAAGGCTGTCAACAAGGTGTTCTGCTCCATCTAATTTTAAAAATGTTATGGAATAGGTGTACAGAGGCATATTATCAGGAACCATCCCTCTGTGATCCAATGGCACTTTGTGTTAGCTATTCCAAGTTTATAATTTTGAAAGGCTAATTGATCATTAGAAAACACTTTTGCAATTGTTAGCACAGCTGAAAACTGTTGTTCTGATTAAAAGAACTGGCCTTCTTTAGACTCGTTGAGTATCTGGAGCATCAGCATTTGTGGGTTCTATTACAGGCTCAAAATGGCCAGAAACAAAGACTTTCTTCTGAAACACGTCAGTCTATTTTTGTTCTGAGAAATGAAGGCTATTTCATGTGAGAAATTGCCAAGAAACTGAAGATTTCGTACAACGCTGTGTACTACTCCCTTTACAGAACAGTGCAAACTGGCTCTAACAAGAATAGAAAGAGGAGTGGGAGGCCCCGGC
This sequence comes from Oncorhynchus keta, assembly GCF_023373465.1. NCBI lineage: Eukaryota > Metazoa > Chordata > Actinopteri > Salmoniformes > Salmonidae > Oncorhynchus > Oncorhynchus keta. The sequence goes on from NC_068450.1 coordinate 26,117,290, forward strand.
GCACAACTGAGCAAGAGGACAAGTACATTAGTGTCTAGTTTGAGTCCTCAACTGGCAGCTTCATTAAATACTACCCGCAAACACAAGTCTCAACGTCAACAGTGAAGAGGCGACTCCAGGATACTGTCCTTCTTGGCAGAGTTCCTCTGTCCGGTGTCTGTTCTTTTGCCCATCTTAATCTTATTTTTTTATTGGCGAGTCTGAGATATGGCTTTTTCTTTGCAACTCTGCCTAGAAGGCCAGCATCCCAGAGTCTCCTTTTCATTGTTGATGTTGAGAATGGTATTATGCGGCTGCAATAGTCATTTACAACATTAACAATGTCTACACTGTATTTCTGATCCCAAACAGTAGGGTACATTACATGACCAAAAGTATGCTCGTCAAACATCACATTCCAAAATCATAAGCATTAATATGGAGTTGGTCGCCCTCATTTATTTTATACTGACCTCCACTCTTCTGTGAAGGCTTTCCACTAGATGTTGAAACATATCTGCTGGGACTTACTTCCATTCAGCCACAAGCATTAGTGATGTTGGGCGATTAGGCCTGGCTCGCAGTCAGCGTTCCAATTCAACTCAAAGGTGTTCGATGGGATTGAGGTCAGAGCTCTGTGCAGGCCAGTCAAGTTCTTCCACACCGATCTCGACAAACCAGTTTTGTATGGACCTCACTTTGTGCACAGGGGCATTGTCATGCTGAAACAGGAAAGGGCCTTCCCAAACTTTTCCCCCAAAGTTAGAAGCACAGAATTGTATGCAGTAGTGTTAAGATTTTCCATCACTGGAACTGAGGGGCCTAGCCTGAACCATGAAAAACGGCTCCAAACCATTATTCCTCCTCCACCAAAACTTTATAGTTGGCACTATGCATTCGGGCAGGTAGTGTTCTCCTGGCATCCGCTGAACCCAGATTCGTCCGTCAGACTGCCAGATGGTGACGCATGAGTCATCACTCCAGAGAACGTGTTTCCACAGCTCCAGAGTCCAATAGCGATGAGCTTTACACTACTTCAGCCGATGCCTGGCATTGCGCATGGGGATATTAGGCTTGTGTGCGGCTGCTCGACCATGGAAACATACTTCATGAAGCTGCTGACTAACAGTTCATTTGCTGACCTTGCTTCCAGAGGTAGTTTGGAATTCAATAGTGATTGTTGAAACCGAGAAGACGTATTTTGCACGCTAGGTTCTTCATCATTCATCGGACCCGTTCTGTGATCTTGTGTGATCTACCAGTTTGTGGCTGAGCCGTTGTTGCCCCTAGATGTTTCCTCTTCACAATAACAGCACTTAGAGTTGACCGGGGCATCTCTAGTAGGGCACACATTTTACCAGCTGACTTGTTGAAAAGGTGAAAAGGTGACGGTGCCACGTTGAAAGTAGAGGTCGACTGATTATGATTTTTCAACACCGATACCGATTATTGGAGGACCAAAAAAAGCCAATACTGATTTGTAATTTTTTTTAAATACTGAATGAACACTTCTTTTATTTTTAACTTAATATAATACATAAATAAAATCTATTTAACTCAAATAAATAATGAAACATGTTCAATTTGGTTTAAATAATGCAGAAACATAGTGTTGGATAAGAAAGTAAAAGTGCAATATGTGCCATGTAAAAAAGATAACGTTTTACGTTCCTTTCTCAGAACATGAGAACATATGAAAGCTGGTGGTTCCTTTTGACATGAGTCTTTAATATTCCCAGTTAAGAAGTTTTAGGTTATAGTTATTATAGGACTATTTCTCTCGATACCATTTGTATGTCATATACCTTTGACTATTGGATGTTCTTATAGGCACTATAGTATTGCCAGCCTAATCTCGGGAGTTGATAGTTGATAGTCATAAACAGCGCTGTGCTTGAAGCATTACGAAATACTGCTGGCAGACAGAGGAAAGTGCGGTTTGAATGAATGCTTATGATCCTGCTGCTGCCTACAACCGCTCAGTCAGACTGCTCTATCAAATCAGACTTAATTATAATAAACAAACAAATACAAGCCTTAGGTCATTAATATGGTCAAATCCGGAAACTATCATTTTGAAAACAAAACGTTTATTATTTCAATGAAATACGGAACCGTTCCGTATTTTATCGAACGGGTGACAACCCTAAGTCTAAATATTGCTGTTACATTGTACAACCTTCAATGTTATGTCATAATTATGTAAAATTCTGGCAAATTTAATTACGGTATTTGTTAGGAAGAAATGGTCTTCACACAGTTCACAACGAGCCAAGCGGCCCAAACTGCTGCATATACCCTGACTGTGCTTGCACTGAACGCAAGAGAAGTGACACAATTTCTCTAGTTAATATTGCCTGCTAACATGAATTTATTTGAACTAAATATGCAGGTTTAAATAAATGTACTTGTGTATTGATTTTAAGAAAGGCATGGATGTTTATGGTTACAACGATTGTGCTTTTTTTGTGAATGTGCTTTTGTTAAATCATCACCTGTTTGGAAAAGTTGAAGGCTGTGATTCAATGATAAATTAACAGGCACCACATTGATTATATGCACCGCAGAACAAGCTAGTTAAACCATTAATATCATCAACCATGTGTGATTATGTTAAGATTGATTGTTTTTTATAAGATAAATTTAATGCTAGCTAGCAACTTCCCTTGGCTCCTTGCTGCACTCGCGTAACAGGTGGTCAACCTGCCACTCAGTCTTCTCGTGGATTGCAATGTAATCGGCCATAATCGGCATCAAAAATGCTGATTACCCATTTATGAAAACTTGAAATCGGCCCTAATTAATCGGCCATGCCGGTTTTAATCAGTCAACCTCTAGTTGAAAGTCACTGAGCTCTTCAGTAAGACTATTTCACTGACAATGTTTGTCTATAGAAATTGCATGGCTGTGTGCTAAATTTATACACCTGTCAGCAAAGTGTGTGCCTGAAATAGCCAAATCCACTCATTTGAAAGGGTTTCCACATACTTTTGGATATATAGTGTATAACAATGTCATTTAGCAGATGCTTTTATCCAAAGCAACTTAGTCATGCATGCATACATTTCAGGTATGGGTGGCTCCCAGGAATCAAACCCGCAATTGTGGCATTGCAAGCGACATGCTCTACCAACTGGGCCATACAGGACCAGTATACAGTGGGGCAAAAAAATATTTAGTCAGCCACCAATTGTGCAAGTTCTCCCACTTAAAAAGATGAGAGGCCTCTAATTTTTATCATGGTGGAAAGTAAGTATTTGGTCACCTACTAACAAGCAAGATTTCTAGCTCTCACAGACCTGTAACTTCTTCTTTAAGAGGCTCCTCTGTCCTCCACTCGTTACCTGTATTAATGGCACCTGTTTGAACTTGTTATCAGTATAAAAGACACCTGTCCACAAAAAAAAGCAGAGTTGTTGTGATGGTTGAGGATCCCAGCTGCTATTATATGTATTTCTCAGGGGCTCACCTTTACAACAGCATGATTTAAACTGCAGGACTGCGGGAAAGCGGTCTCTGTGCATACAGATGAGGTCTTTTTTCCCCTGACCCTGTTCCTACCCATTTAATAATTGTCCATTTCTAAATCGAAACCAATTTTCCACATAAGACAAGATTTAAATTGAGAATAGTCTGATGGGTGACAATATATGATCACTTGATGAGAGAACAGGGTGTGCAGCCCGAGGCAAGGAACAGGGCGCAAGCTTTTTTTGCTACCTTTTTCAAATAGTCAATAGGATAGTGGCAGCATGCAGCCCATGTATATTAGATTTCTTGGGCATTCTAAGGTTTGTAATGCACAACTAAATTTGCCAAATAAATCTAGTGTATTAGACTTTTACGCTCGACATAGCCACTTCATATCCTTTTCTAGTTTATTCAGCTAAGATGCAAAACATATTTGTTAATTAATGGTCAATTACTGTAAGACCGGCCCCCATTTGCATTACAATAATCGTCTGACAATATTTCATGACTGCCATAGTCCTAGTAGTGAGTCTCTCAAATCTTTACTCCTCACATCGAAAGAGGCTTTTACAATTCTGGTAGAATATGAGACCATGAGCCAAAATGTTGATGATGAAAAGTTGTTTTCTATCCTTACCATGAGTCAAAATTATTTCCATGGCTTGTACTTACATTGTCACAGGTAGTCTCAGTATGTTCTGAGTCCTGTGCTGTGTGTGTTCCAGGTAAAGGGAAGAGGGTCGCCCCTGCTTCAGCCTCACAGGGGGCTGTGTATGCTCCTGTCCCTGTTGAGGAGAGCCCAGCCAAGGCGAGGGGTATGGCTGAGGGGCATGGTGGTGAGAGGATGTCGAGCCATAGCTTCAGGGAGGTCCACGGAGCAGAGCCCCAGCCCAGGGGGTTATGGGACAGCTTCCCCAGTAGACCTTTCACCCGTGCCCGCAGCAGACTGTCGTCTGTACCCCTGGTGTCTGAGTCGGGTAAGACGGGGATAAGAGATCGCTCTCTATCAGAGCATGGAACATTTGTAACACTCATCAGTTGAAATCCATGCCATCAAATTGTATTCAATATTGTAAGCTGAAGAAACACAGGTAGTCGAGTGTGTCTGTGGCATTAATAGTGAAGGAGGAAGCCTGTGGAAAATGTGAGTTCCTCATAGAGCTTCTGTTTCTTCTTATGCAGAGCTGTCCAAGCCTCGGGTCATGGTGAAGAGACCCACAGCAGACAAGTCCACCAGCACCAGCGACCCGGTCACTGAGGACGATCATGTACAGGTAGGGACACTACACCTACTAAGATGAGTCTCAGGCTGTGTCCCAATGGCCACTACATAGGGTGTCATTTCGGGGGGACCCTTCTCCCTGAGCAAAGCAGCACAGAACTTCATGGTGAAATGAAGGATATGAACTCCCTTCTAACTGCAGCGCCCTGTGACACGATACCTTCCTATGCCATGAAGGTGCTGAGGCTGAAATCCAAAAACCTGGTGGGAATCACCCTCACTAACTGTGGCATCACTGACCTGGTGCTGAAGGACTGCCCCCAGATGATGTTTGTTCACGGTAGGTTTCCCTTCTATGTATAATCAGGGCTTGATGAGGAACACAATTAGTGGGCCATTCTCTCATAAGGTTAAGTCCCAAATGGCACCGTACTTTTGAAAAGTATTGTACTATATAGAGAATAGGGTGCCATTTAAGAGGCATTTGGGCCCTGGTCAAAAGTAGTGTTCTATATAGGGAGTAGGGTGCCATTTGGGATGAACATTAACCCTCTGCTGTCCCCCGCTGTGTCCCTCTAGCCACGCAATGCAGAGTGCTGAAGCATCTGAAGGTGGAAAGGGCTCCCATAGTGAACCGTTTTGACTACGTACAGTGTAAGAAGCTGGACATGGAGCAGATCCTGGATCAGATCCTCCGCATGCCCCCTGAGAGGAACCGTATCATCTACATGCGCCCCATGCAGCAGCCTGGAACTCCTTCTGAAACCTTGGATTGTAACCTAGGTCAATATGTATATAATCTCAATTCAGTCTGTCTGCACAATAAATATGATTTATTCAAAAGTCAGTACATCACCAAAAGTCAGTACATGACCAAAAGTATGTGGACACCTGCTTGTCGAACATTCTAAAATCTTGGTCATTAATATGGAGTCGGTCCCCCCTTTGCTTCTATAACAGCCTCCACTCTTCTGGGAAGGCTTTCCACTAGATGTTGGAACATTGCTGCAGGGACTTTCATTCAGCCACGAGCCTTAGTGAGGTCGGGCGATTAGGCCTGGCTCGCAGTTCGCATTCCAATTCATCCCAAAGGTGTTTGATGGGATTGAGGTCAGGGTTCTGTGCAGGCCAGTCAAGTTCTTGCACACCGATCTCGACAAATCATTTCTTTATGGACTTGGCTTTGTGCTCGGGGGGCATTGTCATGCTGAAACAGGAAGGGCGTTCCCAAAATGTTGCCACAAAGTTAGAAGCACAGAATCGTCTAGACTGTCATTGTATGCTGTAGTGTTAAGATTTCCCTTCACTGGAACTACGGAGTCGAACCATGAAAAAACAGTCCTAGACAATTATTCTTCCTTCACCAAACTGTAGAGTTAGCACTATACATTTCCACATCACAATAACAACCCTTACAGTTGACCAAGGCAGACATTTTGACAAACTGACTTGTTTGGAAAGGTGGCATCCTATGACGGTGCCACGTTGAATGTCAGCGGGCTCTTCACTAAGGCCATTCTACTGCCGATGTTTGTCTATGACCATGTGCTCGATGTTATACACCTCTCAGCAACCGCTGTGGCTGAAATGGCCCAATCCCTCATTTGTTTTATTCTAACACTTTTCCCACCAGCAAAATAAAGTTCTGAACCTGTTAGTCAGTTTATATGGCTCCTCTCTGTTCCTTTTTAAACCTCTTATTTATTATTTTTCATTTAGCTTGACATTAAAATACTTCAATAGGTAGAGCAGCTTGCTATGGAGCGGGTATCTATGTACATGTAGGGTGCGGCATGCGACTGAAATATTGCGGGTGAGGAGAGCGCTGGGGATGAAGCGCTGGTCATCTTGTTATGACATGCATTGCCTGAATTAGGCCAACGGAGGAGCGGCTTTTATGGGGGAACTTTGTATTTGAACTTCAGAGAGTTGTTAACTAACATTGGACCAGAGCTAGCTCTTGACCATGACTCTCCGTTCCATTACATTACACAAAGTGCTGCAAAGTTTTAGAGAGCTCGACCAGAGCTAGCGAACAAACTAGCTAGCTAACACGCTTGTGTGTGCAAAGCGGCACCAGAATTAAAATAAACCCCCTTTTTTTGTCATTTAATAAATCCAATGATATATCTCATAACTGGAGTATACTTAACTAGCATTGAAAAAGTGAATCAACCTGTTCTCTAATAAAAAATCTTTCTCCCTAATTTGTGAATCACGCCTGTAGAGGCTGCTGCCCTATAGACATGGAATCACTGGCCACTTTTAATAATGGAACACTAGTCACTTTAATAATGTTTACTCATCTCATGTATATATATATATATACTGTATTATATTATACTGTATTTTAGTCAATGCCACTCCGACATTTATATATGTGTGTATTGTATAGTGTTAGATACTACTGTACTGCTGGAGCTAGGAACACAAGCATTTTGCCACACCCGCAATAACATTTGCTAAATAAGTGCATGTGACCAATAACATTTGTAATGTCACTATCTACAGTAGACTATGCAGGCTTTAGGGGAGGGGCAGGTAGCCTACACACACAAACTGGCAAAGATTTTCAGCTGGCAGGCAGGCAGACACTGGAATAAACCATGAGTGCTTTACCGAGACACTTTGTTTTTTTGTGGGACTGGAAAGAAATGCCCAGGACATTAAATAATGTTATTAACTGGTTCCCATGCTTTTAAAATAATGGATCTGTTCCGGAACTGTATAGATCACATTCGTTCTTGCATCTGGTTATTTTCCTCTAAAAAATGTTCTTCTTTCACAGTTTTCTGTTCCCTGAATGGTTTCCAACCCCTGAAATTTGGTGTGTTGCTGCCCTTCTGTTTCCTACAGTAGATTGCTTTCTTTATCATGGCCCTGGTGTCATTATAACTACAGCCAGCAGGTGGTGTTGTTGAGTCCCTTCTGACCTCAATCAGCCATATTGTACTGTACTGTTGACATGGTGGTCAAGAACCAGTTCCTTCCTTCCTCTATCTAAAAACCCGACATAAACAACCACTTTCATTTAATCAACAGGGAGCTCATTAAGTATGAGTTCTTCCCCGAAGCCATGCGGACGGAAGAGGATGTGGAGAAGTATCCCTACTACCCCTGGGGCCGAGACATCTACACCTTGGAGGGTGAGATGGAGAAAGTCCTGTTCAGCACTCTGAGACTGAGATTTGGTCTCTTCACAGCGGAGCTATGTCCTCCCGTAGGGTCACTATGCTACGTCCTCCCTTGGGGTCACTATGCTACGTCCTCCCATGGGGTCACTATGCTACGTCCTCCCGTAGGGTCACTATGCTACGTCCTTCCCTAGGGTCACTATGCTACGTCCTCCCCTAGGGTCACTATGCTACATCCTCCCCTAGGGTCACTGTGCTACGTCCTCCCGTAGTGTCACTATGCTACGTCCTACCCTAGGGTCACTATGCTACGTCCTACTGTAGGGTCACTATGCTACGTCCTCCCGTAGGTTCACTATGCTACGTCCTCCCTTAGGGTCACTATACTACATAGTGGGATTTAGTGTTTTTCCATGCTCCATTTATTGTCCCCCTCAGGTTTTTCAGTGATCTGGCTCTTTGTCTGTTGAGCCATTCACATGAATGTTTAGATCTTTTCAGGGCCTTCTTCTGTGATCGGTAGCACTGAGTCTGTGCCAGTCAATCATAAGGTGCAGCCACTCTCTTTGTCCTGCGGCCACTCTCTTTGTCCTGCGGCCACTCTCTTTGTCCTGCGGCCACTCTCTTTGTCCTGCGGCCACTCTCTTTGTCCTGCGGCCACTCTCTTTGTCTTGCGGCCACTCTCTTTGTCTTGCGGCCACTCTCTTTGTCTTGCGGCCACTCTCGTTGTCTTGCGGCCACTCTCGTTGTCTTGCGGCCACTCTCTTTGTCCTGCGGCCACTCTCTTTGTCCTGCGGCCACTCTCTTTGTCCTCCGGCCACTCTCTTTGTCTTGCGGCCACTCTCGTTGTCTTGCGGCCACTCTCTTTGTCCTCCGGCCACTCTCTTTGTCTTGCGGCCACTCTCGTTGTCTTGCGGCCACTCTCTTTGTCCTGCGGCCACTCTCTTTGTCTTGCGGCCACTCTCTTTGTCCTGCGGCCACTCTCTTTGTCCTGCGGCCACTCTCTTTGTCCTCCAGTCACTCTCTTTGCCCTGCGGCCACTCTCGTTGTCTTGCGGCCACTCTCGTTGTCTTGCGGCCACTCTCTTTGTCCTGCGGCCACTCTCTTTGTCCTCCGGCCACTCTCTTTGTCTTGCGGCCACTCTCGTTGTCTTGCGGCCATTCTCTTTGTCCTCCGGCCACTCTCTTTGTCTTGCGGCCACTCTCGTTGTCTTGCGGCCACTCTCTTTGTCCTGCGGCCACTCTCTTTGTCTTGCGGCCACTCTCTTTGTCCTGCGGCCACTCTCTTTGTCCTCCAGTCACTCTCTTTGCCCTGCGGCCACTCTCTTTGTCTTGCGGCCACTCTCGTTGTCTTGCGGCCACTCTCTTTGTCTTGCGGCCACTCTCTTTGTCTTGCGGCCACTCTCTTTGTCTTGCGGCTACTCTCGTTGTCTTGCGGCCACTCTCTTTGTCCTGCGGCCACTCTCTTTGTCCTGCGGCCACTCTCTTTGTCTTGCGGCCACTCTCTTTGTCTTGCGGCCACTCTCTTTGTCTTGCGGCCACTCTCGTTGTCTTGCGGCCACTCTCGTTGTCTTGCGGCCACTCTCTTTGTCCTGCGGCCACTCTCTTTGTCCTGCGGCCACTCTCTTTGTCCTCCGGCCACTTTCTTTGTCCTGCGGCCACTCTCTTTGTCTTGTAGTGCTCCTACTGTGACTTCTGCACCCACCCAACGTTGAGTGAGAACTAGTGCTTTACTGCCTGTCCTATGGCGCTCCAGGGAGTTGGCACTGGGGTGTCTGTCTCGAGTTGCCTTGTTTTTGTATTTGCTGACCTACATGAAGGGAGAAAGAGAAACCTATAAACACCTAAAAGAAGGCGATTCTCAAACCTTCCATAACAAAGCCATCACCTACAGAGAGATGAACCTGGAGAAGAGTCCCCTGAGCAAGCTGGTCCTGGGGCTCTGTTCACAAACACAAACACACCCTACAGGGCCCCCGGACAGCAGCACGATTAGACTCAACCAAATCATGAGAAAACAAAAAAAATTATTACTTGACACATTGGAAAGAATTAACAAAAAAACAGAGCAAACTAGAATGCTATTTGGCCCTACACAGGAAGTACACAGCGGCAGAATACCTGACCACTGTGACTGACCCAAAATTAAGGAAAGCTTTGACTATGTACAGACTCGGCAGCCTTTCTACGGCGGCCTTTCTGCTATTGAGAAAGGCCGCCGTAGGCAGACATGGCTCTCAAGAGAAGACAGGCTATGTGCTCACTGCCCACAAAATGAGGTGGAAACTGAGCTGCACTTCCTAACCTCCTGCCCAATGTATGACCATATTAGAGAGACATATTTCCCTCAGATTACACCGATCCACAAAGAATTTGAAAACAAATCCAATTTTGATAAACTGCCATATCTACTGGGTGAAATTCCACAGTGTGCCATCACAGCAGCAAGATTTGTGACCTGTTGCCACGAGAAAAGGGCTACCAGTGAAGAACACACACCATTGTAAATACAACCCATATTTATGCTTATTTATTTTATCTTGTGTCCTTTAACCATTTGTACATTGTTAAAACACTGTATATATATACATTTGTAATGTCATTATTGTTTTGAAACTTCTGTATGTGTAATGTTTACTGTTAATTTTTGTTTATTTCACTTTATATATTCACTTTATATATTATCTACCTCACTTGCTTTGGCAATGTTAACACATGTTTCCCATGCCAATAAAGCCCTTGAAATGAATTGAATTGAGAAAGGCTGCGCAGTGTGTTTGTTCTCTTCTTAGCCATGGTTTAGGGATTGTTTCTCTCAGTGGGGGAATGACAGCTGCTTGAACTTCGAGGAGTTAAGAGCTCTGCTCTGTTGCTACCATTCATACTCATAGATACGCCATCTTTCCATGCACTGCCTCTCAGAAAAGGTCATGTTGGAATTGTGTGGGGGCCGGTGTATGTGTGAAAGCACCCAGGGTAGGGTGTATGCCTATGTTATAGTATGAATTGGATATCTGCATTGAGAGAAAACAGCGTGCATTAGCTTGGTGGAGAATTGAAAGCGCAGGGCTTTGTATTCTGCTCTCACTGGGATGTTATTTTTCAGAGGTTTTGAAATCCCTTTTTGTGTTTCGGAGAGATTTCCACTGCCATGGAAGAATATCAGTGTTTGAGAGTTTGGTGTTCTCACCTCCTACCTCTGGTGCTGACAGAAACCAGCTTCAGAGAAGCACCCTCAAGCTAAACGCTGCAAGTGCCCTTAGATTTGTTTGTAAAGAACATTTAGCTTTTTAGTTTTTTCAAATTCTTATTTTTTTCCTATTTCTGCTTTGTTTTAATTAGTATTTTCTTCACCTCTTTTCCCGAGGTCTGTCATTTGGGGGGGTCGGTTGGTTTGGCGTGTATTATGAGTTATGGTCTATATTGCTCAGTTCTATTTACCTCATGACTTGGTAAAATGAGAGAGGACCGTGGAAGAATGCAAAGAAATGTGTTACCAAATCATTTCCAAAAATTATCCTGAAGAAGAAAAAGGGGGAACAATTAATTGAGTCTTTCATGCATACAAGCATTTCAGAATTCTCCCTGCCTCTAATTGAACCCTCATTTCAAGAGACTAAGAAGGGCGCTGGCTGCTTTGTTTAAGAGGCATGGCTAGTTAGGGTACTAAAAGCATCTCATTCATCTCTAGATGACTGCAGGCATGCGGACTGTGTCCAAGCAAGAGGACCTTCAACACATTTGCTCCACATTTTTTATGTGGAATAATAATACTTCTCTTTGGGAAGCACAACTAAGTTTTGTTCAAGCCAGCCTGAGTGACTCCCTCCACCCTCCTCTTCCAAAGCCAAGCCAGCCTGAGTGACTCCCTCCACCCTCCTCTTCCAAAGCCAAGCCAGCCTGGGTGACTCCCTCCACCCTCCTCTTGCCAAGCCAGCCTGGGTGACTCCCTCCACCCTCCTCTTCCAAAGCCAAGCCAGCCTGGGTGACTCCCTCCACCCTCCTCTTCCAAAGCCAAGCCAGCCTGGGTGACTCCCTCCACCCTCCTCTTCCAAAGCCAAGCCAGTCTGGGTGACTCCCTCCACCCTCCTCTTCCAAAGCCAAGCCAGTCTGGGTGACTCCCTCCACCCTCCTCTTCCAAAGCCAAGCCAGTCTGGGTGACTCCCTCCACCCTCCTCTTCCAAAGCCAAGCCAGCCTGGGTGACTCCCTCCACCCTCCTCTTCCAAAGCCAAGCCAGCCTGGGTGACTCCCTCCACCCTCCTCTTCCAAAGCCAAGCCAGTCTGGGTGACTCCCTCCACCCTCCTCTTCCAAAGCCAAGATAGTAATGCTTGTGGATTTAATCTAAATACGCTAATCACTGCAGAAAAAAGCCTGTACAGATACGCTGTATTTAATGGATCTTAGATTTGTTTTATATGTTTATATAAAAACAACTATTTCACATAATAAAAAGGGAGACCTGAATCAAGTGGAGCACCACTGTGTGTCATGAGTTGTCTGTTAGTGATTTAAATGTGAATTCTCTTTTTATTGAAACTGACCAGTTCACATTGAGCTCTATAGAGTCTTTATACTGAAAATGTGTGTCCCAAATGTCACCCTATTCCCTATATAGTGCTCTACTTTTTAATAGAGCCCTATGGACCCTGGTCAAGAGTAAGTGCACTGTATCGGCTCTAGAAAGCACCTGTGCATTATTCTAATCAAAATCGATTTAAGCTAGAGATATCTGATTGTCAGCCTTCCTCATCGTCGGCTGTTTAGAGACCAGGAGACATCCCGAAAATCACTGTTCTCACGCATGTCTTTAGCGTCTGAAAGGTTTGGCCTATAAACTAATATCACCACTCTATGGAAAGGTGAGACTCAAACACGATGGTGTTCTCCTTCGTTTTTGTAGCGGGTCGCCAAACGAGCTTTGGGAACTCCTTCCCCTTCACGTGATTGTAAATATCTTCGATATTAAGCATATCTGTCACGCCACACCCTTACTGTACCCATGTGACCTGTCTCTAAAAATGGCTGTGTGGCATGACATACTGTCTATTACGTCACTCACGTTTGTTTTACATTACGAGTTTGGCGTCCACATCCAAGTTTCGATTAACACAGTTCTTCAAAGACTGAGACGTCCATCCTGTTGTTCAAATACTTTGAGTGAGCTCCAATGCACGTGGAGCATGCCAAATGACCGAACCCCTGCCATGCCAAACATACACACTCGCTTAGCTACAGTTCCTGGTGCAGATGAGAATGATTTTGTCCATTTCTCCCGTGTGGACAAGTCATTTGCTTCACTTGTTCTGCCTGCTTCTCACAGTTAAGACCAAGAGCTGCCTAACAAATGATGCAGGACATCTGATCGCTTCCTACCCAGGACACACGACAGCACTGCTTCAGCCGCTAGGCTTAGAAATTCAGCAGGAACAAACTGTATACAGTTACAGACCTACTCATCCAATTCCTTCAGGGCAATGATCACGTTTGGCAATACTGTGTGTTGCACGGTGCCACCTATGGTTAACGCAGTCCAAGCTCCCTGACAAAGAAGGTTCCACTCCTAGGTGTACCCATATCACCAGGCCAGACATTTGGCCCAGGAGCGCCCTACCTCCAAGTGTCTTAAGGAGGACAGGGAAGCACAGATGGAGGTTCGGCGCCTCATCCCAAAGCCTGGAATGCTTCAGCAGAAAACCGTTAATCCCGTCGCAGGGCCCCAACTGGGATGCCAAGAAACCAGGCCCAGACTCACACTGCACCTGCTGTGGAGGAACAGACCCTCTCAGCCATACCGAAGAGGTGGAGCGCAGAAGCGACACCATATGCAGGCCGCATCCCCTCTGCACCATAGAACGCAGAGCCTGGACCAAGACTCAACACCGTTTCCTCTGGAGAAAGTCAACGGCCAACAAATGGGTGTTTTGTGAACTCTAACGCAAGGCTACGCAGTACAATTTGTCAGCAACCCCCACGCTTCAGGAGTGCCTTAAAAACAAAAGCAAATACTCTGCTCAGAAATCTCCTTGTTCCTGGAAAAGCATGTAGTCAGAGGTAGAACCAGCGCAACAAAACAGCAGGTTCTAATCAATCTATTTTATTGCGCCAAAAAAGGGGCGGAGGCCTCCGTCAGATCCTGGTTCTTATATGCCTGAATAGTCATCTTTCAGCACTTCAAAATGCTGCCAATCAAAACTGTCCTTCAGTCAATAAAACCAGGTGATTGGTTCATCACAGTGGCATACTTACATATCCCCATCACACAGAAAATACCTGATTTGCTATTGAAAAACATGTTTTTCAGTTTCCTGTTCTACCCTTATGCCTTTTGCTCACCCCTCGCACTTTCATAAAGTGCATGTTCGACACTATCCAGAAAGAGTAGTAATCTTTAACAAATTGTCTTTTAACATTCAAACTGAGAAAACAGGTGATGGCGCTAGAGAGTCAGAAGCTCCTAGCTCCACATGTGGTTAATACAGCACTGGTACAACAGACACAATCTATGTCCCAGAAAGGACCAAAACAAAAAGCTGGACATTTCAATAACTTGCTGGAAAGTAATACAATGGTGGTGCATAGCACTTCAATTCCCAGTGGAGTTCTCTCTCCTAGGTGCAGTTTGCAACCGGGTGACTTTGATCACAGACACTTCTGTACAGGGATGGGAAGTCTTGAAACATTCAGGGCTCCATGGTGTATGGTCGGCACCATGGACAACATGTCAATGTACTGGAGTTCACCTTGGACTCCGGCACATCCTCCCGGTACTGATACGGACAGACAACAGAACCATAGATGCACACATCAACCGCCAGGGCAGACAATATCTCCTAGATTTAGGACAGATACTTCAAAACCTGATTTCTTATGATACATTTTTTAACTTTGTTTTGCTATTTATGAATGTGTTATTCAATGTGTTTATTTGGGCTATAGCAGTTAAGACCAAATTCAATATATATATGTTTTTATACTTACAGGGATCCTAAAATTCACAAGCCAGAAACATTCATAGACTCGATTATGGATACTCTTACTGACAGTTGTGGCTGCTTTGTGTGATGTATTGTTGTCTCTACCTTCTTGCCCTTTGTGCTGTTGTATGTGCCCAATAATGTTTGTACCCTGTTGTGCTGCTTCCATGCTGTGTTGTCGTGTGTTACTGCCATGCTATGTTGTTGTCTTAGATCCCTCTTTATGTAGTGTTGTCTCTCTTGTCGTGATGTGTTTTTTTTGTCCTATGTTTTTATTTCATTTATTGGTATTTTTAATCCCAGCCCCCCTCCTCCCTGCAGGATGCCTTTTGCCTTTTTGTATGCCGTCATTGTAAATAAGTTAATAACTGACTTGACTATTAAATTAAACACTTATCCATATATTAGCTTAGTAGAACCCCTAAAAGACCTGGAGACGAGGAGAGGAGACTGCCAGCTTTCAAATTAGCCAGTGTACTATGTAATGCTGCCCTGCGTCTGGACAATCCATTTCCTTGCATGAGTTTAAGTGGACTCACAAGACAGGTACTGTAATATAGGTTGTGTGTCTGGTCTGGAGTAAGTCATTGTCACACTGTTTATACATTCTGACACATAATAGGTGTGTAATGTCCCCTTCTACTTAGTCTAAGCAGGAAGAAGAGAAGATTTGTGGAGATAGCATGTTGGACCTGCAGTATGTCTGTGTGACAGAGTTTGGCTAATCCCAGTAAGGGCTAGAATTAGTTTATCTTTCAACCTCAGAAAAAGGTTTAAGAATTTTTAACATCAAAATAATATGCCACTTAATATGTAATATCTAAGTATTGATGTGTTAGGTAATGTTGTGTATTAAGTCTGGTACGCAAAATGTTTAACAGAACACCTCGAACACCCTACTATTTAATTGTGCCAAAACTGCATATTAGAGGAGAGGGGAGGGGTGAACCTACAGATGAATTAAAGCACAGATTATCCATTATATTGACCAGATACTCAAGTGGCCACTCTAACAATGAAAATAAGTCTTCAAAAATGGAAGATAGATTGGAGAATGCTTGATCTGGTGGGACCGAGAGGGCAGATAGATATCCGTGTGACCAACGGTTGCCACTGGTTACCACAGCCACAAAGTCAGTTCGGAAGAATTCATGAAAAAGTAAAACCAAAAAGCACATTTTAGTTAAGGTTAAGATTAGGCTTAAGGTTACCAGTGTGGGTAGGGTTAGGTTTAAAATCACATTTTAAGAAGATGAATTGTAGAAATAAGCAGGGTGTTTGACTTTGTGGATGTGGTAACTAGTGACGATCAGGCACAAGTCAGAGAAAGTGTTTTTTTCTCAAAATTGCTCAAAATCGTCATATCAGTACACAACCTAAGCATTACAAAACTTCTATACGATCAAATAAGCCACATGTAGCACATAAACCCTAACATTTTGTGTTAACCAAATTTGACACTCATTGATGTCCATACAAAAACTCCTCGCTTGATGACCGAGAAACTAAAAAACGCCCCCTGCTGGAGAAGACAGATTTTGGGGCCCAGTTATCCCTCTTGCTTCGCCTCTTCCACTTTGATTAAAAGGAAAATCTGTCCCTGAGCAGGATCTGGTGCCTATGCCCACCCTCCTAATTACCAAGCCTCACAGCCTGACTCTTTCCTGTTGATGTTTCCAAAGCTGCCTGTGTCTGCGGAAAACTACATTCCCCACACACATGATTTGAATATTTACGTCCCAAAATGGCACCCTATTCCCCATAAGTAGTGCACTATGTAGCGAATAGGGTACCATTTCGGATGCAAAAACATCTGGCAAGACCCTCCTCCTTCTCAACCCTAGGCTGTTATTGTTATCTATGTTAGCGTGCTCAGCCCCAACATCCATATCTTGATTTCCACCAGAACAAATCTGTGTTTTATAATTGACCACAGTTGTGAAATGACTCCTAACTGTGTTCATGACGTATAAACATAATTTCCTATAGTTGGTACTTTGCAGACGTCTATAGACCGAGCCGAGTGTAGGACGCTAGATCTTTTCAATCAATATGACCAAAACAGGCAAGCTATGTCGGAGCCAGGCAAGGCTATATTTCAATTGAATGGCTAACAGGCTCACTATCTGTGTGATGTAGATTTTTGAAAGAGGGGGGATTCAGTGTGGGGACTCAAACCAGTAACGGTTCCAGCCTCTGTGACTGTCGTTTTATAGCTGAGACCCGTAGTTTCCCTTCTGAATCCCAGACCAGCTAATTAAACTGTTTTGTGCTCCCTGTTTGTTAGTTAGTAAAAACAATCTTCTCTCCCCAGATTGTTTCGCTGTAATTGGTCTGACTGGCTGCAAGAAAATCAAGCTAACTGTAATGAAATTATCTAATTCTCTTTTTCTTATATCTTTGGAACACACCGGTGGTTGTGCAATACAGCAGGCCGCTGAAGTGCTCGGCTGGCAAGAGAGCTAACGAACGAGGGCAGCCAGTGCTGATTCTGAAAGCCACTTCCTTATATAGCCCTGTCATCTATTTGTCCCAGCAGCAATGGGAAGACTCAAGACTCCTAAATTGAGGGATCCGTTCGGTTCCATAAATGGCTGCTAAGTTCACGACTCCACCCTTCACCCCCATCCATTTACCTTCCTATCCCTCTATTTGTCTCCCTCATACATCCAGAGTTCTGACTGTCAGCCAAATAGGATATGTGCTCCTCTCCTCTCCTCCTGCTACAGTTTATCCTGCTGCCAGGCTGTATGGTTTCTGTCATCCCTCTCCCGGTCAGTCAGGCAGGGAGTCAGGCTGGCAGGCACAGAGGCAGATAGGCTGGCAGGCAGGAGGGAGAGAGAGAGGTAAGCAGGTCCCCCAGGCATGCAGCCAGGGTGGCAGGAGTGAGGCAGGCAGGCAGGTCCCCCAGGCAGGCAGGCAGACAGGTCCCCCAGGTAGGCAGGCAGGCAGGTCCCCCAGGCAGGCAGGCAGACAGGTCCCCCAGGTAGGTCGGCAGGTCCCCCAGGCAAGTCCCCCAGGTAGGCAGGCAGGCCTCCCAAGTAGGCAGGCACCGCAGTCAGGGAGGCTAGGAGGCAGGTTGGCAGGTCCCCCAGGCAGGCAGGCAGGCACCCCAGTCATGCAGTCAGGGAGGCCTCCCTGCCTCTCTACCTCCCTGCCTATCTGCCTCCGTGCCTGCCAGCCTGACTCCTTGCCTGCCTGACCGGGAAAGGGATGACAGAAGCCAAGCCACTAGGCAGGTCCCCCAGGCTGGCAGGTAGGTCTCCCAAGCTGGTAGGGAGGGAGGCAGGCAGGGAGGAAGATGGAGTGAGGGAGGAGTTTGTCCCCCCATTCCTCCTATAACAGCCTCCACTCTTCTGGGAAGGCTTTCCAATAGATGTTGGAACATTGCTGCGGAGCATTAGTGAGGTCGAGCACTGACATTAGGCCTGGCTCGCAGTCAGCATTCCAATTCATCCCAAAGTGTTCGATGGGGTTGAGGTCAGGGCTCTGTGCAGGCCAGTCATGTTCTTTCACACAAAAATATTTCCCTTCGCTGGAACTAAGGAGCCTAGCCTGAACCATGAAAAACAGCCCCAGCCCGTTATTTCTCCTCCACCTAACTTTACAGTTGGCACTATACATTTGGGCAGGTAGACTTCTCCTGGCATCCGCCAAACCCAGATTCCCCCGCCGGACTGCCAGACGGTGAAGCATGATTCATCACTCCAGAGAACTCATTTCCACTGCTCCAGAGTCCAATGGTGGCGAGCTTTACACCAGTCCAACAGACGCTTGGCATTATGCAAGGTGATCTAAAGCTTGTGTGTGGCTGCTCCGCCACTGAAACCCATTTCATGAAGCTCCCTGATGAACAGTTATTGTGTTGATGTTGCTTCCAGAGGCAGTTTGGAACTTGGTAGTGAGTGTTGCAACTGAGGGCAAAAGATTTTTACAATCTACGGGCTTCAGCACTCGGCAGTCCCGTTCTGTGAGCTTATGTGGCCTACCACTTCGTGGCTTAGCCGTTGTTGCTCCTAGATGTTTCCACTTCACAATAACACCACTTACAGTTGACCAGGGCAGCTCTAGCAGGGCAGAAATTTGACAAACTGACTTGTTGGAAAGAGCATCCTATGACGGTCCACGTTAAAAGTTACTGAGCTCTTCAGTGAGGCCATTCTACTGCCAGTGTTTGTCTATGGAGATTGTATAGCTGTGTGCTCAATTTTATATACCTGTCAGCAACGGTTATGGCTAAAATAACCAAACCCACTATTTGAAGGTGTGGCCACATAGTTTTGTATATATATAGTGTATGTCTTTGAGAGCAGAGACACATCTGCCTCTTGTCAACCTATACTGTGCTATATAATAGTAAAGGAAAGGGGATACAACTGAAAGCATTCAACTGAAATGTGTCTTCTGCATTTAAGTTTCTTTCTCCCATTGCCCACATTGTTTAGCATCAGTCCCTCCAATAACAACAGACTGCTATTGCTTCTAGATGGGGTTGGTTGGTGACATCCATTGAGACAGTGAATGTAGGACTTGGTGGGAATTCCCATTGGTTTGTGTGTGTTTTACGCATTTGTGTTGCATGTGGAAAAACAACTCTAGACCCAGGGGTATTACATAATGCTGAAGGCATTCAAGTCATTAACAACTCTAGACCCAGGGGTATTACATAATGCTGAAGGCATTCAAGTCATTAACAACTCTAGACCTAGACGAATAGATAAGTCCCTATTAATGACCTAGAATCCCACTGCCACCAAATACTTCTCCAGGGAGTTCAAATGAAAGAGAACTGAGAAACATACTATTTGTTGTGTCTTGTCTTGTGCCTCTGCACCCTATCCTAGATTATCAGACTCCAATCTAGACACATAACTGAGTGTTGCAAAATAGCATTTTGAGAGATAGAAACGGGCGACTCACCACAAATCTGAGTTTAGAGGTGGTGGATGGACAACGGGGTCAAAAGACAGAGATTTTGCACATGTTTTGATAGGTGAATGTTTGTACACTGCTGCTTGTATTTATCTCTGTGTATTTATGCTGCCATAGAATCATTTCTCATCCAATCTAAACAAGCTGTATAATGTGAAGCCACAGTCTGAGTAAAGTTGATAATGTATCACCCCTTTGGTTTCTATAACAATTCATTTTCCATGGTGGGTCTCTATTTTAACAATGTTCTCTTAACATATCCATCAATTCTTGGTTCTTCGCTCAGGTCAGAGAAAGTACAAAAAAAGAACACAGGAGCACACATTTGGGGCTCTGGAGGAAGATGGATGCATAAAATATATTTAAACATAAAAATCATGTTTATTCTTGGGTAAAATCACTACGCTATAGAGCAAGACACAATATATACAACTACTTAGGGGGGGAAGCCCATAAGTCATGGGTCCTCTCCATATGAGGGAAAAAGTGTACACACATGAAGCCTGCAATTTACAAGAAGAAAAAAGGGCCCTATCGGCTGGGCTATTAGGGTTGGGAGCTGCCAAGCCATGAGGCACTGGTTGGCTGCAGTCTTTAATAGCCCTCGTTTCTCCAGATGTAAACAGAGGAGCTTCTCCTAACATTGCCTTTTTAAGGCCTCTCCGGGAGGGAGGGAACAGGGCTGGGGGTGACCCTAGATTTCTGCACAACCCTAATGAAGGTTCTGCCCCGCCCAGCCATGGTGCAAACCAACATTCCCTCATTTGTTTTACTCTTTTCACTTTTTCCCCGTCAATGCCGTCCCCTCTCTGTCTGAATGTAGTCTTTTCCAGCCAGGCAGTACCTCAGGAAGCAACAGCAGCATCTAGGCTTCGAGAGTCTGGAGGATGAGGGGTACGGGTCAAGGGGTGGGGGGTGGCTGACACAGAATGAGTGACATTTCACAGACATGGCAGGGCGCTCCCCCCACCCCCAGGAGATCCCAGTCCATTCTGTGTGTTGGATCCCCACAGCTGTAGGCGTACAGTATGAGCCGCAAGGTTATGACTTTGTGTCCCGTTTTTTTTAAATGCACTCTCAATCTTTTGTATAATTTCAGCCAGTAGTTTTGAAAGTGGTGCTCACGAGACAAAGTTATTCTAATTCATACTATATGTTACAAACATGTTATGCTTAAGATCCTGGAGTGCATTTTTAATGAATGAATACTCTGATGAATCTTCTTAGCTGACTCGGCTTGGTGAGCAGAATGTCTGATCACCGCAATATATGATATTGTTAAAGACATACAGTGCCTTCAAAGTAGTCATACCCCTTGACTTATTCCACATGTTGTGAGGAGAAAATAAATGAAAATGGATTTTAAAAATTATACCCAATAATGATGAAGTGAAAACACGTTTTTAGAAATGTTTGCTAATTTATTGAAGATGAAATACAGAAATATCTAATTTACTTAAATGTTGGTGATCATTGCTAGACAACCATTTTCAGGTCTTGCCATAGATTTTCAAGTAGATTTAAGTCAGAACTGTAATTCGGCCACTCAGGAACATTCACTGTCTTGGTTAGCAACTTCAGTGTAGATTTGGCCTTGTGATTTAGGTTATTGTCCTGCTGAAAGGTGAATTAATCTCCCAGTGACTGGTGGAAAGCAGACTGAACCAGGTTTTTTTCTAGGATTTTGCCTGTGCTTAGCTCCATACCGTTTCTTTTTTATCCTGAAAGACTCCCCAGTCCTTAAAGATTATAAGCATACCCATAACATGATGCAGCCACCAACATACTTGAAAATATGGAGAATGGTACTCAGTAGTGTGTTGTATTGGATTTGCCCCAAACATAAGACTTTGTATTCAGGCCAAAAAGTTAATTGGTTTGCAACATGTTTTGCAGCATTACTTTAGTGCCTTGTTGCAAACATGATGTATTTTCGGGAATATTTTTATTCTGTACAGGCTTTCTTCTTTTCACTTTGTCAATTAAGTTAGTTTTGTGGAGTAACAACAATGTTGTTGATGCATCCTCAGGAGAAAACTACCACAGCCATTAAACTCTATAACTGTTTTAAAGTCCTCATTGGCCTTATGGTGAAATCCCTGAGCGATTTCCTTCCTCTCCGGCAACTGAGTTAGGAAGGACGGCTGTATCTTTGTAGTGACTGGGTGTATTGATACACCATCCAAAGTGTGATTAATACATTTCACAAAGGGATATTCGATGTCTGCTTTTTATTTGAACCCATCTACCAATAGGTGCCCTTCTTTGTGAGGCATTGGAAAACCTACCTGGTCTTTGGTTGAATCTGTATTTAAAATGCACTGCTCGGCTGAGGGACCTTACAGATAATTGTTTGTGTGGGGTACAGAGATGAGGTAGTCATTCAAAGATGAGGTAGTCCATGTAACTTATTGTGACTTGTTCGGCTGATTTTTACTCCTGAACTTATTTAGGCTTACCATAACGAAGGGGTTGAATACTTATTGACTTAAGGCATTTCAGCTTTTCATTTTTAATGAATTTGTAAAAAAAAAAATGTAAAATGTCACTTTGACATTATGGGATATTGTGTGTAGGCCACTGGCAAACAAATCTCAATTGAATCCATTTTAAATTCAAAATGTGAAAGAGTCGAGGGGTGTGAATACTTTCTGAAGGCAGTGTATCTAAATGTTCCTGAGATGTAGGATTAAGTGTACGTCTGTGGTGAGGGCTAACGTCTGTGGTGAGGGCTAACATCTGTGGTGAGGGCTAACGTCTGTGGTGAGGGCTAACGTCTGTGGTGAGGGCTAACGTCTGTGGTGAGGGCTAACGTCTGGGCTGAGGGCTAACGTCTGGGCTGAGGGCTAACGTCTGGGCTGAGGGCTAACGTCTGGGCTGAGGGCTAACGTCACCCGTAGTTTCCTAACTTGCTCCTCACCACGGTCTCCCCTGCAAACTGTGACAGCAGTTGGAAGATGATTGCCAGTCTTCTCATGTTGGATTGGCACCAGCTGCTTTGGCATGTTTCTCTCTCTCGGCCACAGGATATGTAGCCAATTACCTTGATGAGCCGATCTGTTGGCCCGTCACACTTCCTGTTGCTCTCCCTCCCATAGTGCTCTGACTCCTTCCCATCATCATTTGACATGAGCCAGACCTAGCTGTGTTTTTCAGTGCATGTGGTTGGCTCTCATAAAATGTCTTCATCGAACACTTCCATGCTCTAGTGAGCTCTCTTTACAGTCACCCTGATGGTTAGCAATGAAAAATTCACTACCTCCATCCCCATTATTCTCCCTCCTTTCTAAAAGCAAACAAACTTATTTTCCCTCTGTTCTCTGGTATTCCCTCCTCTTTTTCCCCCTGACCTTTCAGTATATGATTCCCAGCTTACATTCAGCGAATGCTTTCCCATATGGGGCAGTCAGCCTTTTTGAAAGGAAGATAATTATTCCAAATAGCTGTGTCTGAGCGCTGTACTCATGTTCCCAGACCTGACTCGACCAGGCTAGAGCAGGCAGGAATGGCAGGGATCCCTCTCTCCTCCTTAATGGTTTCCACATGGAACTCTGGAGTGGGTGGCCAAGCCTACAGTACAGGCAGAAAACTCCAAATTTAGAAGAAATATGAAAATTGTCAAATGCGGCTTCCTTTGCAAGGGAGACAAGCCCAGCCCCCCCTCCACCTTGCCCCCTCCCTCCCCTGTAGATCTCCTTCTCAGACATTGCAGGTCATAGGCTGAGGTTACGGGACCCTCACGCTAGCAAATCACAGAGCTCTGGGGGCTTTCCCTCATAGGTGCCTGCCCCTCGCCTCATATAAGGTCAAAGAAAAGTCTGTGCTCCCCAAGCCTTGTACCGGGAACCCCCTTCAACCAGTTGGGCTCACACATCGGCCATGGTAGCAGTGTTGGGAAGCTCCCCAACACCTCCCACTTCCACCTCCCACCCCCACCCGGGCCTCACCACTCAGCGTCAGCCACCGGGCCAAGTCTAGGACAGACAGCAACACAGGAGCCACCGAGGACCAGGGCCACAGGCAAAAGACAGCAGCACAAAGGTAAGTCTGCCTCTGCTACACAGCCTTACACACACTCCCCTACGTACCGTATTTATTTGGAGAGTGAAGCTAACTTTTAATTTGGCTCTATACTCCAGCATTCTGGACTGGAGATGAATTGTTTTGTATGAGGAGAAAGTACAGAATGTCACCTTTTTATTTGAGAGTATTTTCATACATATCTATTATACCGTTTAGAAATTAAAGCACTTTGTATCTAATCCCCCCATTTGAATGTGTCTTAAGTATTTGGTTAAATTAATTTAAAGTATATTAAAGTAGTCAAATGTTTAGTATTTGGTCCCATATTCCTAGCACACAATTACTACATAAAGCTTGTGACTACACACTTGTTGGATGCATTCGCAGTTTGTATTAGATGCATTTCGGGTTATGTTGTGCTCAATATAAATGAATGGTAAATAATGTATTGTGTCATTTTGGAGTAACTTTTATTGTAAATAAGAATAGAATGTTTCTGAACACACACAAAGAGCATGCACCTCAAAGCATGCAAACCTCTCACCATTACCAATAACAGGAGAGGTTAGCATTTTGGGGGGTATGATCATTGTTCCTCTGTAACTTTCTCACTAAGCATTATTCACAATTCATTAATATAAGTGAATTTGTCCAAATACTTCATACATAAAGTGCTTTCATTTCTAAAACACATACTGTATGAAACAAACCTCAAATAAGATGTGACATTCTGTACTGTCACCTCATTTAAAACATTTGATCTCAAATCCAAAATGGTGGAGTATAGAGCCAAATGTACATATTTTAGCTTCACTGTCCAATTACATACTTAGGGGAGTGTACATCTTTAGAGACAGGGTTCACTCCCCCAAAGTGGAAAATAGTCCACAGTTGACTGGTATATGTGACATATTGTATGCTCAAGTGATACCCTGATAGATGCTCATAGGTAGAAGTCTTGATGTGGCAGACGGGTAGGCGATCAACAGAGTACAAGGTTGAAGGTGACTGATAGAGAGTTCTTTGTCACCTGTCATCTTCTCCTGTCTGTGCTGGAGGCTGAGGGCTGGATGACCTGGGGTCACGGTGTTTTTGTCTGCCAGGCGCGTCTGTGGTCGCGCCACGGTGACATATCTGTTGTAGCGCCACGGTGACATGTCTGTTGTGTCAGTGTGTCATGATGACAGAAAGCAGGTTAAACTGACACTGAGCTGATGAACAGCCAGGAGAAAGAGATGACTCTCACTGGGACACAGAATCAGTGTCACTCCAGTGTTACTCTTCGTACTGGTTGGTTTCAACCTTAAGGCTGCTGCCATTGTCAGCAAGACAATGGTTTACTGAGTTAGTGCGGGCGGGAGTGCATTAGGCTTCTTCAGTGAATACTTGACCTTGTGTTAGGTGACACAACAACTCATCTGAATGTGGTGGGGCCAGACGAGCACCACTAACAATGATCTCATTTCTATATTCTTGTGGTTTAATATAACAATCAATAAGAGTGTGGAGGTATAACCAAAGTTATAATCATTGTCAGGGTGGAGGTATAACTGAAGTTGTAATCCTGTCAGGGTGGAGGTATAACTGAAGTTGTAATCATGTCAGGGTGGAGGTATAACTGAAGTTGTAATCCTGTCAGGATGGAGGTATAACTGAAGTTGTAATCCTGTCAGGGTGGAGGTATAACTGAAGTTGTAATCATGTCAGGGTGGAGGTATAACTGAAGTTGTAATCCTGTCAGGGTGGAGGTATAACTGAAGTTGTAATCCTGTCAGGGTGGAGGTATAACTGAAGTTGTAATCCTGTCAGGGTGGAGGTATAACTGAAGTTGTAATCATGTCAGGGTGGAGGTATAACTGAAGTTGTAATCATGTCAGGGTGGAGGTATAACTGAAGTTGTAATCATGTCAGGGTGGAGGTATAACTGAAGTTTTAATCCTGTCAGGGTGGAGGTATAACTGAAGTTGTAATCATGTCAGGGTGGAGGTATAACTGAAGTTGTAATCATGTCAGGGTGGAGGTATAACTGAAGTTGTAATCATGTCAGGGTGGAGGTATAACTGAAGTTTTAATCCTGTCAGGGTGGAGGTATAACTGAAGTTGTAATCATGTCAGGGTGGAGGTATAACTGAAGTTTTAATCATGTCAGGGTGGAGGTATAACTGAAGTTGTAATCATGTCATGGTGGAGGTATAACTGAAGTTGTAATCCTGTCAGGATGGAGGTATAACTGAAGTTGTAATCCTGTCAGGGTGGAGGTATAACTGAAGTTGTAATCATGTCAGGGTGGAGGTATAACTGAAGTTGTAATCCTGTCAGGGTGGAGGTATAACTGAAGTTGTAATCCTGTCAGGGTGGAGGTATAACTGAAGTTGTAATCCTGTCAGGCTAGACAAGCAGCATTTACAGTCTCTGTTGTCCTTTTACTTATGTAATGGAAACAATGTGGTCGCTTTTCACCTCTGCTATTTCAATATGTGTGTGTTTACATGAAGGAGAGTGAAAGAGGTCAAGGTTGAGGGCTGATTAATATAATAAATAAATATAATAAAGTACTATTACCTGAACAATGGCAGACACTTTCTACTGGTGGGACTGTTCTATTACTCAGTTCCTTCACAACAAGTGGCTAGCAATACAGCCTGAATCTAATCACCATGGAAACTAAAAATAATGTGTTGTCTGCTTTATATTACCTCAACATGCCTAGCAATTCTAGTAACTGTCTAAATTTAGTTCAAGATGTATCTGTTGTTTTCCTCTTTTGCTGCTTTAACTTTGATACAGGCCTGGTGTTTATCTGTTTCCTATAAATCAGTGGTGTGATCCTGATTAATGCAGCACTTCATCGTGTCGGTTAGTTGGTTGATATTAGGCAGCTATGCAACAGAACGACCGATGCCTCCACACACCGCTTCAGTGTCATAAGCAGACGGTTCTATAAACAAGGATGATATTCATTAACATTGTGACAGTCTACAAAATGTGTACACAAATAAATGCAACGCTGTAGCGTCTTCCGACATGAAGTTATCTTTCATCAGGGTATGAAAAGGGAAATGTGAACACAACACCCCCCGCCCTTAACCTATTTATACAATCAGTCATTTCTGGTAGACTTGTCTTTGGAAAAACAATGGTATTTTCCACCATATCTGTGTATTAATGCAGAATGCCATATTAGTACATGGATGGATGGTATAGATAGATTGATTGATTAAAATGAGGGGATGGGAGATGGAGACTGTGAGGGAGGGAGAGGAAACCGTCTGGAAGCCATCAAACCACAGAGCCTTTTCACATGACCCTGTAATGACCCTGGCTCTTCCTCCCCAGGGGACCCCCGTTCCCAGGGTCCCTCTCACATGTACACCAGGGTGGGAGGGGAAACAAGGGGTTAAGTCCTCAGAGAATGACAAAGACCTCTTTCCAGATGCTCAAAGGAGGACAGACAGAAAACCCTGGCCTGATCATACACACACCTACATACTGTATTCTCTCCCTCCCTCTCACTCTCAGGAACACACACACAATACCACAGAGGTTGTTTGGTTCTCTTCTATACTGTCTATATGGGTGGGTGAGGTTATCTCCATACTTTGTCTTACCATCCTTTGGATGCTATAGCAGCTCAAGCAATTTTTCCATAGCTACACCCTCACATTCATGATTCCATCTCTCTCTCTCTCTCTCTATCTCTCTCTCTCTCTCTCTCTCTCTCCCTCTCTCTCAGCATTCTGGGAATGCTTCAGTCGTTTTATAACTTCCTCCCTGGGTTGTAAAATGCTTTTCCTGCTGGGCTTATGAAATCTCTGATTTATCTAGTCAATTTAATGCCCACTGTTCTTTGCCTCTTACATATTGCTAATTCCTTCTCTTATGTAATTGTGTGCATGTTTGATGCACATTCACAACCTTTGACACCTGACTGAAGAAATTGCCCAATTATTGCTCAATTCTGTTTATTCATGAGCCGTATGAGCGTAAGAAGGAACTTCACCCCCTGTGTAAGAAAGTCAGTCGTAAATCAGTAAGTTCATTATTCGTCTGTAGTGTTTTTAAGTCCATTATAGTTCTTGTTAATAGTGTATTATTCATCTGTAGTGTTTTAAGTCCATTATTGTTGTATTATTTTTCATTAACCTTTATCTAACTAGGCCGGTCAGTTTAGAACAAATTCTTAATTACAATGACGGCCTACCCTGGCCAAACCCTAACGACACTGGGCCAATTGTGCGCCGCCCTATGGGAATCCCAATCACAGCTGGTTGTGATACAGCCTGGAATCGAACCAGGGTCTGCAGTGACACCTCTAGCACTGAGATGCAGTGCCTTAGACCGTTGCACCACTCGGGAGCCCAAGATAGTGTATTATTCATCTGTAGTGTTTTTAAGTAAATTATAGTTCTTCATCATCTTTGTTTTATTTTCTGGCTATTCTAAAAAATAATTTACAATTCACTATCTAACCTACACACAAGCCAATGCGCAGACACACACACACACAACCTTCTTTGGCCCATTGTGATAGGATGAATCTCTTTTCTCAGAAATTCTCTTGAGAAATCCACCCAACCCAAATTACCAAAGTGCTGGGAATCCTGTGTTTATGGAAGGCATCTGAGGGAGCGTTGTGGGATCAGGCATGGGGGGGGGCTCTGCTGTCCTGGATCTGGGATAGGATGAGAAACACAGCACATTGACCTACCATGGTGAAGATGGGGCATGTACTTTCAAGTCCAAACAAGACGGGCCCCCAAAACTAGAAATATGCTTCAAGTAAACAGTTTATTATGTAAGAGACGCATTGACAGCCTTTGATTTCACAGCTTATTTGACTGTCGCGTAGGCATTAGCACAATCGATCACAGTAATAATTTATCCTCTGGATGGTTTAGTTAGACAGGGATGCACAAAGTTGCTTCCATAAGTTGTCAAATACTACTCTAATCATAATGTCTCAATGTATATGCATGTGTTACAAAGTAAGGCCCACGTGAATGTTTACCATGACTATTCAATTAGCCTCTACTGTGACATTCATTTGTTTCTTTGTTCTTTGCCTCTGAATTCTGAGAGAGAGAGAGAGAGAGAGAGAGAGAGAGAGAGAGAGAGAGAGAGAGAGAGAGAGAGAGAGAGAGAGCTCAGAGGTACTAGAGAGGGCTGAGCTTCATCAACATATGATTCATCCTCTGTGGTAGATACAGAGAGCAGGCAGAAGAGGGAGAAAGAAAAGAGGAGAGAGAGAGGGAGGCCCCCCCTCACCCTCCTCACGCTTCCTGCCTAGATGATTTAAGGAGATGGGGAGAAATGAGAGGGGACCTTAAAAGGCAATGTTTGGGCGTCCATTATCAGGCCATGGGTCTGTGTAAACACAGTGTCTGCCTGCACGTCTGTCTGTATATCTGTGGAGGTGAGCACTTTGGCACAAGCTTAGGCACTTCACAGTTAGAGACACTTGCACACACTCACTCACATACACACCAAAGTAAGCAAGTGCTGGCAATGTATTTTTCACCTTGTCACTTTCAAGTGATAGTTTCTTGACATCGGAGAAGCGTTGAAGTGAAAAGGTTTACAAATCATTTTGACAGATGTTTAGGCTGGAAAGGTCTTCAGTTATACGTTAAAATAGCCAGGTATTTAAACCAATGATATACAGAACATTACATTCATAACATCTAGCATATGCCATATACACGGCTCTTTCCATGACATACTGACCAGGTGAAAGCTATGGACCCTTATTGATGTCACTTGTTAAATCCACTTGAATCAGTGTAGATGAAGGGGAGGAGATAAATTATGGAAGGATTTTTAGGCCTTCAGACAATTGAGACACTGTGTATTATGTGTGCCATTCAGGGGGAGAATGGGCAAGACAAAAGATTGAAGTGCCTTTGAACGCAATATGGTAGTAGGTTGGGGGGGGATTGTTCATAATGAGTATAGCAAACTGTAGGCAAAGGTATATCCTTGCCTATACATGCATAGTAGTACAGACACCATTTAATACTCAAAAGAATGTGCACCCTTGCTGTTGTATATGGCTAGATAACATTGATGTCCTAACAACTACACTAGGTAAAACCGGATAAAACCGGATAAGTTCGAGCTACTCAAAACTTATGAGGAATCCCGAGTCTGTACGGGAGTTGCAGCGATGAGACAAGACAGTAACTGCTAACAAATGGATACCAAGAAATTGGGGAGAAAAAGGGGGTAAAAAATAATTTTAAAAATGAGGATCCTGATTTAATTATTTTGATTTCTCTATACATATAAACCACTGGTTCAAATAAATCAATATGGTGAAGTGGCGGCAAGGTAGCCGGAAGGTTGCAAGTTCAAACCCCCGAGCTGACAAGGTACAAATCTGTCGTTCTGCCTCTGAACAGGCAGTTAACCCGCTGTTCCTAGGCCGTCATTGAAATAAGAATTTGTTCTTAACTGACTTGCCTGGTTAAATAAAAAAATAAAAAAGTGAACACGACATCATCTTTATAAGTCAAAGTAATTTAATAAGTACTTGAAATGTTTGACTTTAGCAGTCCACCTTACTTAGAAACTATGAATTATCATTACTCACAAAGTTTCCTTTTACTCATAGCCAGTCAATAATATAACAATACTTTTAGCAAAAAAAATCATATTTAATTACAAATCCGTAGAAACTATGAGAATAAAAAACGTTCTGAACTTTTGTGAAACATCACAGCACAGTTTAATTCGGAAAGTATTCAGACCCCTGATTTTTTCCACATTTTGTTACGTTACAGCCTAACTCTAAAATTGATTATATCGTTTTTTCCCTCATCAGTCTACACACAATGCTCCATAATGACAAAGAAAAAACAGTTTTTGTTATAAAGAATAGAACATTTAAGTACATAAGTATTCCGACCCTTTTACTCAGGACTTTGATGAAGCACTTTTGGCAGTGATTACAGCCTCGAGTCTTCTTGGCTATGACCCTACAAGCTTGGCACACCTGTATTTGAGGAGTTTCTCCCATTCTTCTCTGCAGATCCTCTCAAGCGCTCAGGTTGGATGGGGAGCGTTGCTGCACAGCTATTTTCAGGTCTTTCCAGAGATGTTCGATTAGGTTCAAGTCCAGGCTCTGGCTGGTCCACTCAAGGACCTTCAGAGACCTGTCCCAAAGCCACTCCTGCATTGTCTTGGCTGTGTGCTTAGGGTTTTTGTCCTGTTGAAAGATGAACCTTCACCCCAGTCTGAGGTCCTGAGCGGGTTTTCATCAAGGATCTCTCTCTACTTTGCTCAGTTCTTCTTTTACTCAATCCTGACAAGTCTCCCAGTCCCTGCTGCTGAAAAACATGCCCTCAGCATGATGCTGCCACCACCATGCTTCACCGTAGGGATGTTGCCAGGTTTCCTCCAGACATGACACTTGGTATTAAGGCCAAAGAGTTCAATCTTGGTTTCATCAGACCGGAGAATCTTGTTCCTCACGGTCTGAAAGTCCTTTAGGTGCCTTTTGGCAAACTCCAAGAGGGCTGTCGTGCCTTTTTCTGAAGAGTGGCTTCCGTTTGGCCACTCTACCATAAAGGCCTGATTGGTGGTGCTGCAGAGATGGTTGTCCTTCTGGAAGGTTCTCCACAAAGGAACTCTGGAGCTCTGTCAGAGTGACCATCGGGTTCTTGGTCACCTCCCTGACCAAGGCCCTTCTCCTCCGATTGCTCAGTTTGGCCTGGCGGCTAGCTCTAGGAAGAGTCTTGGTGGTTACCATCTTCTTCCATTGTGCTGAAGCCATTGTGCTCTTGGGGACCTTCAATGCTGCAGAAATGTTTTGGTACCCTTCTATGGACCATTCCTTCAACATCATGGCTTGGTTTTTGCTCTGACATGCACTGTCAACTCTGGGGCCTTATATAGACAGGTGTCTGCCTTTCCAAATCATGTCCAATCAATTGAATTTACCACAGGTGGTAATCAAGTTGTAGAAACATCTCAAGGATGTTCAATGGACACAGGATGCACTTGAGCTCAATATTGAGTGTCATAGCAAAGAGTCTGAATACATATGTAAATAAGGTATTTTATGCTTTTATGAATTAGCAAAAATGTGCCTTTCCTCACTGTAAACGCCAATGTGCTGTCATTACTCACATTTTTTGAGGAAACCTGTTGCACTAAATATTTCTGAGTACAGTAACATAAAGTGGTTTTATATTCATTACTGAAACCGATAGTCACTGTGACCCTGTAGGCCAGGGGTCCAGATTTGAGTTGTATCAGCTTGATATTCTTTATTAACGCCCCCCAATAAGCCACCCCTCCAATATAATTTCCCAGTGGGCCTTGCCTTTTTGAGTGAATTGTGGAGTTACTACCCATGGCTGTATTTGTTAGTGACAGAGACATGGTTGTTGAATTTGTTAATGTTCAGTCCTGTGGCCTTCACCAAGTGAGTCCATAGGCAAATGTTATCATTATAATTCAACTCTTTATGACAATACATTACATATCTCATAAAGTCTTATTTTGAGGCTTAGCTTAACTTGATTACAGTGGTCTGAAATTCATGGTTTGCAGACCACATTAGGTCTGCAAGTAGGGTTGCTAAATTCCAGTAGCTTTCCCAAAATTCCCAGATTTTAAAAAAAGGAGGATTTCCAGGAATCTTACATTTCCCAGGTTTTCCAGAAATCTCGGTAGTAACAGAACTTTGCAACCCTACCTGCAAGTCACATTATTCTGCCTTGCAAAGTGATGTGTAATTCCTATTAGAATCCATCCAGAGTGGGGATATCCAACAGCTTAAATGTGTATCCACCAGCAGCTTGCATTCATAATGTCTGCCAGGGTCAGGACCAGTGGGAGGAGACTACCTAAACCATTTAAACTGGAATAACCATTTCAATAACAGTTGCAAAAATTCTAACTAAATGATTGGATTAGTTTAAAAATGTATGTTATTTATCTTTGGGTAACATAAAATCAATCACCACATGCAAAACGTGCAAAAACACAGATATACAGTATATCTTTTTTTCAAAGAATCTACCTGCAGTAGAGCATACTGGGAAAAAGTTAATTCGTTATCATAACTTTTTTTTAAATTGTTGGTGTGACTTCTCATTTAGTTTTGAGTCAGTATCACAAACATTTAAGTAACAGTGACTTTGAGTTCAACTTACTAGAAGTATTTGAGTTGGAAATAGCTTTGGGTTTACAGTGTAATAGTAAAATGTTTTTAACAAGGAGCATGGGAAACAGGAAATGAATACAGAATGTGATGTTTATTGTTTTGTGTTGGTTATTAAGTGTCTGTGGTATCAGTATCATTAGACACAGAGCATGGGAGAGTGTTGTGTTTGTTAGTAATGTTTTCCCGGCCTGTAGATATCTGTTTGGGTAAGACATCCGTGGTCCTGAGTGAGACCTGTATATACAGTGCATTCAGAAAGTTTTCACACACCCCTTGACTTTCTCCACATGTTGTTGTGTTATATGCAGCCTGAATTGAAAATTGATTAAAGTGAGATTTTCTGTCTCTGGCCTACACACAATACCCCATAATGTCAAAGTTGAATAATGGTTTTAGAAATGTATACAAATTACCCTGGCTGCTGCAATACTTCACTTTAGTCTCTGGTAGACTCCCAGCACGTTATTTAGGCAATACTTCACTTTAGTCTCTGGTAGACTCCCAGCACGTTATTTAGGCAATACTTCACTTTAGTCTCTGGTAGACTCCCAGCACGTTATTTAGGCAATACTTCACTTTAGTCTCTGGTAGACTCCCAGCACGTTATTTAGGCAATACTTCACTTTAGTCTCTGGTAGACTCCCAGCACGTTATTTAGGCAATACTTCACTTTAGTCTCTGGTAGACTCCCAGCACGTTATTTAGGCAATACTTCACTTTAGTCTCTGGTAGACTCCCAGCACGTTATTTAGGCAATACTTCACTTTAGTCTCTGGTAGACTCCCAGCACGTTATTTAGGCAATACTTCACTTTAGTCTCTGGTAGACTCCCAGCACGTTATTTAGGCAATACTTCACTTTAGTCTCTGGTAGACTCCCAGCACGTTATTTAGGCAATACTTCACTTTAGTCTCTGGTAGACTCCCAGCACGTTATTTAGACAATATGGCAGCCCTTCTTTGTGACTGCTCTTGGATTTGAATGGCTTCTCCTTCACCTTCGCGCCCTTTTCCCTTTTATGTCAGTCAGCAGCATTCTGTGACTAGAAAAGGGAATGTATGCAGCCAGCCTACAAGAGAATGAGAGGTGGAGGAGGGGCATGCACATTGAGCGCAGAGACAAACTATCTGCCTTCCTGCAAGAGCCTGAAAGAGTGAATGCTTATCGAAAGTTCAGCTACATTTTCCGGCTCAGAATTCCTTATAAGGGCAGAGGGAGGCTCCAGGAGAGGTTGGTTGAGACAACCTCGAGCTCTTTCGTCTTGGGGAGAGCTCAAAATTGCTCTGGAATTCTCCCCTTGTTTCTTCTTTATTTTCTTCACCTCTTTTTGGTTTTGCTTTCCCTCTTTGGACTAAACTGAAAACTCCTTCAGTTGAATTACAGGAGATTTATTGTACTCCTAAATAGACCTCATCATAGCAGCTTTTTGACACTTAGTTTGGACTCTTGTCTGTGAGAACAACGTAGAGCATGGCTCTGTATAGGTCATCTCACTAAGCTAGTCAGTATCTCTACAGGCCATGCCTTAGCCACAAAATGTGACACCGCTATCCATGAGCCCATACTGTTGAGTGTCCAGTTCCTGTGTGTGTCTGTGTGAAGTCTTGTGAGTCTGCTGTCTGTCTGCTGGAACTAGTGTTGAACTGTTCTCTTCTATATCTATCCTATTTCCTTGTGGGGTAAACAGCAGAGGTCTGCCGGGACACACTGAACTAAAGAGCAGGACATACACTGTATCCCATAGGTGAGAATCACATGCGGTCCCACAGTTACATCAACCTAATCCTCCTCAGAGTTCAGAAATCATAGTTGTGATAGACAGCTGATGTCACTTATTAGAAATGTTAATAATAATGCTTTCATGTAGAGTCTGGTGTGTCACTGTGAGTATCACAACTCCCATTTCTCATCCTGGGTCAACTCCCATCCCTCATCCTGGGTCAACTCCCATCCCTCATCCTGGGTCAACTCCCATCCCTCATCCTGGGTCAACTCCCATCCCTCATCCTGGGTCAACTCCCATCCCTCATCCTGGGTCAACTCCCATCCCTCATCCTGGGTCAACTCCCATCCCTCATCCTGGGTCAACTCCCATCCCTCATCCTGGGTCAACTCCCATCCCTCATCCTGGGTCAACTCCCATCCCTAATCCTGGGTCAACTCCCATCCCTCATCCTGGGTCAACTCCCATCCCTCATCCTGGGTCAACTCCCATCCCACATCCTGGGTCAACTCCCATCCCACATCCCGGGTCAACTCCCATCCCACATCCCAGGTCAACTCCCATCCCACATCCCGGGTGAACTCCCATCCCACACCCCGGGTCAACTCCCATCCCACATCCCAGGTCAACTCCCATCCCACATCCCGGGTCAACTCCCATCCCACATCCCGGGTCAACTCCCATCCCACATCCCGGGTCAACTCCCATCCCACATCCCGGGTCAACTCCCATCCCTCATCCCGGGTCAACTCCCATCCCTCATCCTGGGTCAACTCCCATCCCTCATCCTGGGTCAACTCCCATCCCCGAAGGGCACAGTCAGTATGTCTGTCTAAGTTGGCTGAAAGTCACAGAGGGGAAGGCTGTGTATCAGATGATATCAGATCCAAGGAAATTTGTTTGAAACCTTCCCATCCCCAGCGTCCCACAACATCACTTCCCCCCGCGATAGAATAAGCTGATAGTGTGTTCTTTACTCTAATTCCATTATGGGTGTTGTTGACTCAGAGTTGTATTTTTACAACCAAGCATAATCACTAAATAAGTTACTGTAACTAAAATCAGATATAGTCTCTGAGCTCCATGGGAGTTTCCTCCTCCCTCCTCCCCCTGTTTCTCCTCCTCCTTCTCCTCCTCGTGGTGGATAAGGTCTGATGTTGGGAGGCAGGGCACTGTGGTGTCCTGACCTTAGTGATTCCCAGAGGCCCATGGAGCTGGTAACCATGACACACAGTGACACACATTCTGCCCCTACAACTAGCAACTAGCATAAACTAGCATAAACACCAACTAGCAACTAGCATACATAAACTACCAACACATAAACTACCAACTAGCATAAACACACACATCTACAGTCAGTAAAATTGTTATTATAATGTTAAAATATTTAACTGGTTATCTTATCTAACGTATATGATTACACCTGTCTACATTCTAAATAAATAGCAATAAGAATCTACTGAGAAATGGTGCATGCCGACTTTAATTGAGAAAGGAGTGGGAGCAAGGCTAACGGGATGAGAAATGAGAAGTACCTATGCAGTGATTGAGCAAGAGATTTCAGAGTGGTATAGCTGAGGGAGGAATCCTGGATGTAGCATGAAGAGTAGAGGAAGTGTGTTTAGAACAGAGGGAGAGAGGGAGCTGGTTGGGGTTTGGCTGGGTGTCCTGCAGGTAGGGGCTTAGTTTGGGTGATGCTGCTGGCACTCTACCCCATCTGCAGTTGCTGTGAGGAGAACGTGCTGGAACAGGAGATGGCACCACACCCTTACAGTCATTATGGCAGCATCTCTTAACAACCTGCTGCTGATCAGAACTCTCTGTGGCCACAATCCAACATGGCTGAAGCTCCTGGAAAATCAGTGCCACGGGCATCCCAAAACATCCCCAGTACACCAATCCCTAGCAGTGAGGGACCGGGATATAGATAGGGGTAGGGTGGGATGGGCTAACAACTTGCACACAGGTGGGTGGGCTGTTGTGTGCAATGACGGGGGGTTGGGAAGCTACAGGGAGGAATGCTAGTGGGAGCAGGGAGCAAAGGGAACACGGACAGGATGGAGCAGCGTTTAAATATGCAGGCAGGAAGGCAAGCAGGGGTCAAAGTCGTTTCCTGTTCCCCAACAATAACGTTTACAACCCCCACATTCCCCAACATACAGCCAGCCAGCCTCACTCTTTATGGTACCACCTCTCTTACAGTTTCCAATTAGAAAAGAACTGTACAGACAAGATAACTTTCACAATTGAGTTCAGAATGTGTGCTTCATGTTGTTTGGTGAATGCCCTTAAGAATCCTTCCGTTGCTCTTTTTTCCCTACAGGTCAGTCTGAGCTGGGGTCTTAGACAAGAAACAAACCAGAGAGGTTCTAACACCATCCACTTTGCTAGTCAAAACAACCCTTTTCTTTAGTGATGTGAAGAGAAGACAGGTAAGGTATGATTGGGTGGGTGGGTGTGCCAGAACATTGGCATTGATATTTTACTGTGTAACTCTATTGCTTGGTCCTCAGGCCCCAGGTGCAGTGCTGCATCTCTGGTCAATTGGGAGTCTGAGATGAAGCACTGTAGCTCGGGAAGGAGGGTGCTGCTACAGCGGGGTGAGCAGTCTGGGACAGAGGGATAGCTCTTTCTATCTCTATGCCTTATAATCATGGAGACCATGCATGGAAGCTGTTATTGTGGCGATATGTGCCCAGAATATTAGAGAGGGAGGACCCCCGTGACTGGTTCTGCCTCTCTCTCTCTCTCTCTCGTCTGGACACATATCTGAGATACCAAATCATCATTCCACCCATGATGCTAACATGTTAATGGACCATTAAAGACTAGTTCCTGGTGTGTTTTCCATGCTATAATTGATCTCCTCCTCCTGAGTGCATTTACAGCATTACCCTGGGCTTTTCCTCGCCCCCGGGGTCCAGTTTTCCCAGGAATCCCTTGGGTAATCACAACGGGGATTCCTGGAAATACTGTTCTTGGGGGTGGGGCTTGACTACATGGATCTGGGATAGTAATACAATCTGCTTGTAAGATGTTCCACAGGCATGTGGTTGCATCGTAATGTCATGTGAAAATGATATGACTGGGGAAGGACGATAAATAAACAGATGGAACTAGCTACTGCATACGGTACAGAATATCTTGATGCAAGGCCATTCTGGGTGCATACTCTGATGTAAATTACGCTACACCATTTTATATGCATTTCACTGTCAGAGGATCTAAAGGCATATCATGTTATATAACAGCTATTTATAACTCCACTTTTTATTTTTATTTTTTATGGGCAATGTTGCCACTGTGCAAATGTTAAAACTCAATAAAAGTTAACAATTCCAACATGTCTATCTCAGTCTTTCAACTTTATTGCAACACTGCAATTTTGATCATCATGTAAACTTGCTGGAATGACCCAAATCTAATTCTGGACAAACTGCCAAATATGAACACAGTGCCCTCTACGTGTAGATATCAACACTACATATTGCTTGTCAAAATTTTCACCACAAGGGGTCAGAGTTGAGCCACTTCCTTACATGTACTAGAGGTAGGCCATCATCCTACATGTGCTACATCAGATTGCCATTATGGCAGACCAAAAATATTTGAGTCTTAACATATTTTAGTTCACATGGAGTAGCATTTAGACATAGAGGAAATGTGTATGAGTGTTTGTGGGCATTATTCTACAAACATCTTCAAGATGACAAGGAGCGTGTACCCCAAACGTGATGTTCTGTGTCCAATACAAGACGAGTTGAAACAATGTGTTAGTTTTAGACAAATAGATCTCCTTTGGTAGGAAAACCTAAATCACTTTTGTATGTGTCAATTTATTAAAATGGGTAACTTGGACAAAGCTCATATGACTACAGGCAGGGGACTGACTGTACAATGTTAATATAATATGTGAAACAATAAAAACCTTTATTTGGGCACTGGGAAAAGGGAGAAGAAAGTTTTTTGACATGAAATCATTTATGAAG
Source organism: Oncorhynchus keta (assembly GCF_023373465.1). NCBI lineage: Eukaryota > Metazoa > Chordata > Actinopteri > Salmoniformes > Salmonidae > Oncorhynchus > Oncorhynchus keta. The sequence continues at coordinate 26,155,910 of NC_068450.1, forward strand.
AGATTTAGAAAATCTCTGGGAATGTAGCGTTCTTTTGGGCTCCAGAAACAGGTGCTATACAACCTTACACCTTCAGGCTTTCAGGAAGAACATGCGTCAAAGTAGGCGGGTAGATAGTCACATTCGTAATAGCTTCGCTACACAATATCATCTATTCATCCATTGACCGTCTACTAGACATAGAACATTGTGTGGGCTGCAGAAATCTGAGCTTTCTCCAGCCTGGTATAAGAAAGACGAGCACCCCCTCTGTAAATGTTCCCTAGCTCTGCTGTCGCCTGCCTGCAGTCAGTTGTAAGAGGGTCTTCACGGGAGGGGGAATGTAAACAGGCACAGCATATGAGTAGGAAGGCAGGTAACGAGATACAGGGAGAGGGTGGCCCTTTAAAACGCACTCCCTTCAAGGTTATCTGGAGACACCTCTGGGATCTCATCCAATCAACAGGAGACTCCTCAGGGACCTCATTCAACCATCTGGAGACTCCTCTGGGATCTCTTTCAACCATCTGGAGACTCCTCAGAGACCTCTTTCAACCATCTGGAGACTCCTCAGAGACCTCTTTCAACCATCTGGAGACTCCTCGGGGACCTCTTTCAATCATGTGGAGAATCCTCAGGGACCTCTTCCAACCAACTGTGGAAGCCCATTCCTCAAAGGAGGGTGGGGGAGGGGAGTGCACACACACAGACACACAAGGCACTTCTGGCATGCCTATATGCTGTAAGCTCTTGGTTATGTTTGGCTCTACTTGCCAACTGGAATCCACTACTGTGTTGATTTGAAATGTTAATGCTGTTCCCTACTGTTGTTCCCTACTGTGAGAAACAGTGGAGACACAGAGAAGGTAATGTAATTCACAGCAGTAAATAAACATATTCATACTTTGAATCTGTTGACTTCAATGGCTCTTTGTAAGACTGTGGGTGGCCGTATGTATCAGAGAGGACTTATATTTGCTGTGGAGATGAACTGCTGCATTCAAGATAGACAAAGATGTTAGCAATATGAATAAAACAATTATCAGCATCAAATGACAATACTTAAACCATTAATAGATACATAAGGAAGTTAACACTTTACTCTTAGTGGCATTCTTTCTGTCTGAACTTTGCCTCTTTGGACTAGGGTATTAGCATTTCCCAGATTCCATGTCAACCATGCTATGTCACAGCTCAGTTAACTCACTAGGCTCTAAATGTTATCCACGGTACACAAAAGGTTTCTAAAGTAACCTATGAAAGGTAGCATAGCATGTGTCCCACCAATGAATGAGAATTCAAATACAACAAACATATAACCTTGTAGATAAGTCCTCTGATTAAGTTGGTCTGGTTAATCTGCTCCTCCTGCTATCTGCTCCCTCCCGTTGAGTCATCAATGGGAGGGGCACACTTAGCGTTGAGGCACTTGAATACACACCCAAACTCCCTTACCTGCTGATAAAGCTGACTGCAACACACCTTGAATTGGGTTCGGCCCAGTTCAACCCCCTCGCTGAGTCACCAGCTGCTGTCAAGGCCTTGGAATCAGAGGCAGAACAAGCTGAGTCTAACTTTTTACATCCAGACTGAAGAGTGGATAAGGGAAGGGTGACTGACGCGGCTGCGCCAAAGTCAAACCATAGCGTTTGACCAGCACCTTGCCACGTCGACAGGTCACCACTCACTGCTAGTGTGAAAGGAAGACTCCCAGTGCTCTTCATGCAGTCAGACTTGTTGGGCCAGGTGCAGGACAGGTATTGGAGATAGAGGAATCTAGTGCCCAAAAGCCAGTTTTAGCATGGGAAACGCCATTGAGGATTTTTACTATTATTTAAAAGTAGTCAACCTGGTGGGACTTCCTAACAGTAGCGATGCGTGGATCAAATCGCTGGGGAAGCCGAGCCCCCCCACAGACACCTTTGTTTTATCACAAAAACCTCCGTCCAGTGAAGTCCACAAAGCATATTGTATGTACAGCAAGTTAAAGTTTCTAACATTTTTGGACAACTAAACAACTATTGATTTAGAACCACAGATATTTACCGGAAGTCGTAAAGAAAACAGGAGCTGCCTCCACTATTCCAAAACCATTTCAACTTCAACATCATCAAATCTCTTCTGCTTAGTCTAATAGAGTGACAACTGCAAGATAACAAAAACAATTTAGTCCAATCAATGTAAACTAAATATTATGTGTGTGCGTGCGTGTGTGTGTGCACATTCATGCAAGTAGAAAAACATGTTGACTCACCCTACTTGAACAGAAACGCCAATGCCAACATCTTCTCTTTCACGTTCACAAAACGGTCTTTCACTTATACGTACACGCTTCTATTTTTTGTTGTCCAGGGCTAACTGGCTAAAATGCTTGCTAGCCTAACTTCCATTCATGGGAAATGTTAGCTAGTTAACATTAGCCTTCTACATTTAGCTACACATTGAACTTCCATCATCTCAGGCCAGGGGCACAACAATGTATGAATTAATGGTTGGATCTGAATCACCATTATAATCATCGGCCAGTACAGAGAATTAAGTAAAACCACAAATTCAAATCTCCATCCATGGATAATTTAGGAAGGGGACAATTTTGGTCAGAGAGGTGACCAAGAACCCGATGGTCACTCTGTCAGAGCTCCAGAGTTCCTCTGTGGAGATGGGAAATCCTTTCAGAAGGACAACCATCTCTGCAGCACTCCACCAATCAGGCATTTATGTTAGAGTGGCCAGACAGAAGCCACTCCTCAGTAAAAGGCACATGACAGCCCACTTGGAGTTTGCGAAAAGGTACCTAAAGGTCTCTCAGACCATGAGAAACAAGATTCTCTGGTCTGATAAAACCAAGATTGAACTCTTTGGCCTGAATGCCCAGCATCACGTCTGGAGGAAACCTGGCACCATTCCTACGGTGAAGCATGGTGGTGGCAGCATCATGCTGTGGGGATGTTTTTCAGAGGCAGGGACTGGGAGACTTGTCAGGATTGAGGGAAAGATGAACAGAGAAAAGTACAGAGAGATCCTTGATCAAAACTTGCTCCAGAGCGCTCAGGACCTCAGACTGGGGCAAGAGTTTACATTCCAACAGGACAAGGACCCTAAGCACACAGCTAAGACAAGAGTGGCTTTGGGACAAGTCTCTGAATGTTCTTGAGTGGCCCAGCCAGAGCCCGGACTTGAACCCAATCAAACATCTCTGGAGAGGCCTGACAAAAGCTGTGCGATGCTCCCCATCCAACCTGAAAGAGTTTGAAAGGATCTGCAGAGAATGGAAGAAACTCCCCAAATACAGGTGTGCCAAGCTTGTAGCTTCATACTCAAGAAGACTCAAGGCTGTAATCGCTGCCAAAGGTGCTTCAATAAAGTACTTAGTAAAGAGTCTGAATAATTATGTAAATGTGATATTTCTTTTTTTATATATATACATTTGCAATAAATTCTAAAAACCTGTTTTTGCTTAATTTGGAAAAAGTCAAGGGGTCTGAATATTTTCTTACTGCACTGTACATATACACAAAGCAGTACCAGCAAGACTGAGCAAGACCCAGAGATTATGTTCCAAAGAAAATACATAGATTTAGTAAAACATAACGTTGTCCTCTCTGATGATGTGTTGAATGCTTCACACACAACTGTAGCAGAGAGAGTGGGCTTCCCCTAGGGGCAGCTCATCTTTTTATAGCCTCCCTCATTGATAAAAAGCCTTTCCAGCTACTGTGCCAGCTTTCTCCTCCCATCATCCATCTTTATCCCTACAAGGTTTCAGGGGAGAGATATACAGGAAGTGTGTGGGGTGGGGTCTCTCTACCCGCATGGACGACCTCATATTTTATCATGAAAGTGGTAGCATAGATTCTGTGTATTCCTACATGTATATGACCCACTTCAGGCCACATGTAAGATGATACAGTACCTGGGTACTGCAAGGCTTAGAAAGACACCCACACAGGAAACCTACAAAGAAGTGAAAAGGAAAATACAGGTCACACAAAGCCATCATATACCAAACAACTTGGCAAAAAACAATCTGAGGTGATTTGCTGCTTCATACCAGCACACAAATGAGCTGGTTTGAGATAAAGACAGGATTAGGTTATGTAGCAGGAAAGGTTTACCTAATATGTGGGACATAAAGAAAGCAACATTGTTGTGTTACTGTGCATGGGGGTATTTCACTGACCCAATCCTTTCACATTACTTAAGGAGGTAAACTACACCGCCTAGCTATTGGTAGGCTATACACAGTGGTGGAAAAAGTATCCAATTGTCATACTTAAGTAAAAGTAAAGACACTGTAATAGAAAATGTATCCAGTAAAAGTGAAAGTCACCCAGTAAAATCCTACTTGCGTAAAAGTCTAAAACTATTTGGTTTTAAATATACTTAAGTATCAAAAGTAAATGTAATTGCTCAAATGCACTTAAATATAAAAAGTACAAATTCCTTATATTAAGCAAACCAGACGGCACGGTTTTCTTGTTTTGTTTAATTTACGGATAGCCAGGGGAACAATACTCAGACATCATTTACAAACGAAGCATGTGTTTAGTGAGTCTGCCAGATCAGAGGCAGTAGCGATGACCAGGGAATATAACAATTTTCCTGTCCTACTAAGCATTCAAACTGTAACGAGTATGATAGGGTGTATGATAGTGAAAATGTATGGAGTAAAAAGTACATTCTTTTCTTTGGGAATGTACTGAAGTAAAAGTCTAAGTTGGCTATAAACTGGAAAATGAGGTGGGCAAGCATTTCTGAGGTGACTTTAAGCACTGGAAAATAACAGTAGCCCATTGTACCATCAACAGTAAACAACATAATTGAGAGACTATAAAAAGGGAAAACATTTTTTTATATTGATCAGGTTGGCTGACCGACAGAAACATCTGCATATGGTGGGGGGTGGTATTATTGGAGGGGGATATTTATTCGTGTTCACAAATAGACCATTCTGTAGGCCTATTTTGTTGCAACAAAAATGGCAAAGTTCTGCCAACCAGCTGAGGAATGGATATGACAGATAGAAATGTAATAATTGTGTTCATACATAATGCTGTCGCGCAGTTTCACATGGACGCTACATCTGTCATATTGTGGGGCATAGTACAATGTTCATGTAACGGATGTGAAACGGCTAGCTTCGTTAGCGGTGTGCGCTAAATAGCGTTTCAATCGGTTACGTCACTTGCTCTGAGACCTTGAAGTAATAGTTCCCCTTGCTCTGCAAGGGCCGCGGCTTTTGTGGAGCGATGGGTAACGATGCTTCGAGGGTGACTGTTGTCAATATGTGCAGAAGGTCCCTGGTTCACGCCCGGGTATGGGCGAGGGGACGGTTTAAAGTCATACATCGCAGATGATAACGTTTCTGTTTCACAGTGAACACAAACGTTACACCCTGCTGCTATAAATGTAGCATTCCGCACATCAATTGTACAATCAGCAGCTGAGATACAATGCGGCCTTGATAAAACGGGACACACTCTTTTCACGCCACTTCGATACAAAGTGATTTTCGTGGCAGGTTAGGGGAGCATTTTCGCTAACCCTAACCCTTTTCCCAACCTTAACCTCAATCTCCTAACCTTCTACATTTCCTAACCTGTCGTGTTTTCATAGCCTGCTACCAAAAAGTCACTTCGGTATGGAAGTGGCGTGAAAAGAGTGTTAGCCTTGTTAAAAGGTTACATTTTGTCCTAAAGAATTCCCCCTCCCATGTGGAATGCTGAAATCATGTTCTGAAATATGCACTGCAGACACAAATCCTTGGGGATCTGGTCCATATTATGTCTTCACTGTTCATGTATTTGCAGAAGCTGATGATGTACAAGATGTGGCTAAACAACATTACAAAGACAAATAAATTACTAGGATTAGGATAACAACATAGTTATCTTCAATTAAAATGTCTGTGAAATTAGATGTGTGGTGGTGCTGCTACTCAATTTTAACCTGGCAAGAGAGAGCTGAGCAGCAGAGCTTTTAACAATCCTTCAGCCCTTCCCCCACACCACACCAGCAGCCTAGGCTCAGTCTACTGTACAATAGCAACCAGGTCATGTCAATAGGGGATAAGTTGAGCCAAAGGGATAAGTTGAGCCACCCTTGTTTCTAAGAAACCATACACAAAATGAATCAATTGAACAAGGAAGGCTCTAAAAATAATCAAAGACTCCAGCCACCCAAGTCATAGACTGTTCTCTATGCTACCGAACGCAGCGGCACCGATGTACCAAGTCTGGAACTAACAGGACCCTGAACAGCTTCTACCCCAAAGCCATAAGCCATATTTATTCCTTGTGCTATTATTTTTCTATTATTTCTCATTTTTTCCCTCTGCATTGTTGTGAGGGGCCTGTAAGTAAGCATTAACACTCAGTGAAGGCTCATCAGAGGAGGAAGGGGAGGACCATCCTCCTCAGTGAATTTCAAAATATAAAAAATAGTGAAACATTTAAAAAGTTATCATATTTAGATAAAACTATTCTAAATATATTAATGTCACAAAATAATTGATTAAAACACTGTTTTGTAATGAAGGTCTACAGTAGCCTCCACGGCAATCTGTGGGGTAGCACCGTGGCGTAGCCGGAGGACAGCTAATTTCTGTTCTCCTCTGGGTACATTGACTTCAATACAAAACCTAGGAGGCTAGTGGTTCTCACCCCCTTCCATAGAGTTACACAGTAATTATGGCAACTTCCGGAGGACGTCCTACAACCTATCAGAGCTCTTGCAGCATGAACTGACATGTTGTCCACCCATTCAAAGGATCAGAGAATGAATCTAGTACTGAAAGTTTAAACTACAGCTCGCTAGCACTGCAGTGCATAAAATGTGGTGTGTAGTTGACTCAAACAGATAGAAAAACAACAGTTGTACAGTTTTTAACAAATTAATTTCTTAATAAATTAAGGAGAAGCAAGAATGCAGCCAGCTAGTTTAGCCTACTCAAACACCCAGCTCAAATAGATAGATGCTATGTTACCTAGCTGGCTATGGCTATCCAACACTGGAACTCTTCTAAGTCAAGGTTTTATTAATTTATTGCCACCGGGACCTGACGGTATAACTGCTAAACTGCTTGCTAATTGTACACTGTACTGCATGATTGTAGCGGGTCTACTAATGCGTTAGTTCTAGTAGATGTTGTTGACTTGGCATTAGCTAATATACTGACAACGACGTAGGCTGTGTGTAGCAGTTATGATATGAAGGTTTGGCTTGGAAAGTTTTTTTCACCTGGTCACTGACAGCTGATTTGTTGTGCAATGAAGTCCACAAGCGAAGGGAAGAGGTGAGAGGAGGAGAAGGCATAGATGCGAGAAGGAATTATGCAACAATCTGGTTGCTATGAAAGTGAACTGTGTTTGCGTGTGATCAGGGGTGTATTCATTCCCCCAATTCTGTTGAAAACATTTTCTTAAACGGAACAAAACTGGGATAAACATAACTAAATTTGTCCCATAGAAACTATTGTTTGGAAATGTTGGACTAATGATTACACCCTAGATCAGACGGCAATATTGTGCAAAGCGGTATTGAATGTGTCAATGTCTGTCACCTTGATTACTCAAATTCTTCTCAAATTTTTCATAGGTTAAGTTGTAGCAACCTCATGATGGGTATAGTAACATTTGAGTATGCTCGTAAAAAAAATGTGCATCCTCCCTCATCATTAACACCATTAGGATTATTTCCAGGGATACACATCATCCTGAAATATATGTACAGTTGAAGTCTGAAGTTTACAAACACTTAAGTTGTGGTCATTAAAACTCATTTTTCAACCAACAATAACTATATAACTATAACAAACTATAGTTTTGACAAGTCGGTTAGGACATCTACTTTGTGGATGACACAAGTAATTTTTCCAACAATTGTTTACAGATTATTTAACTTATAAATCACTGTATCACAATTCCAGTGGGTCAGAAGTGTACATACACTAAGTTGACTGCCTTTAAACAGCTTGGAAAATTCCAGAAAATGATGTCATGGCTTTAGAAGCTTCTGATAGGCTAATTGACATCATTTGAGAGTCAATTGGAGGTGTACCTGTGGATGTATTTCAAGGCCTACCTTCAAACTCTTTGCTTGACAGAATGGAAAATCAAAAGGAACCAGCCAAGACCTCAGAAAAAAAATTGTAGACCTCCACAAGTCTGGTTCATCCTTGGGAGCAATTTCCAAACGCGTGAAGGTACCACATTCATCTGTACAAACAATAGTATGCAAGCATAAACACCATGGGATCACGCAGCCGTCAGACCGCTCAGGAAGGAGAAGTGTTCTGTCTCCCAGAGATGAACGTACTTTGGTGTGAAAAGTGCAAATCAATCCCAGAACAATAGCAAAGGACCTTGTGAATATGCTGAAGGAAACAGGTACAAAAGTATCTATATCCACAGTAAAACGAGTCCTATATCGACATAACCTGAAAGGCTGCTCAGCAAGGAAAAAGCCACTGCTCCGAAACCGCCATAAAAAAAACAGATTATGGTTTGCAATTGCACATGGGGATAAAGATCATACTTTTTGGAGAAAAGTCTTCTGGTCTGATGAAACAAAAATAGAACTGTTTGGCCATAATGACCATTGTTATGTTTGGAGGAAAAAGGGGGAGGCTTGCAAGCCGAAGAACACCATCCCAACTGTGAAGCACGGGGGTGGCAGCATCATGTTGTGGGGGTGTTTTGCTGCAGGAAGGACTGGTGCACTTCACAAAATAGATGGGATCATGAGGAACAAAAATTATGTGGATATATTGAAGAAACATCTCAAGACATCAGTTAGGAAGTTAAAGCTTGGTTGCAAATGGGTCTTCCAAATGGATAATGACCCCAAGCATACTTCCAAAATTTGGACAAAAGGGCTTAAGGACAACAAAGTAAAGGTATTGGAATGGCCATCACAAAGCCCTGACCTCAATCCTATAGAAAATCTGTGGGCAGAACTTGAAAAGCATGTGCGAACAAGGAGGCCTACAAACCTGACTTAGTTTCACCATTTCTCCTAACCTGCTGCGTATGTTCTTAAAAGCTGTATCCCTTCGAGACAAAACCCAGCAACCAGGCTTCACCACCTCATACAATGGACCCTTCCCTCTCTAACACCTCCCAGCATTATACAACAGTTCTCTAATTCCACTTTCTAGTGCGCACATGCAACTGAAATTATTTGTTTTGTGGGTAGTGCCTGCCTGCTTTTTAGAGGGAGAAAATGTATAATGGAGGACAAGGCCAGAGAGAGAGAGCTAGGGTTTAGTTAGTATGGCATAGGTATTACATTACACCGCAGTAGCAGCTCTAGCAGGCAGTCATGTCTAGAAGGGATACATATTTTATTTTAGAGAACCGTAACCTAATTCTCCTAACCTGTTACGTTAATTCTCCTAGTCTGCTACGAAAATACAATTTTAGCATAAACAGTATCCCATCTAGACAAAACCCCATCAGGGAGAGGGAAAGGGGGGAGCCAGATCAGAATGTGATACCTCCCAACCACTCGATCTGCCTGTATCACGTCGAGGCCATTCCTCTGCTTCGGAGCCTTTTATGAAGAGGCGGCACCGAGGTAGTTATATAAATCCTCTATTACTGAGATGGTGAATTAATCTGGATCCTGAATGGGATTGGTCAATTAGCAAAATAATAATAATTATGAATACTGTTTTTCAAAATACTATCCTTTCCAAGACACTGGGGTACTGCTGTGGGTCAATAATGGTTGAATTGAACAGTTTGAAATGGTGGATGATATCGTACCTTTAAAACGTCAACAGTGACAAATTGTGAGATTCAAGTTTGACCTGTTTTTATTTACCTAGCTCACATACTAGCCTTATTTTTTTACTCTCTCCACAGTGCCACCCCTTTTGTCCAGCCAGAAGGCTGTCTGGGGCCTCTCTCTTTCTCTGCAAACAGCTGCTTTCTGCATGTGTTCACCTCACAATGGATAAAATGACAAACATGCCTCATTCACCCTGCCGCAACCCTTGTGCTGTTGTGTCTTCCTAGCCTGGAGAATGACGTCTCACAGACCTCTCTCTCTCTCTTGGTCTAAAAACCCTCCCATCCTCCACTCCATCCATTTCTCTAAGCAGTCTGGTGTCTAGTGAGCCATGGTAGACAAATCGCTGGCCACACACAAGGTCCCTTCTAGGACTCTGACTTTCCAAAGGCAGTTAGGTATTTACACAAAACCAGAAAACAAACTGGGTGATATATTGCCAGTGTGCTATTGAGAGATACAGCATCTTAGATCACTTCACTTTTGCTACATATCCTACCAGCTTTGGAAGTGACCATGCAGGATTGGCAATGCACTATGACTACGCTGACAGATCCTACAGAACAATGCAAACACCCCAACAATGTTGTTAGGGGAGGTTTAATCTAATAGATGTCAACTTTCCCTTGAAATAGTCCCATTTCCATGCTGTGTGTGTGGGGGGGGGGGTACCTTCTGTTGCATTGCACTTTGCTCCTAAACCTATTGTGTAGTTCTCACATTCCTTCACAGTTGTCCCACTAACCCTTGACACTACCATTGTCCTACAAGTGTATAATGAGGCATATGAGTCTCATACAGAGGACTTGCTGCTAGGCCAGATTCTTCTTTGCTTTGGCCAGTTTTATGTAGTTGATGAGGTGTAGATAATTAAACGATTTTCCACAACAGCCATTTGAAGCCATTTTAATATTTACAGATATAAATCCTGGAAGATTTTTTTTTCAAAACACCACCACAAGCACCTACAACTACCCATCAACATCATTTACCAGGAACTGCTTTTTCTAGATTACAGCAATACCTTTTTAGACCATTTCCACAAATGTGTCCCTTTTTCTAGAGCAATCAGTCTGATATCTTTGAAAGAAAGTCTTTCCCTATCTATCCCCAATCCTGCCGATGTCTCCAGTTTCCAAATGCTTACAATACTAAGGTTGTGTGGTAGTCAACAGGTAAATGTGTAAAGACAAGCAAATGGAAAGCAAAAAAAATGCCCCCCCCCCCCCTTTCTTCAACAGCCATCATCATCATCCAGGCATAAGGCATAAGAAGTCAGTGTGTTCTTCAAATTACAGACTGGGACAGTGGTGCTGACAAGTCATTTGAATTTATTCTGACATGCTAAAAGGGAATAAATTACACTTTTATAGAACGTCCAGCTGTAAAATAGCTAATGCTGGGTCAGGGGGAATAATGGGGGGGGGGGGGACAAACTGCCCCTGGTGTACATCTGTTGTGACTACAGGCTGACTGAAATCCAAATGGTACTTGCCTTACAAGACTCAAAGTATATAAAAAATAAAAAAAACCCTCCAACACTTTCTTCACAATAAAAAAAAAAGGAAAATTAGGAAACGGTTGCTACTCTATGCAGCAGCAATATGTAGTTGCAGAGAGAAAGTCCCAGAGTATTTTACAACAGGATCTGCTTCCCCTCAGAAAGTAACAAAAACACCCTTTCCCCAAAATGATCAATTCAATACAGGGAAAGACGACTATAAAACGGAAAGGAAAAAAAAGTTCTGATTTAAAAAAAAAAGTGTATATATATATATAAATTATAACAGGAAGGGCGGGTGGAGTGAGCACGTTTGTCTGTCTCAAAAACGGAACATTGAGGCCATCCATCATAGCAATTACATAAAACAAAAACATTTTCAAAATAAATTCATTGATGCGTCATTTTTTCTAAGCAATTTACAAATAGTTTTAGTCAAGTGGTGCCTAATTTATAATGAATATGCTTTTGTGGAGTTCATATTTTTTATTCGTTGTTTGAGACTTCAGAAGTACAATATTAATGCAGCTTTCTAAAGAGAAACCTAGTGTTTTCATCTTCACATTAGAAGCTCTTCTAGCACATATCTGCAGGCAGAATCTTAATTACCTTTTCATAAAGGAAACAGTTTCAGATTACATCTTTCATTTTGCTTGAGGATGAGGGAGAAAAGTTGAATAAGGAAGAGAAAATGGTTGTTTCAAATGTTCAATCTGACTGACGTGTGTCTGGGTCATCATGCCACACTCGGTGACAGAGGGAATGGGGGCAAAGCTGCTCTGACAGGCAGCCATGAGGTGAGGGAGGCACCCAAACAGCAACTCTCAGAGGGAGAAAGTATCAAGGGGAAAGTATTGGCAGGTGCACAAACATCCGCAGTGAGCCAACCATTTCTTAGTTTTCCGTTTTGAAGAAACAAAAAATCTTCAGGGACAGGACAATAGAGAAGGCTACAGCTTCGGAAAATTCCATACCAAGCCTGCTTTCTGTGTGGATATAGTATATACATACCAATATATAGATATATGCAGAGCATGTTATCTATATAGAGCAATTACATATATAGTATATGGAAGGAAAGTTCTTTAACAGGAAAAAAGGGTTGCCCACAATGCCTGGCAGGTTCTGGTGAATTTGATCCTAGATGCCGGGGTGTGATTGGAAGGCAAATCCTGCTACGGCCACTCTGCTCTGCTTCCTTTCATTGTCTTACTGCTCAGAAACCTGCAAGACAAACGAAGAGACAGAGGGGCCATTGGTTACACATCAAGTAGAACAGGTTATCAAACAGGGTTGAGCGACTGCTATAAACGAGGCCAACAAATCATTGCAATTTTCCATCCCTGTAACATAAAAGTGCCCAGTCACCAGTCCTGCTCTGCAGCAAAGCTGGGACCTGCTGCTGCAGTGCCTGAGATGGGGGAATCAAACATTTATGCAGCCTTTACTCTGAGCCTCCTGTAATGAAAACATTAACCACCGCTTCAGCTTAAGAGGTTCACAACTAGCACAGGTGACAACAGCAGCTGTATAGTGTACCGGGGAGTGAGTACAGACAGAAAGACACTAGTGGAACGGTGATGAAGGAAACAATGCGGCTTATCAATAAACCTATTTGAAAGGGCAACGTTACACAGAGATCAAACAAAAACACAGTTAAAAGACAAATAGGGATGTGGCCTGCTTATGTGAGCCACACTTCCTTCATACTTGTCTGCAGTGGAAGGTAACCTTTAAAGACAGCCATTAACCAATTACATGCAGCACACCCATGCAGCAGTTGGCCTGTAGAGAGGTGCCAATCCACAGGACACAAACATGGGCACAACAATCCCAAAAAATGTGAGGATTCCTTAATCTTTCTTATGGGCTCCTACAATCTTGTCTTCCTCAAGCAAGCCTTCGCCCATTGATGATGCATGCCGAGCCTCATCCAGTGGGTTTAACTTCTTGGTGACGGGGGCAGTATTGAGTACCTTGGATGAATAAGGTGCCCAGAGTAAACTGCCTGCTACTCTGTCCCAGATGCTAATATATGCATATTATTAGTCGTATTGGATAGAAAACACTCTGAAGTTTCTAAAACGGTTTGAATGATGTCTGAGTATAACAGAACTCATGGCAGGCAAAAACCTGAGAAGTGGGAAATCTGAGGTTTGTAATTTTTCAACTCTTTGCCATTCCAATATACAGTGTAAATGGGGTCATATTGCACTTCCTAAGGCTTCCACGAGATGTCAACAGTCTTTAGAACTTTGTTTGAGGCGTCTGCTGCGAAGTGGGGGCGAATGAGAGGGGATTGAGCCAGGTGTCTGGCAGAGAGCCACATGCGCGTGAGGCGCGGTCACGGGAGAGTTAGCTCTCATTCCATTGCTTTTCTACAGACAATGGAATTCTCCGGTTGGAACATTATTGTAGATGTATGATAAACACATCCTAAAGATTGATTCTATACTTAGTTTGACAAGTTTCTACGACCTGTAATATAACTTTTGGAACTTTTCGTCCGACGTTCAGCTGGACCTGAACACGCGTTTGGATTTGTTTACCGCCCTAACAAAATAAGTTATTTGGACATAAAGTTCATAATTTATCTAACAAATCAACCATTTATTGTGGAACTGGGATTCTTGGGAGTGCATTCTGATGAAGATCATCAAAGGTAAGTGAATATTTAGAATGCTATTTCTGACTAATGTTGACTACACAATATGGCGTATATCTTTTTGGCTGCTTTGTTGTCTGAACGCTGTACTCAGATTATTGCATGGTTTGCGTTTTCCGTAACTAAAAAAAAAAAAAATCTGACACAGCGGTTGCATTAACCTCTTAAGACTAGGCCTCAATACTGCCCCCTTTGTAGGAAGTGCGTGCCCATAGTAAACTGAAAATATTTTTTCCCAAAATTACTAATATATGCATATAATAATTATTGAATAGAAAACTCTAAAGTTTCTAAAACCGTTTAAATTATGTCTGTATGTAAAGCAGAACTCTCAGGGCAGCCTTTCTCCCAAACTCTCTCTTGTCAAGAGAAAAGTTGGGTCAACTTTGATGTCATCGCCCCCACCCTTCCCAGGCAGCTACCGATCTGGGTACAGTATGTATGTGTTCAGCACGATGCCTGCTTTCAAATGGCGCGTTCATTGTGAGAATCCCGCGAGCTCTCGTCGTTTGGCGGGCGAAAATGTTAGTGTCACTCTCAAATACATGCGCTCTATTTCCAAGTAACAGCAATTGAAGGCGGTTTGTCTGTTCGCGCTGATCATTGTTTTACATGTTAAAAACATCATAAAGCTCGATTCTGCACATAGTTTGACCAGTTTAGTCGACATATAATATGTAAATTTGAAGTTTTGATGCGCAAGAGTGCGGGACCAGAAGTCATTTTGGGTGCATTTCAGCTGAAGCTGTTAGCATATGCTAATACAGAGACACACAACGTGAAACCAAACGATGTATTGGGTAAGTATGACTCCTTCTACGTCTTCTGATCGAAGAACATCAAAGGTAAGAGAATATTTATGTGGTTATTTTGGGTTTCTGTGGACTCCAAACGTAGAGGAGACATACTGCTAATATCTGAGCGCCGTCTCATTGTATAGCCAGTGAACGAATTCTGTAACGTTAAAAATAAATGTAATACAGCGGTTGCATTAAGAAGAAGTGTATCTTTGTAACTATATGTAGAACATGTATATTTAGTCATGTTTATTGCTTGTTATCTGACGTTATCTGTCGGAGCTATCATCATTTCTCCGGACATTTGAGTAGCATTTTTTGAAATGTCGTCATTGTAAACAGAGATTTATGGATATAAATGGCATATTATTGAAAAAATATATATGCATTGTGTAACATGTACTATTACTGTCATCTGATGAAGATTTTCAAAAGGTTAGTGAATGATTTATTGTTTAATCCTGCTTTTATAATTTTATATTTTCTGGGACAAAATGGCTGCCCCTCGTCTTTTGTTTCGGTGGTGGTCTAATATAAATATGTGCTATGTTTTCGCCATAAAACATTTTAGAAATCTGACTTGCTGGGTAGATGAACAAGGTGTTAATCTTTCATTTGAGCTATTGGACTTGTTAATGTGTGGAGGTTAAATATTTCTAATAATATTTCTTTGCATTTTGCGTTATGGTAATGAGCTTGAGCCGTAGTCACGATACCGGATCCGGGATGGGTCGCCGCAAGAAGTTAAGGAGAAGTATATCTAATTCCATGTATAACACTTTCATTTTCATCAACATTTATGATGAGTATTTCTGTAAATTGATGTGGTTCTCAGCACAATCACTGGATGCTTTTGGAACTACTGACCGTAACGCGCCAATGTAAAAGTAGATTTTTTTAATATAAATATGCACTTTAGCAAACAAAACATACATGTATTGTGTTACATGAAGTCCTATGAGTGTCATTGATGAAGATCATCAAAGGTTAGTGATTAATTTTATCTCTATTTGTGCTTTTTGTGACTCCTCTCTTTGGCAGGAAAAATGGCTGTTTTTCTGTGACTTGGTGGTGACCTAACAATCGTTTGTGGTGCTTTCGCTGTAAAGCCTTTTTGAAAACAGACACTGTGGTTAGATTAATGAGAATTTTATCTTTAAAATGGTGTAAAATACTTGTATGCTTGAGGAATTTTAATTATGAGATTGTCGTTTTGAATTTGGCGCCCTGCACTTTCACTGGCTGTTGGCGAGGTGGGACGCTACCGTCCCATATATCCCAGGGAGGTTAAATGAGTGCAGCGCAAGTCAGGACATGATCTCATCAGATCTGAGTGATTTGAGAAGCATTTTTCACACGAGCTCTCACGAGTCACGTTCCTCGACAGCTGTACCCTCCAGTAGTTTTGCTGCAGGGATGACATGGGTGTCTACAGAGTCAGAGGATTATTCCACCATGCAAATAAGCAAAAGTAATGGGTCTTAATTACACATGAAATGGTCTGCAGCTTTCGCTCAATGTGAATTGTTGGTTCAATTCAAAACCTAACACGGATCTGACAGATGTTCCTGGCGTTTTAAGTGTCTGTAGGGGCCAGCTGATGCAACAGACATGTCTCACTCACAGGGGTGAAAGGGCAGCTCAATTCTCCATATGCAAACCATTAAAGGATCAAGCCTCTTCTAATATAGCAAATAGCCTTTAGGAGACTTCACAGCAACATGGTGATGATATTTATGCCTTACAGACACTAAAGACCAAGCGATCATCAAAATGTTTTGAGGGTATGGCTGGGTTAACGGAGTTTGCTTTGAGCTTTGGCTACTTGTATTTGCCTGATTGTCAACGTGGCTTGTTCTAAACAAATATCATATAATACAAGGCCATTGGGCAAAATAGGAGGGCTGAAATGCAAATTCACATTAACAACGTTTCCATTATTACAAGGCTAAGTGTGGCTAAGTCAAACTGGTATCCAAGAAACCAGCAAGTTCTTTCAAGCTTCAATAAGCCAGAGCTCAGCTATTTAAATTTCTGGCTGTGGGTACTCAGCACCTTCACTGGCAGTGTTATCTTAAATGGACAGCTTGCAGGAGAGAACACTAACCACCAGACCAGGAAATAACATGTCCTTTCTATACATCTTCATAACAAAAACATGAGATAAAAAGGCTGGGGGTCCATTTACAAAGGTAATTGTGTTTTTATCAGTTCCAGAGGAAAAACTTTGATTTCTCCACCCCTGCATGAAAGGCACATAAGCAGAGATCAACTGTGCTGCAGGCTACTGTGTGCATGGAGTCCACATACTAAAACAGACACCGTACCGTGTACACAATGGATTAGACCAATACCACGTCATCAACAAAATCATATTTATAACTAGTCCCTCACAGCACTTGTTCAGTGCCATCATGCGGGATGTTCCTTGAAAGAGGGGGGACATAGAGAGTCATCGTGCTTGGATTTCCTATTCATATTTAATGGATTTCAAAGCTCTTCTCGGCAGTGAAGACACAGCACTGGTATAATTCGGGCCAACAGAGGGGCCAAAAATGATTTGCCTGACGTCATCGAGAGAACATCTAATACAAAAAAAACTGTAACCCACAGTAAATATAAGCCACAGGAAGCCCTGTTCGAAACACGGTTTAACCAACAATACGTCACACAAACAAAGTGGTAGAGGAGCAGAAAATGTAATGTGCTAAGTCAGAGGGGCTGGAGTGCTGGGGAAGAGCAGGACCGATACACTGAGCCCTCTCAGCGGTGCCATCCAGGTCACATCACCCATTTACATGGGCATTCTTTCTCCCCAATCAACCTGCATTCAAACCCAAAACATTTTTGTCTAATAAATACTTAATCCGATTGCCTAAAATGTTGGAACCGGGCAGTTATGGACTAATACACATGGGAGCTTCATTTGAGTCCTCCATGCACTGTGTGTACAAACACATGGTGTGTGTGGAGCAGTGAGTTCTGGGCCAATGTGACAGCCATGGTTTAAAGGGCAACTACACTTCCTGATTTGGCCTCATTTTAGATTTGGTTCATTAAGAAATGCTAGCGGCCATAACTGAATTCAAACGTGAGTTAGTTTCATGTGGGTGTTCACAGGTGGGAAGAGTTAGCCAATTTATTTAGCCAATTCGATTCAGCCTGTTGTTGTGTGACCATGGCAAATTTTGTTAAACTTTGGATAGCTCATCTCTGGGGATAGTTAGGGACCGTCAATAAATTACACAATGCAAAATGGGACAATATTTTTATGTTGCACATCTTTTCTCATGAAATGCTTTCAATAAGTGTATATGAATTTCTGCAATTTAGTTGGTTTAAGGTTTACGTCATTGAAATTTGGAGTTCAACTTTTTAAAATATTGTCCCATTAACATTGTGTAATTTACTGATGGTCCTTAATTAACTAACCCCATTGGGATATCGAATGTCATTAAATTAACCATGTGCATTATGATCGGGTCGTGTGCCGCTGCGCTCTGAATTGATGATTACTTGGGTGCTGGCAGCTGTGGGTAGGATTAAAATAAACCCAACCCACAGAAAATGTTACGGTACCCTTCATTATTTAACATAATTCTTTCCTATCATCTCTCAAATCTCAATATTGGACAAGACTAAGACCAAAATGATCATATTTACACTTTGTAGTGAATTTTGACACTATAATCGATGTTTGACTCAAATCGATGCCACATACTCCATTTTGAAAATGATAAATTGCATCTTAGGCGAAGTCGCTGTTTAATTTGGGGTGGGGACAAATAAAACACCACCACTATGGTGGTTTTAAGTAAAAGGGGGTGAGGCATTGACTCGGTATAAGTGTTCCTTTTACTACCAATACAGGTCAAGTGGAAGGCTGCTCTGCAATTTCATGCCAGAGATTACACACCTAAATGGGCTATTGCCTAATCCCTTTGGAAATCCTAGTCATCACCTGATGAAAACTGCTTCAGGTTTTTTGAAAAATTGGGTTGACTCCTCTGCCATCAACCCTGGGCACCCGGGATACCCTCTACGAGAGGGAGGGGAGAGACTGGAATTAAAAGAGGTTATTCAAGAGTCACATCACATGAGCACTAAAATCCACATCAAAACAGGTGGCCATTTATTACCATGAACAATTGTATCATACATGTGTGTGCAGTGTGTGGCTAGAATCTCACTCCCACTGTATATGAGAGCATTACAATAACAATTAACAAGTGTTAGATCCAGGAACAATGATTGCGAGAAATCAAGAGTCAATCGTACATCATTTAGAGAAGGGGTTAATTCAAGAGGGAAATCAATTTTAACACCCACAGAAGATAATAAAGCCACAACCCTTTGTCCCAGAGAAGAATAAAATACATTGGGGTACAAAGTTAGTAGTCAAATTTCCCAAGGACGTCTTTGCATCTGCAAGACAGACCAATTGAATTTCTCTTTATCTTTCAGGGGCCTCCTCGAACTAACACTGTTGTGTTGTTTGTGGTCTCATTAATCCGCTGGGAGTTAATAATGTTCCAAATCCACTTTTTTTCCCCTTTTTCTCCCAAGCACTTTGAAGGGGGAACGAAAATGAAAGCAATTGGCGTCTCCATTTTTGCACTTGAAACGTCGCTTGGCTTTTTGCTACTAACCTTTCATGTTACTCTTGGGTTTGTCAGTTTGCTTGCCTGAGGGAGTTTGTGCCGGTTGCCCCTGTCCCCCTGAGGACGCAGCCTGCTGGGCTGCTTTCTGCTTCAGCATTGTCCAGTCAAACGTGTAGTCGTACTGGTGGTTCAAAGTCCTGGACAAACAGACACTTTCAGACATGCAGTCACACTGAGCTCACCTATATTCATCAACTCTACTGCTGCCAAAGGACAACTTGTTTTCAGCCTAAACATATATAAAAGCAGAAAGAGACTAAATGAAAAACACAGGTCTATAGAGGTTGCTCCTTTCACTGTTGTTTCATAAAGAACACTTCATTATTAACATCTAGTACACCTTAAGGACCCCATATGCTTTACATGCAATGCAACCAATTCATTTTTCCTGCCTCGTGGGTCTTGCCAGTGAGAGAAACATGTGATTTGGTGCACGCGCGTTTCAGCTCCCTTGGGGGCAGAGAGGTTCATGTTAGAGGTTGAGAAATGACAAGCACCTGAAGAGAATGCGGAACAGCTGACGCAGGTACATGTAGTCAGGTGCCTCCTCAAACCGCAGCCCACGGCAGTAGTTCAGGTACATGGCGAACTCTGCTGGGAAACCCTGGAAACAACCGCAGGAAAGTAAGAAGGTTATCTATCGATCCATGCCCAACTGTCTGGCTTACGGTCATGTATACATTATTTACCATGACAGTCGGTGCCAAAAAAAATACTCTTGAGATGCGTTCTGGTAAGGCAAGTTACCGAAAGAAAAGAGTGAGCGTGTTTCACAAGTTAGTCCACAGCCTAATGCAAGGCATCAGGTTTAGCAGCACACTCTCTCAGCCAGCTACTTTAAGTATTTTAATGAGCAATGGCCATCATGCTTTCAGGTCCAAGGTGATGGATGCATAACAGCCACTATTTAAAGACTGGATTAGATTAGTGACACCATCCAACATCTCTACTCTCGTACGCTACAAGACAGCCTTTAGAACTCCTTCAAACAGGCTCGCACTTCACTGGCAGATGTGGCTACTCAAGGACTTCCATAGAAAGCATCTACCTTTCTGACCCGGAGGCACCAAATAAAAATAGGATCAACTCAGTCCGCTGGTGGGCGTGCCAGGTCGATTCTTCTATGTTCACTCACCTTACACAAAACCTCGACTGGAGTGGACATCTTCTTCTCGCTAATCTTCTCGTACTTCTGTTTCTTTGTGGCAGCCTGTGGAACATGTGGGCGAGAAATGAAAATGTTGTGCACCACAGTTTAACACTACCCTTTGCAATTTCTCAACACACACAAGCTTGTCACTGCCGGTGAGGTCAGTGGTCCATACAGAATGTAATGTAATGTATTAGTTTGGCCTGATGTGACTTACAGCACCGTGAAAGAGCCACCTAAGGGAAATATTCAGGAAATATTGAGGAAGTTTTGTATTTTTCTCAGTAATACAAATATGTGTACATAGTGTTTTGTGACATAGCCTATCTTGATAGGCCGGGCAACTGGGGCTGTATGTATATGAAGAATGGCTTGGTTCTGTAGGTATGTACCTAACACCTTGCTGAGGACTTTAGTTTCTATCACCGTAAGCTGCTGTTCCATGCAATTACATTAACACACAGCACAGATCTCTCGTGTTTCCTATTTAACCCTTGTAGCGTCAGAAAAGGGGAAGGCGCATTATGCTGCAAATGCAAGTCTTGGTGACTTTACAAAAGCATATAACTGAGTACACTCAAGGCACCCCATATCTCTGGAGTATTTATTCATAAAAAATAAAAGGTATCTAGCTAAACCTTTGGGAAGTAGCTGACCTCAACACTACAACTTGAATGGAACATTAGGGGTTATCTACAAGACTAGCTAACATTCTGCATTGTACAAGGCATATTATGTCATGCTAAACAATTTAATTCCTGAAGTTGTCAGAGAATCCAACTATAAAATAAAACATGCAAATGTGAATAAATCATAGAAATGGTAAATAATCTGAAATCAAGTTATGGAGACAGCTGACAATCCGTTTATTTTATTGGGGGGAATCTAGTAGCAGAATCATGGAGGAAAAGCTGTGGCGAACGAGCAAGTTGGTTTCAATGTGAGTTGGTGAAATATGAACCACTTATATAGTGGACTGGGAGCCCTAGAGTACCTGCCTGGCCTACCTTTAGACCCTGCCAGGGCAGGCTGGTTCTGTTGAAGTACATCAGGACGTAGCCTAGCGACTCCATGTCATCTCGGCGACTGGAAACAAACAAGCAGACATTTAGCATTCAGCACGTAAAAAGGTAACATCACGGTTGGTTCAAGAGCAACACATTTGACATTAATCTCAAGGCCCTTTGTAATTGTAATGGCTAAACTGTACACTAACTTTCAGACCAGTAACATAGCATTTAACTGGTAAAGTGCAAGCAGGGACTGTCATTGAATAATTCACTTGAATTAGAGGGTGGGATGTCTATCCTGTTACAGTGTTTCAACAGAAGGCAATCGTTCTCCACTACTTCATATATTTTGTTTTTGGAGCACGGCTCAGTAGAGAAGCCACATACTGTTTTTTTATATCCCAACTGAATGCTTCAAATGACATGAAAACCAACATTCATAAAAAGCCTGTTTAGACAGGAACAAAAGGATTTCTAGAAATGTTGAATTCTATCTTATTACAAAAGTCAATGCTCACAACGTATCAAAGGTTTAAAGAAAATTACTGCACGCTTACGTTGCTGTAATATGCAATACAAATAAAATAAAAACATCTAGTCTTGGACTTCCAAGCCTACTGTACAGCTCAATGCAGAGTTTTGGTATATAATGGAAGCATGACTGGCTAAATCACACAGCCCTGTTTGTCAAAATTAGGATTCTGGGTCAGCCAAGCTGTTGGTGGAGGCTAGATTCTAACACGACCAATGAGTGCAGCTTGGTCATCATGAAGGCAAGTCCTTAGAGAGCCAGCTTGCAGACCCAGCTGGAACACAGTCTGAACATCAAAAGCTCCTTCATGCCACTCAAAAATGTGGCATAAAGTGCACAAAAGACATATTAACCTCTATATTAATCCCTAGGAATCCTATCACTCCGGCTGAAAGCGTGCAAACGATAAGGAGTGAGAAGAGAATATGCAGCGAAGGCTGAACTAGATTCCAGATGACTATAGTTACTGGGTGGTGATCTCTTACCTCTGCTCGATGCCCAGGTGCGCGTTGATGCTGGCATAGCGTGCTGTGCCGGTGAGATTCTTGTCTTCTCGGTAAGGTATGTGCTGTCGTGTCCTGTTGTCCCGGTATTTTTTGGCCAGACCAAAGTCGATGAGGAACAACTGAAAGGATGGGGGAAAGAAAAAAACATTGACATTTTAGAAATATCCTGATTCACAGGGAACGATTGACAAAATGGAGGCTGCCACTGTGCGAGATCATGGGTCTACTCTTCAAATATCCTGCTCCGTGTACCATTTTACTAGCGAGGCAGCCATCCTCAAGGCCCCTGCTTATTATCTATGAAAACTGTGCTGGCAGGATCAGGGAACACCCAGGGGTCAGAGTCAGATGGAATCTCTGCAGCAAACTCACGAAGATTTTCATTCACTAATAGCTAGCTCCCTGCCTGCTAACAGCTCTTTATGGTTGTTGAAAGCCCCGGCCATCACAGTCTTGTCTCAGATCAGAATGATCTCATTTGTTGACTGCCTGCCATACTTCTCCACTCTACTGCCCACACACACAACTGCAGATTGCAGTCCCTGAGTGCCTCACCCAACAGACGTTTTTCACTGAGGCAGCAGTGACCGGACTGGCAGATCCACTCAGCCGTGCCTATGCCTGCTTGGCTCAGCTGGGGATTCAAAACTTATTTCCTCCCGTCTACGCCTATCGGAACGTTATATTGTGACGCTTCGATCTGAAAAGTCAGGCCGGGAGGAAAGTCAGTTTCACACGCAACCGTCCACTTGCTGTAATCTAAGTAACACTCCCCTTTCCGCAGTATTCATTAACTTGCACCTTTGTCCTCTACCTTGATATACCTTCAGCTGGTGTTCAATAGCAACATTGCAGGCAGAATGAAACATTTCAGAGTCTATAAATACACAGCGTAGCGAGGACAATGGTCACTCTAAATAACATTTTCCAGTGTTCACAGAACAAAAGCAGGGGCTGGAGGAGCTTCCATTAAACCTGCAATAGAAAATCAAGGAAGTGTTAAGTTTAAGTAAGCTGCTATCTGGTAAGACATTTGAACATTCACTGACTTCACCTCGGTCTAGGTCCTTAAGAACTACATAAATGGTGAGTTTTTTTAAATGTGAAAATAAGCCAACCATTACACTACAGCACTTGCATGAGCAATGCGTACAGTCGAAGGATTGCTGAAACTTAGTTTCATAATTTAAACCATCAGTAGAAATGAGAATGTGGTCTAAATACACAATCTATCCAATGTGTGGAGGACAATTTCACCAAAAAAAAACACTTGTTCTGATGAAAAGCATCCCATTTCCTTCTCCATCTGCTAATATTCAAGGTCCCTGTGAATGGGTGGTCAGTTACCTTGTAAATGATACTTCAACATCAGAACTGTATCTGGCAAGCCAATGACTTTCAAAATAGGCTACATGTTGGTTTCAACTCTAACATGCCGAGTCACTCCATTTCTTTGAATTTTAGTTCTTAGTTCAATCTTCAACATCATACCATTTCCTGAACATTCACAACCGTTTCAAAAGCAACCAATGACTTCACAGGCCCACTCTAACCAAGCAAACTGTGAAACAAAGCAGCACAAACCTAGATATACTTTTAAAAGTCAAAGTATGTTTCATCAGAAGAGTTTCAGACTGAGGATTCTGGTTGCAAAGCCATACTAGTAATTAACCTTCAAGGAGTCAAGTTCTCTTCCCCTTTGAAAAACGTTGAACTCTAGGTCTGCTAATCTGCGAGCAAGCGTAAGCTAACCACACCCATCTGCCTGGCTGGTCCCCGATCTGGCCTTTCAGGTCCTACATTTTCCAAACATGATTTTTTCTCTTCTCATCATGGGTCAGCAGGTAGCCTAGTGGTTAGAGCGTTGGGCCAGTAACCGAAAGATCGCTGGATCGAATCCCCAAGCTGACATGGTAAAAATCTGTCTTTCTACCCCTGAACAAGGCAGTTAACCCACTATAATGCTACATGCAGGTCAAGTAGCTATAGTACTGCTGAGCCTACAACAATTCTGTAGGCATTTAAGAAAATTGCCCTCAACTCAATGTTGGCTCATTTTGGCCAACACACATTTTCTGTGATGACATATCCTGAAACCACAAGAGATAATAATTTGTGAAACCAAGAGAAATATAATCCTCTGTTTAACTGGCAAGTAAATCTCAAGAAACAGCGCCAAGGAAATGGAAAAGAAACCCAAATATAAAATTAGCCTAGTGGGCGCCGTGACGACTTCAAATGAGGAGCACGTCCTCCTCACAAAATCCGACAGCATCTTCCACTACTAGTCACCATATGTCCTTCATCCACCTAAACACAGATCCCTGCAATCTGGAGTAGGTGTTCATCTCTAGATTTGTTTAGCATGTGTGTCTGGTTTAATGCCAATATGGTGTTCACCAAATTAATGAAATAAAAAAGTAGTACTCCTAAATGGGTAAAATAAATCCCAAAAGCAAACAGAATTTGGGGGAGTATTAAGAGGCGGTTGTAGTTTCAGACCTGGTTTAATCCTGAGAAAGATGGGTCCTGAGAAGAACTAACAGCCAAGCTTCTTTTCCTCTTCCCCACTGGAGATTCCAAACACTGAACAAATAGAGGGTGCAGTGCATCAAACAGGATTGCTGACAATCCCACAAGGCCAGCGCAGACAGGCAACACCAAGGCTCAGAAAAAGAACGGGAGGAGAGGGAGGAGAAGGGGAAGAGAAAGCCAAAGGCCATCCTTCATCCACCAGCAAAGCATGAGCTAAAATCAGAGAGGAGTCTGTGGTAGGACTTCCTAGGAGTTAGCCTGGGCTTAGATGCAAGCCAGTATTTAGGCTTGGCAGATGGGGGCGGGAGGGAGATGTCCTGCAGGATATGCAGTCCACACTGCAATACCAATTTCAGAGGCAGAATTGAAGACAATATAACGGCCCAATCCAGATGTTATTCTTTCATGTAAAAAAAACGCCCAGTATTTCCAAGCCTGTTTTGCGTTTTTGACTTTGCATTGGCTTTTTGATATTGCAGCATTTAATGCTAGCATTGGCCACAGTATAATTGCTTTGTACCATAATCATCCTAAAAATTTGGACCAACAGTCTGCCTGAGTGCAGAACACAATACGCAGTTGACTGACTGGTACAACTAGGGTTAAAAGAGAACTCAAATAATGAAGGCCATTCCCTAACATGGGTACTCATTTAGCAATAAGGCGTGAAAAGGCTTTGAAAAATGCAGCCACCCAACCCACCACCTCCTTGAGATCTCACATGAAGCAATGGGTCCCCAAATTTTAAAAAATATATTTTTTTGTATTATCCTGAAACGACTTTGAAACAGTAGACACCTTCAGTAAGGAAGAGGGTAGAATACTTTTGGCAGACTTTGGAAAAGCCCAATCTGGAAATTAGCAGCTCTACAGCGCCAAATAGAGGAAAAGCGTGCAGTACAAGAAAGAAGCATGAACTAATCTGCATGTAGCCGTCAATACATAGAGTAGATTTAGTACAGCTGCGAGAAACGCGTGACAGGACAGCTTTTGTGATAGTGGCTCTTGATTAGAGGATTTCTATAGAGCAGCCCTGGACAAAGCAACAAAACAAGCGGAGTATCACTCTCCAAACCATAGAGAGGAAGCTAGTGTTGGTGCAGTGTTCACATGCAATCTATTAAGAGGGGGGATTAAGGTTAAGGTTTAACAATTGCTCTTTGGCAGAGATTTATTTTCACCAATGGAGCCATGTCCAAATGAAGACTATTTCAGAAACACACTTCCTAAATTAAAGGCGACCACCCTATTGGGCACAAGCTAAGGGGCATATAAGCACCATTGTAAAACAGCAGATAGGAAGCAGAATGCAAAGTGAGTTCAGGTGAAGAGAAAGGCAGTTGATTTACACATTAGGATAGAGTGGGGATCGCAGAAGCTACTGCTATGCCAGTCTTCCCATCCATTGAGTTCAGTGTCAGAACTTGCAATCCAAAAGGATTGTATGCGCACCCTTGATAATGTTGTTCAATTTCAGTAAATAAACAAAGTGAAAAATTTAATGTGTATGAAAAAAATAAAATACGCTTTAGGCTGGCATTCACACAGACACACAATGGTAAACACTTATTCCAGACAGCACTGCCAAAAATGGTAATACAGGCTTTAACCCTTGAATACCCAAAAGGTACCGTTGTTTCATTTTGATTAGACTAGTCTGATGAGTTCATATCAAGTAACACTAACGACAGCCACAGCTGGTGTGGATAGGTCCGTGTTAAAACACACATCATGCTTTAACTTTGCCAAATGTTGCCTGTCTGCAAGGGCTCAAAATAGTGAGTTATTTAAAAACAAAATACAAATCAGGCAACTTGAGATACAGTTTGTATATGAAAAAAGATTCACAAAAACGCCTTAACATTATTTTCTGCAAAGGGGAAAGAATTAATGGGATTACACATCATGCAGAAACCTTTTTGTTGTCCTGTCTAAGAACTCAAACAGATCCACACCTATGGTGCTGTCTAAGAGGGCCTGTATTACCTGATTGTAAAAGTACCTAAATGTGACTAACAATTCCATCCACATAACAAGTGGACTAAACCAACCACAAACAATTAGCCTTGAAAATGTCTATTACCAGGACATGAAGCCTATTCAAATATATATATATATATTTTTTTTTATCACATTGACCTCACTGAGGATTAGAGTCAATATTTCCACAAGAAAATACATGAAACCACCAAAAGAAGAGTTATATTAAAAATATGGGCTACTTGTATCACTTCACACAATGGTGTATAAAATAAAAGTGAAACTAGGTCAGAGATTCACTCCACTTACTGCATCTCAGGAGGGGGAAACTGCTGAAAGCTTACCTTGTTACAGTGACGGCCAATACCCATTAAAAAGTTGTCTGGCTTGATATCTCTGTGAATGAAGTTCTTTGTGTGCACATACTCGATTCTGCTGATCATCTGTGGGGAAAACGCCGGTCAATCAGCTAACGCAGAACTTCAAAATAGACTGGTCTTCTTAGTCCATTTTCAAACGTTTCATAAAAATGAGAAATGTACAAGTAATATTCTCCCTTTGGCAAATAAATAATTAATGTTTTATGTTGTTGTAACCAGACAAAGTTAAGCAAAGGGCCAAAGTGGAAGATAAAGAGCGTTGATTAAATTGAGTTTTACCTGGTCTGCGAGCATTAGTACAGTTTTCATTGTGAACCTGCGCGAGCAGAAGTTGAAGAGGTCTTCCAGACTAGGTCCCAGCAGGTCCATCACTAGGACATTGTAGTCCTTTTCTTGGCCATACCACCTACAAGACAGCACCAGCCATGCATCAATATTCATAATATCCATAAAATGTTATTTCAGTGTTTTCGGTATTTCGGTTGTAAAACTTTACATAGCAATTGCAGAGTTATTTATTAGGCCTATGTAAAATAACCGTTAATGCAACAGTTGTGTGGTCAAAGCTCATATTTCAAAACCAGAGGCAAAAATGTATGTGGAGGTTGAACTTTAGTCTTTAGGACAAAAACTGTTTGTATGGAGGTCATAATAACTCCATCCCAAACCCTAGGACTCCAGTGAGTTATTATAGGAGGCCTCAGCTATCATTAACAGATATGCCTGTTTTTTTTAGGCTGGCCTGACAATAGTTCAATCAGGGCTCTTCAACCCCGTTCCTGGAGAGCTACCATCCTGTAGGTTCACTCCAACCCCAATCTAGCACACCTGATTCTAATAATTAACTGGTTGATAAGTCAAATCAGGTTAGTTACAACTGGGGTTGGAGCAAAAACCTACATGAGGGTAGCTCTCTAGAAACAGGGTTAGAGAGCACAGAGTTAGAGTCGGTCTAATCCTCACAGCTCTGACATTCGAGGTCAAAGAGACTCCCAACACTTCTCCAGTACACTGCCAGGCCAGCAGTCGCCAGGCAACCATCTTGTCCAAGATTCCTCTAAACAAAGAGGTATTGTCTGGGAATGATGTACTGCAAGAGTCGACACAGCCATTTGGCTACTCTGACAGATCTTGTTTGCGGAATTAGTTACGGGTGTGGTTAGTCAATAACACTTTCACAAGACCGTCCATGATGGCAGCAAAGAAAATACACTTTGAATAAAGTAAACAGTTCCAAACTCTGCATTTCTATGAGCTTACACACTCCCAAGCACAAGCGTAACAGCCAACATGTGGCAGCCAAAAAGTATGGTACTAGAATTTGGTAGGTCTATGCAAAGCTCTTGAATGTTTGGTCAATAGGCTGATGGTCGGCCGAGATTTTTAGTCAAGCAGTGACAACTATATATTTAAAAAAATTGTATGGCACACGAGACACCTGTCTGATTCAGGTGTGTCTGAGTGGACTAATCCATTGCAGGGGCAGTGGGTATGGCACACCAGTAGTACATTTACAGTTACTTATCATAAATTATAATCCAGTGTTTGGTTATGGTCATTTCTGTTAATGCATTAAACACATTATTATTACAGTCCCACTGTTGTCATTGTAGGAGTGGACACATTTCTTATTTAAAAGCTCCAGTGATGGTGAGTAAAGAAAGTAATTTTTTCTTTGCCTCAAACAGCAAGTAAACAGTCTGTTTTTACATCCATTGAGAATGACCATAGTTCCTTAACATAGCCCATTTGAAAAATATTTCCAGCTCTCTACTTTTACATAACCACTCAGCATGAAAGTGTGTGTGGGGGGAGGAAACATGTCATATTTTGATCCGGGGGAAACGTCATAAAATAGACCTACCTGATTACTTCTTATGCATAGCGCAAATAGCCGACAGCTGTGTCTGTCTGGAGCTCACTGGCATGGGAAACTGAGGTCCCAGAATATTTTATACAATGTAAGTTTGCTAGCAGTAGCTTCTGACTGGACTAAGTTAGTTGATACAATGTTTCTAGTTCCTTGAAAATATTATTTTCCTACATTGATTCATTATTAAATCACAGTGCCTAAAGCATGCAGAACAATTTAAACCTGCCAATCTTTAGAATGCAAAACAAGAATTTTAAAAAATCAATATGCTAATGAAGCAAGTGGCGTGACGTCTTGAAGGTAGTAGCATCCTCCTACATTTGAGAATGTCAAATAGAGGGTTGACAGTCAAAAAATAGCTTGTGAATACAAAGATAATCCTGGCGGATCTGGGTAAACTCAATTCTTTACTCAAACTCACCATAGAAATATAATTGTACAGACAATGTACAGTTGCGGCCAAATGTATTGGCACCCGTGCACTTTTCTTAAATAGTTCCATAGTTCTAAAATAAGCAGATTATTTTTTAAACAGGAGAAATATGGGCATAATATATCAGTGGAAACTCGGGCTGCTTTAGAGACAATCCAAAATGTAACTACAAAGGAAACTAAATTAAGGAAAGAAACAAGTCATTAACTGATAGGTCTAGCACTTTTTAAAGGTGGAATTTTAAAAAGAGCAGAGTTTCATAATCTCAATGGACCCAAGAGAAAATGCACAAGACTTCCCTTTGTTGATTATGCTGCGTTCACGTCATGTCGGAAACGAGGAACCTCCGACTTAAAATGAACCAAAGTTATTTGCGTACGGCTTCCTATTGGTTGATTGTGGGGAGGCTTGTTCAGCAGGTTGTTCTGGCATTGACAAAGTTCCATGAGTTCTTTCACTCTCTCAGCTAGTTCCTACAGTAACCTTCACAAACAAACAGAGAAGTGAAGTCACCTGCCTGGGTAACACCCAGTATCTGCTGAAGGTACCAGCTGATAACCAGCTTTCAGTTGTGCAAATTAGAAGTCACCAACCCCCTCCTTACCTACCAACAGCCAATGGCTGGGCATATCCATGAATAGTTAACCAACACAAAATGGGTCTTATCTGTACACTGTATGTAGCTAAGTAACAGAATGCAGCTCTAGAGATTAGGTTACCAGTACCACCATGCCTTGGTCAACAAGCATCAACTTAGTTTGAATATACCAACACAGGCAGTTGGCTTGGTTTCAAGTGGACTTCATCTGTTGATGGTCTTCTTTACTAAAGAGGAAGTTGGGCTCTCTGAGGCAGCCTAGTGGTTAAGAGCAGTGTGTCCTTGAGCAAGGCACTTAAGTTTAAGCCAGTCTGGATAAGAGCATCTGCTACATAAATAAAAAGTTTGCACAAGCTTCCGAAGCAGGTAATAATGGAATTATTTTCATCTCAATAACTTGGCTCTACAACCCTTGAGTCAATTAAGTGGTACCATTTTTCCAGAATGTTTGCACTTAAGTTTAACCACTGGCTCTAGTCTAATATCCCTTTCATACACAGACCAAAATATGTCTAATATACCACGCCTGCATTTTTATACCAGCTTTTACCAACATCTGAAAGCAGTAAAAAAAAAAAATTAAAAAAAAAGGAAAAATAAAGGCCACCTAAAGACAAGTCATGATTCCTGCAATTTCACAGACCCTGTAACCAAAATACAAGTACTGGTCTGTGTGAATGGTTCTCTGCTTTTTAGCAGGTCAATTCATAAATTGTGTTGAACACCTCCCTAATTTTAAATGCAAAGAGCCGCATGGTTAACCAACACCCCCACTTTGCCAGTTACCCACGATATGTATGCAAGGGGTATGTATACCTGCAAATAAGCTAAACAAGGGGATGTTTGAAAGAGGGTCATAAACATGGCCTTGCATTGTTTACATGTAACATCACATATTTGGTCTGAAATGGGTATAAGTAGGTCTAATTAAAATGTGATGAACACAGGAGATGGGGAAAAGCATTGGAGAACTTTCCAGATAAGACCTTCCAACTCTCGTTGTGGAAAGAAAATGTCAGGTGAGTTGCATAACAGAAAGGTCCCTAGACAGGTGCACCAGCCAGATGCTGATGTACCTAAAAACAACTGGCTATGAGAGTACAGAACAGCAGATAAAATAGTGTGGCAGCGCCAACATTTCTAGTCTAAATTGTTCTAGTTGGGTAGTGCATAATATTCAACAATGTATACAGTGCATTCGGAAAGTATGTAGACCCCTTTGACTTTTTCCCCACATTGTGTTACGTGAGAGCCTTTTTCAAAAATGTATTTCATATTTTTTCCCCTCAAGCTACACACAATACTCTATAATGACAAAGGTTTAGAAATGTTTGCACATTTGTTAAAAATTAAAACCATAAATCACAACTATTCAGACCCTTTTTACTCAGTAGTTTGTTGAATCAATTACAGCTTCAAGTCTTCTTGGGTATGACGCTACAAGCTTGGCACACCTGTATTTGGGGAGTTACTCCCATTCCTCTCTGCAGGTCTTCTCAAGCTCTGTCAGGTTGGATGGAGAGCGTTGCTGCACATTAGGCCACTCAAGAACATTCCAAGACTTGTCCCAAAGCCTGCTTTGTGCTTAGGGTCGTTGTCCTCTTGGACGATGAGCCATCGCCCCAAGTTGGAGGTCCTGAGCGCTCTGGAGCAGGATTTCATCAAGGATCTCCCTATACTGGGCCTCCCGGGTGGCGCAGTGGTCCAAGGCACTGCATCGCAGTGCTAGCTGTGCCACCAGAGACTCTGGGTTAGAGCCCAGGCTCTGTAGCAGCTGGCCACGGCCGAGAGGCCCATAGGGCAGTGCGCAATTGGCCTAGCGTCGTCCGGGTTAGGGAGTGTTTGGCCGGCAGGGTTATCC
Organism: Oncorhynchus keta; assembly: GCF_023373465.1. NCBI lineage: Eukaryota > Metazoa > Chordata > Actinopteri > Salmoniformes > Salmonidae > Oncorhynchus > Oncorhynchus keta. The sequence continues at coordinate 26,188,163 of NC_068450.1, forward strand.
TTGTCTCATCGCGCACTAGCGACTCCTGTGGCGGGCCGGGCGCAATGCACACTGACCAGGTCACTAGGTGTACGTTGTTTCCTCCCGACACATTGGTGCAGCTGGTTTCCGGGTTGGATGCACGCTGTGTTAAGAAGCAACGCGGCTCGGTTGGGTTGTTTCGGAGGACGCATGGCTCTCAACCTTCCCCTCTCCCGAGTCCGTGCGGGTGTTGCAGCGATGAGAAGACAGTAACTACCAAAAATTGGATACCACGAAATTGGGGAGAATTTTATTTTAAATTAAAAATACGGATCTCCCTATACTTTTCTCTGTTCATCTTTGACTCGATCAGGACTACTCCCAGCCCATGCCGCTGAAAAAAATCCCCATAGCATTTTGCTGACACCACACTTCTCCCATTTAAGAATGATGGAGGCCAGTGTTCTTGCGGTCCTTCAATAATGCATTTTTTGGTACCCTTCCCCAGATATGCCACAACACAATCCTGTCTAGGAGCTCTATTGACAATTCCTTCAACCTCATGGCTTGGGTTTTGCTGTGACATGCACTGTCAACTGTGGGACCTTAAATAGACAAGCGTGTGCCATCCAAATCATGTCCAATCAATTGAATTTACCACAGGTGGAGTCCAATCAAGTTGTAGGATCATCTCAAGGATGATCAATGGAAACAGGACGCACCTGTGCTCAATGTCGACTCTCATAGCAAAGGGTCCGAATACTTGTGTAAATAAAGGTATGTTTATTTTTAATACATTTGAAAACATGTCTAAAAAACTGTTTTCCTTTGTCATTATGGGGTATTGTGTGTAGGTTGCTGAGAATATTTACTTATTTAATCCAATTTAGAATAAGGCTGTAATGTAACAAAATGTGGACAAAGTCAAGGGGTCTGAAAACTTTCCAAAGGCACCGTAAATAGGCCTCGTTAGAAGGTGGGGAAAAAGTTATCCAGAAGGGTCATGGAGGGGCCAGTAGTCTTATCTTATCGTTCTATTAAATCATTCTAAATACCAGAGCCTAATGATCGAGGGCACCCAAGTGGTGCAGCGGTCTGAAGCACTGCATCTCAGTGCAACAGGCATCACTACAGCCCCTGGTTCGAAACCAGGCTGCATCACATCCGGCTGTGTTTGGAAGTTTTTTAGGGCGGCGTTCACAATCTCATATATGGTATGTTATCCATTCATGCTTTTATATGTTCTATTTACACTACCGGCCAAAAGTTTTAGAACACCTACTCATTCAAGGGTTTCTTTATTTTTACTATTTTCTACATTGTAGCATAATAATGAAGACATCAAAACTATGAAATAACACATTTGGAATCATGTAGTAACCAAAAAAGTGTTGAACAAATCCAAATATATTTGAGATTCTTCAAATAGCCACCCATTTGCCTTGAGCATTGCACACTCTTGGCATTCTCTCAACCAGCTTCATGGGAAAGACACCTGTAATGCCTTTCAATTAACAGGTGTGCCTTGTTAAAAGTTAATTTGTGGAATATCTTTCCTTCTTAATGCGTTTGAGTCAATCAGTTGTGTGGTGACAAGGTAGTGGGTACAAAAGATATCCCTATTTGGTAAAAGACCAAGTCCATATTATGACAAGAACAGCTCAAATAAACAAACAGAAATGACAGTCAGTCAACATGGTCAGTCAATACAGAAAATTAAGAACTTTGAAAGTTTCTTCAAGTGCAGTCACAAAAACCATCGAGCACCATGATGAAACTGGCTCTCATAAGGACCGCCACAGGAATGGAAGACCCGGAGTTCATTAGAGTTACCAGTCTCAGAAATTGTAGCCCAAATAAATGCTTCACAGAGTACAAGTAACAAACACATCTCAACATCAACTGTTCAGAGACTATGAATCAGGCCGTCATGGTCAAATTGCTGCAAAGAAACCACAACTAAAGGACACCGATAAGAAGAGACTTGCTTTGGCAAAGAAACGAGAAATGGACATTAGACTGGTGGAAAATTATCCTTTGGTCTAGAGTCCAAATCGGAGATTCTTGGTTCCAACCACCGTGTCTTTGTGAGAAGCACTGTGGGTGAACAGATTATCTCCACATGTTTATTTCCCACCGTAAAGCACGGAGGAGGTGGTGTGATGGTGCTCTGCTGGTGACACTGATTTATTTAAAATTCAAGGCACACTTAACCAGCAAGGCTACCACAGCATTCTGCAGTGAAACACCATCCCATCTGGTTTGGGCTTAGTGGGAGTATCATTTGTTTTTCAACAGGACAATGACCCAACACACCTACAGGCTGTGTAAGGGCTATTCTACCAAGGAGAGTGATGGAGTGCTGCGTCAGATGATCAGGCCTCCACAATCCCCCAAACAAATTGAGATGGTTTGGGATGAGTCGGACCGCAGAGTGAAGGAAAAGCAGCCAACAAGTGCTCAGCATATGTGGGAACTCCTTCAAGACTGTTGTAAAAGCATTCCTGGTGGAGCTGGTTGAGAGAATGCCAAGAGTGTGCAAAGTTAGGCTCAAACATTAAAATATTCCACAAATTAACATTTAAGAAGGCACACCTGTTAATTGAAATGCACTCCAGGTGACTATCCCATGAAGCTGGTTGAGAGAATGCCAAGCGTGTGCAAAGCTGTCATCAAGGCAAAGGGAGGCCATTTGAAGAATCTCAACTATAACATTGATTTATTTAACACTTTTTTGATTATGACATGATTCTATTTGTGTTATTTCATAGTTGTGATGTCTTCACTATTATTCTACAATGTAGAAAATAGTAAAAATAAGGAAAAACCCTTGAAGTTCTAAAACTTTTGACCAGTAGTGTTTCTGTAAATTACCCAATGAAATCAAGCCACACCCAGCCATGATTGCAGACACCTGTGTTTCCCTCAAAACTATATAAACTAGTGACCCGCAGTGTTTCTCATTATACCCTGATGAAGACAAGCTTGTCTGTTGAAATGTTGGTAATTAAATTATATATATTTTTTAAATTAAAAACCCATTGGAGGTTAAAAGCATATTTTACAAGGTGATCTGGCAAGAAAGCAAAAGGGAAATAGCAACGTGTACATAAATGACAGAAAATTACAGAATATACTCGTAAAAAAACAGTCACAAGTCGCAGATACAATTGAAGATTAGAAACAACTGCAGCTATCACAAACCGTGTTGCCTGTTTTTAGACTGATCGACAAGGGCACTAAATCTCCCAACTTGAATATATTTTGAAGCATGTTCCAGGATGAAGGGGCATTATTGCATCTGAGCTCCTAGTGTTCTACCCAAGCCAGCACCTCGCCAAAGCAGGTGTGCGTTTCTTTCGCCTCCACCCAATCTTAAAATAGCCACATACATATTCCACATTTCCCTACATTCAGTACTCTACTGAATATAGGAGAAATGTGCAATATGTATGTGGCTATTTGAGAAGTGCACAATGTGTACGTTGGGTAAGGTTTAATGCATGTATTATGCTGAATGTGTAATGTACAGTGTATTTTGTAAACGGCAGTACTGTGTCCAAGAATTTTCACCTTGGGGACATTAAAGTTGATCCTATCATCTTTGATGGCTTTAGTATCCTTATGCCCCTTATCCAAGTCAAATGCAAACAAGTGGTGTATCTTGTCACAACACCATAAAACAATTGTGTATCACTGATAATATCGATAAATTATAAGTCAACTGGGTAATTGAGCTTAATTTAGTTGTTTTAAACGTGCACAGCCAGTTTACAGCCTGCCTGGATTATTAATTTCACCAATGTGTCAGTGAACTAACCCATTACCCAAGTTATACTCTACATATCGCCCTATAACCCACGAAATCTAAAATAAACTAATTGTAGGTGTTTAATGAGAGCGAGATATGGTCCTACTTCAGCGTTGAAGTCACCTTGAGACAAAAGCAATTGGCCCAGAAAGCTAGTTGTTTTCGCTAGTGCTGAGCCGCCATTTCCTAACAGGGAAGGAAGACATGTTGGAACAAACAATAAAAGAGGAGCGGCCATTTCCAGCACACCGATTTTTTTTTCGTGGCCTGGCGATTTTTTTGCACGTTAAAACTAGAGCAGTGAACACACACTGTGAAAATATACATGGCTCATGAATGATGGGACATTATAATAATATTAACGTTAAAAGGGAATGTATAAGTGGAACGTTTACGTAAGCAAAGATCAAGGAAAATCAGGAAGCCTTGGTGATTAAAGCGAACTAATGCCAGCTAACTAGCTTAACTTACCAACTACAACTGGCATATGGAAGTAAACCAGACATGTTTGCATGAGAAATGTAACTACAAATATTGTACAATTAGCTATGACTTTTCTCCACATACATCTCCGATATTAAATTGTCCAAAATAATGAATACGTATATTACCTTATGTGTGGGATTCCAACTCCTCCTTGTAATATTTTGTACAGTTTGCTTTCATATAACAACTGTGGGTGTCTGGCTTTCTGAGATTCCAATTTTACAGCTACCTCCTGTAAAACAAAATTATCAGTAAGTTAGCTAACGTAGTAGTCCACCGAGTTAGTAACACTTTAGACTAGCCACGTTAGCTAGGCAGCGTTTAGTTATTAACGTCACAGATGCATAGTCTATCGTAATTTACTAACTAGGTACAACAAACGTGTTATTTCTAAGAAACGAACGTTATGTAGTCCGTTACGCGTTTTAGTGTGGCCAATATCGACAAGTATCTTAGATGACAGTTAGCTAGCTAGGCTAATGTTAGCTGGGTATTCATTGAGCATCGTTGGCAAATATTTCAGCTAACTTAGCTAGCTAACGTTAGGAAGGCTAACTAAGCAATCTTCTGTTCAATCTCGGAGTCGGCTTGGCTGTGGGTGAACACAGCGAACACTATGTTAAGCACTAGTTAAATGTTTATTACCTCTCCATTTGTGATGTTGATCGCCAGGTATATGTCACCAAATGATCCAGATCCAATTTTTCTGACAAGTTTGTATTTTCCACCAACAATGAATTCGGCTTTTGAGCCGCTGCTGCTTGCCATATCCTCAAAATCACGAGCAACCCCAATCAGTTTAAAATAGTATTCTCTGGGACTGCTCCTTCGGTTCCCCTACTCGGCCAGCTCGTTATCAGAACATATCGTGAACATACAATCCTGGTTGGTCGTGGGCTATGTACTTGAAACAACGTAATGTTAGCGAACTAGGACAGACTTTGTTTATTCTCATGCGATATTCACAAGCTAGCTAGTAAAAAAACATACAAAATAAACCCAACACTTATAACGAAAAAAGGCCAAACAATTATTCTGAAAACACTTCTAATGTGCCGTGTTAGTCCGTCGCCCAGTGCCTCGTCGCTAGCCTGCTAGCGTCGAGCGATCGAAATGACACCAGTGGTACTGAGAAGCCTGGTTCGATAATCTGTTTGTACCACCTCCGCGAGAGGGGCAATATTGTTCTTGTTTGTCAAATTTTCGATGAAAGTTACAGCTATTATGTGGTTCTCCTTTGTTCGTATTATATTTTACGGAAACCTAGGGTCGCTGCTTTCCTTCAAAGCGCAACCCACTCACTCCGCCATTTTCTTGTCACTACTCCACAAAAATGCACTGTCCGTCTCGAGGTGATTCTAGCTAGCTTAGCTTCAGAACAAGGCGCAGGCGGGCGCGAGGAACACTGGGGGGCGCGAGCGCAGAGGACGCCTTGTGACGTTTTGAATTTACGCTTACGAAAGAGAGCCTTGCCTGGTAAGTGCGCGTGAGAAAAATAAAGAAACAGTTTAGCATATTACAACGTTCAATGTATGCATTGTAATTAGTGTGCAAGATGTTTTCAGATCAAAAACCGCTCTACCTTTTCATTTAATGTTCGGGACACATTTCAAATCTAAGCAAATGTTATGCCATGGATCATATAGCCAAAGCCTATGCGTTTGGGACTTGGCATTAGAGAACCCATTTTTAACAAATGTCGGTTTAATTTTGGTGACAGTTATTTCTACATAGGCTACTATATTGACAGCGTAAATTGTAATAAGTGTCACCAGTGTTACAACGGTTCACTGGTGCCATCTATTGCCTCACTGATTCACAGATCTTTTTCGTGAAACAAATCCTAGCCTGTTTGACATTATCCTCCCTCTTAACACTTATTAGGTTGTATTCTCCTGCCCAGACATTGCTGACGCATACCATATTTTCCAACGCCTGGATAGGTATTTTACATATCAGCTAATCACATAAATTATAGCAATCTGGTGCCGTTGAGAAAGTTAAACAAGGAACAGTCATTTGTGTTGGTAATATTATTTCTAGTCAAGAGCACATCTAGAAAAGTAAAGAAGTGGAATTTATGGAAGCCCCCCCCAAAAAAAAAAAAATCTGACGAGGAGTTATGCAATAGTAAATCATAATTATGAGATAGTAAGTCATTATGGGATAGTCAGTCATAATAAGGAGATAGTAAGTCATTATGGGATAGTCAGTCATAATAAGGAGATAGTAAGTCATTATGGGATAGTCAGTCATAATAAGGAGATAGTAAGTCATTATGGGATAGTCAGTCATAATAAGGAGATAGTAAGTCATAATTATGAGATAGTAAGTCATTATGGGATAGTCAGTCATAATAAGGAAATAGTAAGTCATAATTATGAAATTGTAAGTCATTATTATGAGATATAAAGTAATTATGAGATAGCAAGTCATTATGAGAAAGTAAGTCATAATTATTAGATATGTAAGTCATAATAATGGATTACTAAGTCATAATTATGAGATACTAAGTTATTGTTGTGAGAAAGTAAGTCATTATTGTGAGATAGTAAGTCATAATTGATATATGTAAGTCATAATAATGAGATACTATGTCCTAATTAAGAAATACAAAGTCATTATTATGTGATATAAAGTCATAATTATAAGATAGTAAGTCATATTTATGAGCTAGTGATAATAATGAGATAGTAAGTCATAATTATGAGATTATAAATCCTATTATTAGAGATAAAGTCATAATTATGAGATAGTAAGTCATAATAATGAGATTGTAAGTCATTATTATGAGATTTAAAGTCATAATTATGAAATAGTAAGTCATATTTATGATATAGCGATAATAATGAGATACTATTTTTATTTATTTATTTCACCTTTATTTAACCAGGCAGGCAAGTTGAGAACAAGTTCTCATTTACAATTGCGACCTGGCCAACATAAAGCAAAGCAGTTCGACACATACAACAACACAGAGTTACACATGGAGTAAAACAAACATACAGTCAATAATACAGTAGAAAAATAAGTCTATATACAATGTGTGCAAGTGAGGTGAGATAAGGGAGGTAAAGGCAAAAAAAATTGCCATGGTAGCAAAGTAAATACAATATAGCAAGTAAAACACTGGAATGGTTGATTTGCAGTGGAAGAATGTGCAAAGTAGAGATAGAAATAATAGGGTGCAAAGGAGCTAAATAAATTAATAAAGTAGGGAAAGAGGTAGTTGTTTGGGCTAAATTATAGATGGGCTATGTACAGGTGCATTAATCTGTGAGCTACTGTGACAGCTGGTGCTTAAAGCTAGTGAGGGAGATAAGTGTTTCCAGTTTCAGAGATTTTTGTAGTTCGTTCCAGTCATGGGCAGCAGAGAACTGGAAGGAGAGGCGGCCAAAGGAAGAATTGGTTTTGGGGGTGACCAGAGAGATATACCCGCTGGAGCGCGTGCTACAGGTGGGTGCTGCTATGGTGACCAGCGAGCTGAGATAAGGGGGGACTTTACCTAGCAGGGTCTTGTAGATGACCTGGAGTCAGTGGGTTTGGCGACGAGTATGAAGCGAGTGCCAGCCAACGAGAGTGTACAGGTCACAGTGGTGGGTAGTATATGGGGCTTTGGTGACAAAACTGATGGCACTGTGATAGACTGCATCCAATTTATTGAGTAGAGTATTGGAGGCTATTTTGTAAATGACATCGCCAAAGTCGATGATTGGTAGGATGGTCAGTTTTACAAGGGTATGTTTGGTAGCATGAGTGAAGGATGCTTTGTTGCGAAATAGGAAGCCAATTCTAGATTTAACTTTGGATTAGATATGTTTGATGTGAGTCTGGAAGGAGAGTTTACAGTCTAACCAGACACCTAGGTATTTGTAGTTGTCCACATATTCTAAGTCAGAGCCGTCCAGGGTAGTGATGTTGGACAGGCGGGCAGGTGCAGGCAGCGATCGGTTGAAGAGCATGCATTTAGTTTGACATGTATTTTAGAGCAATTGGTGGCCACGGAAGGAGAGTTGTTTGGCATTGAAGCTCGTCTGGAGGGTTGTTAACACAGTGTCTAAAGAAGGGCCAGAAGTATACAGACGGGTGTCGTCTGTGTAGAGGTGGATCAGAGAATCACCAGCAGCAAGAGTGACATCATTGATGTATACAGAGAAGAGAGTCGGTCCAAGAATTGAACCCTGTGGCACCCCCGTAGAGACAGCCAGAGGCCCGAACGACAGACCCTCCGATTTGTTTGGCGTAAAAGCAACACAGCTCATCACCCTGAACACATTATCCCCACTGTCAAACATGGTGGTGGCAGCATCATGGTTTGGGCCTGCTTTTCTTCAGCAGGGACAGGGAAGATGGTTAAAATTGATGGGAAGATGGATGGAGCCAAATACAGGACCATTCTGGAAGAAAACCTGATGGAGTCTGCAAAAGACCTGAGACTGGGATGGAGATTTGTCTTCCAACAAGTCAATGATCCAAAACATAAAGCAAAATCTACAATGGAATGGTTCAAAAATAAACATATCCAGGTGTTAGAATGGCCAAGTCAAAGTCCAGACCTGAATCCAATCGAGAATCTGTGGAAAGAACTGAAAACTGCTGTTCACAAATGCTCTCCATCCAACCTCACTGAGCTCGAGCTGTTTTGCAAGGAGGAATGGGAAAAAACTGATAGAGACATACCCCAAGCGACTTACAGCTGTAATCGCAGCAAAAGGTGGCGCTACAAAGTATTAACTTAAGGGGGCTGAATAATTTTGCACGCCCAATTTTTCAGTTTTTGATTTGTTAAAAAAGTTTGAAATATCCAATAAATGTCGTTCCACTTCATGATTGTGTCCCACTTGTTGTTGATTCTTCACAAAAAAATACAGTTTTATATCTTTATGTTTGGGGTAAATCCAAGACAACACATCACTGAGTACCACTCTTCATATTTTCAAGCATGGTGGTGGCTGCATCATGTTATGGGTATGCTTGTCATTGGCAAGGATAGGAAATGGAATAGAGCTAAGTACAGGCAAAATCCTAGAGGAAAACCTGGTTGAGGCTGCTTTTCAACAGACACTGGGGGACAAAATCACAATTCAGCAGGACAATAACCTAAAACACAAGGCCAAAATTACACTGGAGTGGCTTACAATATCAAGACAACATTGAATGTTCCTGAGTGGCCAAGTTACAGTTTTGACATAAATTGGCTTGACAATCTATAGCAATACTTGGAAATGGCTGTGATCAACAAGCAACTTGACAAAGCTTGAAGAATAAAAAATAAATAATAATGAGCAAATATTGTATAATCCTGGTGTGCAAAGCCCTTACAGACTTACCCAGAAAGACTCACAGCTGTAATCGCTGCCAAAGGTGATTCTCACATGTATTCACTTAGGAGTGTAAATATTTAATTAAATTAGATATTTCTCTATTTAATTTAGAAAAAAAAATCAAAAAATGTCTGAAAACATGTTCTTAGACATTTTTTGATTTTCTTTCAAAATGATGTAGACAAATATATAATTTAATTAAGTATTTACACTTCTGGTATTATGGGGTATTGTGTGTTGATGGGTGAGACAAAAATGTAAGGAATTGGCAACTCTTTCTCATTCTGAGAAATAATCATCTTCCTATCCAGGCAGGCCACTTGATTTCAACATCTAAACAAAGTGAACAGGCTGTTGTTCAAACAGTTAGAGATAGACAGGAAGGTGTATTCATTGTTAGCAAGCAAATACATCCACGTTGGCTAGACTTTAAATATAAAGACTAACTGGCTACTCACTAGCAGTGGACTTCTGCCTGCTACCAGAAGTTGGTAATTTTTAGTGGATGTGCATTGTGCATGGTTCTGGTTAGATTTGTAACAAAAACTGCATTTTCATAGACAGACTTGAAAGCCAGATCAATGATTATTGCAAACAAATTAGGTTACACTATTTTGATAAAATAATACAATTATTAGTGGGTCTTATGGTTGAAGGCTTATGTTTAGCCTAGCTATAATTTTATAAGCCCTGAATTCATTAGATTATTCCTGACTGTTTGAAATGCAGTGTATTGACCTTCAATTGTGCAACAAAGCTTGTTTAGAGAAAAATATTTTAAAAATCAAGATATATATATTGTGAATCTCCATAAGTTAGATATGATTTATAGGCCACAGTGCCCAGCCCTACTTGGGTGGCTGGAGTCTTTGACAATTTTTAGGCCCTTCCTCTGACACCGCCTGGTATAGAGATCCTGGATGGCAGGGAGCTCAGCCCCAGTGATGCAATGGGCCGTACGTGCTACCCCCTGTAGCGCCTTGCGGTCGGATGCCAAGCAGTTCCCATACCAAGCAGTGATGCAGCCAGTCAAGATGCTCTCTGTGGTGCAGCAGTAAAACTTTCTGAGGATCTGAGGGCTCATGCCAAATCTTTTCAGCCTCCTGAGGGGAAAAAGGCGTTGTCGTGTCCTCTTCATGACAGTGTTGGTGTGTGTGGACCTTGATAATTCCTTAGTGATATGGACACAGAGGAACTTAAAGTGCTCGACATGCTCCACTACAGCCCTGTCAATGTGGATGGGGCCGTGCTCAGCCATTCTGTAGTCTACGATCAGCTCCTTTGTCTTGGAGTGCAATAGAGATTGCTTCATCTGTGGATCTGTTAGGGCGGTATGCAAATTGGAGTGGGTCCAGGGTGTCTGAGATTATGGGGTTGATGTGAGCCATGACCAGCCTTTCAAAGCATTTCATGGCTACAGATGTGAGTGCTACGGGGCAATAGTTATTTAAACAGGCTACCTTGATATTCTTAGGCACAGGGACTATGGTGGTCTGCTTAAAACATGTAGGTACTACAGACTGGTTCAAGGAGAGGATGAAAATGTCAGTGAAGACACTTGCCAGTTGGTCAGTGCATGCTCTGAGTACGCGTCCTGGTAATCAGTTTGGCTTTGTGGCCTTGTGAATGTTAACCTGTTTACAGGTCTTACTCACATCGGCTACGGAGAGCGTGATCACACAGTCGTCCGGAACAGCTGGTGCTCTCATGCATGGTTCAGTGTTGCTAGCCTCGTAGCAGCATAGAAGGTATTTAGCTTGTCTGGTAGACTCGCATTCCTGGACAGCTCTCCGGCTGAGTTTCCCTTTATAATCCATAATAGTTTGCAAGCCCTGTATTTGTATTTTATAGGGATCCCCATTAGTTCCTGCTAAGGCAGCAGCTACTCTTCCTGCGGTCCAAACTCATTAAGACACTTATATAACACATAAAACAAAACATAAAACAGTACATCATATAACACTGTCACACCACCACATATCTACAACACAAAATGTATGTGTGAGTATGTGTGTATCTGTACCTGTGTGTGTGTTTCTTCACAGTCCTTGTTGTTCCATAAGGTGTTTTTTTTTATCTGTTTTTGAAATCTGGAGGCGTGGAGGCGCTGGAGGGACTCCCTGTCTCTCCCAGCGGTCCATAGTCTGGACGACTCGGTTCATCACAGCGCCGAGATGGTGAAGCATCGCCGCGTGCTCCCGGACGTCCTCCTCTACCCCCACGACGGGGGCACCCGCTCCTGTTGACTCCATTGATGGGTGTGGAATTCTGTAACGGGGTGAGTGACTGGTTTCCGGGAAGTCAGGCGCAGGAGAGCAGAGATGGGTGATAACCGGAGAACTTTAATTTACACCCTGGCCCAAAGGCACAGGCGAGGCAGCACAAAGCACAACCACGGTAACATGAATCGGATTAATCAAGACAAACAAACCTAGGTTTGAAACAAACCTAGCGCAAGCCAGCCTGTAGCGTAACACCCTACACAAAAAAACAATTCCACACACAGACATGGGGGAAACAGAGGGTAATATACATTTAGTCTGATGAGGGAATGTGAACCAGGTGTGCGAGAAAACAATACAAAACAAATGGAAAATGAAAGGTGGAGCGGCGATGGATAGAAGACCGGTGACGTTGACCGCCGAACGCCGTCCGAACAAGGAGAGGGACCGACTTCGGTGGAAGTCGGGACATTAGCCCAAAATATTTCTAAAACTTAAAGAATTGTATTTGTAAGAAAACACTCACTAAACCCTAAACCTCAACTAAATATTGTAATAAATAATGTGGAAATTGAGCAAGTTGAGATGACTAAACTGCTTGGAGTAACACTAGATTGTATACTGTCATGGTTAAAACATATTGATGCAATAGTAGCTAAGATGGGGAGAAGTCTGTCTATAATAAAGCGATGCTCTGCCTTCTTAACAACACTATCAACAAGGCAGGTCCTACAGGCCCTAGTTTTGTCATACCTTGACTACTGTTCAGTTGTGTGCTCAGGTGCTACAGAAAATAACTTAGGAAAATTGCAATTGGCTCAGAACAGGGCAGCACGGCTGGCCCTTGGATGTACACAGAGAGCTAATATTAATAATATGCATGTCAGTCTCTCCTGGGTGAAAGTGGAGGAGAGATTGACTTCATCATTACTATTATTTATGAGAGATATTGACATGTTGAATACACCGGCCTGTCTGTCTAAACTACTTGCACACAGCTCGGACACCCATGCGTACCCCACAAGACATCCCACAAGAGGTCTCTTCACAGTCCCCAAGTCCAGAACAGACTATGGGAGGCACAAAGTACTGCATAGAGCAATGACTACACGGGACTATTCCACATCAAGTTACTGACACAAGCAGGTAAATTAGATTTCAAAAACAGATTTTTAAAAAACCTCATGGAACAGCAGGGATTGTGAAGCAACACAAACATTGGCACAGACACATGCATAAACACAGACAAACACACACACACACACACACACACACACACACACACACACACACACACACACACACACACACACACACACACACACACACACACACACACACGATAACAGACGCACTATACATACACATGGCTTTAGTACTGTACTGTAGATACAGTATGTTGTAGTGGTGGACTAGGGGCCTGAGGGAACATAGTGTGTTGTGAAATCTGTGAATGTATTGTAATGTTTTTAAAATGGTATAAACTGCCTTAATTTTGCTGGACCACAGGAAGAGTAGCTGCTAATGGTAATCCATAATAAATACAAATACACACGCACCCTCCCTTGAGCTTTACCAACTCTGCCGTTCTGTGCTGCCGATGTAAAGAAAAACCAGCTAGATTTATATTTACCATTTTCTTGTTCAGCCACAACTCAGAGAAACATAGGATATTATAGTTCTTCAGATCACGTTGATAGGATAGTCTTGAATGGAGCTCATACAGATATGTAAGTCATAATAATGAGATAGTAAGACACTATTATGAGATACAGTATATAAGTCATGATTATGAGAGTAGTAATGACTGCTCTTCCCCTCCCTAAAATGGGCTCAGTGTGAGGTGTATGAAGGTGGCATGTGCTCCAGAGAGAAAAAGTAATTATAAAACCTTTGGGTTATTTACCTTGTGTAAATAGGGTTTCTGAGAGAGTATTATTCCTTTTATACCTATCCTACTATGTGCTGTAATGTAAGTATGAAGCACAAGGGTGAGGTTATTTACCTGCAGCAAATAAAGCTTCGGAGAGAATTATTCCCTATATAATATAGATGATTGATGCTGTCTTTTAGGCTATTTCAATCACTAGGAAACACTGGCAAAGTGATGCCAGACCACACAGAAAGGTGAGGCAATATGTCAATAAGAAAAAATTCCCCAGAAGTCTGAGAAAATAAAATGATGAAGCAGGTGCTAGATGCACCTAGAAACCTAGAATCAATGATACTGACCTTCAAACCTTACCCCAGTTTCGGTGAGGTAACTTTACGTGACCATGTTCTAGAAACATTTTCCCTATCACCAAAGGGACCACTGATGCACAATTGTGCCACTGACGCACATATCTATTTTATGTATTGACTGTGGCTAGAAATTCGGTAGGGTGATTAAAAAAATGAAAACATATTTTGGGATAGAGACTCATCATGAGCGGTCCTTTAAACGACACATTTTATTCTGATCAACCATGCTTAAATAAACAGTAAACAAATAACTTATAGACATCATAATTCGTTAAAAAACATTATATCATTAGATAAATCTTGTAATTTAAGAGAAAGAGTGTAGACTCAGTATTATGCTCAGTAATCCTTGAGGTTTCTGTTAAGCATTGTACATTCAATCATGCTCTTTTGAATTGAAGGTACCACATTCCATTTATTTTTCACAGGCTCAACTGTAAGCATGTCCTGGTCAAGCATGGAGGAGTATTTGAGGCATAACAAGAAGACACAGTCGATAACGTGGCACACAACCATTGGTTAATGCATGCAATGTCTGAGCAGGGAAATGAGACAGGGCCTGCAGTCCAAACATGTTATTTTTGACCCCTCAGCCGGATGCAGTTTGACTGCCATCTGAAGTGGAGGTCCATTTCACTAACGTTACCCCCTCAGCTCTCGATTCAGCTTGAGGTAGCGAGTGAAGAACCATGATCACTTGTGGGGTTGATATGACCCACAATTCAATGCAAACTGTACTCATACTTCGGTGGTTAAAGCATATGACGACTGCATTTTCGGCATGTCAGACAAAATTATGAAGCTAGCTTAACCCTTGTGCTGTCTTAAGGGTAAAAAATATGACCCACCACTATGTTTAACAGGAAAGAAACCCCCCTAAATTATATTTTTTCAACTTGAAATGTATGACTTTTCCTTGTGACTCGAAAAAGTTAAACATCTCCTTTGTTCATATTTCCATGAAAGCTGTACATCACCAGGGTACAAAGACTGTCTTAGGGTCATTTTTGACCAGGCAGTTATAAAACGATTTACACACCGCTAAAACCACACACACACACACACTTTATTTTTGTATTTAATTTTTTTTATTTCACCTTTATTTAACCAGGTAGGCTAGTTGAGAACAAGTTCTCATTTGCAACTGCGACCTGGCCAAGATAAAGCATAGCAGTGTGAACAGACAACACAGAGTTACACATGGAGTAAACAATTAACACACAATTAATCTTCTCCTTTCCCCCTTCTGATGACCAGGTGGCGAATCGCATCTCTGCATGTCTGGCAGACATATCAGTGTGGATGACGGATCACCACCTCAAGCTGAACCTCGGCAAGACGGAGCTGCTCTTCCTCCCGGGGAAGGACTGCCCGTTCCATGATCTCGCCATCACGGTTGACAACTCCATTGTGTCCTCCTCCCAGAGCGCTAAGAACCTTGGCGTGATCCTGGACAACACCCTGTCGTTCTCAACTAACATCAAGGCGGTGGCCCGTTCCTGTAGGTTCATGCTCTACAACATCCGCAGAGTACGACCCTGCCTCACACAGGAAGCGGCGCAGGTCCTAATCCAGGCACTTGTCATCTCCCGTCTGGATTACTGCAACTCGCTGTTGGCTGGGCTCCCTGCCTGTGCCATTAAACCCCTACAACTCTTCCAGAACGCCGCAGCCCGTCTGGTGTTCAACCTTCCCAAGTTCTCTCACGTGACCCCGCTCCTCCGCTCTCTCCACTGGCTTCCAGTTGAAGCTCGCATCCGCTACAAGACCATGGTGCTTGCCTACGGAGCTGTGAGGGGAACGGCACCTCAGTACCTCCAGGCTCTGATCAGGCCCTACACCCAAACAAGGGCACTGCGTTCATCCACCTCTGGCCTGCTCACCCCCTACCACTGAGGGAGTACAGTTCCCGCTCAGCCCAGTCGAAACTGTTCGCTGCTCTGGCCCCCCAATGGTGGAACAAACTCCCTCACGACGCCAGGACAGCGGAGTCAATCACCACCTTCCGGAGACACCTGAAACCCCACCTCTTTAAGGAATACCTAGGATAGGATAAAGTAATCCTTCTCACCCCCCTTAAAAGATTTAGATGCACTATTGTAAAGTGGCTGTTCCACTGGATGTCATAAGGTGAATGCACCAATTTGTAAGTCGCTCTGGATAAGAGCGTCTGCTAAATGACTTAAATGTAAATGTAACAAGTCAATAACACAGTAGAAAAAAAGGGGAGTCTATATACAATGTGTGCAAAAGGCATGAGGAGGTAGGCAAATAATTACAATATTGCAGATTAACACTGGAGTGATAAATGATCAGATGATCATGTACAGGTAGAGATATTGGTGTGCAAAAGAGCAGAAAAGTAAATAAATAAAAACTGTGGGGATGAGGTAGGTGAAAATGGGTGGGCTATTTACCAATAGATTATGTACAGCTGCAGCGATCGGTTAGCTGGTCAGATAGCTGATGTTTGAAGTTGGTGAGGGAGATAAAAGTCTCCAACTTCAGCGATTTTTGCAATTCGTTCCAGTCACAGGCAGCAGAGTACTGGAACGAAAGGCGGCCGAATGAGGTGTTGGCTTTAGGGATGATCAGTGAGATACACCTGCTGGAGCGCGTGCTACGGATGGGTGTTGCCATCGTGACCAGTGAACTGAGATAAGGCGGAGCTTTACCTAGCATGACACCCACACAAACAATGAGGCATTTAGATTATGTGTGCTACTGATTGAACTCAGTCAGCAGCTCCTGAAGAGGAAGATCACCATGGTCTGCAAAGTTAGAAAGAACAAGCCTGAGCTCACCCCTGTACTCCTCGCAACAAGTGGGAGAGAGGCCTTCTCATCAAAGTTTGCCTTCACCCACACCACCACTCTACTTTCTTACCTTCCATTGAGGAACAAGAATGTGGTCCTCCTGAGCACACTGCACAAAACGGCTGAGATTAGTGATCGTGAGGACAGGAAGCCAGTCATCATCCTGGACTACAACCACAACAAAGGAGGCATAGACAACCTGGACAAGGTGATTGGAACGTGCAGCTGCAGGAGGATGATGCCCGCTGGCCCCTGGTCATCTTCCATAACATCATTGATGTGTCCTCATATAATGCCTTAGTGATATGGAACAAGATCAACCCTACCTGGATTCCTGATAAGTGGAACAAGACGAGGGTGGAGCAGCTGGGAAAGGCACTTGTAACCCCACACATTCAAAGAAGGGAGCCCCTCGCCTGCACAGCAGCCTCTGCAGAGCTTGTGAAAGCTGTTCAGGGGGCTGAATCTTGTCCTGATCCACCTGAGGCTGCAGCTGGGGCAGGCAAGAGGAGGAGATGCCAATTTTGCCCCCCAAAGAAGGACTGTAAAACAAATACTGTGTGCTGCACATGTGAGAAATACATCTGCAAAGTCCATGCACACACACTTGCATACTGTCCTACATGTGCTAATTAGAGTTGATTGATTTATGTTCTTCACGTTATAGTTTTGTAACTATTATCTTATTTTATTCTTATTTATTGTTGTTGTTTATACACCTTGTGGGTAGGGGCAATGATTCAAAAACGAGTATTTTGTAGTTGAATTCCTCATTGTACAGTATATAAGAATATATCATGATGTTGCCAAAAAAGTTCAAGACTGTTATTGTTATTGCACATTTCTGCTACTTTCTTAGGCTATACAAGTGCTATTGCTTGCAGTATCTTTATCAATAATAATAATAATAATAAACAATTATTACAATAACTATAACAGGTGTGTTGTAATAAAAATGAGTGGTGTCCACTGATTAAATGCAGTCTTTCTGCATTGTGAAGAGGGAAAACCCAGATATTCACAACGTTTGTGATGAATGACAGATTGTTTCTTCATGCAAAATAGATTTGGGGTTTAAAATTCAATTAAACTGCTTTATTTTAGAGGTTTAGTGAAGCCAGGTCATATTTGACCGTTAGGACAAGGGGCCTATACAGAATGAAAAACTACACAAGGGTTAATACAAAATATATATAGATGTCATTGATTTTAGCATTGGCAAATTGTCTTAGTCTGGTAGTGAGGAACCTATAAAACCTAGCTAGCTTCAAATTTATTGGAATAAATGACCAAACTATAAAACTAGCTAGCCAGCTATGGGTAAATGTAGCATGCTAGCTACCTGACAGGAGTGCTAGCTAGCTATGTTACCTTACTAGGTACATTCATAGCTTTAGGTTGGTTGTTTTTAAGCTCAATTTCAAGATTTCCACCAAGGCCTTTGTTTCTCAATCAAACTGTCCACTTAGGAAGCAACACTGATTGACAATACATGTCACATGCTGTTGTCCAAATGGAATAGACAACAGTTGGAAATTATAGGCAATTAGCAAGACACCCCGAATAAAGTAGTGGTTCTGCAGGTGGTGACCATAGACCACTTCTCACTTCCTATGCTTCCTGGCTGACTGAGCTAAACGACTACCGCCCCGTAGCACTCACTTCCGTCATCATGAAGTGCTTTGAGAGACTAGTCAAGGACCATATCACCTCCACCCTACCTGACACCCTAGACCCACTCCAATTTGCTTACCGCCCAAATAGGTCCACAGACGATGCAATCTCAACCACACTGCACACTGCCCTAACCCATCTGGACAAGAGGAATACCTATGTGAGAATGCTGTTCATCGACTACAGCTCGGCATTCAACACCATAGTACCCTCCAAGCTCGTCATCAAGCTCGAGACCCTGGGTCTCGACCCCGCCCTGTGCAACTGGGTACTGGACTTCCTGACGGGCCGCCCCCAGGTGGTGAGGGTAGGCAACAACATCTCCTCCCCGCTGATCCTCAACACTGGGGCCCCACAAGGGTGCGTTCTGAGCCCTCTCCTGTACTCCCTGTTCACCCACGACTGCGTGGCCACGCACGCCTCCAACTCAATAATCAAGTTTGCGGACGACACAACAGTGGTAGGCTTGATTACCAACAACGACGAGACGGCCTACAGGGAGGAGTTGAGGGCCCTCGGAGTGTGGTGTCAGGAAAATAACCTCACACTCAACGTCAACAAAACTAAGGAGATGATTGTGGACTTCAGGAAACAGCAGAGGGAACACCTCCCTATCCACATCGATGGAACAGTAGTGGAGAGGGTAGCAAGTTTTAAGTTCCTCGGCATACACATCACAGACAAACTGAATTGGTCCACTCACACAGACAGCATCGTGAAGAAGGCGCAGCAGCGCCTCTTCAACCTCAGGAGGCTGAAGAAATTCGGCTTGTCACCAAAAGCACTCACAAACTTCTACAGATGCACAATCGAGAGCATCCTGGCGGGCTGTATCACCGCCTGGTACGGCAACTGCTCCGCCCTCAACCGTAAGGCTCTCCAGAGGGTAGTGAGGTCTGCACAACGCATCACCGGGGGAAAACTACCTGCCCTCCAGGACACCTACACCACCCGATGTTACAGGAAGGCCATAAAGATCATCAAGGACAACAACCACCCGAGCCACTGCCTGTTCACCCCGCTATCATCCAGAAGGCGAGGTCAGTACAGGTGCATCAAAGCTGGGACCGAGAGACTGAAAAACAGCTTCTATCTCAAGGCCATCAGACTGTTAAACAGCCACC
Organism: Oncorhynchus keta; assembly: GCF_023373465.1. Classification (NCBI taxonomy): domain Eukaryota; kingdom Metazoa; phylum Chordata; class Actinopteri; order Salmoniformes; family Salmonidae; genus Oncorhynchus; species Oncorhynchus keta. The sequence continues at coordinate 26,207,825 of NC_068450.1, forward strand.
ACTAACATTGAGTGGCTGCTGCCAACACACTGACACTGACCCAACTCCAGCCACTTTAATAATGGGAATTGATGGGAAATGATGTAAATATATCACTAGCCACTTTAAACACTGCTACCTTACATAATGTTACTTACCCTACATTATTCATCTCATATGCATACGTATATACTGTACTCTATATCATCGACTGCATCCTTATGTAATACATGTATCACTAGCCACTTTAACTATGCCACTTTGTTTACATACCCATCTCATATGTATATACTGTACTCGACACCATCTACTGTATCTTGCCTATGCTGCTCTGTACCATCACTCATTCATATATCCTTATGTACATATTCTTTATCCCCTTACACTGTGTATAAGACAGTAGTTTTGGAATTGTTAGTTAGATTACTTGTTGGTTATTACTGCATTGTTGGAACTAGAAGCACAAGCATTTCGCTACACTCGCATTAACATTTGCTAACCATGTGTATGTGACAAATAAAATTTGATTTGATTTGATTTTATGTTTTGGTCACTTTTGAATGCTGGTGGTGCTTTCACTCTAGTGGTAGCATGAGACGGAATCTACAACTCACACAAGTGGCTCAGGTAGTGCAGCTCATCCAGGATGGAACATCAATGCGAGCTGTGGCAAGAAGGTTTGCTGTGTCTGTCAGCGTAGTGTCCAGAGCATGGAGGCGCTACCAAGAGACAGGCCAGTACATCAGGAGACGTGGAGGAGGCCGTAGGAGGGCAACAACCCAGCAGCAGGACCGCTACCTCCGCATTTGTGCAAGGAGGAGCAGGAGGAGCACTGCCAGAGCCCTTCAAAATGACCTCCAGCAGGCCACAAATGTGCATGTGTCTGCTCAAACGGTCAGAAACAGACTCCATGAGGGTGGTATGAGGGCCCGACGTCCACAGGTGGGGGTTGTGCTTACACCGTGCAGGACGTTTGGTATTTACCAGAAAACACAAAGATTGGCAAATTCGCCACTGGCGCCCTGTGCTCTTCAAAGATGAAAGCAGGTTCACACTGAGCACGTGACAGAGTCTGTGAAAATTGCCGTTCTGTGAAAATGTAATTTAATCAAAAGCCACTGCCAGATTTCTGGATTGGGCTGCGCTCAGAGTATCCCGCTTTGGGCAAATTGCGCTGTTAAGACACTGATGCCCTTTGCAACCACGTACCTATGTGAGAGTGGATTCTCAGCCCTCACTAGCATGAAAACTAAACACAGGCACAGACTGTGTGTGGAAAATGATTTAACACTGAGACTCTCCAATAGAACCCAACACTGCAGAGTTATGTTCATCCTTTCAAGCACACCCTTCTCATTAACCTATGGTGAGTTATTCACCATTTTTGATGAACAAATAAGGTTTTATATGTAAGATGGTTAAATAAAGAGCAGAATTATTGATTATATCATTATTATTTGTGCCTTAGTCCTATAAGAACACTTTGTCACTTCCAACAAGCCGGGTTGTAACAATAACTCATACTCATTCTTATGTTCAATAAATGTATCATATATTGTGTATGTGGAAGGCTTACATTGATGGCAAAAAACAACATTTGAGAGTACTCTGACCCTATGTAACGCTTGTCATCTGGAGAAAGAGAGGAGGACCAAGGTGCAGCGTGGTAAGTGTTCATTGTTTTAATAAAACAACTGAACAACAAAAACATGAACAGTCCTGTAAGGTGATGAAAAAAACACTAAACAGAAAATAATCACCCACAACCAAAATGGGGAAAACAGGCTACCTAAGTATGATTCTCAATCAGAGACAACGATCGACAGCTGCCTCTGATTGAGAATCATACCAGGCCAAACACAGAAATACAACAAAGAAAAAAGAACATGGACTACCCACCCCAACTCACACAAAGACATAATAAAGGAACTAAGGTCAGAACGTGACACCCTAGTGCTAGATGGGGTACGCAGCTGGAGGTTGAATGTTTGAAAGGGTACGGGACTATAAATGTTTGGGAACCACTGCTGTAGATGATCTATTGCTGCATGCTCACTGTGTTGAGCATAAAGGACCAGTGGTTATTCTTGGAATAAAGTGAGATTTTCAATTTTGAGAGTTATTCGGCAAAGGTAAATGTGTTGGAAACCTCAGAATCTGCTCTTTCTGATACTATATAGAAATCAGAACATCTTACCTGTATCTGTAGGATTTGAAAAAGTAACTTTTTGGTGGTTCTGAAAGTAATTATATGTCCTTCTAAAAATGCTTATAACACTAATGCTGTGATCTCTAAATTCTAACATAGGTGTGTCAAAAATACGTATTTAATTCAAGCCTAGGACAGAGGGTTGCATGACTTTAAAAATTGCACAGATACATGTATTGCAAACAAAATGGAAGAAGTTGAGCCTCACGCTTCAACGCTCTTAGTTGATGCGTAAACTGATCCACTATGCTGTTTACTTTCTGCGTCTACCTCATATCGCTGAGTCTACCTTTAATTGAAACAATAACAAAGTGGTCACCTGCATCTGTTTAAGTAAAAAGCAGACGGATGGGCCTAGAGAATGGTACCAATGTCAAATTCATAGACGAGGCTATGGATGCAAGGACTGACCGTCCATGAAATCAAAAATGGTAGTTTTATCCATGTTTAACGCCTCCCCTCAAAGTGATCTGAAAATGGAGGGAAAAAGATTAAACTCAGACAGAGCTTGCCGCATATGACCTGCTGTAAAGAGGCCTTAGAAATTAGTAGCCTAACTACATACTACTCTGATATTTCCATTCATTCTAAAATATACGGGATTATCTTCTTGAGCAATGATTCAATTGAGAATGCCCAAGGTGTACTGTGTGACTTGGTTATCTTTCTGAGTCATTTGTAGATGCACGTTTTCATTAAGAGACTACAAATTACATTGACAAAGCCAAAGGATGACTGATATATTGCATTGTTAAAGTCTCAAAGCACAATTGACCTCTTTAGAAATCAAGTTCAACTTCTTCCAGTCATTCCACTCAGAGCTGTGTAGTGAAACTGGGGTTTGCCTGAAAAATAATGATTTGTCTCTTTTTATTCCTATACAGACACAATAGGAAAATACTTATTTAGAAATAAGTACATCTTATTCTGACAATCTGAATTGAAAAAGGGAAGATATGTACTGTGTTTGTTTTGTTGCAGAGATGTAATAAATAAGTATTGAGCAAATGAAAGCAGAACATGTACACAAGAACATAGAACTGCAGTACTTATTGTTAGTTTTATTCTGTGGGCCCAAAATCCAGATCCGTGTTAGTTATGATGACCATGCTGAATGGCCCCTGCTGGCCAACACACTGCTATGTGACAAAAACTCAGTGGCAATAACAAACAAACCAGCTGGGAGGAGAGATGGAGAGGTGGGAGGAGTGATATTTAACTGACAGGTCAAGTCCCAAAAGCACCATATAAAAAGGCAGGCTAGATGGCAAGGGAAACACAAACCTACAGACTCACAACTCCAAGCCATACCTTCACAGAGACTATGAAGCTGACAATACTGCTCTGTGCTATCGTGCTCCTCTCGCTCTCTGGTGAGTACTATTGCCATAACCAAAAGCACTTACGAGCTGTTTTGACGTACATGTAAAAATATTGCCTGATATTTTAACATTGAACATTTCACCTTATTCTGTACTTAGATCAATGAGGTTTTGGGAATAATCAGACAACTCTTCACTGTGAGCGATGCTAGTTGGATCCTTTACACGCTTTCAGCTGAATTTAAGAATGAAGAGTAGCCTATAAGGAAGTGGTGATAGCTTAGGTTATCTACGTTTAGGATAGAATACCCAGTTGTAAGAGCCCACACAAATGGAAAGTCAGAGTTGCACCAAGAAAAGAATGTCAGGTGATATCATTTTTTCTACCAAGGCACTTCTATGAAGCTGACTGTGGGAGAGCTCATCATGTGGGGAGCCATGATCCTATTAAATTCCTATGAATAATTATTGTAATTCCTAATTATATGCATGTGTCACAGGACACTGGTGATAGAATATGGACAACAGTCTCAGACCCCATGCCATTAATACCAAGATAAAAGTTATTTCCAAGATAGGTACCTTGACATTAGGGTTACTGGTATGTATCTCACTGGCTGTGTCATCATAGAGCTAAAGATAACACATTGAGTTAATTCAACAAGGGACAGTAATTTAATCTGGAAAACAATAAGGTATTTAAAGAAGTGTAACGTGATCTTGTTTCAAAGACCAATAATAAAAGCAGGCATACTTTACAGATAGTTGCTGAGCAACATTCCACCAACCTTTTCCCCCACACTAAATATTGTGAATCACATGAAGGAAAAAGTGAATACCCCTTTCTTCTCATGTTTTGTACAGTTTTTGCCATGGATGAAGAAAGACGCCCACAGCCCAGAGAGGTGAGATATATTAGGAAATAGTTACTCTATGGGAACAAGGCCATTACAATACTTTTTATGAGGATGTGTATGTCAAAATAACTATAATAGACTGCTCTTCCCCTGCCTAAAACAGCCTCAGTGTGAGGTGTATGAAGGTGGCATGTGCTCCAGAGAGTTTGATCCTGTGTGTGGGAGCGATGGAAACACGTACACCACCGAGTGTGTGCTGTGTCGTGAGAACAAGTAAGTATAAAACACATGGGTTATTTACCTTGTGTAAATAGGGTTTTTGAGAGAGTATTATTCCTATTATACCTATCCTACTATGTGCTGAAATGTAAGTATGAAGCACAAGGGTGAGGTTATTTACCTGCAGTAGATAAAGCTTTGGAGAGAATTGTCTTTTAGGCTATTTCAATCACTAGGAAACACTGGCAAAGTGATGCCAGACCACACAGAAAGGATAGGCAGTATGTCAATAAGAAAATAATTCCCCAGAAGTCTGAGAAATCAATGATACGGACCTCCAAACCTTACCCCAGTTCCGGTGAGGTAACTTTACGTGACCTTGTTCTAGGAACAGTTGCATCATCAGGAAAGGGACGTGCCACTGACTCACAAATCTTACCTATTGACTGTGGCTAGAAATTTAGCAGGGTTTGTTAAAGATTCAAACATTTTTCAGTTAAAGGAAGATCATGCTTTATACCCGATACATTTATTCATATCAACCACGCTTAAATAAACAGTAAACAAATAACTTAGACATTATTAGTTAAGACATTTCAAATAGAAAAAAATAGATGGAAGTGGTTGAGGGTAGAGGAAGGATAGGAGTAATAACAAACGACAGATAACTATTGTGAAATAGATTGTGTCTGTAAAATGTATATAGTATGTTTAAGCTGGAAGTAGAAGCCGAAGTGTTGTTCATAAATTTACTCCAATTAGGGGAGGGGTGGTGGAAAATAATAATATACAGTTGAAGTCGGAAGTTTACATACACTTAGGTTGGAGTCATTAAAACTTGTTTTTCAACTACGACACAAATTTCTTGTTACCAAACTATAGTTAGGACATCTACTTTGTGCATGACACAAGTCATTTTTCCAACAATTGTTTACAGACAGATTATTTCACTTATAATTCACTGTATCACAATTCCAGTGGGTCAGAAGTTTACATACACTAAGTTGACTGTGCCTTTAAACAGCTTGGAAAATTTCCGAAAATTATGTCATGGCTTTAGAAGCTTCTGATAGGCTAATTGACATTATTTGAGTCAATTGGAGGTGTACCTGTGGATGTATTTCAAGGCCTACCTTCAAACTCAGTGCCTCTTTGCTTGACATCATGAAAATCAAAAGAAATCAGCCAAGACCTCAGAAAAAAATTGTAGACCTCCACAGGTCTGGTTCATTCTTGGGAGCAATTTCCAAACGCCTGAAAGAACCACATTCATCTGTACAAACAATAGTACACAAGTATAAACACCATAGGACGACGCAGCCATCATACCGCTCAGGAAGGGGGGGACATGTTTCGTATTGCGTCAGATGGGAATATTGACGAATACGCTGATTCGGTGTGCGAGTTCATTAGAACGTGCGTCGAAGATGTCGTTCCCATAGCAACGATAAAAACATTCCCTAACCAGAAACCGTGGATTGATGGCAGCATTCGCGTGAAACTGAAAGCGCGAACCACTGCTTTTAATCAGGGCAAGGTGTCTGGCAACATGACTGAATACAAACAGTGCAGCTATTCCCTCCGCAAGGCTATTAAACAAGCTAAGCGTCAGTACAGAGACAAAGTGGAATCTCAATTCAATGGCTCAGACACAAGAGGCATGTGGCAGGGTCTACAGTCAATCACGGACTACAAGATGAAATCCAGCCCAGTCACGGACCAGGATGTCTTGCTCCCAGGCAGACTAAATAACTTTTTGCCCGCTTTGAGGACAATACAGTGCCACTGACACGGCCTGCAACGGAAACATGCGGTCTCTCCTTCACTGCAGCCGAGGTGAGTAAGACATTTAAACGTGTTAACCCTCGCAAGGCTGCAGGCCCAGACGGCATCCCCAGCCGCGCCCTCAGAGCATGCGCAGACCAGCTGGCCGGTGTGTTTACGGACATATTCAATCAATCCCTATACCAGTCTGCTGTTCCCACATGCTTCAAGAGGGCCACCATTGTTCCTGTTCCCAAGAAAGCTAAGGTAACTGAGCTAAACGACTACCGCCCCGTAGCACTCACTTCCGTCATCATGAAGTGCTTTGAGAGACTAGTCAAGGACCATATCACCTCCACCCTACCTGACACCCTAGACCCACTCCAATTTGCTTACCGCCCAAATAGGTCCACAGACGATGCAATCTCAACCACACTGCACACTGCCCTAACCCACCTGGACAAGAGGAATACCTATGTGAGAATGCTGTTCATCGACTACAGCTCGGCATTCAACACCATAGTACCCTCCAAGCTCGTCATCAAGCTCGAGACCCTGGGTCTCGACCCCGCCCTGTGCAACTGGGTACTGGACTTCCTGACGGGCCGCCCCCAGGTGGTGAGGGTAGGCAACAACATCTCCTCCCCGCTGATCCTCAACACGGGGGCCCCACAAGGGTGCGTTCTGAGCCCTCTCCTGTACTCCCTGTTCACCCACGACTGCGTGGCCACGCACGCCTCCAACTCAATCATCAAGTTTGCGGACGACACAACAGTGGTAGGCTTGATTACCAACAACGACGAGACGGCCTACAGGGAGGAGGTGAGGGCCCTCGGAGTGTGGTGTCAGGAAAATAACCTCACACTCAACGTCAACAAAACTAAGGAGATGATTGTGGACTTCAGGAAACAGCAGAGGGAACACCCCTATCCACATCGATGGAACAGTAGTGGAGAGGGTAGCCAGTTTTAAGTTCCTCGGCATACACATCACAGACAAACTGAATTGGTCCACTCACACTGACAGCATCGTGAAGAAGGCGCAGCAGCGCCTATTCAACCTCAGGAGGCTGAAGAAATTCGGCTTGTCACCAAAAGCACTCACAAACTTCTACAGATGCACAATCGAGAGCATCCTGGCGGGCTGTATCACCGCCTGGTACGGCAACTGCTCCGCCCTCAACCGTAAGGCTCTCCAGAGGGTAGTGAGGACTGCACAACGCATCACCGGGGGCAAACTACCTGCCCTCCAGGACACCTACACCACCCGTTGTTACAGGAAGGCCATAAAGATCATCAAGGACATCAACCACCCGAACCACTGCCTGTTCACCCCGCTATCATCCAGAAGGCGAGGTCAGTACAGGTGCATCAAAGCTGGGACCGAGAGACTGAAAAACAGCTTCTATCTCAAGGCCATCAGACTGTTAAACAGCCACCACTAACATTGAGTGGCTGCTGCCAACACACTGTCATTGACACTGACCCAACTCCAGCCATTTTAATAATGGGAATTGATGGGAAATTATGTAAATATATCACTAGCCACTTTAAACAATGCTACCTTATATAATGTTACTTACCCTACATTATTCATCTCATATGCATATGTATATACTGTACTCTACATCATCGACTGCATCCTTATGTAACACATGTATCACTAGCCACTTTAACTATGCCACTTTGTTTACTTTGTCTACACACTCATCTCATATGTATATACTGTACTCGATACCATCTACTGTATGCTGCTCTGTACCATCACTCATTCATATATCCTTATGTACATGTTCCTTATCCCCTTACACTGTGTATAAGACAGTAGTTTTGGAATTGTTAGTTAGATTACTTGTTGGTTATCACTGCATTGTCGGAACTAGAAGCACAAGCATTTCGCTACACTCGCATTTAACATCTGCTAACCATGTGTATGTGACAAATAAAATTTGATTTGATTTGAAGGACACGTTCTGTCTCCTAGAGATGAACGTACTTTGGTGCGAATAGTGCAAATCAATCCCAGAACAACAGCAAAGGACCTTGTGAAGATGCTGGAGGAAACGGGTACAAAAGTATCGTTATCAACAGTAAAACGAGTCCTATATCGACATAATCTGAAAGGCCGCTCAGCAAGGAAGAAGCCACTGCTCCAAAACCGCCATAAAAAAGCCAGACTATGGTTTGCAACTGCACATGGGGACAAAGATCATACTTTTTGGAGAAATATCCTCTGGTTTGATGAAACAAAAATAGAACTGTTTGGCCATAATGACCATTGTTATGTTTGGAGGAAAAAGGGGGAGGCTTGCAAGCCGAAGAACACCATCCCCACCGTGAAGAACGGGGGTGGCAGCATCATGTTGTGGGGGTGCTTTGCTGCAGGAGGGACTGGTGCACTTCACAAAATAGATGGCATCATGAGGAACAAAAATTATGTGGATATATTGAAGCAACATCAGTCAGGAAGTTAAAGCTTGATCGAAAATGGGTCTTCCAAATGGACAATGACCCCAAGCATACTTCCAAAGTTGTGGCAAAATGGCTTAAGGACAACAAAGTCACAGTATTGGAGTGGCTATTACAAAGCCCTGACCTCAATCCTATAGAAAATGTGAGGGCAGAACTGAAAAAGCATGTGTGAGCAAGGAGGCTTATAAACCTGATTCAGTTACACCAGCTCTGTCCGGGGGAATGGGCCAGAATTCACCTAACTTATTGTGAAAACTTGTGGAAGGCTACCCGAAGCGTTTGACCCAAGTTAAACATTTTAAAGGCAATTCTACCAAATACTAATTGAGTGTATGTAAACTTCTGACCCACTGGGAATGTGATGAAAGAAATGAAAGCTGAAGTAAATCATTCTCTCGACTATTATTCTGACCTTTCACATTCTTAAAATAAAGTAGTGATACTAACTGACCTAAGACAGGGAATTTTTACTTGGATTAAATGTTGGGAATTGTGAAAAATTTAGTTTTAATGTATTTGGCTAAGGTGTTTGTCAACTTCTGACTTCAACTATATATATACAGTGCCTTGCGAAAGTATTCGGCCCCCTTGAACTTTGCGACCTTTTGCCACATTTCAGGCTTCAAACATAAAGATATAAAACTGTATTTTTTTGTGAAGAATCAACAACAAGTGGGACACAATCATGAAGTGGAACGACATTTATTGGATATTTCAAACTTTTTTAACAAATCAAAAACTGAAAAATTGGGCGTGCAAAATTATTCAGCCCCTTTACTTTCAGTGCAGCAAACTCTCTCCAGAAGTTCAGTGAGGATCTCTGAATGATCCAATGTTGACCTAAATGACTAATTATGATAAATACAATCCACCTGTGTGTAATCAAGTCTCCGTATAAATGCACCTGCACTGTGATAGTCTCAGAGGTCCGTTAAAAGCATAATGAAGAACAAGGAACACACCAGGCAGGTCCGAGATACTGTTGTGAAGAAGTTTAAAGCCGGATTTGGATACAAAAAGAGTTCCCAAGCTTTAAACATCCCAAGGAGCACTGTGCAAGCGATAATATTGAAATGGAAGGAGTATCAGACCACTGCAAATCTACCAAGACCTGGCCGTCCCTCTAAACTTTCAGCTCATACAAGGAGAAGACTGATCAGAGATGCAGCCAAGAGGCCCATGATCACTCTGGATGAACTGCAGAGATCTACAGCTGAGGTGGGAGACTCTGTCCATAGGACAACAATCAGTCGTATATTGCACAAATCTGGCCTTTATGGAAGAGTGGCAAGAAGAAAGCCATTTCTTAAAGATATCCATAACAAGTGTCGTTTAAAGTTTGCCACAAGCCACCTGGGAGACACACCAAACATGTGGAAGAAGGTGCTCTGGTCAGATGAAACCAAAATTGAACTTTTTGGCAACAATGCAAAACGTTATGTTTGGCGTAAAAGCAACACAGCTCATCACCCTGAACACACCATTCCCACTGTCAAACATGGTGGTGGCAGCATCATGGTTTGGGCCTGCTTTTCTTCAGCAGGGACAGGGAAGATGGTTAAAATTGATGGGAAGATTCCAAATACAGGACCATTCTGGAAGAAAACCTGATGGAGTCTGCAAAAGACCTGAGACTGGGACGGAGATTTGTCTTCCAACAAGACAATGATCCAAAACATAAAGCAAAATCTACAATGGAATGGTTCAAAAATAAACATATCCAGGTGTTAGAATGGCCAAGTCAAAGTCCAGACCTGAATCCAATTGAGAATCTGTGGAAAGAACTGAAAACTGCTGTTCACAAATGCTCTCCATCCAACCTCACTGAGCTCAAGCTGTTTTGCAAGGAGGAATGGGAAAAAAATTCAGTCTCTCGATGTGCAAAACTGATAGAGACATACCCCAAGCGACTTACAGCTGTAATCGCAGCAAAAGGTGGCGCTACAAAGTATTAACTTAAGGGGGCTGAATAATTTTGCACGCCCAATCTTTCAGTTTTTCATTTGTTAAAAAAGTTTGAAATATCCAATAAATGTCATTCCACTTCATGATTGTGTCCCACTTGTTGATTCTTCACAAAAAAAATACAGTTTTATATCTTTATGTTTGAAGCCTGAAATGTGGCAAAAGGTCGCAAAGTTTAAGGGGGCCGAATACTTTCGCAAGGCACTGTATATATCTATCTATATATATATATATGTATATGTATGGGAGATTGGAAATGATACAGACAATTACATTGATGGAAGCTACAATCTGCAATGTAAAGCTGATCTGTACCCCCAAAAAGTTTCAAATAAAAGACATCTCAAATTATTAGAATAAAGTGTGTATTTGGGAGATGTAAACTCAATATTATACTGAACAATCCTTGAGGTTTCTGTTCTGCATTTTACATTCAATCATGCACCTTTGAATTGAAGGTGCCATATTTGAACCTTCCATTTTAAATTGTTAACAGAACACCTATTTTTCACAGGCTTAAACACAAGCAAGTCCTGGTCAAGCATGGAGGAGTGTGTGAGGCATAACAAGAAGTCTCTCTGGACACCTGTCCTGCTGGAATGATCCAGAGGAAGGAGGAGTATCACTGGACACCAGCTTTCGAAATCTGTAGACTAATAAAATTATGAAGCATGAAAATGTAGTCTCTTCTCTTATGAAAACTAATAGAATATTATGGAAGTATATTGAACAAAAATATGGGACCACCACTTTACATGTTGCATTTATGTTTCATGAGCTGAAATAAAAGATCCCAGAAATGTTCCATACACACACAAAGCGTATTTCTCTCTAATTTTGCGCACACATTTGTTTCTATCCCTGTTAGTGAGCATTTCTCCTTTGTCAAAATAATCCATCCACTTTACAGGTGAGGCATGTCAAGAAGCTGATTAAACAGCATGATTATTACACAGGTGCACCTTGAGCTAGGGACAATAAAAGGGGCACTCTAAATCTGCAGTTGTCACACAACACAATGCCACAGATGTCAGGTTAAGGGAGCGTGCAGTTGGCATGCTGACTGCAGGAATGTCCACCAGAGTTGTTGCCAGAGAGTTTAATGTTAATTTCTCTACAATAAGCCATTTCCAACTTAATTTTAGAGAATTTGGCAGAATATCCAACCAGCCACACAACCGCAGACCATGTGTAACCAGGACCTCCACATCCTTCTTCTTCACCTGCGGGATCGTATGATCCCAGCGACTCGGACAGCCGATGAAACAGACAAAGTATTTCTGTCTGTAATAAATCCCTTTTGTGTTGAAAAACTAATTATGTTTGGCTGGGCCTGGCTCCCCAGTGTGTTAGCCTGGCTCCCAAATGGGTGGGCCTATGCCCTGTCAAGGCTGCGCCCCTACCCAGTCATGTGAAATCCATATCAGGGCCTAATTAATTTATTTAAATTGACTGGTTTCCTTTTATGAATTAATTGTTAAGTTTATATTTTTGTTCAATAGTTCTGATTTCATTACTGTTAGCAGCAGGATAAATAGTGGGTGCTTATAATTGTCACACATGTACAAGTACATAACTTGTAAAAGTATGTGGTGTGAAATGGAAATGTTTTTGTTGCATATCCCACTTCCCCCCGAGACACCTGCAGAGAGGGGTCACGACCTGGGATCAGCCAACCCTGTACAAATTAGGGTTAAGTGCCTTGCTCAAGGGCAGATCGACAACTTTCACAATTAGTCGGCTCGGGGAGTCGAACTAGCAACATTTCGGTTACTAACCCAATGCTCTACCCGCCACCCACAGGCGCACCAGTCTCACATTAGAGGGCAATCCAACAAGAAGATCGATAGAGCACACTGTGAATAAGAAACATGTCATAAGGGAAAATGAAATTTAGCCCAGCTAAATGTATTCCTCAGGGAGGACTGGAGAGCCTTATTGAGACAAGGCAAAGCATGAGGCATCACAGATGCAGAAAAAAAAGCTGTAAGGAAGGCTAAGCCCTCTGAGGCAGCAACTGAAAAAGGCAACCTTCTGATTTGCAGATGTGTGATCATATTTCACAGTATCTAAATAAAAATGTTACATTACAGAGCTGCAGACTTTATTGTCCTTTGATGGGGTTTCTCCACCCAGCCCTATGCTCACTTCAGTTTCAGCAGCACTGTCTCCAACAGAGCCAGGATCTCCCCAAAGTACCCATCCTCGTCTCCGAGGACCTGCTCTGAGAGCACCAGTTCCTGGTACTGCTCCTGTAGGGTGTGGAGGGAGGAAGACAGGGTGTAGTCCTGCCGATACTGAGTCTGGCAGTGAGGCATCATGGCCAGGATAGTTCTCAGGGCCTTCTCCTTCCAGTCGTGCTCTGGGGAGGCCAACAGTTCAGGCACCAGGCTGCACCAGCCCTGCTCTGCCAACAGTGGCATGAGGGAGACCTGTGCATACTGCCGCAACCGCTCGTTGTGAGAAGCATCCGGAATGGGGTCAAGTCCAGTCTGAGAAATCAGCTCCTAGAATAGAGAATGTGCCATTCACATCATTTGATTTCACATGACTAGCCTTGCATTTATAGGAAAGGTTTTCATAAGAGCACCACTCACCTTCTCATTGATCATGTCATAGAGTATGGTTACAATCCTCACACGGAGGGCCCCACCTTCGGAAGCTCGGAAAAGATCCCCCAACACCTGCAGCCCACCCAGCCTCAGGAAGTGGCTTTGGGCAAAGGGGAAGTGACGTAGCAAAGAGGCCACAGCAAACAACGCCTGTATAGAGACAAACATTAGCATCAGTGATGTGCCAGGAAGAGAATAATGCAAAATAGTGTGCTAATTGTAAAACGTCACTGTAGACAGATGTGAGGAAACCTTACAATTTTAAAATGGAAAGAGAGTCTCCAACTGGATAATTAGCAGTGCTACATTTACAATCAGAGTCCTAACGAATGGATTTGATTATGTGGGAACAGGACTTGCCTTCTTTTTAACAGACATGGGTCGTGGTGTGGCGAGTAACATTAACAGCTTCTGCAGAGTACCACTCTCAACCGCCTCCACCTGCACCACCGGGTTACTAGGAAGAATAATCAATGATAATGTTACTGACGCACACACAAATACAAACATGCTGTCTTTTGGATGGTATTTACAATTAGACTGTTGGTATGGGTTAATAGAGACTGCTATACCTTGACAGAGCTGACCCCAAGACAAAAGCAGCACTCTCCTGAAGGCGATAGTCTGTGCTGTTCAAAGCATCAACCACAAGCTTCAATCCTCCCCTAGATGCCAAGTTCTGGGCATTGTCCACCTGACAACACAGATAACAAGGAAATTAATTATAATGTTGCTTCTACAATCAAATAAAAAATAAAATCAGTGTTGCATCTTTTATTGTCTCAACAATTTATACTCCCAAACCATTAGTATATTCAGACCCCTTCCCTTTTCCCACTTTGTTACATTATAGCCTTACTCCAAAAATGAATTTAATTACTTGTTTTCCCTCAATCTACACACAACACTCCATAATGACAATGTGAAAACAGGTTAAGACATTTTCAAAAATAAAACAGAAATACCTTATTGACATAAGTATTCAGACCCATTGCTATGAGAGTTAAAATTGGGCTCCGGTGCATCCTGTTTCCATTGATCATCCTTGAGATGTATCTACAACTTGATTGGAGTCCACTTGTGGTAAATTCAATTGATTGGACATGATTTGGAAAGGCACACACCTGTCTATATAAAAGTCCCACAGTTGACAGTGCATGTCAGAACAAAAACCAAGCCATGAGGTCAAAGGAATTGTCCGTAGAGCTCCGAGACAGGATTGTGTTGAAGCACATTTCTGCAGCATTGAAGGTCCCCAAGAACACAGTGGCCTCCGTCATTCTTAAATGTAAACAGTTTTGAACCACCAAGACGCTTTCTAGAGCTGGCCGCCCGGCCAAACGTAGCAATCGGGAGAGAAGGGCCTTGGTCAGGGAGGTGACCAAGAACCCAATTATCACACTGGCAGAGCTCCTCTGTGGAGATTGGAGAACCTTCCAGAAGGACAACCATCTTCGCAGCACTCCGCCAATCAGGCCTTTATGGTAGAGTGGCCAGACAGAAGCCACTCCTCAGTGACAGCCCGCTTGGAGTTTACCAAAAGGCATCTAAAGGACTCTGTTCAAGAGAAAGAAGATTCTCTGGTCTGATGAAATCAAGATGTAACTCTTTGGCCTGAATGCCAAGCATCACATCTGGAAGAAACCTGGCACCATCTCTACAGTGAAGCATGGTGGTGGCAGCTTCATGCTTTAGGGATGTTTTCAGTGGCAGGGACTGGGAGATTAGTCAGGATCGAGGGAAAGATGAACAGAGAAGGATACATAGAGATCCTTGATGAAAACCTGCTCCAGAGCGCTCAGGACCTCAGACTAGGGTGAAGGTTCACCAAACAATAGGACAATGACCCTAAACACACAGCCAAGACGATGCAGGAGTGGCTTCGGTACAAGTTTCTGAATGTTCTTGAGTGGCCCAGCCAGAGCCCGGACTTGAACTGGAGCAAACACCTCTGGAGACCTGAAAATAGCTGTGCAGCGACACTTCCCATCCAACCGGACAGAGCTTGAGAGGCTCTGCAGAGAGGAATGGGAGACACTCCCCAAATACAGGTGTGCCAAGCTAGTAGCTTCATACCCAGGTAGACTCGAGGCTGTAATTGCTGCCAAAAGTGCTTCAACGAAGTACAGAGTAAAGGGTCTGAATAATTATGTAAATGTTATAGTTCAGTTTTTTAAAAATAAATTTGCTAAAATTTCAAAACCTTTAACCTTTGTCATTATGGGGTATTGTGTATATATTGAGGGGGGGGGGGACACATTCAATCCATTTTAGAATAAGGTGGTAATGTAACAAATGTGGAAAAAGTAAAGCGGTCTGAAAACTTTCCAAAGCCACTGTATCTCGTTGCCGCCCACCTCATTAGTATCTCGTTGCCGCCCACCTCATTAGTATCTCGTTGCCGCCCACCTCATTAGTATCTCGTTGCCGCCCACCTCATTAGTATCTCGTTGCCGCCCACCTCATTAGTATCTCGTTGCCGCCCACCTCATTAGTATCTCGTTGCCGCCCACCTCATTAGTATCTCGTTGCCGCCCACCTCATTAGTATCTCGTTGCCGCCCACCTCATTAGTATCTCGTTGCCGCCCACCTCATTAGTATCTCGTTGCCGCCCACCTCATTAGTATCTCGTTGCCGCCCACCTCATTAGTATCTCGTTGCTCACCTGATGAACAAGGTACTCTAGGTCATGTAAAGCTTTTATCTTCTCCTCCACAGTGGTGTTTGAGCTGTTGAATTGGGACATCAGTCTGCTAATAACCTGGAAGTCTGACTCCATCAGCATGTCCAGTTTGGCCATGTCTCTTTTCAGCTCCTCCATGGGACGAAACTGGGCTCTGAGAGCCTCCTAAAACACACAGGGAAACACACTAGAACCATAAGTAATAGTTTGCCAACCGAGAAGGAAATCAAAAATAGACAAATGCCTTTATGATCACATTTCTTTTCACAGCCGCGTGTCTTCGCCATGAAAAGAGACTACAGACACATCAAATCAGGCCATACCTTCTCTTCTTTTTCTTTGTCACTAGTTTCAGGATCCACTCCTTCTTTTATATTTTTCAGAGCCTTCTTCAGCTCCTCAGCATTGAAGGATGGGCCCGGTGTGTTCTCCTTCCCCTGTCTGACTCAGAGAAAACACCTGTGGGTAGTCTGTTGTAACCTCAAGCAAAGATAGTATGGCCCTCTACTGTACAATAGCTACATGGCAGAAATGTTATACAGTGTTTCAAACTGACAGAAACACTTCAACAGGATCCTTACCTTTGTCCATCGATCTGGTATTTGAGAATCTGATGTTCCCCAAGTTTGACCTCCCTCTGGCTTGTCTGGAGGTTGAGCCTTACGTGAGAGCCCCTTGGGACTGCCTGGCCTGAGTGATAACAATATTGTACAGTGAATACTTTTGATTCTGCCATACACATTAATACTCCATGCCGTTTCTTGTTTCTGTGTTTTGCACTTGCATTCAGCGGCATCTATGAATCACATGATTATTAATATTATTATTGACAAATGGAAGAACCAAGGACATGGATGGTTCATGAGGTTGTGAGATTCTCTCTGGTGTTTACAGAACAACTAGTGCTGTGAGATTATGATATCAGGACCTGCTTAGACAAAGCAATTGTAACAGTAGAGTAAAGGATTGCAATATATGGGAAAATAAATGGCTGCAGTATTTCTGCTATACTGAGTACATGGTGCATGGAATGCTAAGGCACAAATATATGAATGTGTGCATTCTTATTTTAAATGCATGTAGTTCTGTCCTTGTGCTGTACTTGTCTATTAAATGTTCTGTATTATGTCATGTTTTATATTGTCTGGACCCCAGGAAGAGTAGCTGCTGCTTTAACAGTCGCTAAGGGGGATCCTAATAAAATACATGTATTACTACTGTGTGTACTTCATGAGGGACCTGTGCATTAATATTTTTTATAAAAATTTTAAAAAACCTGGTTTGAGAGACTGCCACTGGTCCGTGGGACGGAACACATCCAAATCCTCAGGATCGGGCTCTTCCTCCATGTGGTGCGCATCCTCATCATCCAGGCTGGTCTCAGTGCTCTCCACAACAGTCAACGCAGAGGAAGACTACAGGGCCAGGGGATTGTATCAGACTCATGTAGGCTACAGACTCTCATCAAACTCTGGTAGGCTACACAAAAACTGTTTAACAATATATTTATACAGTAGTATATCATTAACTAATTAATTACTCACTTTTTCGCTGAGAACATGGACGAATTGACAACTCAGTACTAAGAGCATGAGTGCCATCATCAGCCTGGTAGATTTACTTCCTTTTCTCAGGCATCCGGTCAACATACTGGCTGTTGTATAGCTAACACAACGAATATATTGATGGTGAAAATATCGATATCATAACACTATAGATTAACAAATACAATTCAGATGAACTACGACGCATTGCACTATTTATTTACCCGACCGCACCATTTCAGATTTAAGCATGGACGTGTAACGTTGATACTTGTCAGAAATTAGACCACTCCTACCGTCCTTGTCATCACGACCGGGAGCCAATCGTATTTTAAAGAGTGTCACTCGTTTTCAAATCTATGCGATCGGATTGGCTAATGGAGATCCCTGTATGCTCTTTGTGACGCAATTACATGACATTTCATCAGTCTTTTTAGAAGTTTTATTTAATTTTATTACATGAACTGACAACTGTACATATAGCCCATGTGTCAAAACAGTTACGGTACTGTGAACATGTATATGAATCTTACAACATATGAAAAAGTAACTATATTGTTTTCTTCTCAGAAGACAGAGATAAGCAGGAGAAGAGACTAATACTCTTGCGTGTGTCGGTTATAGCGGGTTAACCCTGATCTATACTGGAGGTCCAGGACTTGCTTGGTTACACGTGGTCTGCGGTTGTGAAGCAGGTGGACATACTGACGAATTCTCTAAAACGATGTTGGAGGCGACTTATGGTAAAGAAATTAACATTCAATTCTCTGGCAACAGCTCTGGTGGGTATTCCTGGAGTCAGCATGCCAATTGTACACTCCCTCAAAACTTGAGACATCTGTGGCATTGTGTTGTGTGACAAAACTTGATTTTAGAGTAGCCTTTTATTGTCCCTAGCACAAGGTGCACCTGTGTAATGATCGTGCTTTTTAATCAGTTTCTTGACATGCCTCACCTGTAAAGTGGATGGATTATTTTGGCAAAGGAGAAATGCTCACTAACAGTGATGTAAACAAATTTGTGCACAACATTTGAGAGAAATAAGCTTTTTGTGCGCATGGAACATTACTGGGATCTTTTATTTTAACACATGAAACATCGTACCACCACTTTACATGATGCGTTTAGATTTTTGTGCAATATAATTTAATCCTGGCTTAATATATGATGACTATACAACTAAAAAAACGTTCTCAATGCGTCTCCTTGTTGTGTGTGACATTGTGTTAGTTATCATCTAAGTACTAAGTGATGATAGAGCACTTCCCAAAACTGCCCATAGACTAATTTAACAATAAATGTAAAAAAAAATGCTAATTGACTGTGCTTCGATATCAGATAGGGGTTAAAAAGCATCTCACCAAATATTTCATTTGAACACTTAAATGAGATTAAATCAGACTCAATCAGACTCAAATCCATCTTTTCTGGTAATTGTATTAATATATTTACAAACTGTTAAAATATACACTGAGTGTACAAAACATTAGGAACACCTGCTCTTTCCATGACAGACTGACCAGGTGAAAGCTATGATCCCTTATTGATGTCACTTGTTAAATCAGTGCAAAACAGTGAATACTCTTTCCTGTGACAGCCCTCCCAAAAGGCAGGGGAAGGGTAGGCAGTGGTGGACGAGTGGTGAGAGCCCGAACAAAACCCAGGAAGAACACCAAGAAACCAAAGTTGAACAGCGGAGGACAGACAGGGGTCTGCAGCAGCACCATGGGACACTGACATGGGGGGGGTTGGGGATAGTGGTTGGGGGCTCCTCACAGATGCAGACACACTTGCTGTCTCCAGGCAAGGCAGGGTTAGGTTTGGGGCTGTTGGGGGGGGCGGTGGGCCTCTGCTTCCATTTCCTCTTTCATGTGCTTGGGGAGCTCCATCTCCAGGACCATGGGCTCCTCTTTCTTCACCTCTGGGAGGTCACTAGGCATGTCTATAAGGAGTTTCTTGCACTTGCGCTTCTGAATAAGATATTTATTCCCTACTAAAAACACAACATCATTGAATTAATACCTCTTACCTATTGTCTAAATGTTTGAAATATGTAAGTAATCACTGCACCTGTGTTCAAGTGAATGTCACAATATAAGCAAATTTACCATTGGGCTCATATTTCCACCTAAACTATTCCACTTTGACTTGCAGCTTGATGTTGTCACTCTGGCTCTGTTTGAGGGCCCTCACTACACTGAATAGCTTTCTCTCCAGCTCCAGTGCTCTTTGACTCTCAGAGAGTGACTTAATACTTTGCACGAACAACTCATTCCCCAGTCGCTCTGCATCCTTCCTACACACACAAACATCACAACAATGACATCTCCAATTTGTATACTGAACCTTAAATGCAGACCGTTTATGGGTTAAACTGAAGGCCTTCATCCACTCAGCATGTAAATACTAACTCTACACTAAAACCAGAGATCTCACACAGAGTTCAAAAGTTGGATTTTCAGGTCAGTGTAGTAAGTCCCGTCCCCACTGTCCATTTCCACTGGGGCTGAAGAACCAACAACTGACATAAATACACAATCACTTCATACTGTGAATCTGTTGTCCTATCACATGTTGTAGTGTTATGGATTTTTATCAAAGTCACCACAAACAAGAGGATATCACCTCTACTTTCTCTGGGTGACGTAGTTTGATCTTGAGAGCTTGTATCTCACTGTTCTTCTCTGAGAGCATGGACTGAAGGCGCTCCAAGTGAGCAGGGCCTGCCCTGGAGCCTTGCAGCTGCATCATTGTGGCTATCTGAACCCGGAGGGAAAAAACAAGAGGAAAAAGCAGATCAATCCCAAATGCACCTCTGGTTCAGTCTCACATTGTCACTAGGAGTGATTGACTGGAAACATAAGGGAAAGTGTTTTGTATTGTACCTTTATGATGAAGATGTTGTTCTGAGATCACATGCTGCTTCTGAAGGAGCCGATACTTTCTTACTGATCAACTGTCTCTTAATCGCTGCTCGCTTGTCCTCAAGCTAAAGAGAAATGTTGCACCTACCTCTCCAAATAAAGAATTTCCCTTGCTGTTTGGATCTTGTGCCTGTTGCAACACCTGATCCAGTTGAATCTGGAGATCTCGTTGGCCTCCAGGGCTTTCTAAAGCAGGCAAATAGGAACAATAGTGTCATTAGCATGAATGAATCTAGTGTAACGCATGCATAATATATATACATTTACATTTAAGTCATTTAGCAGACGCTCTTATCCAGAGCGACTTACAAATTGGTGCATTCACCTTATGACATCCAGTGGAACAGCCACTTTACAATAGTGCATCTAAATCTTTTAAGGGGGGGGGGGGTGAGAAGGATTACTTTATCCTATCCTAGGTATTCCTTAAAGAGGTGGGGTTTCAGGTGTCTCCGGAAGGTGGTGATTGACTCCGCTGTCCTGGCGTCGTGAGGGAGTGTGTTCCACCATTGGGGAGCCAGAGCAGCGAACAGTTTTGACTGGGCTGAGCGGGAACTGTACTTCCTCAGTGGTAGGGAGGCGAGCAGGCCAGAGGTGGATGAACGCAGTGCCCTTGTTTGGGTGTAGGGCCTGATCAGAGCCTGGAGGTACTGAGGTGCCGTTCCCCTCACAGCTCCGTAGGCAAGCACCATGGTCTTGTAGCGGATGCGAGCTTCAACTGGAAGCCAGTGGAGAGAGCGGAGGAGCGGGGTGACGTGAGAGAACTTGGGAAGGTTGAACACCAGACGGGCTGCGGCGTTCTGGATGAGTTGTAGGGGTTTAATGGCACAGACAGGGAGCCCAGCCAACAGCGAGTTGCAGTAATCCAGACGGGAGATGACAAGTGCCTGGATTAGGACCTGCGCCGCTTCCTGTGTGAGGCAGGGTCGTACTCTGCGGATGTTGTAGAGCATGAACCTACAGGAACGGGCCACCGCCTTGATGTTAGTTGAATATATATATATATTTTTTTTTTCACCTTTATTTAACCAAGTAAGCTAGTTGAGAACAAGTTCTCATTTACAACTGCAACCTGGCCAAGATAAAGCAAAACAGTGCGACAGAAACAACAACAGAGTTACACATGGAATAAACAAGCGCACAGTCAATAACTAAATAGAAAAAAAAGAAAGCCTATATACAGTGTGTACAAATAGCATGAGGTGGTAAGGCAATAAATAGGCCATAGTAGCAAAGTATTTACAATTTAGCAGATTAACACTGGAGTGATAGATGAGCAGATGATGATGATCAGATGATGGTGTGTAAGTAGTGATACTGGTGTGCAAAAGAGCAGCAAAGTAAATCAAAACAATATGGGGATGAGGTAGGTAGGTGGGCTATTTACAGATGGACTATGTACAGCTGCAGCGATCGGTTAGCTGCTCAGATAGCTGATGTTTAAAGTTAGTGAGGGAAATGTAAGTCTCCAGCTTCAGCGATTTTTGCAATTAGTTCCTGTCACTGGCAGCAGAGAACGGGAAGCAAAGGCGGCCAAAGGAGGTGTTGGCTTTGGGGATGACCAGTGAGATATACCTGCTGGAGCGTGTGCTACGGGTGGGTGTTGTTATCGTGACCAGTGAGCTGAGATAAGGCGGAGCTTTACCTAGCATAGACTTATATATGACCTGGAGCTAGTGGGTATGGCGACGAATATGTAGCGAGGGCTAGCCGACTAGAGCATACAGGCCGCAGTGGTGGGTGGTATAAGGCGCTTTGGTAACAAAACGAATGGCACTGTGATAGACTACATCCAATTTGCTGAGTAGAGTATTGGAAGCTATTTTGTAGATGACATCGCCGAAGTCGAGGATCGGTAGGATAGTCAGTTTTACTAGGGTAAGTTTGGCGGCTTTGTTGCGAAATAGAAAGCCGATTCTAGATTTGATTTTGGATTGGATATGTTTGATATGAGTCTGGAAGGAGAGTTTACAGTCTAGCCAGACACCTAGGTATTTGTAGTTGTCCACGTATTCTAGGTCAGAACCGTCCAGAGTAGTGATGCTAGTCGGGCGGCCGGGTATGGGCCTGTCTGCGAAGTAGTTGGTGAACCAGGCGAGGCAGTCATTTGAGAAACCAAGGCTATTGAGTCTGCCAATAAGAATACGGTGATTGACAGAGTCGAAAGCCTTGGCCAGGTCGATGAAGACGGCTGCACAATACTGTCTTTTATCGATGGCGGTTATGATATCGTTTAGTACCTTGAGCCTTATCCTAAACTGCTAAAAGATTATTATTTTACTCCAAGGCTTTAAAGCAGGAGACAGCTTCTCTCTCATGCTCTTCTTTCTCAGTGATTCGCTCCAGTTAACATTGAAGGTTTGTGTTGGTCAGCTCCAGATGCTGGTCTTTGTACTGGGCCTCTTGAAGTGCCTGCTCCAAGGTGGCCTGAGTGGACAAAAGGAAAATGGCTACCTATACTGTACCACACGTAATCATTGTTTACCAAGATTTTAATCAGCTATGGATGAACAAATTATTTTTCTGTTTATCCTGAGTCTTTATGGGTCTTTACAGATTGTAATATTAAATGTTTTGTTCATCTCAGCATCCTCCAGCTCCATCCTCTCCTCCTGCAACTCCATCAACTCTAAGGACATGGTTTCATGAGTCCGCTCTGTGACCAAACGCAGGTCCTCCATCTTGTTCCTCCGGGTCTCTGTCTGGAGCTCCAGTTTATGCTTCAGCTGCTTCTCAATGAGCTGCGCCTCATCCAATTCAGCTTTCATTTTCTCCACCTACGGCCAAACACACTATGTATTGTCAGAGAAAACAAATTGACTCAAAAACAACTTGTGATGTCCTTAGCAGAGATGATTTCAGTGTGCAGAATTCCACAACAATTAACTTTGCATTCATTCTTCCTCGTCTAGATTCAGCATATCCCCCAAATACTGCAAATGGTGTACAGAGATGTACAGGTAACCCAAACCACATCACTGGCAGCCCAACCTTGAGCTTGCACTCATTGAGCTCCATAGCATGGTTCCTCTCCAGCATGGATTCCTGTTTCTCCCACTGCAGCCTCCGCTGGCTGTTGACCAAGTCGTAGTCGGAGCGCAGGCTGTCCAGCGGCTTTTCATCCCTCTCCTGCAGAGAGTATTTCTCTTCCTTCAGGGCCTGAGAACCGACACACAAGAGACTATAGTCATACCTCTAACATCAACCCACTCTGTGTTCTCATCTTAACCCTGTTTAACATTCTTGTAATATCAGTAGTAACAAGATTCCTGTCATGCAATATCAGGGTGATTACACCATTCATATTAGTAGTTTTTATGTAAAGCAGTTGTCTTATTTTGTAATGAGTTATACTGCTTCTGTCATAGCCTATTCATCAACTGTCAAGACAGCTGCCTTTAATGATGTCAGTAATTGCCTTGTGTGAATGATCACCTCCACATTGTTGGTAATCTCTATCCTCTGTTCATCCAACTTGTTCTGCAGATCCAGCTGCCCGTCCAGCAGCTGAAGGCCATATTAGGCTGCTTTCTGCAGCGCACATTCTTCTTCTTTCAACTTGTGTTGTAGTCGCTGGATCAAAATCATCTCCTGAAGTAGACATCGTTCACAATTGAAGAGAAGCAAAAAGAGAGAAACTTAACAGGAACACTTATTAAGGAAGGTGTGGGACACCCATGAAGTCCAGCAATGGCTCATATGGTCTTAGGTGGGATAGTTGGTCAATTATGTAACGCATGTGGGCTATTCTGTGATTACAATATCTGATTTAACTGAACAGAACAAACAAGGATGCCAAATAGATATTCGTCTAATGGTGAACGAAAGACAAACCTGGAGCTAAACCGTGTTGAGAGAACAATAGATAAAGGTTGTAGCTAGCAGTAACTGCTCTATAACTTGGACTCAGTAACTGGGTCCTTTTCAGTAGGCACGAAACTGGATAAAACGATTGTATACATATGCTTTCTAGTGAACAATGCAACATACAACTGATACACATATTTGATCTAATGTTGTTGTTTTGTTTATCTGACAAGCTAAGCTTCATAGCTAGCTAGTAACACGATATCAAGCTTTTTTCCCCTCCTGATATTCAAGTTCACTAGCTCCGTTAGCTCAACGTCTAATCTCGTCCACCAGCCGGCTGTCTCTCTAGCAATCGAGCCTGGGGACACGGTTAGCTAGCTAGCTTGCAAAGTTGCAAGCTAACTGTTGATTGCACAAAGACAGTTATCCTCCGAAAAGTTGTAAGTGATCATATTTGAAGAGGATAACTGTCAAACTGTTTAGCTTGCAGCCTAGCTTGTTAGCATACCTTTCCACATGCGGTCAAAAAGGGCACCGAGACACCACACCTCAAATATTATTAGGTTTTCCACCATTTACGAAACACGATATGAATTCTGATCCAGCTCCAGCCACAAGCCAAATATCGCGACAGATAATCATACGTCTGTTGCTCTGCCTTTTTACAAGGATCAATACTTTATGTCTTAAGTCAATAATGCACAACGTGTGTTTGAAAATGTTATGAACATATAATACAGTCCACCATGTTTATTGCTATGATTATATTATCCAATAATCTGATGTTATTCTCTCAATTGTGTCAATGTGTCATTTTCTTGGCTTTTAAAAAAGCATGTTTTACTTAATATGAACACGATTACAATACTTACATTGTCTTTCTAACATATTGTATTTTATTCTAGGCATTTGGATAAAGTCATTGAGCCAAACAGACATGGTAAACAATGTAGGCTATGCCTATTGATTTGGTGCTCGAGGTGGTTTGAGCACCAGCAGACACGTTCACATGCATCTCTGGGTGTGACATAACCTTTGAAACATGTCCAGGGATACATCCCCTGTTGTGGTGGAAATTCAACGGAATATGCAGTCTTTCACCTCATACTGAAACCATGTCCAATCTTCCAAACTATTTGCAATCCACTAAAGCTCAGACTATAGTGACTACAGGACCAAACACTAAAACACTAAAATTAAATCAAAGTAGCACACAAACCTCATATAAGAACAAAACCTATGTTAACCCTGTGCCACTTTGTCAACTGGTTTTAGCTACATGTAATTACTCCAAAATAATTGAATAATCTCATCATGAAGGCTTACTATTATACTTATTTAGTAGGTTTAGCAGATCGGATATACTTTTATCTAATTTGTACTGCCTCTTATTGTTGCAGAGTTGCCAAATGTGTTCCACTAGAGGGAAGTATTACTATTCTTTGATATTCTGCTTGATTTTTATATTCTAACCATAAGCTGAAAGAAATAGTTATTTCTTACCATCTAGCCTGGATCTAACTCATGTAGTCTTAAAATAATTGTTTGACAAGGAAATATTGCTGTAAAAGCTGAATATCGGCAGGTAGCCTAGTGGTTAGAGCATTGGGCCAATAACCGAAAAGTTGCTGGATTGAATCCCTGAGCTGACAAGGTAAAAATATGTCATCCTACTCCTGAACAGTGTAGTTAACCCACTGTTCCCCGGTAGGCCGTCAATGTAAATAAGAATTTGTTCTTAACTGTTAAATAATTTAAATAAAGTTTCAATTAAAAAAAATATATATATATACATATATATATCAATATTTAACACCACATAGTTCCAGATTGTGCACTGTGTATAATATATAGAGCACTGAACAGTATCTAACCCATCAGCTCATAAAACAGGAATATTCAGAGAGACAGAGTACTTAAATCAACCCGAGGAAGATGATGCACATGATGAAGGCTGCTCATCAGTGAAAAGAATTGTTTGAACACTGGTGGTACCAAAAGCCTCGATTTAGCATCTCCAGAGAATAGGGGCCTCCCAATTCAAACACAAATGAGTAGCAGCATACCATGCCATTGTCTGAGGAGCTGACCACAGACGCTACCTCTGTTGTTGTGCAAATACATCCAATCAGTCTAACCATTTACACCAGGAACAGCATCATTTCAATTTTAGATTATGTAAAGGTTATATGCTATTAAATTATGACTTTTGTTTTATGCACTAGCTCCATAGTGCACCTTGAAAATAAATAGTTTGTTGCCTTTTACTATTTTTCTTCATTTTTCCCAAATGCAGTTTAGATTATATCAAAGTTAAAGGCTAATGTTTTTCACTAACTTCATAGGAAAACTATTAAGCTTAAATGTATAACATAGCCCACCTATAATTTAGCCCAAACAACTACCTCTTTCCCTACTGTATTTAATTAATTTATTTATTTTGCTCCTTTGCACCCCATTATTTGTATTTCTACTTTGCACATTCTTCCATTGCAAATCTACCATTCCAGTGTTTTACTTGCTATATTGTATTTACTTTGCCACCATGGCCTTTTTTTGCCTTTTACCTCCCTTATCTCACCTCATTTGCTCACATCGTATATAGACTTGTTTATACTGTATTATTGACTGTATGTTTGTTTTACTCCATGTTTAACTCTGTGTCGTTGTATGTGTCGAACTGCTTTGCTTTATCTTGACCAGGTCACAATTGTAAATGACAGCTTGTTCTCAACTTGCCTACCTGGTTAAATAAAGGTGAAAAAAAAAGTCTGTTATTGTTTTTTCTCTCTCAAATGTTAATGCTTCAGACATCAAGGCACTCTAAACAGTCTTTAACCATACAATAGCTGGTTGGAAGCTGGCTTGGGGTATCATTTTACACTGCAATTTAAATAAGCAATTTGAAGGGATACAAAGAAAACAAAAGTAATTTTTATTTGTCACATGGGCCGAATTCAACAGGTGTAGACATTACCATGAAATGCTAATTTAACCAACAATGCAGTTCAAGAAATAGAGTTAAGAAATTTTTTACTAAATAACCTAAAGTAAAAGATAAAACACGAATAATACCGGTGCGGGGGTACAGGTTAGTCAGGTAATTTGTACATGTAGGTAGGGTTATACAAGGAGGGGAATTTGCTTAAAGTATGTGAATAGGTGGTCGAAATTCACTGCTTTGTGTGATGTATTGTTGTCTCGATCTTCTTGACCTTTGTGCTGTTGACTGTGCCCAATAATGTTTGTACCATGCTGTGTTGCTACCATGTTGTTGTTGTTCTGTTGCGTTGCTACCATGCTGTGTTGTCATGTGTTGCTGCCTTGTTATGTTGTTGTCTTAGGTCTCTCTTTATGTTGTGTTGTATCTCTTGTTGTGATGTGTGTTTTGTCCTATATTAATATTGTATTTATTTATTTTAATCCCAGGCCCCTGTCCCGCAGGAGGCCTTTTGCTGTCATTGTAAATAAGAATTTGTTCTTAACTGACTTGCCTAGTTAAATAAAGGTTAAATCAAATGTAAAAAACAAAGTCAAGTTCTACAGATTTAAATAAGATACTAATTATACAATTAAAATAAACTATTTCCAAAATTACTTTCCAACCCTCAAAAGAACAAAAGATTATCAGTTTATTCACAACAATCAACGGGTGACTAGGGGCTGCGTAAATTCCCTAATCCACCCTGTATATGAATGACATTGAAAGGAGTACTTCGGAAGTTGTGGTGATCGACAGATCCGATCATCTGCGCAGCGTTTTGCTTCAACCTTACCCTCCTGAACAACTCCAATGTCAGGGGCGTAACGGTGATGTTGCTGTAGTCTGACGTCACTATAACTTTGTTATAAATACGGCCTGGACGCCATTTCCCTACCTCCAAGCTTTGCTGATACAGGTTTTCTGTCGAGCTAGCTACGCAGTATTTTCTGTCAAGAAATGGACGCCGCAAATCAACTTTGCAAACTTTTTGTCGGTGGATTGAACGTAGATACCGACGATGACGGGCTCCGCAAGCATTTTGAGCAGTATGGTCAACTGACCGACTGCGTTGTGGTTGTGAATAAGCAGCTACAGAGGTCCCGCTGTTTCGGCTTTGTTACCTACTCGAGCGGGGAGGAGGCCGATGCAGCAATGGCGGCTAGGCCACATGTCGTTGATGGCACCAACGTGGAGTTGAAAAGAGCGGTCGCTCGTGAAGATGCTGGTAAACCCGAGGCACTCGCCAAGGTCAAGAAAATATTCATCGGTGGACTGAAAGACGACATCGAAGATGAACATCTGAATGATTATTTTTCCCAGTTTGGCGAGATCGAGAAGGCCGAAGTAATCGCGGAGAAGGAAACCGGAAAGAAAAGGGGTTTCGGCTTTGTTCACTTCACAGATAACGACTCGGCCGACAAGGCAGTGGTTGTGAAGTTCCACACCATCAATGGGCACAAGGTGGAAGTGAAGAAAGCCCTCACCAAGCAGGAGATGCAAGCTGGTGGTGGCGGCAGGGGTGGAAGAGGGGGGAGAGGCATGAGAGGAGGACAAAATGGCTTCGGTGGCGGCAGAGGTGGTTACGACAGCTACGGGGGCGGTTTCGGTGGGGGCTACGGAGGCAATAGCGGCGGTTATGGCGGCGGCTACGGAAGTGGAGGCTATGGCGGTGGTTATGGAGGCGCAAGTTACGGAGGTGGCTACGGCGACCAGATGGGAGGTTATGGTGGCGGCAATGGCTACAGTGACTTTGGCAGTGGGTACAGCCAGCAGTCCTCCGGGTATGGGCCCATGAAAGGCGGCAGCAACTATGCCGGTAGGAGCCCCGCTCCATACGCCCCCAGAGGCGGTGCGGGTGGCTACAACAGAGGGGCTTATGGCGGCTACTAAACCCGTGGCTACGACAGACTATTTGCAAAGAAATGTCTTTTACACCCTCAACCGTCGGATCGGACGACCTCAAACCGAACTAAAAAAAATTCAGTCATCGGGCATCTGCCATAAAGTACTGGCAAAATGCCGACACTGTGAAACCTAATCATTAAGAAGACCTCAAAACCAAACAGGTAGGAAGATGACTTCCGACCCAGAACCTGATTAGCACGACCAGCTGTTGCTGTAAGAAAAGTTCGATTGCAAAACCCATTTATCATTTGTTCCAAGTTGAGGGCGTGTAGCTGTCGTTAGTTGGCTTGCTTTTTTTTTTTTTTTTTTTTTTTGCGTACATTCGTTTTTGAGTTTAGTCAAGGATTGTTTTGTTTGATACTATATTTTCTCTTATCTACATTTTAAGCAATTAGTTCCGAATTTCCCTGGGATCTAATCTTTTTTTCAATGTTTGGGGAATGGGACGCATGTGCTATGGAGTTGTATTTATTAGCTATGACTCTGATGTAAATTTGTATTCTATCCACTACTAGCCTATAGGTTTTAGGTGACGCTTAGGTGGTGGGGCGGATCCAGTTTAAACGTTTCATTCTTGACAATGTTTTGTAAATCAACGAAGTACGTCACAGTAATTTCCCAACACACATACATAGCGTCCGCTATCAGCTTAATGTTCCTTTCATTTACTTCAGCAATATCTCATGTATATTGTATAATCTGTCTGAAGATCAAACTACAATTGTTAAGCATTGGTATGCATATGTATGTTCATTTTAAATAAAAAGTTAAACAAACTTAGTTATTTTACTCATTTTACCAGGATGTCTTAAATGGATAGTTCGTGTTTTTGACAGCTTGTACTACTTCCCCAAAGTCATCAAGGTATACCATTTGTAATCATCAACGTCCAGTATGAAGGCAGTTGGTACTTTCGAGCGCCAATACTTCCTTCAAGCTGCACGCAGGTGCATATAAATGGTATCTACAAGTTCGTATCACTGGAGAAGTAGTGGGCCTCGTAAAAATCCCGAACTATCCCTCTAAGTCTACTTCTGATTGGTTATATTATGTGACTTATTTTATATATATTTAATATTAGCTTCATGGCGTTTCTTCCATTGCTCTTCCCAGCTAGGGGGGTGAAGAATGGATTGCGGTTAAGTTTGCCCATGACCAATGCATGGAGGCTTTGTTGGTTGGCAATAACATATATTGTTCCATAAAGTTAACTGGCTTTTAACTTGTGGACCTGAGGGCTCTCATATTTATCTTTGATTCCTACATTTAGGTGTTCATACTGTTATCCAAGTACGTCAACATAGCAGTAGCAGTTTGACTTTATACAGGGACCCTGTTCTATACCTGGGGTCGATTGTCATAGGACTCTGAAATATCTCTTTAGGATCACATCAGCAAACTAGGTATGTAAATCAAACTGTCTTCACTATGTGTTGGTCAAGTATTAAAGATATGGATTTGAAATGGTACTCAACTGTACTGATTAGGATTAATTTATTGATAGTTTTTTGCATTTATCAGTAGTTGGTCTTTGGCCTTATGCATCTTTTAAGAGGGGATTTTACTGCACTTACTTGGTCCTAAATCTAAAATAATGGTCTGAGGAGACTAAGTGCACTTCCTACATTAATGCAAATATATGGAATGGCACATGGTGTTACCTCCTGACTTGGCTTGATGTATTTATCTGCACTGTCTCATTCTTTACCCTTTTCCTCTCTCCTCCAGGTAGCCATGGTGACCTGACTGCCAGGACACCAATCTGGCAAAGCCTTGGTTTCCTTCAGGACTGGGGGATTACAGTTAAGGCTGTCCCACTTCCATGGGTGATTTGGAACCCCTGGACATTCTGCCTAATGTGTGCATTAAAATCTTTATTGTATTTACCAGGTTTCAATAATTGCCAGTGGGTTTATTCTAGTCAATCTAGGAGTGTAACGTGATTGACTACTTATTCTGTTCTTACCCATTGTAGGAAAGTGGGTCATACATGTTAGATCATTGCAAACTATGGAAAAATGGACACCAATGGTGGCTTTGTGCTATGCTTTTAATTTGCTGCATTTTAAATAAAACTATTTTTTTTAAAGATTTACATTGTTTTATTGGGACATGTGCAATGGGTTTGAAGGGCAATCGTATTGTATGGTAGGTTTTCCAATGTTCAAGTTACATTTACTGAACTTTGGACATGCAGCCCAATTCTATTACTCCACTAATTTGCTATTTTGAGCAGTCATTAGATCTTAGTTAAGTGCCAGGTACAGTGAATCTCAACCTCTGAGCTCCAAAGATGCAGTTCAACATTAATGCTCTGAATTGGGCTGCCTGTCTCATGCAGTTTGATGCGCATTTACTTGTACTGTAACTGTTAATTCAAATTAAATTTAGGCAGATGTTTTCAGATCTCAAAAGCCACTTAATACTGAAATGGGCCTATATTGCGTGGCATCTGTAGTGTTATATACCTCAATCCTAAATGAATAGGAAAGATAGACACTAGTATTTTCTTAGCAAAATAAATTATATATGCAAATTCAACAGCATTGTGGCATGCTGAGCACTGCTAGGATTATCGGCATGTAATGTATTCACATCTTCACACTCACACTCACTAATCCCATGTGGCTCAGTTGGTAGAGCATGGTGCTTCCAACAGCCAGGGTTTTTGGTTCAATTCCTACAGTGGACCAGTATGAAAAATATATACTCTTTTGAAGGTAAGATATTTTTGTCCTCGAATGTTAATGTACAAAACATTACCGCTCTCAGTTTTTTTACCTTTATTTAACCAGGCAAGAACAACATTTTATTTTCAATGACTGCTAAGGAACAGTGGGTTAACTGCCTGTTCAGGAGAAGGAAGACAGATTAGTACCTTGTCAGGTCGGGGGTTTGAACTTGCAACCTTCCGGTTCCTAGTCCAACTCTCTAACCACTAGGCTACCCTGTCTCTATTCTTACTGTAAGACCCCCTGGATAAGAGTGTCTGCTGAATGAATGTATGTATTCAAGTTGCCTATTTTTTTTACACTTGAATATTCAATGCCAGTCTTTTAATTGTTAGGGGGAACAAAGGAGTATCGGATGTAGTTCAGAATGAAAGGTCGTCCACAAATGAGGAGCATCAACCAAAAGTATTTGGCATCAATACTGCTTTGAATGCGCACAGCAGTGTCATGTGCTAGAACAGAACTGACATGAATGTCAGGCCAGAGACCAGAGTACTGATGTGAATAAAGACCTGGATTAGTGAAAGCTAAGTAGATAATGGATATTCAGATCATTGCATATGAAGAGATTGTATGAAACGAGAAGGAAGAATTTACAAATGATGAGAACAGCAATTTGAATAAAATTAGGTGGGATTTGAAGGGAACGACCAATCAGAACTGTTGACGTATTTCCAAACCTACGCCAGACGTCATTGCGTCGCCTGTAGCTTCTTTAAAAGCGATGCGATTTTGTCAGGTTACATTTTATTTGCTGTAAAACAACTCTGCTAGTAATCATGACGAACCAACTCTGCAAACTATTTGTCGGTGGCTTGAACGTCGAGACTACAGACGATGGCCTTCGTCAACATTTCGAGCAGTACGGCCAGTTAACCGACTGCGTGGTGGTCCAGAACCAGCAGCTACAAAGGTCCCGCTGTTTCGGCTTTGTAACCTACTCAAGTGCGGAGGAGGCCGACGCAGCCATGGCCGCCAGGCCACATGTCGTCGATGGTACCAACGTGGAGTTAAAAAGGGCCGTTGCACGGGAAGATGCTGGTAGGCCAGAGGCACTCGCCAAAGTAAAGAAAATATTCATTGGTGGGCTGAAAGACGACATTGAAGACGAACATCTGAATGATTATTTCTCTCAATTCGGCGCAATTGAGAAGGCCGAAGTCATCAGCGACAAAGAGACTTTCAAAAAAAGGGGATTCGGCTTTGTCTACTTCGAAGATAATGACTCTGCCGACAAAGCTGTAGTGCTGAAGTTCCACACCATCAATGGACACAAAGTGGAGGTGAAGAAGGCCCTCACCAAACAAGAGATGCAGTCAGCCGGTGGTCGTGGTGGCCGTGGTGGGAGAGGAATGAGGGGGTCTCAAAATGGCTACGACGGCGGAAGAGGTGGCGGCTACGGCAGCTACGGTGGTGGCTATGGAGGAAACGATGGCGGCTACGGTGGAGGATACGGCAACGGAGGTGGTTACGGTAACCAAGGGGGATACGGAGGAGGTTATGGCGATCAAATGGGGGGCAGTTATGGTGGGAACGGTTACAATGACTTTGGCGGAGATTATGGTCAGCAGTCTTCCGGTTATGGTGCAATGAAGGGGGGTAGCTATTCAGGCAGGAGCGCTGCACCGTACTCCCGTGGAGGTGCCGGTGGCTATGGCAGGGGTGGATATGGTGGTTATTAGATGCCGTTGACCTCTCAACCCCAATTTGAAATGTTCATAATTTCTGATTCAATGAACTGAATTTACACACGGGCCAGAGTGCCCTATTTCTTTGTTGCTCCAATTTAAAAGGACTCGTGCCCCTCACCCACCCTGATTTAACCCCTATCCTACTCCATCTGGACTACACCATTGTCCCTAGGCGGCGTTACTAAAGACATTATGGACTTTGTTACCAGTTCAACTTTGACTTGTCGATGTAGTTTCGTGGTTCTTTAAACATTTTTTTTTTATTATTAAATTGTAGTTAACGTCCCTGCTTCAAGACTTTCCTATGATACTGTATGTCAGGGGTGTCAAACTCGTTCCATGGCGGGTCTAGTGTTTCCAGACTTTTCCCCCCCTTTTTCAATTACGCCCTAGGCTTCAGTGTGGGGAGTTCCTTACTAATTATTGACCTTAATTCATCAAGTACAAGGGAGGAGCTAAGACACTCGGCCTTCTGTGGAAAGAGTTTGACACCTGTGCTCTGTCCTTAGTACCAGCAAGGTTAATAACAAGTCAAATTGCTTTGCAACATGAAACTCAGGGGTATTAATGGAGTTTAAAGCAATCTTCATGAATGCTTGAGTGGTTTAAGATCATAAAATTGTCAGTGTTTTGAGGAATTGAAAGAACTATGGTTATTGTTTTTAATGGTTACCTCCTAAATGCTTTTCTCCGTCCAATATGTGCTGTTCAATACCTTGTAAATCAATGCAGTTGTGGAATGTTACTAAAATCCTGAATTAGTTGACTCTTGAGTCTCACTCCTTTGCCTGTAATAAAGTTTTTAATGTTGTCAATTTAACCATATGGCATTTTGTTTCAAAAGGATTATTCAGGATCGGTTATATCATGAAGTGGTTGCGCACCCTACAGAATGAAACACCCTCACTGGTTACTTTCCTGTTCAGGAATAGACTAATCTGGCACGTGTGAAACTGGCCTACATTCACACATAACAAAAATACAATTGTTTCAGACCTTCCAGAATTTCCTGTTACGCTGTCTACAACCAGTCCTCCTTGAGGGAGGAGTGACAAACCTGATTGGAGGCAAGACCATTACACTACCAAAGGCTGTCTTTTCTAATGTTAGGTCTATCCTAATCAATGTGGGATTTTTGGTTGTCTCACATCTAATTTGATTGGAGGATTGTTATTTTTCTCCAGTACATTAGCTATACTATAAGGCATGAAGGGGTCTGGTATATGGCCAATAAACCATGCCTGAGGGCTGTATCCAGGTACTCTGTGTTGTCTGGTTATACCATGGCTCTCAGCCAGTCAGGGCTTGACCCACCCAGTTTATAAAGCCTATCAACACCTTTTTGTTTTACTACATACCTTGCCAAATGTAAACTAGTCCATACCATTGTATTCTAGTTTGTCCTGTCCAAATTTTATTTCAATGTGCCCGATCATTAGGTCCTTATGATTATGGAAAGCTGCAAAATGGTTAACGTTTTGCTAGAATGTAGTTCTATTGGAGGTAATCAATTTATAATAGCTCGCCCCTAGGAGGCTCGTAGACGTGTAAGCATTACGTCGACGCCAACCATTTGTCTACATCCGCCATTTTAGACACCAAAAGAAGCACTGTCAAAAGTCTGCGTTGACAACCATATAAATTGCATCAAAGCGAGATGGAAAATCAACTCTGCAAGCTCTTTATTGGTGGACTAAATGTTCACACCACTGACGGTGGTCTTCGTAAACACTTTGAACAGTATGGCAAGCTGACCGACTGCGTAGTTGTTCAGAACCAGCAACTGCAGCGGTCTCGCTGTTTTGGTTATGTAACCTATGCTACTGCTGATGAGGCAGACGCTGCAATGTCCGCCCGGCCTCATGCCCTGGACGGCAACAATGTTGAACTAAAAAGAGCAGTGGCACGTGAAGATGCGGGAAAACCTGAGGCTTTGGCTAAGGTTAAGAAAATATTTATCGGGGGTCTGAAAGAAGACATAGAGGATGGACATCTGAACGAGTATTTCTCTCAGTTCGGTACTATCGAGAAGGCCGAGGTTATTAGCGATAATCAAACTGGTAAGAAGAGGGGGTTTGGTTTTGTTTATTTCGAAGATTATGATTCTGCCGACAAAGCGGTGGTACTGAAGTTCCACCATATAAATGGCCATAAAGTAGAGGTGAAAAAAGCCCTCACCAAGCAAGAAATGCAGGCTGCTGGCACCCGTGGCGGGAGGGGAGGAAGGTTTCAAAATGGATACGGTGGTGGCTATGGAGGAGGTTATGGAGGCAGTGACGGTGGATACGGCGTGGGGTACAGTGGAGGCTATGGTGACCAAATGGGTGGCTACGGTGGGAACGGCTACAGTGATTTTGGAGGTGGCTATAGCGACCAGTCATCTAATTATGGCCCCATGAAAGGTAATTACTCGGGCAGAAGCAGCGCACCTTACACCCGAGGTGGTGGTGGTTACGGCAGGGGGGGGTACGATGGCGCTTACTAGAGCCCCAGCAAATCTTACTCAAAGCAGCCTCGCTCCCTTAGCAAAAATGATTACACCCTCATAACATAGTTCCCACCAAGCGTTCTATAATAGTACGAGAGTGACTGAACTCAGCCCGAGTGGTTCAGACAGGAAAGTTACTACAGTATTCTCAATTCAAGGCTGACCCAAATAGGCAACTGCGTTAGGGCCATCTAGCAACTAACTACAGATTATTTTGGGGGCAGATGTCTCCACCTTCATAGCAACTGCAGATGTCTCCACCTTCATAGCAACAACATTTCTCTAGGAGACAGCTGTCTTCAACTCCATAGCAACTACAGATCTCTCTCTAGAAGGCAGATGTCTTCACCCCATAGCAACTACTGAGCTCTAGAAGGCAGATGTCATCACTCCAAAGTTCTCAAATAACTTAGCTCTAAATGGCCATTGTCCATCCACCACAAGTAATAGGACTACTCCTTTGGATTATTTAATTTTGAGCAGTGGACCACTGTTTATATTTTGCCAAGATGCTGTAAAAATTAAGTTAATACGTCTCTGCTTGTTATCGTAGATCTGTTATATTTACTTTAATGTGTTGTAACTAAATTACATTTTGTTTTAAAATATTTGTATTTAAGTTTGAGTGTTATTAATTTGGGACCCCTTGTTTGATTTAGCCATGTAGTCAATTGCAGTGAACTTGATGACGTCCTTTTCTGCATCTAAGTAGTTTAAAGGTAACTTAAGTTATTTTGCCCATACATTTCTTACTTGCCCCTGCACTATACCAAAGTATATGACATATCTGCCCAATACCATTTGGTTTTAAAGGGGAATCTCCACACAGTATTTATTTTGGACTATAAGGACTAGGTCACACTTTTTAAGTATTCAAGGTTCACTGCTGTTACTGAAATATAGGCTATTTGTTGTAGTGTTTGATTTGTGATTCCCATTTAGTTTGATTATTAAATAATTGTAACATTACTATGATCATTATGTTATAGTTGTTAACCATTACATATTCTCACTTCTCAACTACTTCAAATTCTGTAAACAGATGTTACCTAAAGCTTTCCAGTTTTTCTATTTTACTGTAGAACCTTAAATATTTCAGTAACAAGGATATATCTTTATGCTTCTGTCTTGTGTATTTTTGGTGAACAGAGTTAAACTGATTGTTTTTCAGTAAACTGTGTGTAATATATCCATCTAATAAACCCTTCTATATAGAAATGAATTAGACCTTAAGTACTTTTAATTAAATCAGGTAAAAGTTAGGGTATGAAACCACAGTAAGTAACCTGCTGTGGTACAGAAAACGTTATCAGGGTTTGTTCTTTAAGCACCTTAAAATTAATTCCTACATTTTGATGAATGTATTCTTCATACTAATTGGATTTGCTAGCCACTCATGTTTGATATTCAAGTAGCTCTTAGGTCCCCAAAAATATATTAAATCAATCAGATCTGGTAGAGTAATGAATAGACTATATATCTGTCTTTGAACATATATGTATTACATCCAGAAGGTCTTTATTCCTCCATGAAATTAATGCTAGAGCTCTGTTCCAAAGCTCTACGGGCCTGATTCCGATTTAGGAAATGACGCCTTTCTTACACACAACTTTCCTACGCACTTCTCAGTAGCTGATATTCAGACTTACCTTATGAAGGTGTGCATCAGGCTTTGCAGGTGTGGTTCCTAATACATTTAATTCAAGCACATTATAATAGGGAGAATAGTGTACAATAGTAGGTTATACCCTTATCGATTGCCTGCACTAACCATTGAACTGTTATACAGCCAAGTGTTCCGCCATTTGTTGGGTTGAAACAGTTATGGCTTGCTCTGCTCCATAATGATTTAATTAGCCTACATGCTATATATACAGTTGAAGTTGGAAGTTTACATACACCGTAGCCAAATACGTTTAAACTCAGTTTTTCACAATTCCGGACATTTAATCCTAGTAAAAATAAATCCCTGTCTTAGGTCAGTTAGGATCACCACTTTATTTTAAGAATGTGAAATCTCAGAATAATAGTAGAATGATTTATTTCAGCTTTTATTTCTTTCATCACATTCCCAGTGGGTCAGACGTTTACATACACTCAATTAGTACTTGGTAGCATTGCCTTTAAATTGTTTAATGTTTTGGGTAGCCTTCCACAAGCTTCCCACAATAAGTTGGGTGAATTTTGGCCCATTTCCCCTGACAGAGCTGGTGTAACTGAGTCAGGTTTGTAGGCCTCCTTGCTCGCATACTCTTTTTCAGTTCTGCCCACACATTTTCTATAGGATTGATGTCAGGGCATTTGATGGCCACTCCAATACCTTGACTTTGTTGTCCTTAAGCCATTTTCCCACAACTTTGGAAGTATGCTTGGGTTCATTGTATAATTTGGAAAACCCATTTGTGACCAAGCTTTAACTTCCTGACTGATCTCATGAGATGTTTCTTCAATATATCCACATCATTTTTGTTCCTCATGAAGCCATCTATTTTATGAAGTGCACCAGTCCCTCCTGCAGCAATGCACCCCCACAACATGATGCTGCCACCAATGTGCTACACGGTTGGGATGGGGTTCTTCGGCTTGAAAGCCTCCCCCTTTTTCCTCCAAGCATAACAATGGTCATTATGGCTAAACAGTTCTATTTTTGTTTCATCAGACCAGAGGATATTTCTCCAAAAAGTATGATCTTTGTCCCCATGTGCAGTTGTAAACCGTAGTCTGGCTTTATTATGGCGGTTTCGGAGCAGTGGCTTTTTCCTTGCTGAGCGGCCTTTTAGGTTATGTCAATATAGGACTCGTTTTACTGTGGATATAGATACTTTTGTACTTGTTTCCTCCAGCATCTTCACAAGGTCCTTTGCAGTTGTTCTGGGATTGATTTGGACTTTTCACACTAAAGTACTTTCATCTCTAGGAGACAGAACGAGTCTCCTTCCTGAGCGGTATGACGGCTGCGTGGTTCCATGGTGTTTATACTTGCGTACTATTGTTTGTACAGATGAACGTGGTACCTTCAGGCTTATGGAAATTGCTCCCATGGATGAACCAGTCTTGTGGAGGTCTACAATTTTCTTTTCTGAGGCCTTGACTGATTTCTTTTGACTTTCCCATGATGTCAAGCAAAGAGGCACTGAGTATGAAGGTAGGCCTTGAAATACATCCACAGGTACACTTCCAATTGACTCAAATGATGTCAATTAGCCTATCAGAAGCTTCTAAAGCCATGACATTTTCTGGAATTTTCCAAGCTGTTTAAAGGCACAGTCAACGTAGTGTATGTAAACATCTGACCCACTGGAATTTTGATACAGTGAGTTAAAAGTGAAATAATCTGTCTAAACAATTGTTGGAAAAATGACTTGTGTCATGCACAAAGTAGATGTCCTAACTGACTTGCCAATACTATAGTTTGTTAACAAGAAATTTGTGTCGTGTATGAAAAACAAGTTTTAATGATTTGAACCAAAGTGTAGGTTGACTTCTGACTTCAACTGTATGTATACACACAAAAGTATGCGGACAGCCCTTCAAATTAGTGGATTCGGCTATTTCAACCACACCGTTGCTGGCAGGTGTATTACATCGAGCACACAGCCATGCTATCTCCATAGACAAATATTGGCAATAGAATGGCCTTACTGAAGAGATCAGTGACTTTCAAAGTGGTCAGTTTGTCAAATTTCTGCCCTGCTGGAGCTGCCCCGGTCATCTGTAAGTGCTGTTATTGTGAAGTGGAAACGTCTAGTAGCAACAACGGCTCAGCCACGAAGTGGTAGGCCACACAAGCTCACAGAATAGGACCACTGAGTGCTGAAGCGTGTCACGCATAAAAGTCTTCTGTTGCAAAACTCACTACCGAGTTCCAAACTGCTTCTGGAAGAAACTTCAGCACAATAACTGTTAGTTGGGAGCTTCATGGAATGGGTTTCCATGGACGAGCAGCTGCACACAAGCCTAAGATCACCATGCACAATGTCAATCGTCGGCTGGAGTTGTGTAAAGCTCGCCACCATTGGACTCTGGAGCAGTGGAAACGTGTTCTCTGGAGTGATGAATCACGCTTCACCATCTGGCAGTCCGACGGACGCATCTGGGTTTGGCGAATTCCAGGAGAACGTTACCTGCCCGAATGCATAGTGCCAACTGTAAAGTTTGGTGGATGAGGAATAATGGTCTGGGTCTGTTTTTCATGGTTTGAACTAGGCCCCTTAGTTCCATTGAAGGGAAATCTTAACGCTAAAGCATATAATGACATTCTCGTCGATTCTGTGCTTCCAGCTTTGGGACAACAGTTTGGGGAATACCCTTTTCTGTTTCAGCATGAGAATGCCACCGTGCACAAAGCGAGGTCCATACAGAAATGGTTTGTTAAGATCGGTGTGGAAGAACTTGACTGGCTTGCACAGAACCCTGACCTCAACCTCATCGA
Source organism: Oncorhynchus keta (assembly GCF_023373465.1). Classification (NCBI taxonomy): domain Eukaryota; kingdom Metazoa; phylum Chordata; class Actinopteri; order Salmoniformes; family Salmonidae; genus Oncorhynchus; species Oncorhynchus keta. The sequence continues at coordinate 26,248,416 of NC_068450.1, forward strand.
ACACCTTTGGGATGAATTGGAATGCTGACTGCGAGTCAGTCCTAATTGTCCGACCTCACTAATGCTCTTGTGGCTGAATGGAAGCAAGTCTCCGCAGCAATGTTCCAACATCAAGTGGAGAACCTTTTTAGAAGAGTGGAGGCTGTTATACCAGCAAAGGGGGGACCAACTCCATATTTATGCCCATGATTTTAGAATGAGATGTTCAATGAGCAGGTGTCCACATGCTTTTGGTCATGTAGTGTGTATAATCAACTGTTACTAATGATCCTCAGCAACAACCACATGGTCATGACGGCGTTTACAGAGGAAGCAAATTAAGGTAAACGAAACAATGTCATTAAATGGAATGATAATGTAGGTTAAACCAACTGAAGGGAACTATCAGTAAATTGGCAGTTGAATATGTGTTATTCGGCCTACTGACGATCGATACTAGTAGTGGCTAACATTTAACATGATAGAAGTAGGAAACTGAGAAAGATTGGGTAGCCTATGTTTAAGACATTTAAGTGGCCATCCCTACAAGTCAAAATGCCGTACAATTTAAATTCTGCATAATGGCACAGCATTTTATAAACTTTACAGTAGGAAAGTTGATATGCTTCAGTTTTCTGCCATATATGACTTTACATTTGTCTCCAGCGACTATAAGGTCAAATATATCTAAACCGAGTGTCATTTATATTTACAATTCTCTTATCCAAACGGATTACTCATTTACCTAGCTCTTAAGTTGTAAATTACAGTCAATGTTATTTCTAATAAAAATTTAAGTGGATGCTTTTACGAATTGAAACCTGTAGGTTTGCTAGCCCTTATTCATGGTTTCCTCACGCGTAAAAGTGGTGGAATTAAGTTAAGGTCAGAATACAGTGTATCTGTTGACACACCTCCGCCACACCTTCATTTATTCAATCTCCACCCAAAACAAATAGTAGGTGAATAGAATACTATTCTCATGCTTATATTCAAGTTCAGAATACGCATAGAGAGAGGTGCATAGAAAGGGAATTATGTTCCATTTACACGCGCTTAACTTGGGTTGGAATCGGGCCCTTGGTGAACAAATAGGCTGGATACTTTAGCTGTGTCTTCTATGTCATTGGGAATCTCCAGGGTATTCCGAGCTCTAGAATTCCAGCTGAAAGTCCATAGGATATCAGGTTTGTTACAATACATGCATCATTGAAATAGTCCTGGGCCTATTCCACTTCACTGGGAAACATATTTTTTATCTGTCTGGATGACAATTTAAAAAATGTTCTCTTACTTTCCACAGAGTTGTCGAAATTGATAGATTATGACACATTCTTCCTATGTCCTGCTGGTTAATGGATCGCCAGGGATTGATTGGACCAAGATGAGGACAAGTTCCTATGAGGAGGAAAACTCTTGTCTATGGCATCGGGACAACTAAGGTGAGTTTACTAATTCTCATATGACAGATGCATTTTGTTTACATGCACATACTTTGATATGGCCTACACATTTTCATTGATTCACAGTGCTTAATTTAAGTCAAAGGAACGTCCTTATGTTTTTTGTCTTTAGCCAATGGAGGGCAGCATTTCTTTGCTCATAAAGGGTTAATTACTATTTTGGTTAAAGTGCCAATGGATAGCTAACTGGGTACTACATGGGTTTTATAATTGTTTTAATGGTTATCAAATTCCAATGTATTTTGACAGGTGTGACCCAAGACTGTGCTGATCCAGCTCTTGTGGTCCTGTCATCACAGGATGAAAAAAAATGTCTGTGAAAGATGCAGGTTTTTTGAAGGACCTAATATCCATCTGTTGGGAAAGTTGAAACTTTCACTGAATCATTCAGATGTGTATCCTTGTTTTGTATTCCAGTATGTGGAATCAATTGCACTGCTTGTACTGTACTCTAATGGTTATTAGTCAATTCAATAAATATAGATATTTTTAAAACTTATACATTGATAATTCTTCTAAAATGTCAAGTGGTGCTTATGACTGTGTATTAAGCTCCTTTTTTTAAAATGTCATTTTAGATGCATGCTGTTTTATCTTGTAAGCCACCTTGAACCATGTCTTGTAAACAAAGTGAAACACATGATCACATTTCAAGTTTGCTGACCCTCAGGCCAGCCAATAGCTTCTACGCTATTTTGCTAGCTAAAGCGTTGAGTGAGATAGTTAGGCTATTCACAATAGTTCACTCAAATAAAGTCATGTTGTTTAGCTTATACAAGTATTCAGATCCCTTGACTTTTTCCCACATTTTGTTACGTTACAGCCTTATTCTAAAATGGATGAAATAAATCCACATCAATCTACACACAATACCCAAAAATGACAAAGCGAGAACAGGTTTTGAGACATTTTTGCAAATGTATAAAAAACTAAAAATAAATATCTTATTTACATTAGTATTCAGATCCTTTGCTATGAGACTCAAAATTGAGTTCAAGTACATCCTGTTTCCATTGGTCATCATTGAGATATTTCTAGAACTTGGGGGTCCACCTGTGGTAAATTATATTAATTGGACATGATTTGGAAAGGCACACACCTGTCTATATAATGTCTTACAGTCAGAGCAAAAACCAAGCCATTGAGGTATAATTAATTGTCCGTAGAGCTCCTAGACAGTATTGTGCCAAGGCACAGATCTTTATTTATTTTATTTTACTAGGCAAGTCAGTTAAGAACAAATTCTTATTTTCAATGACGGCCTAGTGGGTTAACTGCCTGTTCAAGGGCAGAACGACAGATTTTGTACCTTGTCAGCTCGGGGGTTTGAACTTGCAACCTTCCGGTTACTAGACCAACGCTCTAACCACTAGGCTACCCTGCCCTCTGGGGAAAGGTACCAAAAAAAGTCATGATTCTTAATGGAAGAAGTTTGGAATCACAAAGACTCTTCCTAGAGCTGGCCGCCCGGCCAAGCTGAGCAGTCGGGGGAGAAGGGCCTTGGTCAGGGAGGTGACCAAGAACCCGATGGTCACTCTGACAGAGCTCCAGAGTTCCTCTGTGGTGATGGGAGAACCTTCCATAAGGACAACCATTTCTGCAGCACTCCACCAATCTGGCCTTCATGGTAGAGTGGCCAGATGGAAACCACTCCTCACTAAAAAGCACACAACAGCCCACTTGGAGTTTGCCAAAAGGCACCTAAAGGACTCTCAGACCATGAGAAAGAAGATTCTCTGGTCTGATGAAACCAAGATTGAACTCTTTGGCCTGAATGCCAAGCGTTACTTCTGGAGGAAACCTGGCAGCATCATGCTGTGGGCATGGACTGGGAGACTAGTCAGGATCGAGGGAAAGATGAACAAAGCAAAGTACAGAGAGATCCTTGATGAAAACCTGCTCCAGAGTGCTTAGGACCTCAGACTGGGGCGAAGGTTAATCTTCCAAAAGGACAATGACCCTAAGCACACAGCCAAGACAATGCAGGAGTGGCTTCGGGACAAGTCTCTGAATGTCCTTGAGTGGCCCAGCCAGAGCCCGGACTTGAACCCGATCGAACATCTCTGGAGAGACCTGAAAATAGCGGTGCAGCGACACACCCCATCCAACCTGCCAGAGCTTGAGAAGAATTGGAGAAACTCCCCAAATACAGGTGTGCCAAGCTTGTAGCTTCACACATAAGAAGACTTGAGGCTGTCATCTCTGCCAAAGGTTCTTCAACAGAGTACTGAATAAGGGGTCTGAATTCTTAGGTAAATGTGATATTTCCGTTTTTTATTTTTAATAAATGTGCAAACATTTCTAAAAACCTGTTTTTGCTTTGTCATTATGGGGTATTGTGTGTAGATTGATGAGGGGAAAAAACATTTGATCCATTTTAGAATAAGGCTGTAGGTAACAAAATGTGGAAAAAGTCAAGGGGTCTGAATACTTTCAGAATGCACTGTATGTATATCAATATTCCAAAGTTGATATGATGAATATTGATACTATTAGCTATAAAGTTATCTCATGAATGGCTACTTTGTAACCGACTGTCCCAACGACTTCTCTTGGGTGGATTCTTCTCCTCGCCCGACACTCCGTAACCTAGCACCGCGGGAGCAAGTGGAACCAAGATGTTCCTCCGTGGAACAACGCTTTGCCGATTGAAATGGGGCCGCATGAAGCAGGAATGGTGACTGGGGAAAACATTCTCTACCCTTCCTTAATCAGTTCTCAGAAAATACATGTAATAGTTTAAGGTAAAAAGGAAAGAAGCAGTAACCATGGGAAGATGCTTGCTTATTATTAGCTAGGTTTATTTGTCAGCTAATGAATGAGTCAATATTCGATTTAAAGCAATTTCATGCTAGTGTTGCGTTGGACTTAGTTTGGACGAGACATTTTGTGCATGTGCCCGTTGCCAGCCCCTGTACTTATTTAGCACATCTGATATCATGGATTGTATAACCTTGGGGTAAGTGGACATAATAGTCGGGATGAAAGTGTACGCTTCCGATGAATTCAGTACAGCTGTTGTCGGATTACTTGCTACATGATTTGGAGAGATTTGGCATATTCCATGATAGCTGGATGACTTGCTAGTTTAGCTAACTAACGTTACTGTACTGCACTGCCTCGTTGGTTTGTCAATGTAGTTCTAGTATTAGCAATCTAAGCGAACAGCGTGAGTAAAAGGTAGCCCAAGACAACTGTATGTTACCTACCTTACTTTGTTAGTACGTTCGTCAATAAGAGTGGCACATTCTTATTGTAACGTGGTTCTAGTAACCAAGTAACGTTACTAGCTAGCGAAAGAGCTGCCAAATTACTAGCTACGAACATCAGCTGCTAAACTACTGTGTTAGCCAGTTAGCAACTGTAGCTAGCTACTGTTGAAGCAGACATTACAATACTTTATTGTAATTTAAAATGCGTATTCAGTTATTTTGAGTAACACGAACTTATCTCTAGCATTGTCTTTGGAATGACAGTGGGGTTTTGTTAATACCAGCCCCAAGTCAAAGGGCTGGGGTTATTATGAATGAGGTTAATGATCTTGAGTTATCTTGGGTGGGCCTATTAATGTCCAGTTTATTGGCCTTGACCAGTCGAGAATCTAATGACCAGCAGCCGACCTGTGACCCCGAGGAAGATGCCATGGATGTGGGGATGCACACCTTCAACCACACCCATATGAGAAAGGCATTTCAGCTGATGAATGACATGAGGAGGTAGGTTGGTTTCACCCCTGCCAAGTATCCCCTTTTTTCATCACTGAAAATAAGCCATGTGGTGGCCTTTGTAAGATGTTGATATAACCCAGTGTCATGAGACACAGTAATAGCCTTCACATTATACATAATGGCTTCTCCTTGGCACCGAATAGTCTACTTTGCAATGAATGACCTAATACTACAGTAACCTCGGCACACAGCTGGAGCACTTATTTCCAGTTGACAGTTATTTATAAATCTTCAGTATGATGTTGACAGTTATTTATAAATCCTCAGTATGATGTTGACAGTTATTTATAAATCCTCAGCATGATGTTGACAGTTATTTATAAATCCTCAGTATGATGTTGACAGTTATTTAGAAATCATCAGTATGATGTTGATAGTTATTTATAAATCCTCAGTATGATGTTGACAGTTATTTATAAATCCTCAGTATGATGTTGACAGTTATTTAGAAATCCTCAGTATGATATTGACAGTTATTTAGAAATCCTCAGTATGATGTTGACAGTTATTTAGAAATCCTCAGTATGATGTTGACAGTTATTTAGAAATCCTCAGTATGATGTTGACAGTTATTTAGAAATCCTCAGTATGATGTTGACAGTTATTTAGAAATCCTCAGTATGATGTTGACAGTTATTTAGAAATCATCAGTATGATGTTGACAGTTATTTAGAAATCATCAGTATGATGTTGACAGTTATTTAGAAATCATCAGTATGATGTTGACAGTTATTTAGAAATCGCTCAGTATGGTGATTTGGGAAAACACTGTTCAACCATCTTTTGTGTTTACAGTAAGAATATGCTGTGCGACGTTCTGTTGGTGGCAGGAAATGTAGAGGTGACCGCTCACAAGTTGGTGCTAGCCTCCTGCAGCCCCTACTTCTGTGCCATGTTCACAGGTATTTGTGTATATAGGCTACATTTGTAATCATTGTGAAAGCCGTGGGTCAAGTGAAAGATGTTGTGAATGTGAAGCCCACTTTATTGTGACAGTGAGATGATTTTTTTCCCTCATGTCACATAAAACCTTCTCAAGTGGGTTCTCTCACTGTGTGTGGTGGACAGGGGACATGAGTGAGAGCAAAGCCCAGCAGGTGGAGATCAGGGATGTGGATGGCCAAACACTAAAAAAACTGGTGGACTATATCTATACAGCTATGATTGAAGTAACGGAGGACAATGTTCAGGTGAGCTACAACGTCCCTATCTGTGTCCTCCGACATGTCTAAGTGCTTACAGCAGTGGAGTCAATGGATTATTTCATGTTGCTTTGGCATTCCTTCATTGGTCTCTTCAGAATTATACTTTTTATGTGGCATAAAGTTGTCTCTCCCTACCAGCCCTTTCCCTTTCTCCAGCATTACCAGTCTGCTCCTTCCTTCCTTCCTTGCTGTTGAGGCCAAGATTTCTGCAGGCAGGGCTTTTCCTCTTATTATTAGCTCAGGAAATGTGCATGGAGGGAGAGGAAATGCTCTCAATGTTTGCAACATGCCTGCTTTTTGTGCGTGTGTGTGTTTGTTTTAGAATGGCATCCAAGCCTTGTCATTAGATTGGCTCATTTTTCATTGTATGTGTGTGTGGTGCTACGGTATTTTCCATTTTAGCTCTCAGAATGTGTGGGCCACAACTGCTGAAAACACCCACTATAATAGTTAGCCTGCAGCTCCCTGTTCAGATCTAAGGGCAACAGGCAAAAATGAAATCACAGGCGTAAATTAAAGGAGAGCCTGGCTGAGTGACCTAGTTTCTGTGGGGATGTGGACAAATGGGGAGAGCTGGGCTGCCTGTTAAAGCACACAATATTACTGAAGGACTGGCAGGCTGGAGGCTAATAAACCAGAGAAGCCAAATGTCTCCTTTAGAATTGACCACTGTGTACCACCGGTACACATCATTCTAGTTGTCCGGCTATAGTCTGAGAGCCAGGGCTGCAGAGTTCTCCTGTTATCCCTGCTGTCTCTGTTTTGGGTTTTTCACAGCTTAAGCTCTTATCCTAGTAAACATGTGGCTGTTTCTGACTCATTGTCCATTCTGAGTGGCACTGACATTATGTATCATGGCCCTCTAGATGTAGTTGGGGCTCCGTTTGGGTTACCCTTAATTTTGATATTAACCCGACTCTGGAATTTAAATAAGTTTGCCTCCCATAGATTCCTCAAACCATTGAATAGTATTCAAATCCTCTGAATTCTAATTGAAAACAGGGAGATTTGTTTGGTGTTAGAAATGAATGACAAGGAGAGCGTTTTCCTGCTGTGTATTCTATTAATTGACCAAATGATATTGTCTTGTATTGGGCCCGCCTTCTCTCTCTGATGGCTGAACTGAGAGTATCCAGTCTCTTGCTGCGTGTTCTGATCCCTGTGTTGTGTCTCTGTAGGTGCTCCTGCCTGCAGCCAGCCTTCTGCAGCTGATGGACGTGAGGCAGGTGTGCTGTGAGTTCCTGCAGAGCCAGCTGCACCCCACCAACTGTCTGGGCATTCGAGCCTTCGCCGACCTCCACACCTGCACACAGCTCCTCAACCAGTCCCATGCCTACTCTGGTTAGTGGAGCCCCACCTCACTTTTACGTTTCATCAGGCAGAGAGTGTAAGCTTAGCGGAGGGGATGGAGAAACTGCCCTCTGTCTTGGTCAGTCAGTATGAACAGATTGCCGTTAAAAAGCATACAGTGGGTATTTATGACAGACTACTTTGAGCTTCAAGTGAAGGGAGTTCTTGACTCAGACTGCTTTTAGAATATGTGACCCACCCTGGCTCTGTTTTGCATGGACCTCGTTCTGCTCAAACCTTGTAACCCCTCTAAATGTCAACAGAATATCAAATTTGACCTTACGTTGTAGAGATGTGGTAAACTGCTGGGGCTTGCTGGCCGTATGCTGATAACCTTTGTCATTGCTCAGGGGTGTAACAGACCGTGAACAGTCTAGTTGTCTGTCTAACTGTGTGCTTGTTTGTTTAACAGAGCAGCATTTTTCCGAGGTGATGCTGGGAGAGGAGTTCATGGGCCTGTCTCTGCAGCATGTGTGCGGTCTCATATCCAGCGACAAACTCACCGTGTCCACAGAGGAGAAGGTAGGCCAGCCACCAGAACATCCCAAACCAACCCCTTCTTTTCTGTTCAGGGACAATGCAGGCTCATATCCCATTCTAACCTGTGAAGTGAGGATTGTGGCAACTCCTTCTTCTCTTTGCTATCAATGAGCTCAGTACAGCTCAGCTCTCAATCTCTCTCCTCCTGGTCTTCCTCAGACAACACTTATCATAACAACAGGCTTCCCATCACTCACCATGACAATAGACTTCCCATCTCTCACCATGACAATAGACTTCCCATCTCTCACCATGACAATAGACTTCCCATCTCTCACCATGACAATAGACTTCCCATCTCTCACCATGACAATAGACTTCCCATCTCTCACCATGACAATAGACTTCCCATCTCTCACCATGACAATAGACTTCCCATCTCTCACCATGACAATAGACTTCCCATCTCTCACCATGACAATAGACTTCCCATCTCTCACCATGACAATAGACTTCCCATCTCTCACCATGACAATAGACTTCCCATCTCTCACCATGACAATAGACTTCCCATCTCTCACCATGACAATAGACTTCCCATCTCTCACCATGACAATAGACTTCCCATCTCTCACCATGACAATAGACTTCCCATCTCTCACCATGACAATAGACTTCCCATCTCTCACCATGACAATAGACTTCCCATCTCTCACCATGACAATAGACTTCCCATCTCTCACCATGACAATAGACTTCCCATCTCTCACCATGACAATAGACTTCCCATCTCTCACCATGACAATAGACTTCCCATCTCTCACCATGACAATAGACTTCCCATCTCTCACCATGACAATAGACTTCCCATCTCTCACCATGACAATAGACTTCCCATCTCTCACCATGACAATAGACTTCCCATCTCTCACCATGACAATAGACTTCCCATCTCTCACCATGACAATAGACTCCTCCCCATCTCTCACCATGACAATAGACTCCTCCCCATCTCTCACCATGACAATAGACTCCTCCCCATCTCTCACCATGACAATAGACTCCCCATCTCTCACCATGACAATAGACTCCCCATCTCTCACCATGACAATAGACTCCCCATCTCTCACCATGACAATAGACTCCCCATCTCTCACCATGACAATAGACTCCCCATCTCTCACCATGACAATAGACTCCCCATCTCTCACCATGTCAATAGACTCCCCATCAATCACCATAACAACAGATCCGACTCTCGATCGCTCCCTGTGACGGCAGAGTCCCCGTCCTGCTGTAATAGAGGACAGCCCTGTCACAAACAGCCTGGTCCCAGTCCCAGAGTGACTTACCAAGAGGGAGAGAGAGCTGTACCTGAGCTGTTACTGCTGCTACTGCTGTTGCTACTACTGATACTCTTGCTGCTACTCCGACTGCTGCTACTGATGCTGTTGCTACTCCTACTGCTGTTACTACTCCTGTTGCTGCTACTGCTTTTACTACTGCTTTTACTACTGCTGGCACTACTGCTACTCTTGCTGTTGCTATTGCTGTGGCTACTCCTACTGTTGCTGCTGCTGTTGCTACTACTACTGCTGGCGCTACTGCTGTTACTATTGATGGCACTACTGCTGTTACTATTGATGGCACTACTGCTGTTACTATTGATGGCACTACTGCTGTTACTATTGATGGCACTACTGCTGTTACTACTGCTGGCACTACTGCTGGCACTACTGCTGGCACTACTGCTGGCACTACTGCTGTTACTACTGCTGGCACTACTGCTGGCACTACTGCTGGCACTACTGCTGGCACTACTGCTGGCACTACTGCTGGCACTACTGCTGGCACTACTGCTGTTACTACTGCTGGCACTACTGATGGCACTACTGATGGCACTACTGCTGTTACTACTGCTGGCACTACTGATGGCACTACTGCTGTTACTACTGCTGGCACTACTGATGGCACTACTGCTGGCACTACTGATGGCACTACTGATGGCACTACTGCTGGCACTACTGCTGGCACTACTGCTGGCACTACTGCTGGCACTACTGCTGTTACTACATTTACATTTACATTACATTTAAGTCATTTAGCAGACGCTCTTATCCAGAGCGACTTACAAATTGGTGCATTCACCTTATGACATCCAGTGGAACAGCCACTTTACAATAGTGCATCTAAATCTTTTAAGGGGGGGGGGGGTGAGAAGGATTACTTTATCCTATCCTAGGTATTCCTTAAAGAGGTGGGGTTTCAGGTGTCTCCGGAAGGTGGTGATTGACTCCGCTGTCCTGGCGTCGTGAGGGAGTGTGTTCCACCATTGGGGAGCCAGAGCAGCGAACAGTTTTGACTGGGCTGAGCGGGAACTGTACTTCCTCAGTGGTAGGGAGGCGAGCAGGCCAGAGGTGGATGAACGCAGTGCCCTTGTTTGGGTGTAGGGCCTGATCAGAGCCGGGAGGTACTGAGGTGCCGTTCCCCTCACAGCTCCGTAGGCAAGCACCATGGTCTTGTAGCGGATGCGAGCTTCAACTGGAAGCCAGTGGAGAGAGCGGAGGAGCGGGGTGACGTGAGAGAACTTGGGAAGGTTGAACACCAGACGAGCTGCGGCGTTCTGGATGAGTTGTAGGGGTTTAATGGCACAGGCAGGGAGCCCAGCCAACAGCGAGTTGCAGTAATCCAGACGGGAGATGACAAGTGCCTGGATTAGGACCTGCGCCGCTTCCTGTGTGAGGCAGGGTCGTACTCTGCGGATGTTGTAGAGCATGAACCTACAGGAACGGTTAGACAGCAAATGTTCATTTTGTCCCATAAAGATTATTTTTATAGCCGGAACACCTCCGTTTGTACTTCACGTTTGGTTGAGAAATCCACCGGAAACTGCGGTCACGACAACGGCGAAAAATATTCAAAATTAGATCTATAATATCGACAGAAACATGGCAAACGTTTTTTTATAATCAATCCTCAAGGTGTTTTTCAAATATCTATTTGATAATATATCAACCGGGACAGGTGTTACTACTGCTGGTACTACTGCGGTTACTACTGCGGTTACTACTGCTGACACTACTGCTGGCACTACTGCTGGCACTACTGCTGTTACTACTGCTGTTACTACTGCTGGCACTACTGCTGGCACTACTGCTGGCACTACTGCTGGCACTACTGCTGTTACTACTGCTGGCACTACTGCTGGCACTACTGCTGGCACTACTGCGGTTACTACTGCGGTTACTACTGCTGGCACTACTGCTGGCACTACTGCTGGCACTACTGCTGGCACTACTGCTGTTACTACTGCTGTTACTACTGCTGGCACTACTGCTGGCACTACTGCTGGCACTACTGCTGGTACTACTGCTGGCACTACTGCTGGCACTACTGCTGGTACTACTGCTGGTACTACTGCTGGTACTACTGCTGCGGACCCACCACTCCAGGCCTCAGGCTCCACTTGCTAATGTGCTTACAAAGCAAAGTAGCCTCCTCCTCTTCAACCGATGTACACAGCAACATGACACCAGCCCTGTCTCTATCTGGCCCCCGTCTCCTATCTATCCATTCACAGCTCTGATCCTCTATCTTCAGGGATTAGAGCAGGAGAGTGGAGGAGCAGGTTGGATGAGAAATAGCGAGGGATGGTAGATGGCTGTCTCAGTCTGTGTTCAGATAAAGGAGGGGAGTCAGCACAAGTTAGATCCAGTTCCTGTTCCCCTCTTGGTAAATGTAATTAACCCTTTGTGTTCTCTCTCTCTCCTCAGGTATTTGAGGCCATTGTTGCATGGATAAAGCACGACAAGGAGGCTCGTCTGGAGTACATGCCAAAGCTGATGGAGCACGTTCGTCTGCCACTACTGTCCAGAGATTACCTAGTACAGGTGGGTCCTACTGTCCAGAGATGACCTAGTACAGGTGGGTCCTACTGTCCAGAGATTACTTAGTACAGCTGGGTCCTACTGTCTAGAGATGACATAGTACAGGTGGATACTACTGTCTAGAGATGACCTAGTACAGGTGGATACTACTGTCTAGAGATGACCTAGTACAAGTGGGTACTACTGTCTAGAGATGACATAGTACAGGTGGGTACTACTGTCTAGAGATGACATAGTACAGGTGGGTACTACTGTCTAGAGATGACATAGTACAGCTGGGTCCTACTGTCTAGAGATGACCTAGTACAGGTGGGTCCTACTGTCTAGAGATGACATAGTACAGCTGGGTACTACTGTCTAGAGATGACCTAGTACAGGTGGGTACTACTGTCTAGAGATGACCTAGTACAGGTGGGTCCTACTGTCTAGAGATGACATAGTACAGCTGGGTCCTACTGTCTAGAGATGACATAGTACAGCTGGGTCCTACTGTCTAGAGATGACATAGTACAGCTGGGTACTACTGTCTAGAGATGACATAGTACAGGTGGGTACTACTGTCTAGAGATGACATAGTACAGGTGGGTCCTACTGTCCAGAGATGACCTAGTACAGCTGGGTCCTACTGTCTAGAGATGACATAGTACAGGTGGGTACTACGGTCCAGAGATGACCTAGTACAGGTGGGTCCTACTGTCCAGAGATGACCTAGTACAGCTGGGTCCTACTGTCCTGAGATGACCTAGTACAGCTGGGTCCTACTGTCCAGAGATGACCTAGTACAGCTGGGTCCTACTGTCCTGAGATGACATAGTACAGCTGGGTACTACGGTCCAGAGATGACCTAGTACAGGTGGGTACTACTGTCTAGAGATGACAGTACAGCTGGGTCCTACTGTCTAGAGATGACAGTACAGCTGGGACCTACTGTCTAGAGATGACATAGTACAGGTGGGTACTACGGTCCAGAGATGACCTAGTACAGGTGGGTCCTACTGTCCAGAGATTACCTGGTACAGCTGGGTCCTACTGTCTAGAGATGACATAGTACAGGTGGGTACTACGGTCCAGAGATGACCTAGTACAGCTGGGTCCTACTGTCTAGAGATGACATAGTACAGCTGGGTCCTACTGTCTAGAGATGACATAGTACAGCTGGGTACTACAGTTCAGAGATGACATAGTACAGGTGGGTACTACAGTTCAGAGATGAACTAGTACAGGTGGGTACTACAGTTCAGAGATGAACTAGTACAGGTGGGTACTACAGTTCAGAGATGAACTAGTACAGGTGGGTACTACTGTCTAGAGATGAACTAGTACAGCTGGGTACTACTGTCTAGAGATGACATAGTACAGCTGGGTACTACTGTCTAGAGATGACATAGTACAGGTGGGACCTACTGTCTAGAGATGACATAGTACAGGTGGGTACTACGGTCCAGAGATGACCTAGTACAGGTGGGTCCTACTGTCCAGAGATGACCTAGTACAGGTGGGTCCTACTGTCTAGAGATGACGTAGTACAGGTGGGTACTACGGTCCAGAGATGACCTAGTACAGGTGGGTCCTACTGTCTAGAGATGACATAGTACAGGTGGGTACTACGGTCCAGAGATGACCTAGTACAGGTGGGTACTACGGTCCAGAGATGACCTAGTACAGGTGGGTACTACGGTCCAGAGATGACCTAGTACAGGTGGGTACTACTGTCTAGAGATGACATAGTACAGCTGGGTCCTACTGTCTAGAGATGACCTAGTACAGCTGGGTCCTACTGTCTAGAGATGACCTAGTACAGGTGGGTCCTACTGTCTAGAGATGACATAGTACATGTGGGTACTACGGTCCAGAGATGACCTAGTACAGGTGGGTCCTACTGTCTAGAGATGACATAGTACAGGTGGGTACTACGGTCCAGAGATGACCTAGTACAGGTGGGTACTACGGTCCAGAGATGACCTAGTACAGGTGGGTACTACGGTCCAGAGATGACCTAGTACAGGTGGGTACTACTGTCTAGAGATGACATAGTACAGCTGGGTCCTACTGTCTAGAGATGACCTAGTACAGCTGGGTCCTACTGTCTAGAGATGACATAGTACAGGTGGGTACTACGGTCCAGAGATGACCTAGTACAGGTGGGTCACTCAGCACCACCATTCACCTTGTTGTCAGATAGCATGAATAATTAATCAAGCATCCACATGCTCCATTATACAAATCAAACTGTGATATTTGAAAAGATGGTGTACTTGACAGATGGTGTACTTGACAGATGGTGTACTTGACAGATGGTGTACTTGACAGATGGTGTACTTGACAGATGGTGAACTTGACAGATGGTGAACTTGACAGATGGTGAACTTGACAGATGGTGAACTTGACAGATGGTGTACTTGACAGATGGTGTACTTGACAGATGGTGTACTTGACAGATGGTGTACTTGACAGATGGTGTACTTGACAGATGGTGAACTTGACAGATGGTGTACTTGACAGATGGTGTACTTGACAGATGGTGAACTTGACAGATGGTGTACTTGACAGATGGTGAACTTGACAGATGGTGAACTTGACAGATGGTGAACTTGTTCCATGTGTCTGTATTGCTCACTGTGCTGTGTCCTGTGGAGCAGATAGTGGAGAAGGAGGCCTTGATCAAGAACAACAACTCCTGTAAGGACTTCCTGATCGAGGCCATGAAGTACCACCTCCTACCCGCTGACCAGCGCCACCTCATCAAGACCGACCGGACACGCCCACGCACGCCTATCAGCATGCCCAAGGTCAGACAACACCTGCATCACACATGGACACACACACACATTTGTTTTACTATCCTTGTGGGGACCAAAACATTTATTCCAATAAAACCTTTAAAATAAAATCTTATTTTCCTTAACATAACCTTAACCCCTAACTCTAAACCTAACCCCTAAGCCTAAATTAACCTTTTTTACTTTACTTGTGGGGAACTGGGAAATATCCCCACGAGTGAGAATGTTTCGTTTTACTATCCCTGTGGGGATTTCTGGTACCCTCAAGGGGAGCAATACAAGCTCACACACACAGTTATTCATACCCACTGACTGAACCAACTGGAGCCCTATTGTTGTGTTAGGTGATGATAGTGGTGGGTGGGCAGGCTCCTAAGGCCATCCGTAGTGTGGAGTGCTATGACTTCCAGGAGGACCGCTGGCACCAGGTGGCTGACCTGCCGTCCAGACGCTGTCGAGCAGGTAAACACACCTCCCTCTGGCCGCTGCTACCTCTGAAATCACACACTCCTCTCTGACTTGTCTGTTCTACTGGGCAAACCTAAAAGCTTTTAATATCTCTCTCTCTCCTCTCTCTCTCCTCTCGCTCTCTCTCTCAGGTGTGGTGTTCATGGCAGGGAGGGTGTACGCTGTGGGAGGCTTCAACGGCTCGTTGCGGGTCAGGACGGTGGACATGTACGACGGGATGAGAGACCAGTGGACCACAGTTCCCAGCATGCAAGAGCGGCGCAGCACTCTGGGGGCAGCCGTGCTGGGGGACCTGCTCTACGCTGTGGGGGGCTTCGACGGGAGCACAGGTACACAGTCCTACACCGCTCTTCTCCCCTTGCATCACCACTGCCCAAGACCAGTGTGTAGTCTAAGAAAGTGTGTTGTCTAAGTGTCCCAGCAGTCCTTTGAGAGGCAGTGGAGCGTGTTGCAGTGTGACTGAATGGAGCAGGGAACAGTAGTACCCCCAGGATGAATGTCTAGATTGTGTGGTTGGGCACAGTGGTGATGTCACCCTGACTCTATGTGATGAGAGAGAATTAAAGTTACTGATACAGTGGAGAGGAAAGAGGACAGGGGAGAGGAGAGAGCATTAGTGTTACTGATACAGTGGAGAGGAAAGAGGACATGGGAGAGGAGAGAGCATTAGTGTTACTGATACAGTGGAGAGGAAAGAGGACATGGGAGAGGAGAGAGCATTAGTGTTACTGATACAGTGGAGAGGAAAGAGGACAGGGGAGAGGAGAGAGCATTAGTGTTACTGATACAGTGGAGAGGAAAGAGGACAGGGGAGAGGACAGGGGAGAGGAGAGAGAATTAGTGATACTGATACAGTGGAGAGGAAAGAGGACAGGGGAGAGGAGAGAGCATTAGTGTTACTGATACAGTGGAGAGGAAAGAGGACAGGGGAGAGGAGAGATAATTCGTGTTACGGATACAGTGGAGAGGAAAGAGGACAGGGGAGAGGAGAGAGGACAGGGGAGAGGAGAGAGCATTAGTGTTACTGATACAGTGGAGAGGAAAGAGGACAGGGGAGAGGAAAGAGGACAGGGGAGAGGAGAGAGGACAGGGGAGAGGAGAGAGCATTAGTGTTACTGATACAGTGGAGAGGAAAGAGGACAGGGGAGAGGAGAGAGGACAGGGGAGAGGAAAGAGGACAGGGGAGAGGAAAGAGGACAGGGGAGAGGAGAGAGGACAGGGGAGAGGACAGGGGAGAGGAAAGAGGACAGGGGAGAGGAAAGAGGGGAGAGGAAAGAGGACAGGGGAGAGGAAAGAGGACAGGGGAGAGGAAAGAGGACAGGGGAGAGGAAAGAGGACAGGGGAGAGGAAAGAGGACAGGGGAGAGGAAAGAGGACAGGGGAGAGGAGAGAGGACAGGGGAGAGGACAGGGGAGAGGAAAGAGGACAGGGGAGAGGAAAGAGGGGAGAGGAAAGAGGACAGGGGAGAGGAAAGAGGACAGGGGAGAGGAAAGAGGACAGGGGAGAGGAAAGAGGACAGGGGAGAGGAAAGAGGACAGGGGAGAGGAAAGAGGACAGGGGAGAGGAAAGAGGACAGGGGAGAGGAAAGAGGACGGGAGAGGAAAGAGGACAGGGGAGAGGAGAGAGGACAGGGAAGAGGAGAGAGGACA
Organism: Oncorhynchus keta; assembly: GCF_023373465.1. Taxonomy (NCBI): domain Eukaryota; kingdom Metazoa; phylum Chordata; class Actinopteri; order Salmoniformes; family Salmonidae; genus Oncorhynchus; species Oncorhynchus keta. The sequence goes on from NC_068450.1 coordinate 26,265,404, forward strand.
GGGAAGAGGAGAGAGGACAGGGAAGAGGACAGGGGAGAGGAGAGAGGACAGGGAAGAGGAGAGAGGACAGGGAAGAGGACAGGGGAGAGGAGAGAGGACAGGGGAGAGGAGAGGAGAGAGGACAGGGGAGAGGAGAGAGGACAGGGGAGAGAGAATTAGTGTTACTGATACAGGAGAGAGGAAAGAGGACAGGGGATAGGAAAGAGGACAGGGGAGAGGAGAGAGCATTAGTGTTACTGAAACAGTGGAGAGGAAAGAGGACAGGGGAGAGGAGAGAGAATTAGTGTTACTGATACAGTGGAGAGGAAAGAGGACAGGGGAGAGGAAAGAGGACAGGGAAGAGGACAGGGGAGAGGAGAGAGAATTAGTGTTACTGATACAGGGGAGAGGAAAGAGAACAGGGGAGAGGAGAGAGAATTAGTGTTACTGCTACAGTGGAGAGGAAAGAGGACATGGGAGAGGAGAGAGAATTAGTGTTACTTCTACAGGGGAGAGGAAAGAGGACAGGGGAGAGGAAAGAGGACAGGGGACAGGAAAGAGGACAGGGGAGAGGAGAGAGAATTAGTGTTACTGATACAGGGGAGAGGAAAGAGAACAGGGGAGAGGAGAGAGAATTAGTGTTACTGATACAGTGGAGAGGAAAGAGGACATGGGAGAGGAGAGAGAATTAGTGTTACTTCTACAGGGGAGAGGAAAGAGGACAGGGGAGAGGAAAGAGGACAGGGGAGAGGAAAGAGGACAGGGGAGAGGAAAGATGACAGGGGACAGGAAAGAGGACAGGGGACAGGAAAGAGGACAGGGGAGAGGAAAGAGGACAGGGGAGAGGAGAGAGACTTAGTGTTACTGATACAGGGGAGAGGAAAGAGGACAGGGGAGAGGAGAGAGACTTAGTGTTACTGATACAGGGGAGAGGAAAGGGGACAGGGGAGAGGAGAGAGCATTAGTGTTACTGATACAGGGGAGAGGAAAGAGGAGAGGAAAGAGGACAGGGGAGAGGAGAGAGGATAAGGGAGAGGAAAGAGGACAGGGGAGAGGAGAGAGACTTAGTGTTACTGATACAGTGGAGAGGAAAGAGGACAGGGGAGAGGAAAGAGGACAGGGGAGAGGAGAGAGAATTAGTGTTACTGATACAGGAGAGAGGAAAGAGGACAGGGGAGAGGAAAGAGGAGAGGAAAGAGGACAGGGGAGAGGAGAGAGAATTAGTGTTACTGATACAGGGGAGAGGAAAGAGGACAGGGGAGAGGAAAGAGGACAGGGGAGAGGAGAGAGAATTAGTGTTACTGATACAGTGGAGAGGACAGGGGAGAGGAGAGAGCATTAGTGTTACTGATACAGTGAAGAGGACAGGGGAGAGGAGAGAGCATTAGTGTTACTGATACAGTGGAGAGGAAAGAGGACAGGGGAGAGGAAAGAGGACAGGGGAGAGGAGAGAGCATTAGTGTTACTGATACAGTGAAGAGGACAGGGGAGAGGAAAGAGGACAGGGGAGAGGAGAGAGCATTAGTGTTACTGATACAGTGGAGAGGAAAGAGGACAGGGGAGAGGAAAGAGGACAGAGGAGAGAGCATTAGTGTTACTGATACAGGGGAGAGGAAAGAGGACAGGGGAGAGGAAAGAGGACAGGGGAGAGGAGAGAGGACAGGGGAGAGGAGAGAGCATTAGTGTTACTGATACAGGGGAGAGGAAAGAGGACAGGGGAGAGGAAAGAGGACAGGGGAGAGGAGAGAGGACAGGGGAGAGGAGAGAGCATTAGTGTTACTGATACAGTGGAGAGGAAAGAGGACAGGGGAGAGGAAAGAGGACAGGGGAGAGGAGAGAGCATTAGTGTTACTGATACAGTGGAGAGGAAAGAGGACAGGGGAGAGGACAGGGGAGAGGAGAGAGCATTAGTGTTACTGATACAGTGGAGAGGAAAGAGGACAGGGGAGAGGAAAGAGGACAGTGGAGAGGAGAGAGGAGAGGAGAGAGGACAGGGGAGAGGAGAGAGGACAGGGGAGAGGAGAGAGGACAGGGGAGAGGAAAGAGGACAGGGGAGAGGAAAGAGGACAGGGGAGAGGAAAGAGGACAGGGGAGAGGAAAGAGGACAGGAGAGGAGAGAGCATTAGTGTTACTGATACAGGGGAGAGGAAAGAGGACAGGGGAGAGGAGAGAGGACAGGGGAGAGGAGAGAGCATTAGTGTTACTGATACAGGGGAGAGGAAAGAGGACAGGGGAGAGGAAAGAGGACAGGGGAGAGGAGAGAGGACAGGGGAGAGGAGAGAGGACAGGGGAGAGGAGAGAGGACAGGGGAGAGGAGAGAGGACAGGGGAGAGGAGAGAGGACAGGGGAGAGGAGAGAGGACAGGGGAGAGGAGAGAGGACAGGGGAGAGGAGAGAGGACGGGAGAGGAAAGAGGACAGGAGAGGAGAGAGGACAGGGGAGAGGAAAGAGGACAGGGAAGAGGAGAGAGGACAGGGAAGAGGACAGGGGAGAGGAAAGAGGACAGGGGAGAGGAGAGAGGACAGGGGAGAGGAGAGAGGAGAGGAGAGAGGACAGGGGAGAGGAGAGAGGACAGGGGAGAGGACAGGGGAGAGGACAGGGGAGAGGACAGGGGAGAGGACAGGGGAGAGGACAGGGGAGAGGACAGGGGAGAGGAGAGGGGAGAGGAGAGAGGACAGGGGAGAGGAGAGAGGACAGGGGAGAGGGGAGAGGAGAGAGGAGAGGAGAGAGGAGAGGGAGAGAGGGGAGGGGAGAGGGGAGGGGAGAGGAGAGAGGACAGGGGAGAGGAGAGAGGACAGGGGAGAGGAGAGAGGACAGGAGAGAGGACAGGGGAGAGGAGAGAGCATTAGTGTTGGCCAAGTGTTGTGCCCTGCTTTCAGAAGGTAATTTAGAGCTGCTTTTTAAACTATTTCTTCTCACCCTTTTCCCTCCTTCCTTTTCTCCCTCCGTCTCAGGCCTGTCGTCAGTGGAGACCTACAGCTATAAGACCAATGAGTGGATGTTTGTTGCTCCCATGAACACGAGACGCAGTAGTGTCGGAGTGGGAGTGGTGGACGGTAAGAGAAGAATCGTGTCAACAGTGCTTTTTATGAGCTTCTCCTCAGTGTCTATATAGAGCTTCTCCTCAGTGTCTATATAGAGCTTCTCCTCAGTGTCTATATAGAGCTTCTCCTCAGTGTCTATATAGAGCTTCTCCTCAGTGTCTATATAGAGCTTCTCCTCAGTGTCTATATAGAGGAGTGGTCCTTCTGTAGCTCAGTCGGTAGAGCATGGCGCTTGTAACGCCAGGGTAGTGGGTTCGATCCCCGGGACCACCCATACGTAGAATGTATGCACACATGACTGTAAGTCGCTTTGGATAAAAGCGTCTGCTAAATGGCATATATTATTATTTATATTATTCTCCTCAGTGTCTATATAGAGCTTCTCCTCAGAGTATACCAAACATTAGGAACACCTTAATAGTGAGTTGCACCACCACACCCCCTCCTCAGAACAGCCTCAATTCACTGGGACATGGTATCGAAGGTGTTCCACAGAGATACTTGCCCATGTTGACTACAATGTTTCCCACATTTGTCAAGTTGTCTGGATGGACTATTTTTGATACACATGGGAAACTGTCGAGTGCGAAAAACTCAGCAGCGTTGTAGTTCTGGACACAAACTTGTGCGCTTGGTACCTTCTGACATACCCCGTTCAAAGGCACTTACATTCTTGGTCTTGTCCATTCACCCTCTGCATAGCACATATACACAATGCATGTCTCAATTGTCTCAAAGCTTATTTAACCTTCATTTACACTGATTGAAGTGGATTTAACAAGTGACATCAATAAGGGATCATAGCTTTTACCTGGATTCACCTGGTCAGGCTATGTCATGGAAAGAGCAGGTGTTCCTAATGGTTTGTCCACTTAGTGTCTATAGTGTTTCTGTGCCTGTGTATTTGTCAGTTTCCTGTCTGCGGTTGTACTTTGAGCATCTCTTTGTATGTGTTCGTCGTTGTATTCCTCAGTGGGTGTGTATTGTGTTGTACAGGGAAGCTGTATGCGGTGGGCGGCTACGACGGGGCGTCACGCCAGTGTCTCAGCACGGTGGAGGAGTACAACCCAGTCAGTAACCAGTGGGGCTACATGGCTGACATGAGCACCAGACGCAGTGGAGCAGGTGCAGACAGTCCTCACCATCAACAACCCTCTCCTTATCACAGACTAGCTATCCTACGTGTGTAGAAGCAGGCAATGCTACCTCTGTGCCGCACAGACACACTGCACTCACACTGTCAGTGTCCACAGAGACATGGGAGTGCTGTGACTTTAAGTCCAGGGAATGTGTAATGGAGCTGTGCAGTATGATATGTGGTATAGGACTATATATAGAGTTGTAATGGGCTCGACTAACCTCACACAGTCACTCTTACTCTCTACAGAGATCCTTGGAAATAGGCGAGGTGTCGCAACACCCAAGGTCTTGTACATAAACATGTTCTATTGGGATGGTTTCTCTCTTTCCCAAAGGGTTCTGTTGTGTATTTTCCCTCCTGTTCTGTTAGCTTGGTTTTGTGAGAGTGTCTCTGTCTCCGTGAAGGTTGTTGTTCTGAATGTGATCTGGTGGAGGTCCATTGGCCTCTCTGTGTGTGAGCCTCCTGGTTCTGAATGTGATCTGGTGGAGGTCCATTGGCCTCTCTGTGTGTGAGCCTCCTGGCTCTGAATGTGATCTGGTGGAGGTCCATTGGCCTCTCTGTGTGTGAGCCTCCTGGCTCTGAATGTGATCTGGTGGAGGTCCATTGGCCTCTCTGTGTGTGAGCCTCCTGGTTCTGAATGTGATCTGGTGGAGGTCCATTGGCCTCTCTGTGTGTGAGCCTCCTGGCTCTGAATGTGATCTGGTGGAGGTCCATTGGCCTCTCTGTGTGTGAGCCTCCTGGTTCTGAATGTGATCTGGTGGAGGTCCATTGGCCTCTCTGTGTGTGAGCCTCCTGGCTCTGAATGTGATCTGGTGGAGGTCCATTGGCCTCTCTGTGTGTGAGCCTCCTGGTTCTGAATGTGATCTGGTGGAGGTCCATTGGCCTCTCTGTGTGTGAGCCTCCTGGTTCTGAATGTGATCTGGTGGAGGTCCATTGGCCTCTCTGTGTGTGAGCCTCCTGGCTCTGAATGTGATCTGGTGGAGGTCCATTGGCCTCTCTGTGTGTGAGCCTCCTGGCTCTGAATGTGATCTGGTGGAGGTCCATTGGCCTCTCTGTGTGTGAGCCTCCTGGCTCTGAATGTGATCTGGTGGAGGTCCATTGGCCTCTCTGTGTGTGAGCCTCCTGGCTCTGAATGTGATCTGGTGGAGGTCCATTGGCCTCTCTGTGTGTGAGCCTCCTGGCTCTGAATGTGATCTGGTGGAGGTCCATTGGCCTCTCTGTGTGTGAGCCTCCTGGTTCTGAATGTGATCTGGTGGAGGTCCATTGGCCTCTCTGTGTGTGAGCCTCCTGGCTCTGAATGTGATCTGGTGGAGGTCCATTGGCCTCTCTGTGTGTGAGCCTCCTGGCTCTGAATGTGATCTGGTGGAGGTCCATTGGCCTCTCTGTGTGTGAGCCTCCTGGCTCTGAATGTGATCTGGTGGAGGTCCATTGGCCTCTCTGTGTGTGAGCCTCCTGGCTCTGAATGTGTGTGAGTGTCCTGTGCTCATTGTGCAGTCTGCTCAGCTGGCCAGAGGAAGTAGCACCAACACAATGCAGCCCGTTGATTCCTATGGACACTGCCTGGGTTCATCCAGGACTCTACTGCTAACTAACTTACTGGCCCATTAGCTAGGAAGGAACAGCACAACCATATCAGTGAAAATGAGACAATACAGGATGTGGTTTTAATGCACTGCAAGCAATATTTTCTTTGCGTAGGCATACACCAATCTAAACCCAATGAGCACTGAATAATTGCCGTAGAGGTAGATGGCCCACTTAACAAGAGAATTACTGGGAGTGATCGCTCCTCCTTGTGGGTAGTTAATGGACTGCAGTTATTGCTAGGAAACATCTGTAGCTTGTGCAAGTATATGTGTTTGTGGGAATAGATATAACCAGATGTGTGTGTGTGCAGGTGTTGGGGTGCTAAGTGGGCAGCTGTATGCAGCAGGGGGTCATGATGGGCCCCTGGTGAGGAAGAGTGTGGAGGTATACGACCCACCTAGTAACACCTGGAGACAGGTGTGTGATATGAACATGTGTCGGAGGAACGCTGGTGAGTAGTCTGATGCAACACACACACTCCCCTATGCCCAAATGTTCTGCATATCATTGTCTCTAGAGTGTGTGTGTGTGTGTGTGTGTGTGTGTGACTCACTAACCTCATCCCCTGTGTTCATGCAGGTGTGTGTGCTATAAACGGACTGCTGTATGTGATTGGAGGAGACGACGGCTCTTGTAACCTCTCCTCAGTGGAGTATTACAACCCTGCCACAGACAAGTGGAGCCTCATACCCACCAACATGAGAAACGGCCGAAGCTATGCAGGTAACCTTTCACCTTTTACCTTTCATACCACCTTTCAAATGCTTGTCTCTGCATCCAAACTCAGAACCTTCTCCTTTGAAGAATTAAGACATGTTGGTCGTGAGATGGTTTGGTGTTGAATGTGTTATGCTGCATTTAGTGTGTTATTAATCGTTGTCCTGATATACCCTGCTATATCCACTCAAGGTGTATCCGTTATAGACAAGCCTTTATGACTATCAGGCCCCGACGGCAGCAGGACCCCACAGCCACAGGTAGCAATCAAAGGGAGCCACACAGACGTCTGATTTCACAGTCAACTCCATGGAGCAACACTAGCCTGACGGGTGGCTCAGGAGGGAGGGAGACCCCAGCCCGGACAGTGCTCTGCGGAGCTGCAGTCTCAGCCCTGTAACTGCATTCCTTCCAGGCAGAGTGGACTTGAGAGAGACATTGGTTTCCATGGTCAAAATGACCCCAAGACTCAACAAATCTGCCTGGATCAGAGTGTCTTAAAACTGGAGGGGGCCTGTTTTCCTTCAGCCTCACAGGGGGCCATTTAGCTACATTAGTATTAGGAGGGCCTCACTCCCCTCGGACTCCTTACAACTGATCAGAGGGGGAAATAAACTGGCCTTGTTTTAAGGGATGGACTAAATGAGCTTGGACCAAGAAGAAGGTTGTTGATTGGCCTGGGAAACTAGACTGCAGTCAGTCTGCGGTGTGGGACTGTGTCTGTGCAGACACACATTGTGCTAACACAGGCCTCTCAAACCAACAATGAGCTCTGGAAGTGTTGTAGTACTTGAGTCTGACTCAAGTCCCAATTTTTTTTGTTTGTTGTATTTGCACTTGGACTGGATAGGCTACTATAATAAGGAGAATATTAGCAGCACTGGGTGCACAGAGCATCTTGGGTTCTGTTCTCTAGCAATGGGAAGGACGTGCCACACACAGCCTACATCAGCTGGTGAGCTGGGGGGGAGCAAGACCGGAAGGCAGGCGCCGCCTCCAATCATTGGCCGCTACACATCGCGCAAGAAACTTTCTTGTTTCCCCATAACCATTAGTCACCAGCTTACAATTTGCTTTGCCTGGTTAAGAAACACAAACTGGTTTTTGAAATGTAAAACAGTACTAGTGTTGAGTTTAATAGTAAACAACATTGTAGCTATTTGTTTCTCTCTCTACCCTGAGGATAGAGAAGTAAGTTGTCTTTGAATTTGTCGTCTCGCTCTAGCCGCCCACTTTCCCCCCTGCATCCCATTGCCAGGGGTGTATTCATTACGGAAACCACTTACAGTTTAAGAACCAGGGGTGTATTCATTACGGAAACCACTTACAGTTTAAGAACCAGGGGTGTATTCATTACGGAAACCACTTACAGTTTAAGAACCAGGGGTGTATTCGTTACGGAAACTGTTAACTGTTTATGAACCAGGGGTGTATTCGTTACGGAAACCACTTACAGTTTAAGAACCAGGGGTGTATTCATTACGGAAACCACTTACAGTTTAAGAACCAGGGGTGTATTCGTTACGGAAACCACTTACAGTTTAAGAACCAGGGGTGTATTCGTTACGGAAACCACTTACAGTTTATGAACCAGGGGTGTATTCGTTACGGAAACCACTTACAGTTTATGAACCAGGGGTGTATTCGTTACGGAAACCACTTACAGTTTAAGAACCAAACGGAGAAAAGGAAACTGGGAGGGAAGTACCTGAATTTGTCCAATAGAAACTCTTGTTTGCGGTTTCCGTTTGGAGTAAATGATTTGGAAAGGTTTGCAACAGAATCGGTTTAATGGTTATACCCCTGGTTCTGACAAGTCTCCCTTTAGTTTTCATTCTGCAATAAAAAACCTAATCAAATATCAGTGGGCAGTAGCTGAGAGCCTGACTTAATTTATGTAGTAAATAAGTAGTGAAACACAGGTATAGAGTAGAACTTGTGAGGTAGTGATGATTATTAAGTGAGGTTTATTTTCTTCATGAGGGAGTGGTGATAATCAGCCATTTGGTGGCAACTAGAAACAATGGCTTAATAAGACCTATTATAAATTGATGGACTCGGGACTCGAACTTGAACTTGACTCAGACTTCAGCCATAGGGACTCGTGACTTGACTCGGACTCGAGCACAGGGGACTTGGGACTTGACTCGGACTCGAGCACAGGGGTCTTGGGACGTGACTCGGACTCGAGCACAGGGGACTTGGGACTTGACTCGGACTCGAGCACAGGGGTCTTGGGACTTGACTCGGACTCGAGCACAGGGGTCTTGGGACTTGACTCGGACTCGAGCACAGGGGACTTGGGACTTGACTCGGACTCGAGCACAGGGGACTTGGGACTCGAGCACAGGGGACTTGGGACTTGACTCGGACTCGAGCACAGGGGACTTGGGACTCGAGCACAGGGGACTTGGGACTCGAGCACAGGGGACTTGGGACTCGAGCACAGGGGACTTGGGACTCGAGCACAGGGGACTTGGGACTCGAGCACAGGGGACTTGGGACTCGAGGTTTAGTGACTCGACCACTGACGTAGAAATGCCCTGATGATCAGGTCAGTCTCTGTTCTCGATTGGAGACCTATGGACTGCAGGACTGCGGCACTATGGTCACTACCAAGGTGAAACCAACAGGCTTTCACTGTCTGCAGCCTGATTGGGCGCTCCCTTTTTAATATCACCTGTGATACTGGTCTGAAGGACTCAGCAGGCAGACTGGAGGACCAACCTGGACCAGCATTTACCAGGAGCCACATGCTTCAAATACAATTTCCAATTTTAAATCGATATTGTATTTTTTCGCATATTTGAATTGGCTGCAATGGGGCACCATGTTAATGTAGTGTTTTAAATGCACTGTAAAGACAACTGCAAAGTGATACCCAAGATCCACTCAGTCTTAACTTGGCGCGCTCTATGTGCCATACTGTTTTCATAATGTGTCTGGGGGTTTGTTCACAAACCTTGTCTCGCTCTGAAGGAGAAGTGCCAAATTGATGCAAAAACAACGTTAGACAATGAACACCGTGTGTAAGAATGAATGCATTATCACCTTTTTGTTTTGTATTAAGCTAATTTACTGTAACATGAGCAAAATACTCCTGTACAACTTCTGGATCAGGGCCAATAATTCTGGTTAACATTATTTCAAGCTCAGAACATCTTTTACCAGGGTTGGGTTAAATTCCATTTCAATTAAATGTTCTCTTTTTGAATAATAATGAATCTCTTGACTTGAAGTGGAGTTGACCCCGACTGTCTTTTTCTACGCCTAGCCTAAACTGTCGTTTTTTTCACTGAGATTCTGGTATTTTAAATTATTCTATATACTGCACAATCTGTAGGTTTACTATGGTTAGCCACCCCAGAGCAATGTTGAAATATGCAGGACATAGGCAACTTGTATAATGTTAAGTATATTAAATATTTTAGCAAGGTCAATGAAATATTTTCTAAGGTTTATTGTGGATATTAAATGATAGTACCACCTTTAGAATTATTTTGAGCATCAGTCCTCTGTTCAGGGAGTGGTTCCATTTGGGTACATGGTTACGGTGGTTCCATTTGGGTACATGGTTACGGTGGTTGCATTTGGGTACATGGTTACGGTGGTTCCATTACTGTACATGGTTACGATGGTTCCATGAGGATACATGGTTGTGGTGGTTCTATTTGAAAACATGGTTATGGTGGTTCTATTTGGAAACGTGGTTATGGTGGTTCTATTTGGAAACGTGCTTATGGTGGTTCTATTTGGAAACGTGCTTATGGTGGTTCTATTTGGAAACGTGCTTATGGTGGTTCTATTTGGAAACGTGCTTATGGTGGTTCTATTTGGAAACGTGCTTATGGTGGTTCTATTTGGAAACGTGCTTATGGTGGTTCTATTTGGAAACGTGCTTATGGTGGTTCTATTTGGAAACGTGCTTATGGTGGTTCTATTTGGAAACGTGCTTATGGTGGTTCTATTTGGAAACGTGCTTATGGTGGTTCTATTTGGAAACGTGCTTATGGTGGTTCTATTTGGAAACGTGCTTATGGTGGTTCTATTTGGAAACGTGCTTATGGTGGTTCTATTTGGAAACGTGGTTATGGTGGTTCTATTTGGAAACGTGCTTATGGTGGTTCTATTTGGAAACGTGCTTATGGTGGTTCTATTTGGAAACGTGCTTATGGTGGTTCTATTTGGAAACGTGGTTATGGTGGTTCTATTTGGAAACGTGGTTATGATGGTTCTATTTGGAAACGTGGTTATGGGGGTTCTATTTGGAAACATGGTTATGGTGGTTCCATTTTTTCATTTGAATTTCTAGAACATCTGACTCTCTTCATAGAACCAAGGTCCCTTCCAAATCACCATGAGCAGTTTTACTTTACACTTTCAATGCTACTGAAACAAACCTGGCTTTTTATTAACTTGGACTATGCAGCTGACTGTGAGCCACCATTGTAAGATGTGGATTGGTAGGAGGTGTGTGTGTGTGTGTGTGTGTGTGTGTGTGTGTGTGTGTGTGTGTGTGTGTGTGTGTGTGTGTGTGTGTGTGTGTGTGTGTGTGTGTGAGATTCAGACTGGGAGTGTATGAGGATGACATCTGTAGTTGTCAGTAACTTTATTAGTGAATGCTATCAGCTCAGCAGCCATGTTTGTGGCCTTGTACATTACATTTCAAGCCACTTGTCATACTGAATGCAGGGCTACTTTCTGTATTGGTGGGAATAGTAATACACTATATATTATTACTAGCTATCTACAGCATGTCACTGACAATCCTAGACTGAGCAGGGTCACGGGGGGAAGATCTCAATTGCATACTCCGTGTCCTCTCTCCTTGTCTCCTTCTCAAAACCCATTGGATGAGAAAGCCATAGGACCCTCCCCTCTGACCTTCTCATCCAATGGGATTTGAGGAGAGAGGACGCAAGGAGTATGCAATTGAGATCTTCCCAGGGTCCCTCTGGAGAGGTGTGGTCAGAGGTCAGAGCTGGACCACTCAGGGACCTGCACTGAGCCTGCATAACAACACCAGCCTGGGTTTACAGACCATGGGTGTCCAAAACCCTGTATGGCCTTACTGCGTCCATTCCACCCAACCTGTCCTCATATATCTTCAGCTGCTCGGTTTATGACCAATAAAAATGGCCTTGCATTTTAAGTGGGGGAAGTGTGGCCTTGAATCATTGTCTAACAGTGCGGAACATTAACACGATACTGTATGGGATCTTAGGATTCAGTAGGGACTGTGTATGGTGTTAATCTTTATATACAATACCAGTCAAAAGTTTGGACACACCTATTCATTCAAGGGTTTTTCTTTATTTTTACTATTTTTATCTACATTGTAGAATAATAGTGAAGACATCAAACTATGAAATAACACATGGAATCATGTTGTAGTCAAAGTGTTAAACAAATCCAAATATATATTTTTATTTGAGAGCTTTCAAAATTGCTACCCTTTGCCTTGATGACAACTTTGCACACTCTTGGCATTCTCTCAACCGGATTCATGAGGCAGTCACCTAGAATGGATTTCAATTAACAGGTGTGCCTTGTTAAAAGTTAATTTGTGGAATTTCTTTCCTTCTTAATGCGTTTGAGCCAATCAGTGACAAGGTAGGGGTGGTATACAGAAGATAGCCCTATTTGGTAAAAGACCAAGTCCATATTATCGCAAGAACAGTTCAAATAAGCAGAGAGAAACGACAGCCCATCATTACTTTAAGACATGAAGGTCAGTCAATCTGGAAATGTCAAGAACTTTGAAAGATACTTCAAGTGCTATGATGAAGCTGATTCTCATGAGGACCGCCACAGGAAAGGAAGTAAAATAAAATTGTATTTGTCTCATGCGCCGAATACAACAGGTAGTGAAATGCTTACTTACAAGCCCTTAACCAACAATGCAGTTTTAAGAAAATAAATAAATATATAAAAGTAACAAATAATTAAAGACCAGCAGTAAAATAAGAACAGCGAGGCTCTATACAGATGGTACCGGTACGGAGTCAATGTGTGGGGGCACAGATTAGTCGAGGTAATATGAACATGTAGGTCGAGTTATTAAAGTGCCTATGCATAGATAAAAGAGAGTAGCAGCAGCGTTACCTCTCCTGCAGAGGTTAAGTTCATTACCAGCCTCAGAAATTGCAGCCCAAATAAAAGCTTCACAGAGTTCAAGTAACAGACACATGTCACCATCTGCTGTTCTGAGGAGACTGTGTGAATCAGGGCTTCATGGTTGAAATGCTGCAAAGAAACCACTACTAAAGGACACCAATAAGAAGAGACTTGCTTGGACCAAGAAACATGACCAATGAACATTAGACCAGTGTAAATTCTGGTTCCAACCACCTTGTCTTTGTGAGACGCAGAGTAGGTGAACTGATGATCTCTGCATATGTGGTTCCCGCCGTAAAGCATGGAGGAGGAGGTGTGATGGTGTGGGTGTGGTTTGCTGGTGACATTGAGTTATTTAGAATTCAAGGCACACTTAACCAGCATGGCTACCACAGCATTCTGCAGTGATACACCATCCCATCTGGTTTGGGCTTAGTGAGACTATCATTTGTTTTTGTCAACAGGACAATGACTCAACCCACCTCCAGGCTGTGTAAGGGATATTTGACCAAGAATTAGAGTGATGGAGTGCTGCATCAGATGACTTGGTATCCACAATCACCCAACCTCAACCCAGTTGAGATGGTTTGGGATGAGTTGGACCGCAGAGTGAAGGGAAAGCAGGGAACTCTTTCAAGAATGTTGGAAAAGCATTCCTCATGAAGCTGGTTGAGAGAATGCCCAGACTGTACAAAGCTGTCATCAAGGCAAAGTGTGGCTACTTTGAAGAATCTAAAATAGATTTGAATTTTTTTTTTTTTTGGGGGGGGTTTACTACAGGATTCCATATGTGTCATTTCATAGTTTGGATGTCTTCACTATTATTCTACAATGTAGAAGATAGTAAAAATAAAGAAAAACCCTGGAATGAATAGGTGTGTCCAAACTTTTGACTGGTATTGTGTAACTGAATAAATACAGTTGAAGTCGGAAGTTTACATACACTTAGGTTGGAGTCATTAAAACTCATTTTTCAACCACTCCACAAATTTCTTAAACTATAGTTTTGGCAAGTCAGTTAGGACATCTACTTTGTGCATGACAAATTATTTTTCCAACAATTGATTACAGACAGATTATTTCACTTATAATTCACTGTATCACAATTCCAGTGGGTCAGAAGTTTACATACACTAAGTTGACTGTGCCTTTAAACAGCTTGGAGAATTCCAGAAAAGATTGTCATGGCTTTAGAAGCTTCATAATGGCTAATTGACATAATTTGAGTCAATTGGAGGTGTACCTGTGGATGCATTTCAAGGCCTACCTTCAAACTCAGTGCCTCTTTGCTTGACATCATGGGAAAATCAAAATAAATCAGCCAAGACCTCAGAAAAAAAATTGTAGACCTCCACAATTCTGTGTCATCCTTGGGAGCAATTTCCATAAGCCTGAAGGTACCACGTTCATCTGTACAAACAATAGTACACAAGTATAAACAACATGGGACCATGCAGCCGTCATACCGCTCAGGAAGGAGACGTGTTCTGGCTCCTAGAGATGAATGTACTTTGGCGTGAAAAGCGCAAATCAATCCCAGAACAACAGCAAAGGACCTTGTGAAGATGCTGGAGGAAACGGGACCAAGGTATCTATATCCACAGTAAAACGAGTCCTTTATCGACATAACCTGAAAGGCCGCTCAGCAAGGAAGAAGCCACAGCTCCAAATCCGCCATAAAAAGTACTTTTTGGAGAAATGCCCTCTGGTCTGATGAAACAAAAATAGAACTGTTTGGCCATAATGACCATCGTTATGTTTGGAGGAAAAAGGGGGAGGCTTGCAAGCCGAAGAATACCATTCCAACCGTGAAGCACGTGGGTGGCAGCATCATGTTGTGGGGGTGTTTTGCTGCAGGAGGGACTGGTGCACTTCACAAAATAGATGGCATCATGAAGGAGGAAAATTATGTGGATATATTGAAACAACATCTCAAGATATCAGTCAGGAAGTTAAAGCTTGGTCGCAAATGGGTCTTCCAAATGGACAATGACCCCAAGCATAGTTCCAAAGTTTTGACAAAATGGCTTAAGGACAACAGAGTCAAGGTATTGGAGTGGCCATCACAAAGCCCTGACCTCAATCCTATAGAAAATCTGTGAGCAGAACTGAAAAAGTGTGTGCGAGCATGGAGACCCACATACCTGACTCAGTTACACCAGCTCTGTCAGGAGGAATGGGCCAAAATTCACCCAACTTATTGTTGGAAGCTTGTGGAAGGTTACCTGAAACGTTTGACCCAAGTTCAACAATTTAAAGGCAATGCTACCAAATACTATTTGAGTGTAGTGTATGTAAACTTCTGACCCACTGGGAATGTAATGGAAGAAAGAAAATCATGCTCTCGACTATTATTTTGACATTTCACATTCTTAAAATAAAGAGGTGATCCTAACTGACCTAAAACAGGGAAATCTTACTCGGATTAGATTTGTGAATTGTGAAAACTGAGTTTAAATGTATTTGGCTCAGGTGTATGTAAACTTCCGACTTCAATTGTATATGGATTTTTTTTAATTTTTAATATAGATGTGGGGTCTGTCTTTTTGTGAAATATTCTATAATTTGACAATGATATATTACCATGATAATAGTGTAGCACATTAGCAAGATGCAGTATCAAAGCTGGGATTCAATCCCATCGCCGATTTAGACAACATATAACTGTTAACTGTGAATGTTGTCTCTGCAAACATTGCCTGCAGAAACATTGCCTTTAAAAATTGCATTGCGTGGCCTAAGGTTGTGTGTTCCAGTCCCGCAGGGATCCTATGTACACTGAACAAAAATATAAACGCAACATCTAAAGTGTTGGTCCCATGTTTCATGAGATGAAATAAAAAATCCCAGAAATGATCCATATGAACAAAAAGCTAATTTCTCATTTTGTTTACATCCCTGTTAGTTGGCATTCCTCATTTGCCAAGATTATCCATCCACTAAAGGCCACTTTAAAATGTGCAGTTTTGTCACACAACACAAGGCCACAGATGTCTTAAGTTTTGAGGGAACATGCAATTGGCATGCTGACTGCAGGAATGTCCACCAGAGCTGTTGCCAGAGAATTTGTGTGCTGAGGAGTACTTCTGTCTTTAATAAAGCCCTTTTGTGGGGAAAACTCATTCTGATTAGCTGGGCCCGACTGCCAGGTGGGTGGGCCTATTCCCTCCCAAGCCCACCTAAGGCTGCACCCCTGCCCAGTCATGTGAAATCCATAGATCAGGGCATAATGAATGTATTTCAATTGACTGATTTCCATTTATAAACTGTAAGTAAAATCTTTGAAATGGTTGAATGTTGCGTTTATATTTTTGTTCAGTGTAGTTACTAAAATACTTTGGATAAAGGTGTCTGCTAAGTGGTAATGAGTAATTCAGAAGCTAGAAATGAAGATGTGTTGGTCAAACTGTATTTGGAGAGCCTTATTTGGTCTATAGATACTCAATCATTAAACTATCAACCGCAACTGTTGATATGAAACAGTTTACTAGTGTAAGGGTTGAACCGGGTTGTGGACATGATGGTAGGTTAAGGATGAGCTGGGATGTGGACATGATGCTAGGTTAAGGGTTGAACCGGGTTGTGGACATGATGGTAGGTTAAGGATGAGCTGGGATGTGGACATGATGCTAGGTTAAGGGTTGAACCGGGTTGTGAACATGTGAACATGATGGTAGGTTGATGGGATGAGCTGGGATGTGGACATGATGCTAGGTTAAGGGGGTTGATGGTAGGTTAAGGATGAGCTGGGATGTGGACATGATGCTAGGTTAAGGGTTGAACCAGGGTGTGGACATGATGCTTGGTTAAGGGTTGAACCGGGGTGTGGACATGATGCTAGGTTAAGGGTTGAACCGGGGTGTGGACATGATGCTAGGTTAAGGGTTGAGCTGGGATGTGGACATGATGCTAGGTTAAGGGTTGAACCGGGGTGTGGACATGATGCTTGGTTAAGGGTTGAACCGGGGTGTGGACATGATGCTAGGTTAAGGGTTGAACCGGGGTGTGGACATGATGCTAGGTTAAGGGTTGAACCGGGATGTGGACATGATGGTAGGTTAAGGATGAGCTGGGATGTGGACATGATGCTATGTTAAGGTTTGAACCGGGGTGTGGACATGATGCTAGGTTAAGGGTTGAACTGGGGTGTGGACATGATGCTAGGTTAAGGGTTGAACCGGGGTGTGGACATGATGCTAGGTTAAGGGTTGAACCGGGGTGTGGACATGATGCTAGGTTAAGGGTTGAACCGGGGTGTGGACATGATGCTAGGTTAAGGGTTGAACCGGGGTGTGGACATGATGCTAGGTTAAGGGTTGAACCGGGGTGTGGACATGATGCTAGGTTAAGGGTTGAACCGGGGTGTGGACATGATGCTAGGTTAAGGGTTGAACCAGGGTGTGGACATGATGCTTGGTTAAGGGTTGAACCGGGTTGTGGACATGATGGTAGGTTAAGGATGAGCTGGGATGTGGACATGATGCTAGGTTAAGGGTTGAACCGGGTTGTGGACATGATGGTAGGTTAAGGATGAGCTGGGATGTGGACATGATGCTAGGTTAAGGGTTGAACCGGGTTGTGGACATGATGGTAGGTTAAGGATGAGCTGGGATGTGGACATGATGCTAGGTTAAGGGTTGAACCGGGTTGTGGACATGATGGTAGGTTAAGGATGAGCTGGGATGTGGACATGATGCTAGGTTAAGGGTTGAACCGGGGTGTGGACATGATGCTAGGTTAAGGGTTGAACCAGGGTGTGGACATGATGCTTGGTTAAGGGTTGAACCGGGGTGTGGACATGATGCTAGGTTAAGGGTTGAACCGGGATGTGGACATGATGGTAGGTTAAGGATGAGCTGGGATGTGGACATGATGCTATGTTAAGGGTTGAACATGATGCGGTTGAACCGGGGGGTGTGGACATGATGCTAGGTTAAGGGTTGAACATGATGCTAGGTTAAGGGTTGGTGTGGACATGATGCTAGGTTAAGGGTTGAACCGGGTGTGGACATGATGCTAGGTTGAAGGGTTGAACATGATGCTAGGTTAAGGGTGTGGACATGATGCTAGGTTAAGGGTTGAACCGGGGTGTGGACATGATGCTAGGTTAAGGGTTGAACCGGGGTGTGGACATGATGCTAGGTTAAGGGTTGAACCGGGGTGTGAACATGATGGTAGGTTAAGGATTGGCTGGGGTGTGGACATGATGCTAGGTTAAGGGTTGAACCGGGGTGTGGACATGATGCTAGGTTAAGGGTTGAACCAGGGTGTGGACATGATGCTTGGTTAAGGGTTGAACCGGGGTGTGGACATGATGCTAGGTTAAGGGTTGAACCGGGGTGTGGACATGATGCTAGGGTTAAGGGTTGATGCAGGATGATGTGGACATGATGCTAGGTTAAGGGTTGAACCGGGGTGTGGACATGATGCTTGGTTAAGGGTTGAACCGGGGTGTGGACATGATGCTAGGTTATGAGCTGGGTTGGACATGATGCTAGGTTAAGGGTTGAACGGGGTGTGGACATGATGCTAGGTTAAGGGTTGAACCGGGGTGTGGACATGATGCTAGGTTAAGGGTTGAACCGGGTGTGGACATGATGCTAGGTTATGAGCTGGGTTGATGATGCTAGGTTAAGGGTTGAACCGGGTGTGGACATGATGCTAGGTTAAGGGTTGAACCGGGATGTGGACATGATGGTAGGTTAAGGATGAGCTGGGATGTGGACATGATGCTATGTTAAGGGTTGAACCTAGGTTAAGGGGGTGTGGACATGATGCTAGGTTAAGGGTTGAACCCCGGGGTGTGGACATGATGCTAGGTTAAGGGTTGAACCGGGGGGATGCTAGGTGTTGACATGATGATAAGGGCTGAACCGGGTTGGACATGATGGAGGTTAAGGGTTGAAGCTGGGATGTGGACATGATGCTAGGTTAAGGGTTGAAAGGGTTGGTGTGGACATGATGCTAGGTTAAGGGTTGAACCGGGGTGTGGACATGATGGTTAGGGTTGAACTGGGATGTGGACATGAGCTGGTTAATGTGGACATGAAGCATAGGGTAAGGGTTAAGGTTAGGGTTGAGCTGGGATGTGGACATGAAGCTAGGGTAAGGGTTAAGGTTAGGGTTGAGCTGGGATGTGGACATGAAGCTAGGGTAAGGGTTAAGGTTAGGGTTGAGCTGGGATGTGGACATGAAGCTAGGGTAAGGGTTAAGGTTAGGGTTGAGCTGGGATGTGGACATGAAGCTAGGGTAAGGGTTAAGGTTAGGGTTGAGCTGGGATGTGGACATGAAGCTAGGGTAAGGGTTAAGGTTAGGGTTGAGCTGGGATGTGGACATGATGCTAGGTTAAGGGTTGAACCTGGATGTGGACATGAAGCTAGGGTAAGGGTTAAGGTTAGAGTTGAGCTGGGATGTGGACATGAAGCTAGGGTAAGGGTTAAGGTTAGGGTTGAGCTGGGATGTGGACATGAAGCTAGGGTAAGGGTTAAGGTTAGGGTTAGTGCTAGGATTCGGTTTCAGAGGGTTTCTGTTTGTGCTGGTATCAAACCCTGGGTTGCACAGGCCTATTCCAACTTCCTGCTCTGCATTTTGCAAATTCGTCAGGAGAGGGTGGGAAAACATGGGGCGTTTGTTTGCCTGAAGGGTCAATGGAGGCCGAGAGCTCAGAGCGGTCACCTGCGATGGTTCAATGAGAGAAATACAACAACGAGAGGAAGAAAAGGCATTAGGTTAGGGATAGGGTTGAGGTTAGGATTGAGGTTCTGCAAGGGTTAGGGTTATGGTGTTGTTCTGGTAGGGTTAGGACTAGTATATGGTGACAAACTCCCATTTGTCCCCACATACTCTGTCTTCTATGAAGTTTAACTCTGTAGTAAAAGGGTCATTTCTAGAAGACAAAGGATGATGAGGTTCTCCAACAATTCAGAGTAATATATATATCAGCATATTGTCAAAACAAAACTGAAAGATATGCAGGTACAACCACACTAAGCACACATTTAGATCTCATATAGTACGACAGTTAAGAATAGCAGGGTTAGAATCTAATCAAGGGGGGACGTTAACACAGAGACAGACTAAGGAGCGTTTTTGAATGAAAAAAAAAAACAGAGTACTATTGATCCCACAGGTCTGAATAACAAGTATTAGTGAAAGGCATGACCACATAGGATCCTTTTTCTCCATCTATTGGACAGTTTTGAGAAGACAGGTGGACTGGTTATTTTTTTCTGAAGATGATTAAAAAATATTTTTTATTTAACCTTACTTTGAAGGGCTCATTGAGTTTTGAAATCTCTTTTTCAAGAGCGTCCTGGCCAAGATAGGCAGCACCAAGTCATTACACAATTACAGACAGACAACATGAAAAACTACAAGTAATCTAGTAAAAACCATTGAATTCACAAGAGTATAACAACATCATAAAACAGCAAATTAAAAACAGTGACAGGTCAGGGAATCAGCCTCAAAGTCCTTCATCAGTGATTTAAAAACACCAATCGAAACAGGTTCTTCCAATTTAAAAGTATTTTGTAAGGTGTTCCAAGCCGATGGCGCAGAGTACATAAAAACCATTTTACCAAATTCAGTTGGGACATTTGGAACAGTTAGCAGGATAAAGTCCAGTGAACGAAGAGAGTACCCACCACATTTCTGAACAATAAAAATGCCCAAATAAAATGGTAGTAAACCAAAAATGGCTTTGTAAATAAAAGTATACCAGTGACTGAGCCTATAGGTGACTAGAGAAGGCCAGCCAACCCTGGTATACAAAGTGCATTGGTGCGTAAGTGTTTTGCAGTTTAAAATAAATCTCAATGCTCCATGGTAAAGAGTGTCAATTGATCTCAAACACTGAGCGGAAGCATTCATATATAAAATATCCCCATAGTCTAGTAAAGGCATAAATGTAGCTGATTACTAGCCTCCTTCTGGCTTCAAAAGAAATACAGGCCTTATTCCTAAAATAAAATCGAAACTTCAGCTTCAATTTTTTTGTACATTGTTGAGTATGCAATTTAAAAGAGTGGCTGTCATCAATTAAAATTCCAAGATATTTATAAGAGGTTACAGTCTCAATCTCATTGCCCCTGACTGGTAGTAATAGGTGAAAGGTTGAAAAGGTTCATTAGATAGAGGTTTTACTAGACCAGGTCTTGGCTCTACCCTTAACCTTCCTCTTTGAATGTTTTCACACTTCTTATACAAAAACTTTTAGAAAGATGGATCCCTAGGAGCAATAGAATTAGAGAGCACGTGCCTGTGCTTTGCTTGTCTTCTTTAAGGTCAATTTCCCCCTAGTTTTACCACAACCCTAACCCTAGTCCTAACCCACCATAACCGCAACCCTAACCCTGGTCCTAATCTTTTCATAACCTCAACCCTATCCTAACTGCAACCCTAACCCTTAGAATGGCTTCATGTCCACACCCAGCTCAACCCTGACCATAGCCATAATCTTAACCCAAACAAATTGTTGCACTCTGTAGTTTGAGAATCTATTGGCCGTCTAGGGCGACTCTCCAAATAAAGTGTGACTTCAGTTTTACCCAAGTGTTATTGTTGGTTGTGAACACTAGAGGGCAGCAGTAACGCATAAAAAAGACAACCTGGCCATGCTCTTTCCCCTGGTCGTGTGTGATTGGCAATGACATTTGAAAATGTTTGTCTCTGGGATACATTGATCATTCACTACATTTGGTTAAAGATTCATTTGATAAAGCCTACAGATGGGCAGCTGATCAACATGTGATATGGTAAGTCAGGGGCCCAGGGAGATGGATTTATGTGTATCTCTAGCCCTGTTTACACCTCCCTGGTGCTAAAATGGATCCTTTATCATGATCGTCTACATTCTGATTGTGCCCACATTTCAAGAAATGTGTTTACGTATGGTATTAAAACGTTTTTGTTTTCCATCCACTGTGTCTGCATGGTGACCAGATATCCTGGTCCGTTCCTTTATGCAAATTATTTCACAGCTATTCTTTCAAAATAATATTGATTTATTGTAAGAAATGTATTGATGTAATCGGTCAATGGTGCCATCTGTCAATGATTTTAGGTGGATAATGATGATTTAAATGGTTTCTCTGTCCAAATCTGTCTACACTTGTAAGATATCCAGAGGTGGTCAGTAAGATCTAATCACAATGTGTCTTTTGATTTTCTACACCTACCTGAAAATGTGGGCAAGATCTGGACAAAGGACACATGTTAAAAGCAGGTATAAATGGGGCTTCTGGTGTAATATATTACAGATTAAGCTGGTTCCAACAGTGGCCTTGCGTGCTGACCTCCATTCCCTGCAGACTCAGGAGTTTTTCCTCTCATTTGGCCGGGTCATGGTCACCTTCTCCTCACAGACATCTCTGACCTCCATTCCCTGCAGACTCAGGAGTTTTTCCTCTCATTTGGCCGGGTCATGGTCACCCTCTCCTCACAGACATCTCTGACCTCCATTCCCTGCAGACTCAGGAGTTTTTCCTCTCATTTGGCCGGGTCATGGTCACCTTCTCCTCACAGACATCTCTGACCTCCATAAAAACACATTTCAGCTCTTAATGGACTGTAAACCACCTAGTTGTTGCATGGATATGGGGCTTTATACGTTGCAGTACATTTTTCAATAAAGCTAATGCATTTATATCTGGTTAATGTAACCTTTCCCCTCAGGTTGAACCCAAGATGACAACTTCAGCAAAAAGGCACGGAAATTATCATTATTTTTGTATGCATTTTAATGTACGTCATTTCTGATTTTACTTCATAATTTGTAAATGAAGGAAAACAAGTATTCAAACATACATACTGAACAAAAATAAACAAAGATTTCACTCTGTTACACTCCATATAATCAGTCAATTGAAATAAATAATCTAATCTATGGATTTCACATGGGTGGGCCTATGCCCAACAATGACTACACCCCTGTCCAGTCATGTGAAATCCATATTGTTTTCTACTGAGGAGCCAGGCCCAGCCAATCAGAATGAGTTTTTCACCACAGACAGAAATACTCTGTCCGGTCTCAGATGATCCCGCAGGTGAAGAAGCCATATATGGAGGTCCTGTGCTGGTGTGGTTACGTGGTCTGCGGTTGTGAGGCCTGTTGGACATACTGCCAAATTCTCTAAAACCACTGCAAGAAAGTCCACCAGAGCTGTTGTCAGATAATTTAATGTTCATTTCTCTACCATAAGCCATGTATGCTCCCTCAATTTGAGACATCTGTGGCATTGTGTTGTGTGACATTTTATTGTCCCCAGTACAAGATGCAGCTGTGTAATGATCATGCTGTTCAATCATCTTCTTGATATGCCACACCTGTCAGGTGGATGGATTATCTTGGCAAAAGGAACAAATGTACAACATGAGAGAAGTAAGCTTTTTGTTCATATGGAACATTTCAGGGATCTTTAATTTCAGCTCTTGAAACCAACACTTTACATGTTGCGTTTACATTTTTTGTTCAGTATAGATGTAAAACACAGGTCCACAGATAGAAGCTCTGGGAGCCGGTTGCTGATTGGGTGGTCAGTTGATGCAACCTGGGTCAGAAAAACAAACATGCGTGGGATGGCATGGGACTATGAACAGGCTCTGCAGGCACAATGCAAAAATCATCTAGTAAAAAAGCCCTTGAGAAATGGACATGGAAATAAATCGATCGACCAATTTCACTCGTTTCCTTTTTAAATAATATAAATCGGAATGTTCGGTCCAAATGTGCCTCCATATTGATAATCTTGTTACATTTGGTTTAAGCAGTGCCCCAAATAACATTATGCTGACAACAAAATATAAAAATGCTGGTTTAGCAGAAAGAAAACTGAGTCGCAGTGGAAATCTCACGGCAGTTATAGTCAAGTGACAGTTTTATGGGTTGGTCTGCAAGGTAGAAAACAGTTAGTTCCATGGATAGATTAAACATTAATCAGCCGTATACTCAGAAAATGCACATACAGGGTTAAGGCCCCACATTCCATTGATACAGGCCTCAACGCTAATTTATTGCTCGATCTTCATGGCACAGAAATAGAAACAATACAAATGTTTGCCATGCAAGCCAACTACAGTCTAGCTTATACAAAACACGGAAGATTCCTATCCAATAGAGATTCTACACTGTATAGAAGTATTAGTGAAAGGTTACAAAAAACATTATACTAAATAATGGTCATAAAAATAAAATAAAAACTCATGTTTGAACATCACAGAAAATAAACGGGTCAAAATAATACAAATCTGATGTTCATCCTTCCATATAAATTGTGCTTCTAAAACAAAGGAACAAATCTATAAACAAAACAAGGGCTGCATTCTCAGAATGCTGTGCAAATAACATCTAGAACCTCTCCACACTGTTCACCCGTACATACAGTATACCAAACCCTGCCAACGCAAAACAAAGGTGACAGGACTGTGAGAGACGAAGGCCAAACTCCTGGTTCAGCGCAAACGTCCTTCAGGCAAGACTAGATTCCATCATTCTGGGTGTGTTGGTCTGACATTATTCTACCTGCTGAAACAGATGCAGATCTTTAAAGTCAGTGCCACTGGGGATGTCTTCTCATTCCAAACCCTTCCTGGACAACTAGCATACAGCGGTAATTCCCCACCCTGCCCTAAGGAGTGCGTAGGCATCTAGTCTACAACAGATCTTAAATGGTTTATGTATTTTATCACCAGGACTAGAATTAGTCATTTGAACAGACAAAGTTCCTGCTTGGTCTTGTCAAGTCCAGATAGCTTCTGAAGGATAGTGATGTGAGGCTGCCTCGGGGCTGACTGCTAGTTTAGCTAGGGGTCAAAAGGTTGGGGTCGATAATATCTATGGAGTGGCAGGCAGGAGGCATGACGCCAAAAGACCAGACACACCCCAGTGTCATTCTCAACATGCATCACTTTGACTCTGTTGTAGTTGCATGTGACCTTTTGAACGAAGCCCTTAGGAACTTTGGGATAAATAGGGACAGGGTCAAATTGTTGATGACAGGGGTCGAGGTGCTATTGGTTCTGCTTGGCCGTGGTAAAGCCTTCTCAGAGCTCTGTGGTCAGACAACTCCCCAGGACTTGACAATGACCTGGCTCTACATTGCCTGGCTAAAAACTCTGGCTCACTATGGGACATATCCCATACACTTCACCAACCAGTGTCATCCCGCCGTAACACTGCCATATGCTGTATTTAGCATAATACTAATGCAGTTGGAACAGCTTTAGATCAGAGACAACTCAATAAGACACCACAAAGATCCACTCTGCAATTGAAAGCATATAAGTAAAAGAAATTGGGACATATTTATATGCTAAAGTCAAGCAGTCCAGCCATATTGCCAAAATGGAGACGGTTAAGGTAACAATGC
Source organism: Oncorhynchus keta (assembly GCF_023373465.1). Classification (NCBI taxonomy): domain Eukaryota; kingdom Metazoa; phylum Chordata; class Actinopteri; order Salmoniformes; family Salmonidae; genus Oncorhynchus; species Oncorhynchus keta. The sequence continues at coordinate 26,290,356 of NC_068450.1, forward strand.
TTAGTGATGAACCTAACTGGCTGTCCTGCCCACCTGGTGTCAAACACCTTTCAGTGATGACTGGATATTAAAACAGAAAGGATTAGCATAACTAGTCCCAACTGATAAAACTCGCTCAGTTTCCATAGTGGCAATTGTGTAATAATAGAACATTTGGAATAGCATAAGACACTTAAAACTAAGTTTGTTTTCAAACTTGAGAGAATCTCTTCATTAAAGAAAAATGACATACTGTAACATACAAACATGTGTAAATATTTATGTACAAGAAAACATACATTAATTACTTTTTCCAAAAAGATCTCACTCAAGACGACACAAAAAACATCCTAGTGTTGAATGATGACAGTGGAGTTGGTTAACTGAATCAATATCGGAAATAGAATGAGCAGTGTCCTTGCTCTGGGGGAGGGAGAGTTAATTTTGTGGCCAGGCGACTACAACACACTACACGCTCCTGTTAAATAGGATTTCTCAGTATGAGAAACTAACATACATGAAGTTAATGATTTTTTTTTTGTTTAAACAAACACTAAACTCTAAAGAGGAAGAGGGAATTCCTCTGAATGAAACATGTAGAAATAAATCAAAAGGGTGTGTCGAGTCTTGACTGGTGGGATGAAGAGGTCTCTTCATCAGAGTCCTTAGAAAGGAGCCTACACTGAACATTAGCTGGGGATGGCAGAATCTGATGGGTGGTTTTGGGGAGACAGTAGTGAGATACGGTGGATGCTGTGCAGTCTCTCGGGTGCAGGTAGGATGATGGTTGATAATGGAGGGGTGACATATGTCAGTCCGTGGTGAGATGGGGGACCTTCAGTCAGGTGGATGGAGGGAAGCAGGGTGGCCTCCCTCCGTCTTCTCGCTCTAGATAGACTTCGAGGAATCCTGCTTGCTGATGAGCACCTCCAGCAGGCGCAGTTTGGCTTTGATCCGTTTATACTCTTTGTACTCGTCCATCATGGGTAGCCTGTCCTCCTTCTGGACGTTCCTGTCGAGGGAAAGGGAGAAGGCCTTAGACACCAGTTTGATACGTGCCGGTTGTCTAATGCGTCGGAAGGCTGAACAATCATAAACAAAGAAACTGTTGAAGTAAATAAGACAGGAGCACTGTCTGAGACAACTCAACTAGTCATCCCAAGCGCTTCATCTGTCACGGTGGGGGGTTGACGCAGGTACTAAAGCTTCAGCATCCCTGTAGAGGGCATTCGTAAAGTATTCAGACCCCTTTACTATTTCCACACTACAGCCTTATTCTAAAATAGTTTCAATTATTTTCCCTCATCAATTTACACACAATACCCCATAATGACAAAGCAAACAGGTTTTTAGAAATGTTTGCAAATGTAAAAAAAAAACGACTGAAATATCACATTTACATAAGTATTCAGACCCTTTACTCAGTACTCTGTTGAAGCACCTTTGGCAGAGATTACAGCCTCAGGTCTTCTTAGGTGTGAAGCTACAAGCTTGGCACACCTGTGTTTGGCGAGTTTGTCCCATTCTTCGCTGCACAGCTATTTTCAGGTCTCTCCAGAGATGTTCGATCCGGTTCAAGTCCGGCCTCTGGCTGGGCCACTCAAGGACATTCAGAGACTTGTCCCAAATCCACTCCTGTGTTGTCTTGGCTGTGTGCTTTGGGTCGTTGTCCTGTTGGAATGTGAACCTTCGGCCCCAGTATGAGGTCCTAAGCGCTCGGGAGCAGGTTTTCATCAAGGATCTCTCTGTACTTTGCTCTGTTCATCTTTCCCTCGATCCTGAGTAGTCTCCCAGTCTCTACAGCTGAAAAATATCCCCACAGCATGAAGCTGCCACCACCATGCTTCACTGTAGGAATGGTGCCAGGATTCCTCCAGACGTGACACTTGGCATTCAGGCCAAAGAGCTGATCTTGGTTTTATCACAGTTTGGTCAGAGTCCTTTAGGTGCCATTTGGAAAACTGGAGCTCTGTCAGAGTGACCATCGAGTTATTGGTCACCTCCCTGACCATCGAGTTCATGGTCACCTCCCTGATCAAAGCCCTTCTTCCCTGATTGCTCAGTTATGCCGGGCGGCCAGCTCTAGGAAGAGTCTTGGTGGTTCAAAACTTCTTCCATTTAAGAATGATGGAGACCACTGTGTTCTTGGGGACCTTCAATGCTGCAGACATTTTTTGTGCTCCTCAATCCTGTCTAGGAGCTCTACAATTCCTTCAACCTCATGGCTTGGTTTTTGCTCTGACATGCACGATCAACTGTGGGACCTTATATTATATAAATTATATTAATATAATTTACCAAAATTTCAAGTCTCATAGAAAAGGATCTGAATACTTATGTAAATAAGGTAATTCTGTTTTAATGTTTAATACATTTGCAAACATTTATAAAAACCTGTTTTCGCCTTGTCATTATGGGGTAACGTGTGTAGATTGATGAGGGACAAAAACATTTTAAAATGGATAAAAGTAAGGCTAATAAAATGTGGAAAATGTCAAGGGGTCTAAATAATTTCCGAATGCACTGTATGTAGGTGTGTGTGTGTACCGACCTGCCGTTCTGCTGGTAGAACTCATCCTCAAACTGGCGGATGGTGTTCCTTAGCTTCTTCTTTTCAGCCCGGGCCTTCCACAGCTGCTCCAGGAGCTCAGGCCTGTACAGGAGGGGTCATCATGACAATCTCAACCAGGGGATTCATCACAGAATGAAATGCAGAACACAGAACACAGTGTGGGTTTTTATTTTTATTTTTTACATTGTAGAATAATAATGAAGACATACAAACTATGAAATAACACACATGGAATCATGTAGTAACCAAAAAAAAAAGAAAAAGAAAGTGTTAAACAAATCAATTTTGAGATTATTCAAAGTAGCAAGCCACCCTTTTCCTTGATGACAGCTTTGCACACTCTTGGCATTCTCTCAACCAGCTTCATGAGGTAGTCACCTGGAATGCATTTCACTTAACAGGTGTGCCTTGTTAAAAGTTAATCAGTTGTGTTGTGACATGGTAGGGGTGGTATACAGAAGATGGCCCTATTTGGTAAAAGACCAGCTCAAATAAACAAACAGAAACGAAAGTCCATCATTACGTTAAGACATGAAGGTGAGTCAATCCGGAAAATGTCAAGAAATTTAAAAGTTTCTTCAAGTGCAGTCGCAAAAACCATCAAGCGCTATTATGAAACTGGCTCTCATGAGGACCGCCACAGGAAAGGAAGACCCAGAGTTACCTCTGCTGCAGAGGATAAATTCATTAGCGTTAACTGCACCTCAGGTTTCAGCCCAAATAAATGCTAACTACTACAGAACACCAATAATAAGAAGAGACTTGTTTGGGCCAAGAAACATGAGCAAAGGACATTAGACCGGTGGAAATTTTGGTTCCAACCGCCGTGTCTTTATGAGACGCAGAGTAGATGAACGGATGATCTCTGCATGTGTGGTCCCACCATGAAGCATGGAGGAGGTGGTGTGATGGTGCTTTGCTGGGGACATTGATTTATTTAAAACTCAAGGCACACTTAACCAGCATGGCTACCACAGCATTCTGCAGTGAAACACCATCCCATCTGTTTTGCGCTAGCGCTTAGTGGTACTATCATTTGTTTTTCAACAGGACAATGACCCAAAACACACCCCCACGCTGTGTAAGGGCTATTTGACCAAGGAGAGTGATGAGTGCTACATCAGATGACCTGGTGTCCACAATCCACAGACCTCAACCCAGTTGCGATGGTTTGGGATGAGTTGGACAGTAGAGTGAAGGAAAAGCAGGGAACTCGTTCAAGACTGTTGGAAAAGCATTCCTCATGAAGCTGGTTGAGAGAATGCCAAAAGTGTGCAAAGCTGTCAAGGCAAGGCTACTTTGAAAAATACATTTTAAAATGTTTTAGATTTAACACTATTTTGGTTACTACATGATTCTATGTGTCATTTCATAGTTTTGATGTAATGTAGAAAATAGTAAAAATAAAGAAAAACCCTTGAATGAGTAGGTGTGTCCAAACTTTTGACTGGTACTGTATAGATATCTATCTATATGTAGTCGACCGATTAATCGGCAGGGCCTATTTCAAGTTTTCATAATCGGTAATCTGCATTTTTGGACACTGATTATGGACGACTATATTGCACTCCACGAGGAAACTGCATGGCAGGCTGACCACCTGTTACGCGAGTGCAGCAAGGAGCAAAGGTAAGTTGCTAGTTAGCATTAAACTTTTTAGCATTAAACTTATTTTATCAAAAACAATCAAATCTTAACATAATCACACATGGTCGATGATATTACTAGTTTATCTAGCTTGTCCTGCGTTGCATATAATCAATGCAGTGCCTGTTAATTTATCATCAAATCGCAGCCTACTTCGCCAAATGGGTGATGATTTAACAAGCGCATTCGCAAAGAAAGCACTGTTGTTGCACCAAAGTGCACCTAACCATAAACATCAATGCCTTAAAATCAATACACAAGTATATTTGTTAAAAATCTGCATATTTTGTCAATATTTCCTGCTAACATGAATTTCTTTTAACTAGGGAAATTGTGTCACTTCTCTTGCGTTCAGTGCAAGCAGAGTCAGGGTATATGCAGCAGTTTGGGCAGCCTGGCTTGTTGCGAACTGTGTGAAGACCATTTCTTCCTAACAAAGATCATAATTAATTTGCCAGAATTTTACATAATTATGAAATAACATTGAAGGTTGTGCAATGTAACAGCAATATTTAGACTTATGGATGCCACCCGTTAGATGAAATCCGGAAAAGTTCAGTATTTCACTGAATGAATAAACGTTTTGTTTTAGAAATGATAGTTCCCAGATTTGACCATATTAATGACCCACGGCTCATATTTCTGTGTTTATTCTATTATAATTAAGTCTGTTTGATATTTGACAGAGCAGACTAAATTGATTCTATTTATGTATGAGTTAACTGCCTTGTTCAGGGGCAGAACGAATGATTTTTACCTTGTCAGCTCGGGGATTCGATCCAGCAACCTTTCGCTTACTGGCCCATCCTAACCACTAGGCTACCCTGCCGCCCGGGCTATGTGCTCCCTCACGCCCCTAGCTAGATTTACTGCCTTATCCAGTTTACACTCCTCAGACCAGCTCCTCTAATAGCCATCAACCCTGTTCCAGGTGCTTTAAATACACGTCATATGACAGCCAGAGCTAGAGCCCATTTAACCTCCACGGCCGACATTTTCGGAATTGGAGTAAACTACATGGCATTACACTGGTGACTGTGCCAGATTATTGAGGAATGAGGAGGCTGTTGTGAATGGAGTGTAGTGGCATGCAGATGTGATGTGTGTGTGTGTGTGTGTGCGCGTGTAGGTGCGTATGCTCACATTGACGAGGCGTTGGCGCTGGACAGGCGCAGGTCCAGGGCCAGTTTCCCGGAGGTTTCCTCCATCTTGGGCATGAGCAGGCTGTCTCTGTGTCTCTGGGAGCTGGTCTGGGGCTGGAACACTGGGTCTAGAACCATGATCACCTCTGACCCCAAGCTCTGGAGCTCCACACTGCTCTCTTCCTCCTCCTTGGATGTGGCCTCCTCTTCCTCCACTTCACCCTCCTCCTCCTCCTTGATCTCGTCACAGAAGTGGGCAGTCTCTCCCTCGATGATGGGCTGCAGGGTGTGGTTGCGTCGCTTGCTGGAGGGGGAAGCGATGATGGGGGTGATGCTGGCGCGGGTGAGCATCTGCTTGACCAGACGGTAGCGGTCGTACAGCGGTTTGACCACCAGCCTCTCCTCTCTGGTCACAGGTCGACCATGGAGTCCCTCATAGTGCAGGAGGTTCTTCTGTAGGACCGTCTTCTCACACGACAGCTGCTCCTTGGTCATTTTCTACAGGGAAAGAACCATTTTTTACATTCATTCCATAAATTGTCCGCTATGGCTTTACCTCTATCACAGGGACCATTATGTTTTAGGACAGAACTCTGTTCACTATCAGGTTGTAGATAGTGTATTTTTCCCCCGTCTCACCTTGGTGTCCTCTGGCCAGCCGTCATCCTCTCTCTTGCCTTTGACGCGGCTCTGGATGAGGTTCAGGGTCTCCTCTCTGGTGGGTTGGTGGCCCTTGGCCTCTCCACCAACATCGTGGCCTGCCTGGTCCAGGGTGGAACCAAAGCTCTTGGGCAAGGTGTTGCTGCGTGGCCGCGTCTGAGGGGTCAGCTCAGCCTCCTTGTGTTTGGCATCTGAGTGGGAGAGAGAGGTAAAGAGAAGAAACGTGAGGGTGACTGAGGAACAGAGGGGTTAATTAACATTAGTAACAGTGGACATACAGGAGCTTGATGGGCTGTTATTGCAGCTACCATGAGTCCTCCTGTCTGTCAACCAGATACAGAGAAAGGGGATAGCCCTGACAATCAACCATATGTCCACAGACACAAACACACCAGACTAGCCACTGCTAAAGGTCTAAAGCCACAGGAGCATACGGATGAATGAGCAGCAAATCAAATAAACCAGTCAGTCTGCACTAAATTAATTTTACAATGTTCCAAAAGGCATGTTCTCAAGGACCATATCCATTCAAAATAATATGGAATCCAGCTTCCACACTCTGGCTAGAGACTCCCACCCTGTTCGCCACAGGATTTACACCCAATTACTCCACTACATGACATACTGCCAAACCCCAGACTGGGGGATGTGCTTCTGTGTTACCAGTGGATTTTGTCACTTGTTGATTTCACTTGCGTTGCAATTTAAACATATGTTTCCCATGCCAATAAAGCCCTTTGAATTTAATTGAGAGGGAGAGCAAGCGAGAGAGAGAGAGCCATGAGAAGAGAGAAAGAACAGAGAGTCTACCTTCAGTTGGAAGTATTGGTTTCTACTTACTGCTGTTAATGTACTTACATAGGTAGGGTGTCTGTTTAGAGGCAGTGAGGGGACGTGCAAGTGTAAAATGGGGTGTGTTCGGGGCGGAGGTGGAGGAGGTTTGGTGGCGTCTGTATGACTGAAGCACCGCCTGGTGCCTCAGGGACCCTTTGAGAAAGAGATGCTGTCTTCCTGCAGTTGGGGGACGTCCGGTTTTAGAATTTTAAAGAAGAGAGAGACACTTATTCGGCTTTGCATCTCCCGATTGGGGGTGTTCAAATGGAATTGATATAGATGGATGAGGGGGGACTTTCACAATGGACCAACACAGCGAGGGAAGGCCATTATGTTAGAGCCACAGTTGGTGTGTACTGTAATACCCATGCATTGATGAGACTGACCCAGCTCCGCCACCACTGGACTGGGCAGTCAGGCAGGCGGTTCAGGGCAGGACCAGGTTGCCCAGGGGAGGAACAGGATGGCACAAAAGTTTACCCGCCAAGCTGAGTCCAACCCAACCAACCCCACACCCCTGCCATGGAACCAAGCACCCTCCCACTCCCCCCAACACAACCATGCAGACAGAGACTGCTCTTACCTTTTAACTGTTTGCGGATTTTGGTGAGGTCGGTCATCCACTTGAGGACCTTTGGGTTAGCTGCACTATCACCATGGGACGGCTGAGGGGAGAACAGTGAATACTGATGAATGGCATCCTGCCAGCTGATTGCATACTGTGCATTTATTCGAAGCATGAACTTGTTCCTCATATTGCAAAACACACACACACACACACTTGTATTTCCACTGTTCCTCATATCACAGTATCTACAGTGCATTTGGAAAGAAATCAGCCCAGTTGACTTTTTCCACATTTTGTTACGTTAGCCTTTTTCTAAAATGGATAAAATTGTTTCCCCTCAATCTACACCCCATAATGACAAAGTGAAAACAGGTTTTCATAATTTGTTGCACATATATAAAACATTTAGAACAAACACTTTATTTACATCCAGTACCTGTCAAAAATGTGGACACACCTACTCATTCAAGGGTTTCTTTATTTTTACTATTTTCTACATGAACACTATGAAATAACACATGGAATCATGTAGTAACCAAAAAAGTGATTATTCAAAGTAGCCAGCCACCCTTTGCCTTGATGACAGATTTGCACATTCTTGGCATTCTCTCAAACAGCTTTACCTGGAATGCTATTTCAACAGCCTTGATGGAGTTCCCAGATATGCTGAGCAATAGGCTGCTTTTCATTCACTCTGCGGTTCAACGCATCCCAAACCATCTCAAATTGGGTTGAGGTCAGGTCATTGTGTAGGCCAGGTCATCTAATGCAGCACGCCATCACTCTCCTTGTTGGTCAAATAGCCCTTACACAGCCTGGAGGTGTGTTGGCAAACCAGATGGGATATCGCTGCAGAATGCTGTGGTAGCCACGCTGGCTAAGAGTGCCTTGAATTCTAAATAAACCAGCAAAGCACCCCCACACCACCTCCATGCTTCACAGTGGGAACACCACATGCGTAGATCATCCGTTCACCTACTCTGCGTCTCAAAAAAAACATTGCGGTTGGAACCAAAAATCCCCCGGTCTAATGTCCATTGCTCGTGTTTCTTGGCAACAGCAAGGTATCCTTCAGTAGTAGACCGTGGAAATCTGTGTAGGCCTTCATTGTAAATAAGAATTTGTTCTTAACTGACTTACCAAGTTAAATAAATATGTTAAATAAAAAGTAGTGGTTTCTTTTCAGCAATTTGACCATGAAGGCCTGACCATTTGACCTCTGAACAGTTCATGTTGAGATGTGTCTGTTGCTTGAACTCTGAAGCATTTATTTGGGCTGCAATTTCTGAGGCTGCTAACTAATGAACTTATCCTCTGCAGCAGAGGTAACTCTGGGCCATCTCAACTGGGTTGAGGCCGGTGGATTGTGGACGCCAGGTCATCTGATGTAGCACTCCACCACTCTCCTTCTTGGTCAAATAGCCCTTACACAGCCTGTAGGTGTGTTGGGTCATTGTCCTGTTGGAAAAACAAATGACAGTACCACTAAGAACAAACCAGATGGGATGGTGTATCGCTGCAGAGTGCTGTGGTAGCCATGCTGGTTAAGTGTGCCTTGAATTCAAAATAAATCAGTGTCCCCAGCAAAGCACCATCACACCACTTCCTCCATGCTTCATGGTGGGATCACACATGCAGAGATCATCCGTTCATTTACTCTGTGTCTCAAAGACACGGCAGTTGGAACCAAAATTTCCACCGGTCTAATGTCTATAGCTCGTGTTTCTTGGCCCAAACAAGTCTCTTCTTCTTATTGGTGTTCTGTAGTAGTTAGCATTTATTTGGGATGCAATCTGAGGTGCAGTTAACACTAATGAATTTATCTTCTGCAGCAGAGGTAACTCCGGTCTTCATGAGAGACAGTTTCATCATAGCGCTTGATGGTTTTTGCAACTGCACTTGAAGAAACTTTAAAAGTTCTTGAAATTTTCCGGATTGACTGACCATGTCTTAAAGTAATGATGGACTGTCATTTCTCTTTGTTTATTTGAGCTGCTCTTTTACCAAATAGGGCCATCTTCTGTATACCACCCCTACCATGTCACAACACAACTGATTGGCTCAAACACATTAAGGAAAGAAATTCCACAAATGAACTTTTAACAAGGCACACCTGTTAATTGAAATGCATTCCAAGTGACTAACTTATGAAGCTGGTTGAAAGAATGCCAAGAGCGTGAAAAGTTGTCAAGGGAAATGGTGGCTACTTTAAGGAATCAAATATAGAAAATATTTGGATTTGTTTAACACTTTTTTGGTTACTACATGATTCCAGAGGTGTTATTTCATAGTTTTGATGTCTTCACTATTATTCTGTGGAAAAGACACACCTGTCTATTTAAGGTCCCACAGTTGACAATGCATGTCATAGCAAAAACCAAGCCATGAGGTCGAAAGGAACTGTCCATAGAGCTCCGAAACAGGATTGTGTCAAGACTCAGATCTGCGGAAGGGTACCAAAACATTTCTGCAGCATTGAAGGTCCCCAAGAACACAGTTGCCTCTATTATTCTTAAATTGAAGCAGTTTGGATCCACCAAGACTCTTCCTAGAGCCGGCCGCCCGGCCAAACTGAGCAATTGGGGAGAAGGGCCTTGGTCAGGGTGGTGACCAAGAACCTGATGGTCACTCTGAAAGAGCACCAGAGTTCATCTGTGGAGTGGAAGAACCTTCCAGAAGGACAACCATCTTTGCATCACTCCACCAAGCAGGCCTTTATGGTAGAGTGGCCAGATGGAAAAGGCACATGACAGCCTGCTTGGAGTTTGCAAAAAGGCACTTAAACCTGGCACCCTCTTTACGGTAAAGCATGGTTTTGGCAGCGTCATGCTGTGGGGATGCTTTTCAGCAGCAGGTACTGGGCGACAAGTCAGGATTGAGGGAAAGATGAACAGAGCAAAGTACAGAAAGATTATTGATGAAAACCTGCTTCAGTGCGCTCAGGACCTCAGGCTGGGGTGAAGGTTCACCTTCCACAAGGACAATTACTGTAAGCACACAGCCAAGACAATGCAGGAGTGGCTTCGTGACAAGTCTATGCATGTCCTTGAGTGGCTCAGCCAGAGTCCGGACTTGAATCCAATCGAACATCTCTGGAGAGACCTGAAAATAGCTGTGCAGTGTGACACTCCCCATCCAACCTGACAGAGCTTGAGATGATTTGCAGAAGAGAATGGGAGAAATTCCCCAAATTATGGTGTGCCAAGCTTGTAGCGTCATACCCAAGAAGACTTGAGGCTGTAATCGCTGCTAAAGGTGCTTCAACAAAGTACTGAGTAAGGGGTCTGAATACTTACGTAACTGTGATATTTATGTTTTTTTATTTTTAATACATTTGCAAAAATTTCTAAAAACATGTTTTTTCTTTGTCATTATGGAGTATTGTGTGTAAATTGACGAGGGATAAAAACAATTTAATCAATTTTATAATAAGGCTGTAACGTAACAAAATGTGGAAAAAGTCAAGGGGTCTGAATACTTTCCGAATGCACTGTGTCTAACCTTGTAGTTCCTCTCTTTCTCAAACTGTTCCTCAAATTGTTTGATCTTCTTCTTGAGGTTCTGAAGCTTTTTGGTGAGCTGGTGGGGGACCGAGTCGTTCCTCACAGCACTCTCTTTGGAAGTGAAGGAGGCACGGTGAGGCCTAGATGAGACAAGTGAGTGAGAGTGTGAGAGGAGGTGACCATGCACCTGAGGCCTCAATGCAAAATCCTGGCTTGCAAACACGCTTTATAAGATCGAATAACTAAACAGGAAAACATCAAAGTCGCCCATCATGTCTATAGAAATAACCATTGCTGATGAGTGAGCCAGTGTGTTCTCACCTCCCCAGGGCCTGGTGGGCTTTAGTGGGCGAGGTTGCGTCGGGGTGCTGCAGGAAGCGTTGGCTGTGGCCAAAGTCCAGGAAGCGACGGGCCATGAGGGGATGGGAGTCCTCCTCGTGGGGCAGGGGCACCATGCGCCCGGCCAGGGGAGACAGCTGGGCCTCACCAGAGTCACTCTCATCCTGCCATGACTTGAAGGCTGGCACGGGGTCTGGGTGGGACAAAAAGAAACGCACAGATGAGTCTCAGTGTGTAACAAGGGTCATCTCTACAGCACTGCAGTTCAAGGACCTACTGAGACAGGACACCAACACATTGGTGTCCTAGTCTCCTCCTGTAAAGTGAACTAAAATCAATCACTGCCATTTTTTGTTGAGTGCTCAAACTCCTTTCTGCCTCTAATAAGTCCTTTGTCTTTTAGCACCCCTCCTTTCCTTTGGTTGCTGAAGGGCTAAGAGTCACCTGAACTATTGACAAAGTATATTTTGGAGCCTATTCCTCTCTGGTGGAGCTGTGGCACTAAAGACATGTGTAGTTGTCTAGGATGTGTGGGCATGTCTGTGCCGAAGCGTGCAGATGAATAGAGTGACAGTCAACGAGAATCATCATGGGCTGCAGAGCAACTCTGCTGTCCTCAGAACTGGATCATTATAAATGATTAGCCGAGGCTACTATGTGTTGAATCTAGGTTGCACAACGCTAGAATAATATGAAAATAGGCCTAGGCCAACTACACTAGACATGGTTCTTTCCTCAGCTTTCTTTAGACCTCTCATTAGATTTTTCCATCTTGGTATTGTTTGCTCAATTTCACACTTTGTGGCCTGAAATAAATACTGTACAAAAATATCAACGTGCAATCAATCATGCAACAATTTCTAAGCTTTTACTGAGTTACAATTCATAAGGAAATCAGTCAACTGAAATAAATAAATTAGGCCCTAATCAATGGATTTCACATGAGAATACAGATATGATATCTGTTGGTCACAGATACCTTAAAAAAAGGAAGGGGCGTGGATCAGAAAACCAGTCAGTATCTGGTGTGACCACCATTTGCCTCATGCAGCGCGACACATCTCCTTCGCATAAAATTGATCAGGCTGTTGATTGTAGCCTGTGAAATGTTGTCCCACTTCTCTTCGATGGCTATGCGAAGTTGCTGGATCTTGGCAGGAACTGGAACAAGCTGTTGTACACAGCGATCCGGAGCATCCCAAACTTGCTCAATGGGTGACATGTCTGGTGAGTATGTAGGCCATGGAAAACTGGGAAATGTTCAGCTTCCAGGAATTGTGTACAGATCCTTGCGATATGGGGCTGTGCATTATCATGCTAAAACATAAGGTGATGGCAGCGAATGAAATGCACGACAATGGGCCTCAGGTTCACGTGATGGTATCTTTGTGCATTCAAGTTGCCATTTATAAAATGCAATTGTGTCCATTGTCCGTAGCTTATGCCTGCCCATATCATAACCCTACCGCCACCATGTGGCACTCTGTTCACAACAGCAAACCGCTCGCCCACACAACACCATACACGTGGTCTGCAGTTGTGAGGCTGGTTGGACGTCCTGACAATTTCTTGAAAACAAGGTTGGATGCACTTTAAGGTAGAGAAATTAAAATTCCATTCTCTGTAAACAGCTCTGGTGGACATTCCTGCAATCAACATGCCAATCACACGCTCCCTCAAATTGTAACATCTGTGGCATTGTGTTGTGTGACAAAACTGCATATTTTTTGAGTGGCCTTTTATGGTTCCCAGCACAAAGTGCACCTGTGTAACAATCATGCTGTGGCCTCCATTCTTAAATGGAAGAAGCTTGGAATCACCAAGACTCTTCCTAGAGCTGGCCGCCTGGCCAAACTGAGCAATCGGGGGAGGGAGGTGACCAAGAACGCGACAGAGCTCCAGAGTTCCTCTGTGGAGATGGGAGAACCTTCCAGAAGGACAACCAACTCTGCAGCACTCCACCAAATCAGCCACTCCTGATGGAAGCCACTCCTGATGGAAGCCACTCCTGATGGAAGCCACTCCTGATGGAAGCCACTCCTGATGGAAGCCACTCCTGATGGAAGCCACTCCTCAGTAAAAGGCACATGACAGCCCGCTTTGAGTTTGCCAAAAGGCACCTAAAGGACTCTGACCATGAAAAACAAGATTCTCGGGTCTGATGAAACCAAGATTGAACTCTTTGGCCTAAATGCAAAGTGTCACATCTGGAGGAAACCTGGCACCATCCCTATGGTGAAGCATGGTGGTGGCAGCATCATGCTGTGGGGATGCTTTTCAGAGGCAGAGACTGGGAGACTAGTGCAGAGAGAGATCCTTGATGAAGACATGCTCCCGAGCGCTCAGGACCTCAGACTGTGGCGAAGGTTCACCTTCCAACAGGACAACAACCCTAAGCACACAGCCAAGATAACGCAGGAGTGGCTTTGGGACAAGTCTATGTATGTCCTTGAGTGGCCTAGCCAGAGCCCGGACTTGAACCCGTTCGAACATCTCTGGAGACCTGAAAAAAGCTGTGCAGCAACGCTCCTCATCCAACCTGATCAAGCTTGAGAGGATCTGCAGAGAAGAATGGGAGAAACTCCCCAAATACAGGTGTGCCAAGCTTGTAGCTTCATACCCAAGAAGATTCGAGGCTGTAATCACTGCCAAAGGTGCGTCAACAAAGTACTGAGTGAAGGGTCTGAATACTTGGGGTATTTCAGTTTTTAGCAACAAAAAAACTACCTGTTTTTGCTGTGTCATTATGGGGTATTGTGTGTAGATGAAGGTAAAAAAAACTATAATACATTTTAGAGCCGTAACAAAATGTGGAAAAAGTAAAGGGGTCTGCCGTTGACTCTTCTCTATGACTCTTAGATACTGAGGAGTAACCATTAGGAGAGGTGAGAATGAACTTGCCGAGTGAGCCCTAAGCTGGTCACCCAGAAGAGACAAGAGAGAGCAAGAGAGGTGAAGGACAAAAAACTCTGGATTAGGCTCACTGACAGGGACCCATTCCAACAAGGTCTGGATTAGTAAAGAGAAGGATGATGAGGGAGGAAGTATGGATGGATGGAGAGTTCCTACTTACCATGACCTCTCCCCTGCAGGTGCATACATGTGAAGTCTATGAGGGGGAGATGGTTTGGGGATGGTGCTAAGGGAGGAGGGAGAGAGAGATGGCAGAGAACACCGCGTGAGCTGACGTTTCAGGCAACCAGCTTGAGCAAGCATTCTAAGGTGCTTTCATACCTAGCTAGCACAATACATAATCACTTGCATCCATGTTTACTTGGATATGCATTTTGGGTGGTCTCCACTGACTTTTTATTTTTCATTTTTATTTAACTAGGCAAGTCAGTTATTCTTATTTTCAATGATGGCCTAGGAACAGTGGGTTAACTGCCTTGTTCAGGGGCAGAACGACAGATTTTTACCATGTCAGCTCGGGGATTCGATCTAGCAACCTTCCGGTTACTGGCCGAATGCTCTAACCACTGGGCTACCTGCCTCCCCCACTTCACTCCATCACTATCCTAACTGTCCCTTAGGGAACATTGTGTATTAAACACACAACAACCATGGTGAGAAAGTTACCTTCCCACTGGCTGTGGGGGAAGATGCGGTGGAGGTGGTGGGAGCTGGGGCAGTTGGCGTCTGTGTTGGCATTCTGGTCACACTCACACACAGAGACCTGGATGGAGAGACAGGGTTAAACAGTGTACAGTAGACCCTAGTCGTGAAGAAGGCATTGACATAAACACTTACACAGGCGATGAGATCAGCGTGGTCCATCTTCTCACAGGCTTGGTTTTCTTGCCTACAACAAGAGAGAGACACATGAATAATGGTCCATTTGAACTACAGAAAGGCACGTATGATGGTTGACCTCATTGGTGATGCAAATGTTTTAATTTGTTACTGTGGCCATTTTTGCCATTGACTATTGAACTCAATGCCTTATGCACAATGTATTAGAGTGACAATAACCGAGGACTACCGTCATGGACAGGCGTGTGTGTCTGTATGCTTGCTTTATGTTGAGTGGAGGTAGGATCACGCTGTATCCAACTGCTTAGAATAGACATAGTGACGAGTCAAGTGTCCTCCACTCCGCAGCACAAGACAGACAACATGACAGTCTCATGTCTCGGTCTATTTACAGTAGAACGTCTCCCTCCAGTCTATTTACAGCGGATGGCTCACATCACATCAGTCTTTTCAAAACCATCTTAGGGCTGTTTGTGTTCTACATAATAACTAAACAAAACACTCATACAAATCCCCAAAATCCAGATTAGCATACAATTTGTTTGATTGAATGCCAGCCATCAGCCTTCTCTGGGAAGGCAGGAAGTAAAGTAGACAGCAAAGCCTTAGTGTTTTAAGCCGTTGAGGTAATTGTGGATTTTAGCAATACAATTAAATGCTTCAAAGCCAACCTGGCCGTGTTGATATTGTTCTCTGTGTCTACGAGAGCCTCTGCGTGGTCCAGGTTCAATACAGAACTCTCCTCCAGGGCACCGTTATGGGAGTCACAATCCTGGGAGAAAACAAAAACAATGTCTCGAGAAATAGACTTCATTACACACACACACACACACACACACACACACACACACACACACACACGCTCTCTGTCAAACAGAGGCACCATTAACAGCAAACTGTGAGGTTATATTGATGAGATGCTATAGCTTGAATTCCTGGAATGTGGCCTCCTTTCCTTTCTATTAAGTGGGTGAAGATGGCCCTGTATGTATACATGTATAGAGAGGGGAGGAGTGTGTGGTCTGAACAGGTGTTGTGGTTATTCTTTGGGGGGGGGGGGCAGGCAGACTATTTAAAGAGGGTGACCCAATTCATGGAGAGAGTCCCACCTCTGGGCTGAGGGGCTGTGGAGCCCAGCCAGCTGCCATCTCTGTGGTGGTGGAGGAGAGAGGGAGAAGTTGGGTAGACATCAGCATAAACGAGCTGCCATTTTATCTAGGCCTCTATCCAAGGACAGTAGCCAGGAGAGCTAAAATGGTGCCCAGGAACACTGATGGACCAATGACTGCCATTTCAGAAGACGACAAGTCATCTACAAAGATGTCTTCAGATGTCTCCCCCCAAATCCAGGACATCATCTTATGTTATACAGGTGAAATCTGATTCTGTGTAGGATATCTAAAGTGCATCGAATTGGCAGTTATATAGTGTGTGTGATGGTGATTGTCAGGCAGGACTGGCTGTGCTTGGCAAGAACAGAACAGTATATGTATCTGACAAACCTCATCTCCCAGCACCCCAGTCCTCCCAGGAGAATTACATATTTGTTATGGGCTACACAAAAGGCCATGCTGATAGCAACAAGCATCAACCTTGTAATGAATTGATAGCGACAGGGCTCAGTATGGTAAACATTCAATATTCTGCTGACAGCCAGAGCATGTGGAGTTGTTTGTCTGCGGTGTGTGTGTTTGAGTGACTGACTCCACAGTATGACTAACCTGTTGGGCCTCAGGGCTGCACTCTGTCTCTGGGGCTGACAGGGGACTGCTTGTGGGGCCCTCCTCACTCTCACACAGGCCCTCTTCACCATGGCCCTCGCATGGCCTCTCACTGGGGCCCGCCCTGTGGGAACCAAAGTCATTAGCCATAATAAGCCCCATGGAGCAACAATCAGCATTGCTGGCTGTCAGCTGTGGTAACACAACCTTTCTGGAGGTGCCTACCACCCAGTTCTGTCCAGAATGTACAGTATGGGTGAACAGGGTGACAGAGGAATGCATGTTAGAGTGAATGGCCTAAGTGTGCATGCTTTGATGCATGTCATTCTGTACGTGTCAAAATAGTTGCATCATGTATGTTGACATTTTATTTATTTAACTAGGCAAGTCAGTTAAGAACAAATTCTTATTTACAATAACTGCCTACCCTGGCCAAACCCGGATGAGCCAATTGTGCGCCGCCCCTATGGGACTCCTAATCATGGCCGGATGTGATACAGCCTGGATTCGTACCAGGGACTTTTGTGACGTCTCATGCACTGAGATGCAGTGCCTTAAACCGCTGACCCACTCGGGAGCCCAATGTGCATTTGTATGTGTGTGAAGTGCAATATATTGTGAGTAAGTGTAAGTGTGTGTGTGTTCACTGCTCACACTTGGCTCTCATAGATCTCATTGTCGATAGAGCTCTTGAGGTAAAAGAAGTGCTGTCCCACTGCAGCATGGATGGTCCTCTTTATAATGCTGCAGAAACAACACAAGCCCAAAGTATTCACTTCTGTTGCCACAGTACTAACCCTCTGAATCCATCTAATTAGGAGCATGAGAAGCTGAGTTGAACCCTCCACGACCCATTTCCGGATCTCTGGCAGGTATAATAAAGTTAACCAGGGACAAGTCCTGTGATATATAATACAGCACTACATGAACTAAGTACCAAACTCCCTGCTCATTAAGCTGTACTGAACTCTGCTGTATTCCTGGCTTCAGAAGTGTGCATAGATGGATAAAGGGTTAGCTTTAGCATAGCCATCTACGAAGGGGCCAGTGGTTGGTCAAACCCAAGCAACCCCTGGCAAGAACCCAATCCAAGACTGCATAGAGTCCTGGTCACCATTTTGTGGTAGAGTTAAGCCCAATAGATAAGTATAGACATCATTGGCTGTGCCCAGCTCTGCAACAAACCCTTACCTGTTTTCAGAGAGGACATTTTGTTTACGTACAGTGCACTTGGAAAGTATTCAAACCCTTTTGTTACCTTACAGCCTAATTCAAAAATATATTATAGTTTTCCCCCCTCAATCTACACACAATACCCCATAATGACAAAGAAAAAAGCAGTTCTTTAGAAATGTTTGCAAAAGTTAAAGACAACCCATTAACCCATTAAAAAAGACAACCCATTAAATAAGACATAACCCATTTACAGAGTACATTTACAGAGTACATTTACAGAGTACAGAGTACTCGGTTGAAGCCCCTTTGGCAGTGATTACAGTCTTGAGTCTTCTTGGGTGTGAAGCTACAAGCTTGGCACACCTGTATTTGGGGGCGTTTCTCCCATTCTTCTCTACAGATCCTCTCAAGCCCTGTCAGGTTGGATGGGGAGCGTTGCTGCACGGCTATTTTCAGGTCTCTTCAGAGATGTTCGATCACGTTCAAGTCCGGGCTCTGGCTGGGCCACCTGCGTGTGCATGGTGTGAGTGCAGCTGTGCGTGACGTGAGTGTGCGTGTGGGTGTGAGTGACGTGAGTGTAGGTGTGCATGACGTGAGTGTGTGTGTGTAGCTGTGCGTTTAGCTGTGCGAGACGTGGGTGAGGTGAGTGTGCGTGACGCGAGTGTGGGTGTGCGTGATGTGGGTGCGTGACTTGAGTGTAGGTGTGGGTATGCGTGACGCGATTGGGCGTGTGGGTGTGGGTATGCGTGACGCGAATGTGCGTGACACGAGTGTGTAGTTGTGAGCGTGTGAGTAGTTGTGCGTGCCGTGATTGTGCGTGTGAGTGTGCGTGTGACGTGATTGTGCGTGTGGGTGTGCGTGACGTGGGTGTGCGTGTGACGTGGGTGTGCGTGTGGGTGTGCGTGTGGGTGTGCGTGACGTGATTGTGCGTGTGGGTGTGCGTGTGGGTGTGCGTGTGGGTGTGCGTGTGGGTGTGCGTGACGTGGGTGTGCGTGACGTGGGTGTGCGTGACGTGGGTGTGCGTGACGTGGGTGAGCGTGACGTGGGTGAGCGTGAGGTGGGTGAGCGTGAGGTGGGTGAGCGTGTGAGTGTTCATGTGCGTGACGTGGGTGTGCGTGTGGGTGTGGGTGTGCGTGTGGGTGTGCGTGTGGGTGTGGGTGACGTGATTGTGCGTGACGTGGGTGTGCGTGACGTGGGTGTGCGTGACGTGGGTGTGCGTGACGTGGGTGAGCGTGACGTGGGTGAGCGTGACGTGGGTGAGCGTGACGTGGGTGAGCGTAACGTGGGTGAGCGTAACGTGGGTGAGCGTGACGTGGGTGAGCGTGACGTGGGTGAGCGTGACGTGGGTGAGCGTGACGTGGGTGAGCGTGACGTGGGTGAGCGTGACGTGGGTGAGCGTGACGTGGGTGAGCGTGACGTGGGTGAGCGTGACGTGGGTGAGCGTGACGTGGGTGAGCGTGACGTGGGTGAGCGTGACGTGGGTGAGCGTGACGTGGGTGAGCGTGTGAGTGTTCATGTGCTCCAGTGGAAACTGCAGTGAAGTAACCCACAGGTTACGGATTTATTTCACCTGGGTCCAACTCCACTGAGGGAGGGAAGTACATCCAGAGGACCAGGTATCAAGGCAGTTATCACACCTCTGTGGAGCGCTGCATGAGAGCGCTGCATGAGAGCGATGCATGAGAGCGATGCATGTCCTTTCCTTATGTCATTCATTTCACTCTCAATCGCCACTCCCAGAAGCACCAAGGATGGGCAGAGGGCAGGAAGGACGTGCGGACAGGACGTGCGGGCGGGTGGTCAGAGGCCTTTTTACTGTACATAGCAACCCCTTCCTGATGCCACACAAATACGGGGTCCATTCCAATGATGTGGGTAAATGTCAAACAGTACACCGCCTGCCTCTCTGCTCATCAGGCAGTGTTGGGGCAGCTGACAGGAAGAAGGGGCTGGGTTGATTCAGCAGTATGTGCCCTCCGGCTCATAAACAAAGTGTTGCATGCCAGGAATATGTGCTTGCATAACATCCGCCACTGTTAGCGCCAGTGTCGGGTTGAGCCGGAGTTTCCCTTTTGGGGGGGCAACGAAAGGGGCACCCCAGGGGAAAAGACTAAAGTTTGATATTGACAGGGTGGGTCACCTCCTCAAGCATGCCATGCAGAAAAACGGGCACAAAGGTTAACAGTAGAATGGTGTTACTATCCTAGCCTGACCTATCCTAGCCTGACCTATCCTAGCCTGACCTATCCTTAGGCTAGATCTGTGAAACCACTGACAGTGGAGACTCTGACCCACCACAGAATATTAAAGGGGTTCACCATCTCCATTATCACTTTTCACAGCCAACAGGACCTCCATATGTCAATAGGATTCAGTGCTCTTTCTCTAGTGTTGAAAATATAACCCCTTGGCTCTCACTTCAGTCTCTGCCCAGCTGCTCAAATATATTCAATAACACCTTAATTATTAACACAAGAGTCACCTGTCACACCCCCCTTTTGTTTACTGAGAAAAAAGCCGCACTCTGATTCCACACTGACTGTGCAGTAAGAGAGGCATAAACACTGAAGCCACAAGCTGTCAGAGACAGACACTCAGTCGCCCACCACTGCACCTCCCCTTCTGACACGTTACGTACAAATTTCAGCACACCTAGACAATGATGCCTTCAGTTGGACTTTGGCCAGCGAAGCAGCCAGTATGGCTCAAGAGAGAAAATAGTTGAGTATTGGTCTACTGAGTTCAGATGACATAACCAGCACCATTCCATCTCTCTGAATCCCAAGGTAGACCTTATTTTGCAGTCCGCAATGAGAGCGCTGTTGGACAGGGCCAGACACAGGCCAGAGCGCACAGCACTGAGAGATCTGTTAGTGCATCTCCCACTCTGAATCAGATGAGACTGCCTCTCATCAGTCCTGTTTCCCAGACTGTGGAGAAATCAGCATGTGTGACTAGATGGAACACAGGCCAAGGTTTTTGGAGTCAAAGACACAAAGCTTTACTAGCTTTAGAAAGGCCTGGAGCGCCTCATGCATTTGGCTAACGTAATGAGGTGAAATAAGCTCGCCAGCTTTGTCAAAGTGATTTGGGTAAGGAGGACGACTGCCATATCGTCGGCCACATAGCTCTTTGACAAAGTAGATTGCTGACCTCCTGATCACAGGGAAAAGGGCTCCAAATGGTAGGTCAGAACAATCTTCTTCCAAAATACAGGTAGCCTAGGCTTTGACTCTTAAACTCTTCCAGGAGCCAAATGCTAAAACAGTGATGTATGGCAGCAGGTACTTCAAGAAAAGCACCCCCCCACACACACACACACTCTCCCAGACTTGACCCTTCAGCTCGTAAACACCTCTTTTCCTTATGAAAACTAAACACGTCTGTCAATCAGACCTGCAACCTTGCTGTGGGGGTAGTAGTGGAGGTGTAGAATTAGTCCTCTGATTAACAAGTTCATCATTAACTACCGGTGCAAGACCTTTGACATCATGGGGCTGTATTAATCTATCATACACTACAAATCTCAAAACTGTATGTGACAATACACACACGCTGTCACAATCCTCCCTCTCATCCTTCCCACCGGGACTTTACCTGTGCAGCAGAATTTCACACGCCATTTTCACTGGTTCTTGGTTCGGCTTGGTTAGTCGAGTAGTTTTTTGTGGGTTATCTGGACTGAGCCTTTATTGGTGATAAATTCTGTATGAGCAACTCAAAGAGCAAACCCTGACTACCTGGATACATATTGTGGAGCTTGTCCTTGACTGGCTGCGTAGTGTTGGGCTCAGCTGCAGTAAACAATCCAAAACCCTGCTCAAATACAGGGCTGCCTGACACAACCAGGGAACCTGACCCGCTGGCCAATTACCTGGCCTGAGGGGGGCGGGGTTCCCCAACCGACACCCAGTAAACACAATACAACACAGCAGCCCCCCAATCACTAAACACACACAAGGACACCCATCACCCTGGCTTTTATATAACGTGCACATCACCCATGTCCGCTTGGCACCCATATCCTACTTAATCATATCCCACTGGCAGGGCTGGCCCACTTATAGCTTCTGACTGGAGCTCAGCTAGGGGGACAGGATGGCCACACCCAGGCTCTCTTTAGCAATTACCTCATCTGTTTGTCTCGGGAGTGATAAGGAACAAACACACAGAGATACACTCTCCATACATCCTGAGCCAGGTCACCGGCCCGCCTGAACTAACCATGATGGAATCAGTTCAGAGAGTTCAATGTGTTCTGACAATGCTTCATCATTTTCCACTTGCAGCAAAAGGGTCAGGTTTGTTGTTGTTAACATATGTTATATTTGTTATGTAGGTCGTGTGGATACTATATTCCAAGCCAGGTAGTGCATATCAGAGCCATATATTCTAAACATACGGCTCTGATGCCTATAGCCTGGACATAATCAGGTAGTGAGACAAGGTAAGCTGGGAAACGACGGTAGTAGGAAGTAACTAAGAGGTGAAGGGGGTGGGATGTACCTGGACATGACGCCCGCAGAGGAACAGTAGTGGACATAAATGATCAGCTACTTAAAAAAACCCAGGAGCAGACCAACACCAGGAGTGGGTATATGGAATACATTCAGTAGGAGGAACTTGTTTTGATGGGCCCAGGCCACGAGTGGAGCAGGAGCCACCTTTGGGGTGCTGCTAACCATGTAAACACCTCTCAATGAGTCTACGATGAGTTACTCATCCGTCCTCATGAAAGAGATAGCAAGTGCTCTGTTGACACAAATAAGAGCGGCAGGTTTCTGTGGCATGCAGTGACCTCGGAGGCCTCATAAATAATGTCCACAGGGTCCTCAGGACAGGTCTGGCTGGAGAAAGTAGACCATGAGGAGGAGTTTGGCCCAGGGGCTGTTGATCCTCTGGCTTGGTCACTGTCCAAGTCTCAAATGACACTATTATGGGCCCTGGTCAAAAGTGGTGGACAATGTAGGTAATAGGGTGCCATTTCAGATGCAACCACTGGCTTTACAAGCGAGTGGTGTTGGTGTCGTGAAGGAAGGTACACAGGCAGGCACTGAGTTGGAGAGGTGGACAGGGTGAGGGAAGAGGGAGTTCTGTGACCCTACCACCTCACGCAGACAGTCACTATGGTGCAAACAGCTGTTCCCACATTCCCCTGTCTCGCACCTCAGCCAACAGCATGTCTCAAGAACGCTGTTCCTCATCAGAGTTTATTTCTGTGCCCCATAAAAAAAATGGAACGGGGAACGGATAGTGGACGGTCCAATGGGCTTATATTTAGATTTGATGGGAGCTGTCGCTGAGATGTCAGGGCACAATGGGGACAAGCTTAATGTCTGTCAGGGCTCGGCACAAACAAGTCAGCAAAGCCTGCAGTTTTTCCCTCCATGACTGAACGACATCGGACATGATCGGTCAAGTTTTACTGTTGATCCATGACCACCATCATAAGCAAAACTTGCCTATCAAGACATTTCAGACAACATTCTTCTTGTTGAGGATGGTGGTCAATTGTCTTGAATAAAAATATGAAAAATTTGGTTACGACTATGTAATTGGACATTAATTTAAAAAAAAGACATGACCACTTAATACCGCACAGACATTCCTTCAAAAGCAGAACTGTGACTGCAGAACAACCCCAGGCTTCACGACGATAGTTGAGGGATACTGTGAGCCACTAGTTCTGTTGGTTGCCTTTTCATCTCTATTAAAGCCTCCCGAGTGGCACAGTGGTCTAAGGCACTGCATTGCAGTGTTAGAGGCGTCACTTCAGACCCGGGTTTGATCCTGTATCACAACCGGCCGTAATCGGGAGTTTCATAGGGTGGCGCACAATTGGCCCAGCGTCGTGCGGGTTGCAGGAGGGTTTGGCCGGGGGGACTTTACAAGTAGCCCGTCACTGTAAATAAGAATTTGTTCTTAACGGACTTGCCTAGTTAAATAATGAGGTAAAAAAATTGCAATGCTTGCCCCAACTCCACCATTCCATCTAGCGTCTTCAGAAGGTATTCACACCATGACTTTTCCTGCATTTTGTTGTGTTACAGTCTGAACTTCAAATTGATTACACTAGACACTGGGAGATTAATTCATCTTTCAGCAGCACAATTACCTAAAACACAAGGCCAAATATACACTGGAGTTGCTTACCAAGAAGACAGTGAAAGTTCCTGACTGCATTTATTGTAGCTGGGGATTTTAACAAAGCAAATTTGAGAACAAGGCTACCAAAATTCTATCAGCTTATTGATTGCACGACAAGTAGGATTAATACTCTCGACCACTGCTACTCTAACTTCCGCGATGCATACAAAGCCCTCCCCCCCTTCGGAAAAGCCAACCAAGATGCCATCTTGCTCATTCTGTCTTAAAAAGGCAGAAACTCAAAATGGATGTACCAGTGACGAGAACCATTCAACGCTGATCTGACCAATCGGAAGCCACGCCATTTGGAGATGTTGTACCCACTGTGACTATTAAAACCTACCCTAACCAGAAACCGGATGGATGGCAGAATTCGAGCAAAACTGAAAGCGCGATCCACCGCATTTAACCATGGAAAGAGGTCTGGAAATATGGCTAAATATAAACAGTGTAGTTATTCCCTCGACAAGGCAATCAAACAAGCCAAATGCCAGTCCAGGGACAAGGTGGAGTAGCAATTCAACGGCCCAGACACGAGACGTATGTGGCAGGGTCTACAGGAAATCACGGACTCTGTCGTCACTTTAATAACTACCTACATGTACATACTACCTCAAATAACCGGTGCCCCTGCACATTGACTATCGGTGCCCCCCTATATATAGTCTTGCTATTGTCATTTCACTGCTGCTCTTCAATTACTTGTTGCTTTTATCTCGTTTTTGTTTTAACTGCATTGTTGGTTAGGGGCTCGTAAGTAAGCATTTCACAGTAGGGTCTAAACCTGTTGTATTTCGGCCCATGTGACTAATACAATTTGATTTGATTAATATAAATTAACTGGCCTGTCATTCCAGACCAGCCTGACATTTAGCTGCTGTATGGTGGCCCTGTGGTGGAGCTCTCAACAGCCCTGTTGGCGCTTCGCTCAGATCAAAGTCGGTGCAGGTGCACTGGAACTAAACAGAGAGAGGAGATCAGCACAAATACTTCCAGGGAAGAGGAATTTCTCTCAGAACTAGACGTCAGGACTTTTGAAAGGAGACACACTCATCCATTTAGCACTGTGGAAACTTGAGATCACAGCAGCTTTGACCTGGCAGAGACGCTGCTACCCCGGTTCTGGGAAAAGTCTGTTGTTTGGACTAGCACTATAATGCTCCATGCATTGAATGAGAAAAACGTGATAATGATCTAAGTCACTACTTTTCTCAGTGTATTGAAGCTTGGGGTCAGGAGCCCATGTGGGGTCACATGATTGAAAAATGGGATCACGATTCCAATTATGTAAGACTGCATCATGTGGGAGCTGAGCTGACCCTATAACATTATGCTTTAAGAGCTCTTTATGGCTTCCCCCACCAGATTCAAGAACATAGCTGTGGTGAAGCAGGCAGCTGGACTGGAATGTGACACCACGCTCATATACAGCCTGAACATGTCCACACACACACACACTGAAACATGAGGTGGGTGCATGTATACCAGGGAGGCTACAAGAGTACACGGAGGGGTCTATGTGTTTATACAGTGTAGATGTGTACAGATGAATCATAAGAGTTAGAGACACTTTTCTATTCTCAGTGTATTTATGGTCTAATTGTCCATGTCCTTTGTCTACGCTTGATATGTTTGTAATATATACACAAAGCCAAGTCATTATTTATCTGATCTTACCTTGAAGGGGGGGTGACCTGGGTGTTACTGTGTTGGGGGGATTCAGAGGCGGAAGGGGGGCCATCCTCGCTATCTTGGGGCAGCTCCTCAAACGCCTCTAATTTGTCATCGTCCAGAAGTTCTGTGATCTGCAGGAGAGAGAAGGGTAGGAGGACATTTTAGACAGAGGCACTCCAACAGATGGCATCTTATTGAAGTAGGTGAGAAGGTTTAAGTATCATCATACATAACACCTCTGACGGAGCTGTACCACAACAAACTTTCAGCCAGACATTATGCAACATTATGTAGGTTACAGGGGGCTGGGAAATATGGCCAAAATATAATTTCACAATATTTTTCTCATTTCTGATGGCAGTGTTTTCCACTAGTGCTGGCTGTTGGCTATACAGCTGACTACAGCATAATGTTCAGCCAAGTACTTCCCCACTTAAATTAACTAAAGTCAGCCGAACCCTCTCCAGGTAGAATGAATGATATGTATGTTCTAGTGATCTATTGATAGGACAAAGTGAGCAGTGACAGGGAAACCCTGCTGGTTTGACAGTCTGCTGTCGGTGCCGACTCTCGGTACCTCGGGTGTGTGCGCTGTGGTTGCAGTCTAATTTCTACACGGCGGGAGAGAGCATGAATTTGCTTCCACCATTCAGAATGTTTTATACTCAACCAAAATAAGACTAATCTACTTTTATTTAGCGGTATCAGAAAATTGTTAGACGGTATTGTAAAAATCCATACTGGTACCTGCCCCATTATTGACCTTCTAATGAATCAATAAGCAATTTGCACCACTATCAACAAATAACATACATATAGACAAGCTGTAAACAAAGCATTTCCCATACAGGACCGGTCATGTGGGCTCCAATGTTTTCTGTGTACAGTTCACAACATAGAACGACTAGAAACACAAAGCGAACATCTGTTACCAATTAGTGATTGCTGCTGTACATTTTCAGCCAGGCTTGGCTGTTCCTTAAATAGGTCCTAACTGACTCGGTGAGGTTGACATCCCTTGAAATGTACCTAGATAATGACACTGCAGTCGGTGCAGTGAGTGTAGAGCCTACTGCTAATATGGGCAGTACATTATATAGTATCTTTATGGAACATATTGTACAATAGATCATACCACTCACCACCTTAGGGCATGGAACAATTTACAGCTATATTTAATCTCATTGCAAGGAGAGAGACTTGAATAGGAATTACTAATAGATATTCTGTCTTTGCATCTATGTCTGTGTTTACACAGACAGTAAAATTCAGATATTTTGCCAATAATTGGTATTTTGACCAATCAAATTAAAGGGCAAGGCCTGGCCAGACTGATCCGTGGAGAATTGATACATTCTGGTCCGTGGTCTGTGTGGCGTTTTAAATGCTTGAATGTGTGGGTAAATTGGCTAAACAAATTGTTACATATCCATCAGCCCATCAAAAGTTCAACTCATCAGAACTTTTGGTGCCTTCAAGACAACTGGTAACTCGGAGGGGAAAAAAACCAGTGATCTTCAGGTCAGAAAGTCTGAGGTCTAGAAAGATGTCTGCGTTTCTGACATGGAAAGCTGGATGACTGTTCAAAAATAATTGACCCTGTCGGAGTTAGTCCCCCCCCCCCACCGAGTTGCCAGTTGTTTTGAACGCAGTATTTTTGTCTGTGAAAGTGGATGAACATTTTATGGATATGGTCACGTCATCCCTGATGACCGTCAACATTCCACTCCCATTGACAAACTATTGGAAATTAAAATATTGATAAAAATCAATGGTCCTCGCCCTTAAATCAGCTGATACTGTTACATAATATGAACGCATTACTTCCTCCTTACTCATTTAGCAGATAGATGACGCCACTGACTTCCCCATCACTTAATATTTTGGATGAAAAATTACATGTCCATATTTTGAGAAAACAATCAACAGAAATTTAGCAAAATTAAGAATTTATACATTTGATTTTGACGGGAAATTGTTTTAGGTCATTCTCAATGTATAATTCTCAGTGTCCACACCGGGCAGTTTATGAACTGCATTCCCCCAATGACAGGGAATGTTGAATGGTCTCTCTGTAGTGGGCATTTCCAGCTGTCAGTGCCATCAGGACCTGGTGTTGTAAAATGTGAAGGTTACTTTGACTCCCCATCCATCCACTAGAGACCTTTTTAGGTGTTTGAGCTCTTTCTCTATTAAGATCTCTTTTGTTGTCTCCCCCGTCAGCATATTTAAATGCGCAATGTTCTGGTCTTTGTTGAGGTGGATAAACGGGTTTAATCAGGTGGAACAGTGAGAATTCTCGCCCCTCTGGGCCCGGTTTGTTTTTCTGCTGCTTCACTACAGCCAGCGGCTAGACACCGCTGCCATGAAAACACAAGCATGAGTCATAACCATCTGCATACACGATGAGGGAGAAGGAACCTGAAATCCAATCAGAGGTGTCAGATAGCTGTTACCTTGGCAATGCAGCTGTGACACGGCAGCAGATCACAGTTGGCACGGAGGTAGGGAGGGGGAGAGATGTCGAGACACAGAGTATGGTTTCTGAGATATCTCAGAATAGTAGGGGAATGCTCTGTCTTTTAGACTGCAGTCAACCAATTATTGGCAAAATATCAGAATTGTACCGCCTTTGTAAACACAGCCACAGATGCAAACTGAATATCTATTAGTCACTCCCAATCTCAGTTAGACAGACTCAGTGGGGTAACCTCTCTCCTTGCAATGAGATTAAACATGGTGCGTGGAACAATTTGTAGCTAAGGTGGTAAATGGTGTGATCTATAGTATCTTTAGATCTTTATGGAACATCTTGTACAATGTAATGTACCTCGTTACAAACTTCACCCTCTTGCCCATTTCAGCAAACCGGCAGTACCTGCTCTATATAAGCAAGGTAAAGCTGAAGTTGCCAACGAATTGGCCAATGCACCCTGTGTTGCGCTTATTACCAATGGATGGACCTCCAGGGCTACAGAGAGCTACTTTACAGTGACAGTCATATCACATTACCCCGGACTGGGAAATGACACACCCCTTTACAGTGCCTTCAGAAAGTACTCACACCCCTCGACTTTTTCCACATTTAATTATGTTACAAAGTGGGATTCAATTAATTTTTATTGTCAACAATCTACACATCTATACTCATGCAAGAAACAAAAAGGTATCTGTACCAAATATTAAGTTCGGCTTTTCTGATGAATCAAATACTTATATCATGCAATAAAATGCAAATGAATTACTTAAAAATCATACGTGATTTTCTGGATTTTTGTTTTAGATTCTGTCTCTCACAGTTGAAGTGTACCTATGATAAAAATTACAGACCTCTACATGCTTTGTAAGTAGGAAAACCTGCAACATCGGCAGTGTATCAAATACTTGTTCTCCCCACTGTATATGGAATTAGGAATACCAACACCTTGGATTTTCATAAACAAAAAAGTAACTGTTGGCATTTCATTTTCATGCTGTACCGAAATATCACCCAAAACCACAATACATACCGAACAGTGGGTTTGGTGAACCATTACACCCCTAGTTTCTGACTAGTGAACGTGATAGCCAATATCCCAGACTGTCACCACGAGTCCAAGTCAAACACAGTGAACCAGCCACAAGCTGACTCTGTATCCCACACCATCAGAGAAACAGAATAGGCCCTCAGAGTCAGTGGAAAGTTCCAGACCCAACATGCTAGCTAATGGATGACGTTTCAGATAGAGGGCTCAGTGTGGGTCAGTGGTCAGAGACAAGAATGTGAGGAACTAAAGAGGGCATAACCTTGATTTCTCTGTGTGTGTGAGTATGTGTGTCAGGGTTTCCATTAACCGGCAATTGACGGATTTTGCCCCCCTAAAAATTATGAAAAGCAAATAAATCAAAAACTGTTGGCGGCCAAAATTACCGGGAAAAAAAAAATCCCATTGATAAATAATACTTTTTATTCATTGATGGAATGGTTCATTTGACAATTTAGTGGAATTAAATTGGCCTGTGTGTATTTTCATTGGTCATCATGCATCTTTTTTTTCACAACACAACTATCATGCGCACACAGCATATAGAGCCTATTTTGAGCTGGACTTCTCCTGCAGCTCCTCAGCTGTTGCTGCTGGAGTAAAACATGCTTTTATACATGCATTTCCATTTACTTCCCTATTGGACCCAGCACTATGCCATTTCTCTCCTGTTCTATTAGTTTTCAAATATACGTTTTTTTCCATTTGTCCAGAAGCCAAAGGCCATGTAATATTAGCAACCCATCCTAGTTGTTGCATCTTTAAATTCCCTCTAAGTTTCTAACATTCTCATCTCTGTCGCATATGGAACCTCTATCAGGTGCGATGTTTTGAATGGTGTTCTCTCACTAATTGCATTTTGGCAAATGTTTGAAAATGTGGTTTTACTGGCTGCTTCATCACGAGTTACACGTTCTTTTAAGATGTATTACCGTAACCTAAATGTGGTTTCGGTCATTCTGAGCACCGTGGGTAGATGCCCTAATGGGTTATGCACCCAATGCATATGGGTCCGTAAAATGTATCAAATTGCCAGTAAAGTAAAAATCTTCCCGGTCACGTTGTCTGGCACCACATTTTTCTAACGGAAACCCTGGTGTATGTGGCCTGCTTCAGGACATCACAGCTCTGACCACTGAAAGCTCAGCCTGATAAATAGAACATTCATGAGTGAGGCCATAAGGGCGTGTTGAGGAGGAGGAGTGCAGTCAGAGAGAGAGAGCTCATAAGAGAGTTGAGGAGGAGGAGTGCAGTCAGAGAGAGAGAGCTCATAAGGGAGTTGAGGAGGAGGAGTGCAGTCAGAGAGAGAGAGCTCATAAGGGAGTTGAGGAGGAGGAGTGCAGTCAGAGATCAGGAGCCAGGGCCTAAAATTAAAATGCCAGCCAGAGACATTTTACCAGCCACGTTGGCAGGTGGTCAGGGCTCCACAGTGCGAGCTTTTCATAATAATAATAATAATAATAATAATAATAATGAAGCATGACGACATTTATAGTAAAATAAATTCTGCAGTAGATGTTTTCAAAGTATTTATGCCGTTTTGTTTCATAGCAGGTAAATTAAAATCGCACAAAGAACTATGAATCCTATATAGCCTATTCCACCTTGCGCTGCAAGACTGCCTAGCTGGTGACAGACATAAAAGTTGGTCTAATTTACTTGAAACAAAAAAAGTCTACTGAAGTGAGATTTTGTCCTTATGTTTCTTGGCTATTTACATTGTTTTGTTCACAAGCTAGGTTTTCCTATGAGTTTCAACTGCTAGGGAAGTGAAGACAACGCCTCTACTTGTCAGACTCAATCTGAGGCACAAACATGACGAGTCGTGTTTATGTGGTAACCTCCCATCCTTAAAGGGGCAGGTGAACATGTTTGGCTCATCTGTGATTAAAAGACTCAGGTCATAAAATATACCACAATGTTTAAGAAACATTACAAAGCATGCTCATCGTTTTGTGGAGCTGGTAGATTATTAAATCCACTTGCCAGTGGCTGAAGGACCAAAAAGTGCATTTTATGCCCCCCAGAGAGCCCATATGGGAGTGTTGAGGAGGAGGGCCCTATCAAATCAAAGTTGATTTGTCATGTGCGGCAAATACAACAGGTGTAGTAGACCTTACAGTGAAATGTTTACTTACAGGCTTTAACCAATAGTGGAGGAAAAAAAGTGTGTGTGTGTGTGTGAGAAGAAATAAAACAGTAAAAAGACATTTGAAAATAAGAGTAGCAAGGCTATATACAGACACCGGTTAGTCAGGCTTATTGATGTGGGTATGGTTAAAGTGACTATACATATAAGATAAACAGAGGGTAGCAGCAGCGTAAGAGGGGTTGGGGGGGGCACACAATGCAAATAGTCCGGGTAACCATTTGGTTACCTGTTCAGGAGTCTTATGGCTTGGGGGTAAAAACTGTTGAGAAGCCTTTTTGTCCTAGACTTGGCACTCCGGTACCGCTTGCCATGCGGTAGTAGAGACAAGTTTATGACTGGGCTGGCTGGCTGGGGTCTGACAATTTTCAGGGCCTTCCTCTGACACCGCCTGGTGTAGAGGTCCTGGATGGTAGGCAGCTTTGCCCCAGTGATGTACTGGGCCGTAAGCACTACCCTATGAAGTGCCTTGCAGTCGGAGGCCGAGCAATTGCCGTACCAGGCAGTGATGCTCTCGATGTTTCAGCTGTAGAACCTTTTGAGGATCTCAGGACCCATGCCAAATCTTTTTATAGTTAGTTTCCTGAGGGGGAATCAACTGTCTTGGTGTGTTTGGACCATTCTAGTTTGTTGTTGTGGACTCAAAGGAACTTGAAGCTCTCAACCTGCTCCACTACAGCCCCGTCGATGAGAATGGGGATGTGCTCGGTACTCCTTTTCCTGTAGCACCACAAAGCATTTCAGAGTAGAAGTGCTAATCTAGGATCTGTACCTAATCTTATTCATTATAATCTAAAAGACAAAACTGATCCTAGATCAAATCAAACTCTGTCACATGCTCCAAATACAACAAGTGTAGACCGTGAAAATGCTACACTTGCCCCAACAGTGCAGTTTATGAAGATTTAAGAAAATATTGACCAAATAAACTAAAGTAAAAAATAAAAAGTAACAATCAAATAACAATATTGAGGCTATATACAGGGGGTAATTTGTACATGTAGGTAGGGCTGAAGGGACTATGCATAGATAAACAGCGAGTAGCAGCAGTGTACAAAACAAATGGAGGGGGGGGGGGTTTCAATGTAAATAGTTCAGCAGTCATTTGATTAATTGTTCAGCATTCTTATGGCTTGGGGGTAGAAGCTGTTAAAGGAGCCTTTTGGTCCTAGACTTGGCACTCCGGTATCACTTACCGTGTGGTAGCAGAGAAAACAGTCTATGACTTGGGTGACTGGAGTCTCTGAATTTTATGGGTTTTCCACTGACATTGCCAATTATATAGGTCCTGGATGACAGGAAGCTTGGCCCCAGTGATGTACTGGGCTGTACACACTACCCTCTGTAGTGCCTTACGGTCAGATGCCGAGCAGTTGCCATACCAGGCGGTGATGCAACCGGTCAGGATGCTCCAATGGTGCAGCTGTAGAACTTTGAGGATCTAGGGACAATTGCCAAATCTTTTCAGTCTCCCGAGGGGGAAAATGTTTTGTCGTGCCCTCTTCACGACTGTCTTGGTGTGTTTGGACCATGATAGTTTGTTGGTGATGTGGACACCAAGGAACTTGAAAAGCTCGACCCACTCCACTACAGCCCTGTTGATGTTAATGGGGGCATGTTTGGCCCACCTTTTCCTGTAGTCCACGACCAGCTCCTTTGTCTTGCTCACATTGAGGGAGAGGTTGCTGTCCTGGCACCACACTGCCAGTTCTCTGACCTCCTTCATATAGGCTGTCTCATTGTTGTCGGCCATGACTAGCCCAGGCAGGACTAGCCCAGGCAGGACTAGCTCAGTCCAGCCCCAAGGCTGAAATGCAGTGAAACTAAAGGCAGCACCTCCCACTCCAACCCATGGTCTCTGGCCAGACAGGATGGAATAAGCACTACTGTCTGCCTGTGCTGTGTGAGTTAGCCTGGCCTGGATAGACGGTCTTAATACTCCTTAAGGTCCATTAGGAAACTGATATGTCCCCGGAGACGGCCGCAGGTGTCAGTTCCACCGTTACATCACCATGGTTTTGTAAGCACAGCAGTTAAACATTTTCCTTCAGAGAACAGAGGGCCATTTCTGAACAGCCTAATCCTGGCTACTCAGTCACAATACAGGGGGGAGAAAGGAGAGTCACATGGAAGGACTTTGTTGCTTATCATTGTCAGCTTCCTGTGTAAGAGAGCGTCTGCCTCAAATGCAAATATGTTGCTGTTGCCGAGGATTAGATCAAGATTTAGCGGCACATATACAGTACCAGTCAAAAGCATTTTTTTGTTATTGTTTTCATGCCATTTTCTACATTGTAGAATAATAGCAAAGACATAAAAAAGAAACACATGGAATCATGTAGTAACCAAAAAAAAGAGTTGTTAAAGAAATATATTTTATATTCTTCAAAGTAGCCACCCTTTGCCTGGCGTTCTCTCAACCAGCTTCACCTGGAATGCTTTTTCAGTGTTGGGAGTTCCCACATATGCTGAGCACTTGTTGGCTGCTTTTCCTTCACTCTGTGGTCCAACTCATCCAAAACCATCTCAATTGGATTGAGGTCAGGTGATTGTGGAGGCCAGGTCATCTGATGCAACACTCCATCACTCTCCTCCTCAGTCAAATTGCCCTTACACAACCTGGAGTTATTGAAAAACAAAATGATAGGACCACTAAGCCCAAACCAGATGGGTTGGCATATCGCTGCAGAATGCTGTGGTAGCCATGCTGGTTAAGTGTGCCTTGAATTCAATTTTAAATTATTATTTTTTTAAATAAAAATCAATCACTGACAGTGTCACCAGCAAAGCACCCCGACACCATCACACCTTCATGCTTCACGGTGGGAACCGCACATGCAGAGATGATCCGTTCACCTACTCCACGTCTCAAAGACACGGCGGTTGAAACCAAAATAATCAAATTTGGACTCAGACTATCGTCCAGATTTCCATCGGTATAATGTCCACTGCTCGTGTTTCTTGGTCCAAGCAAGTCTCTTCTTCTTATTGGTGTCCTTTAGTAGTGGTTTCTTTGCAGCAATTCAACCACGAAGGCCTGACTTATGCAGTCTCCTCTGAATAGTTGATGTTGAGATGTGTCTTGTTACTCTGTGAAGCATTTATTTGGGCTGCAATTTCTGAGGCTGGTAACTCCAATGAACTTATCCCCTGCAGCAGAGGTAACTCTGGGTCTTCCTTTCCTGTGGCGGTCCTCATGAGAGCCAGTTTCACCACAGCACTTGATGGTTTTTGCGGCTGCACTTGAAGAAACTTTCAAAGTTCTTGACATTTTCAGAACTGACTGACCTTCATGTCTTAAAGACATGATGGACTGTCATTTCTATTTGCTCATTTGAGCTGTTCTTGCCATAATATGGACTTGGTCTTTTACCAAATAGGGCCGTCTCCTGTATACCACACCTACCTTGTCACAACACAACTGACTGGCTCAAACACATTAAGGAAAGAAATTCCACAAATGAACTTAAGACACACCTATTAATTGAAATGCATTCCAGGTGACTACCTCATGAAGCTGATTAAGAGTGTGCAAAGCTGTCAACAAAGCAAAAAGGAGGCTATTTTGAAGAACCTCAAATATAAGATATATTTTTTGATTTGTTTAACACTTTTTTTTGGTTACTACAGTCGTGGCCAAAAGTTTAGAGAATGACACAATATACATTTTCACAAAGTCTGCTGCCTCAGTTTGTATGATGGCAATTTGAATATACTCCAGAATGTTATGAAGAATGATCAGATCAACTGCAATTAATTGCAAAGTTCCTCTTTGCCATGCAAATGAACTGAATCCCCAAAAAACATTTCTACTGCATTTCAGCCCTGCCACAAAAAGACCAGCTGACATGTCAATGATTCTCTCGTTAATACAGGTGTGAATGTTGACGAGGACAAGGCTGGAGATCCCTCTGTCATGCTGATTGAGTTCAAATAACAGACTGGAAGCTTCAAAAGGAGGGTGGTGCTTGGAATCATTGTTCTTCCTCTGTCAACCATGGTTACCTGCAAGAAAACACGTGCCGTCATCATTGCTTTGCACAAAAAGTGCTTCACAGACAAGGATATTGCTGCCAGTAAGATTGCACCTAAATCAACCATTTATCGGATCATCAAGAACTTCAAGGACAGTGGTTAAATTGTGAAGAAGGCTTCAGGGCGTCCAAGAAAGTCCAGCAAGTGCCAGGACCGTCTCCCAAAGTTGATTCAGCTGTGGGATCGGGGCACCACCAGTACAGAGCTTGCTCAGGAATGGCAGCAGGCAGGTGCGAGTGCGTCGGCATGCACAGTGAGGCAAAGACTTTTGGAGGATGGCCTGGTGTCAAGAAGGGCAGCAAAGAAGCCACTTCTCTCCAGGAAAAACATCAGGGACAGACTGATATTCTGCAAAAAGGTACAGGGATTGGACTGTTGAGGACTGGGGTAAAGTCATTTTCTCTGATGAATCCCCTTTCCGATTGTTTGGGGCATCCGGAAAAAAGCTTGTCCGGAGAAGACAAGGTGAGCGCTACCATCAGTCCTGTGTCATGCCAACAGTAAAGCATCCTGAGACCATTCATGTGTGGGGTTGCTTCTCAGCCAAGGACTGGGCTCACTCACAATTTTTCCTAAGAACACAGCCATGAATAAAGAATGGTACCAACACATCCTCCGAATGCAACTTCTCCCAACCATCCAGGATCAGTTTGGTGACAATGCCTTTTCCAGCACAATGGAGCACTTTGCCATAAGGAAAAAAGTGATAACTAAGTGGCTCAGGGAACAAAACATCAATATTTTGGGTCCATGGTCAGGAAACTCCCCAGACCTTAATCCTATTGAGAACTCGTGGTCAATCCTCAAGAGGCAAGTGGACAAACAAAAACCCACAAATTCTGACAAGCTCCAAGCATTGATTATGCAAGAATGGGCTGCCATTAGTCAGGATGTGGCCCAGAAGTTAATTGACAGCATGGCAGGGCGGATTGCAGAGGTCTTGAAAAAGGGTCAAAACTGCAAATATTGACTCTTGCATCAACTTCATTTAATTGTCAATAAAAGCCTTGTAATTATACTTCAGTATTCCATAGTAACACCTGACAAAAATATCTAAGATCTAAGCAGCAAACTTCGTGAAAATTAATGTGTCATTCTCAATTTTTGGCCACGACTGTACATGATTCCATGTGTTATTTCATAGTTTTGATGTTTTCACTATTATTCTACAATGTAGAAAATAGTAAAAAGAAAATGAAAAACTCGAATGAGTAGGTGTCCAAACTTTTGACTGGTACTGTCCTCAACGCTGATCTGAAGACTGAGGTGTGTGTGTTCTGTGGATGCTAGGGAGACATGGCCGAGAGGAACTCCTGAACACCCATTTTACCACTAAATGCTGGCTACTTCGAGCAACCATCCCTATTATACAAAGACAGACAGACAGACAGAGAGGCATGCAGACAGAGAGGCATGCAGACAGAGAGGCATGCAGACAGAGAGGCATGCAGACAGAGAGGCATGCAGACAGAGAGGCATGCAGACAGAGAGGCATGCAGACAGAGAGGCATGCAGACAGAGAGGCATGCAGACAGACAGACAGGCATGCAGACAGAGAGGCATGCAGACAGAGAGGCATGCAGACAGAGAGGCATGCAGACAGACAGACAGAGAGGCATGCAGACAGAGAGGCATGCAGACAGAGAGGCATGCAGACAGAGAGGCATGCAGACAGAGGCATGCAGACAGGCATGCAGACAGAGACAGAGAGGCATGCAGACAGAGACAGAGAGGCATGCAGACAGAGACAGAGAGGCATGCAGACAAGAGACAGAGAGGCATGCAGACAAGAGACAGAGAGGCATGCAGACAGAGACAGAGAGGCATGCAGACAGAGACAGAGAGGCATGCAGACAGGCATGCAGACAGAGACAGAGAGGCATGCAGAGAGGCATGCAGACAGGCATGCAGACAGAGACAGAGGCATGCAGACAGGCATGCAGACAGGCATGCAGACAGGCATGCAGACAGGCATGCAGACAGGCATGCAGACAGGCATGCAGAACTCCTCAACACCTCTTTACTTTCTCTATTCTCTCAAGTTGTCTTTGGCTTGGGGCCAAGAAAAAATATTTAACATTTAGACTGCCTTCAAAAGCAACACTGCAGTAATCCCAGAATCTGTTTCATAATCTCTCCTTTTCCATGGTAGTGCCAGACTCAAGAGTGGCTGGAATAACGTTAAACCCTTCTACTTCCTCATTACTGAAATACAACAGAACATATTTTCAGCTCAACACATGCAGGGCAGAAGGGAGTTACCCAATTAGGTAATAACAACCAAAGACCATTATGCCTTGACATACAGGCTCCCTACCTCCAAGCTTTTAGCCGTTAACCCATGCAATAGGGTGAGTGAGGTTGAATATTAGTCTCAGAATAGAAGACATTTAGAGCGGAAAACGGAAAGAAGGGCCTTACCTGTTCGTTGATGGAACTGTAGTCGTTGGTGGTAGAAACATCATCGTCCTCTGAGTCAAAGAACTCCTCCTGATTCTCCAGCAGCTCCGCCAGGATGCGGCTCACCGACTCCTGCTCCTTCAGGTCCTCCACATCTGTGTCTAAACTAGAGTTACAGAAAATATGACCTCAGATCAGCCGTTATCATAAACACAGTGTCTAAACTACAGTACAGGCAAGAAATGACCTCAGATCAGCTGTGATCAACCTTCATAACTGAAAGGACTTCTACGTCCATGTGTAAACTACAGTACAAAAACAGAGGGGAAATGACCTCAGATCAGCTGTTATCCCAACCATCACACCGTACAAAAATACAGTAGCTTATTGCATCATTATGTTTGACTTCAGATAGTCATCTGATGTGAAGTCGGATGACTAAGAAATACATGTTAGTAAGTACACAATGACAAAGCTTCGTTATTGTTACTTTTATTTTTTACATTAGTTTATTTAGTAAATATTTTCTTAACTCCATTTCTTGAACTGCATTGCTGGTTGAGGGCTTGTAAGTTAAGCATTTCATGGTAATGCCTACACCTGCTGTATTCGGCGCATGTGACAAATAACATTTGATTTTGAAATATGCATTTCAAACACATATACGACAAGTGGTATTATAATTAGATTCTGGCATTGACAGAACAGCTGTTATCTCCCTGAAGTCAAATCAAATTGTATTTGTCACATACACATGGTTAGCAGATGTTAATGCGAGTGTAGCGAAATGCTTGTGCTTCTAGTTCCAACAATGCAGTAATAACCAACGAGTAATCTAACTAACAATTCCAAAACTACTGTCTTATACACACAAGTGTAGGGGGATAAAGAATATGTACATAAAGATATATGAATGAGTGATGGTACAGAGCGGCATAGGCAAGATACAGTAGATGGTATCGAGTACAGTATATACATATGAGATGAGTATGTAAACAAAGTGGCATAGTTTAAAGTGGCTAGTGATACATGTATTACATAAAGATGCAGTAGATGATATAGAGTACAGTATATACGTATACATATGAGATGAATAATGTAGGGTATGTAAACATTATATTAGGTAGCATTGTTTAAAGTGGCTAGTGATATATTTTACATCATTTCCCATCAATTTCCATTATTAAAGTGGCTGGAGTTGAGTCAGTGTGTTGGCAGCAGCCACTCAATGTTAGTGGTGGCTGTTTAACAGTCTGATGGCATTGAGATAGAAGCTGTTTTTCAGTCTCTTGGTCCCAGCTTTGATGCACCTGTACTGACCTCGCCTTCTGGATGATAGCGGGGTGAACAGGCAGTGGCTCGGGTGGTTGTTGTCCTTGATGATCTTTATGGCCCTCCTGTAACATTGGGTGGTGTAGGTGTCCTGGAGGGCAGGTAGTTTGCCCCCAGTGATGCGTTGTGCAGATCTTACTACCCTCTGGAGAGCCTTACGGTTGTGGGCGGAGCAGTTGCCGTACCAGGCGGTGATACAGCCCGCCAGGATGCTCTCGATCGTGCATCTGTAGAAGTTTGTGAGTGCTTTTGGTGACAAGCCAAATTTCTTCAGCCTCCTGAGGTTGAAGAGGCGCTGCTGTGCCTTCTTCACGATGCTGTCTGTGTGGGTGGACCAATTCAGTTTGTCCGTGATGTGTACGCCGAGGAACTTAAAAACTTACTACCCTCTCCACTACTGTTCCATCGATGTGGATAGGGGGGTGTTCCCTCCCTCTGTTTCCTGAAGTCCAATCATCTCCTTAGTTTTGAGTGTGAGGTTATTTTCCTGACAGCACACTCCGAGGGCCCTCACCTCCTCCCTGTAGGCAGTGTTGGTAATGTTGGTAATCAAGCCTACCACTGTTGTGTCGTCCGCAAACTTGATTGAGTTGGAGGCGTGCGTGGCCACGCAGTCGTGGGTGAACAGAACACGGCCGTTTTCAGAACATTGGCTACAGATGATCTCGAGTCTAGAAGATTATTTTATTATTTTGCAGAGCAACTCCTCACATGTCATCTGGGTTTGGTTATTAATTTCAGAATGTAAATGAACGTTATTGTCAATATACCACGGCTAAGGGCTGTTCTTTTGCTCAATGCCACGCACAGTGCCTGGATACAGACCTTAGCCGTGGTATATTGGCCATACTGTATACCACAAACCCCAGAGGTGCCTTATTGTCATTATTTTTTATTTGACCTTTATTTAACTAGGCAAGTCAGTTAAGAACAAATTCTTAATTTCAATGACGGCCTAGGAACAGTGAACTGCCTGTTCAGGGGAAGAACGACAGATTTGTACCTTGTCAGCTCGGGGATTTGAACTTGCAACCTTTTGGTTACTAGTCCAACGCTCTAACCACTAGGCTACCCTGCCGCCCCCCATTATAAACTGGTTACAAACATAATTAGAGCAGTAAAAATATACTTGCGTCATACGGTCTCATACCACGGCATTCAGCATTCAGGGCTCGAACCACCCAGTTTATAATTAAATATAATTTGTGCTCTATAACCACTTCTGAGCAAAAGTGGCAGCAAAGTGAAAGAGCCATGGATATGCCGGTATGAACAAGTACTACAGGCCTTAGGTATGAGGTATTTAGGATGGCTAGTTGATGTGCTGTCACTATTGTTGGTCGTACTGGAAGACGTCGGGTCCGAAGACGGCGGCGAGGGCTCCAACGCTCCAGCTCTCCTCCTGGAGCGAGGCCACGCTGGACAGGAAGCGGCACAGGAAGCGCAGCAGGCTGTAGTTGACCTGAGGCAGCTGCTGGAGGAAGTACTTCATGTTGCGGGCAAGCTCCTCCTCACTGCTGTAGTCTGGACAACACACAACAACAAGGGTTTATAGATGATGCTGCCAAAGGAAGAAAGTAAGGTGA
The DNA here is from genome assembly GCF_023373465.1 of Oncorhynchus keta. Lineage (NCBI taxonomy): Eukaryota > Metazoa > Chordata > Actinopteri > Salmoniformes > Salmonidae > Oncorhynchus > Oncorhynchus keta. The sequence goes on from NC_068450.1 coordinate 26,331,097, forward strand.
GAGGGCAGGTGGAAAACTAGAGAAGGAATAATGTGCATCACCTTTATCGGGAGTACAGGTCAGATCCACAGAACATCAACAGGAGGATGAAGAGGTAGGGGACAGTAGAGAGGTGAATGATGAAGAGGACTAAGATTAACATACCTTGGTAGAGCTGCAGGATGTGGGCCTGCATGCCTGCAGGGATGATGGGTTCTGGGAGCTCCTGCAGGAAGAGACGGAGCAGGCTGACGGCCGAGGCCAGGTCAGCCTCTTTCTCCAGGTCCACCTCCTCCCCAGAGTCATAGCGCTGCCGTAGCCACTCCACCCGCTCCGCATTACCGTTGACCAGGAACAGCCCCTCCAGATCCAGACGCCCTGAGAGCAACACAGAGGCACAGAGGATAGTAGTCAATCACTGGCTCACTCCGCTTAACAGTTCTTGATGAATGAATCCTCTATGGACCATTTCAATGAGGACTGTGAATACAGCATTAATTTGCTTTTTACTTTTTCAAACAGATCCCACAGTGATTTAATTACACAAATAAACTTCTCAACTTGTCATTTCTCCAATGTGTGAAATTGCACCATTTCCTAGATTTGTAGTGGTACTACAATTTGTGCAGATGTACTACCAGCTCAATCACAGAGCGTATTAATGTTGGGGAGGAAGGACTTTTATTTTAACCAACAATCCCTTTCAGTGAGTGTTGGTGGTTGTGTTAGTGGCTTCCTCTGTTTCCAGATGCAGCAGCCAGATGACATCATGGTCTGTCCGTTGAATCAATTACCACTATTGAAGCAGGGGGTGTGTACTGTACACAAGGAAGTCCACAACCAGGAAACAAAGAACGCAATCATTACACTGTCATGTCATTCCACAACTCTGGGTTGTTCCACCACAGTGAATGAGGAGATCTGCCACAAGGCTTTGTTCATAGTGAGCTGCCTGGTTAAAGAAAACAGTGGGTGGTAACTGTAAGGGATAGCGCTCTGGTAGGTGACCTGGCCCAGACCAGGCCCCCTGCCCACCTCCCCTCCATACCCAGCCTAACTAACCCCACTGGGACTCCAGCAGCAGGCCCCTTGCTCACCTCCCCTCCCTGCCCAGCCTATAAAACCCCACTGGGACTCCAGCAGCAGACCCCTTGCTCACCTCCCCGCCCAGCCCAGCCTATAAAACCCCACTGGGACTCCAGCAGCAGACCCCTTGCTCACCTCCCCTCCATACCCAGCCTATAAAACCCCACTGGGACTCCAGCAGCAGGCTCCTTGCTCACCTTACCTCCCAGCCTATAAAACCCCACTGGGACTCCAGCAGCAGGCCCCCTGCTCACCTTACCTCCCAGCCTATAAAACCCCACTGGGACTCCAGCAGCAGGCTCCTTGCTCACCTTACCTCCCAGCCTATAAAACCCCACTGGGACTCCAGCAGCAGGCTCCTTGCTCACCTTACCTCCCAGCCTATAAAACCCCACTGGGACTTCAGCAGCAGGCTCCTTGCTCACCTCCCTGCCCAGCCTATAAAACCCCACTGGGACTCAAGCAGCAGACCCCTTGCTCACCTCCCCTCCATACCCAGCCTATAAAACCCCACTGGGACTCTAGCAGCAGGCCCCCTGCTCACCTCTCTGCCCAGCCTATAAAACCCCACTGGGACTCCAGTAGCAGACCCCCTGCTCACCTCCCATTCCAGCCTATAAAACCCCACTGGGACTCCAGCAGCAGACCCCTTGCTCACCTCCCCTTCCAGCCTATAAAACCACACTGGGACTCCAGCAGCAGACCCCTTGCTCACCTCCCCTTCCAGCCTATAAAACCACACTGGGACTCCAGCAGCAGTCTCCTTGCTCACCTCCCTGCCCAGCCTATAAAACCCCACTGGGACTCCAGCAGCAGGCTCCTTGCTCACCTTACCCCCCAGCCTATAAAACCCCACTGGGACTCCAGCAGCAGGCTCCTTGCTCACCTCCCTGCCCAGCCTATAAAACCCCACTGGGACTCCAGCAGCAGACCCCTTGCTCACCTCCCCTCCATACCCAGCCTATAAAACCCCACTAGGGCTCCAGCAGCATTTCACTGGCCTGGTCTCCTGATGCTCACAGAGGTCTTACGTTACAGTGATGGCATCCCGTTGTGAGTGCAAACAGACATTCATTTCTGGACTGCACAATTATCATTAATATGGCGACTGGCAGGTGAATGAAAGGTGTGTGTGATGTATTACACCTGATGTCAAATGGAATTTAGTTGACTGATAAGCTACCTGGAGATAAAACAAGTTGAAATGCATAGGAGGAAGTGAGAATCCCAGTCATGGTAATAGGAACTGAATGGATGTTTATGCCTGTAGAGTTGCAGCATTATGCCTGCATTGGCTTGACTAGCTCATTTTTTCCCCTACGCCCATCTTTCATAGTTTAAAAGGAGTCGAGGTTGGTAAAATAAAAGCTATGCAACGGAAGAAGCATGTGAGAAGAGAAGCTCTCTCAACTACATGTTTGGTTTATCGTGTTGCAAGGAGGACAGTCATGACTGTAAATGTTTATTTTTCAGCCAGTAGTTCGGCTAGGCTATATGGAACATGAGCAGATTCTTCCTATATAATAAATACACAGATGATAGGGTGCAGGTTATGTCAATCAAGTAGAAGTGTCGCCAGTGGGGATTGATTACAGCGGTTTAAATAACAACAGGTCGAAGTGTCGCCGGTGGGGATTGATTACAGAAGCTGAAATAACGACAGGTCGAAGTGTCACCGGTGGGGATTGATTACAGAAGCTGAAATAACGACAGGTCGAAGTGTCGCCGGTGGGGATTGATTACAGAAGCTGAAATAACGACAGGTCGAAGTGTCGCCGGTGGGGATTGATTACAGGTCGGCACGGTGGGGGTTTAAATAACGACAGGTCGAAGTGTCGCCGGTGGGGATTGATTACAGAAGCTGAAATAACGACAGGTCGAAGTGTCGCCGGTGGGGATTGATTACAGAAGCTGAAATAACGACAGGTCGAAGTGTCGCCGGTGGGGATTGATTACAGCGGTTTAAATAACGACAGGTCGAAGTGTCGCCGGTGGGGATTGATTACAGCGGTTTAAATAACGACAGGTCGAAGTGTCGCCGGTGGGGATTGATTACAGCGGTTTAAATAACGACAGGTCGAAGTGTCGCCGGTGGGGATTGATTACAGAAGCTGAAATAACGACAGGTCCAAGTGTCGCCGGTGGGGATTGATTACAGCGGTTTAAATAACGACAGGTCGAAGTGTCGCCGGTGGGGATTGATTACAGAAGCTGAAATAACGACAGGTAGTGTCGCCGGTGGGGATTGATTACCAAGTGTCGCCGGTGGGGATTGATTACAGAAGCTGAAATAACGAGGTCAGAAGTGTCGCCGGTGGGGATTGATTACAGCGGTTTGAAATAACGACAGGTCGAAGTGTCGCCGGTGGGGAGTGTCGCCGGTGGGGATTGATTACAGCGGTTTAAATAACGACAGGTCGTAGTGTCGCCGGTGGGGATTGATTACAGCGGTTTAAATAACGACAGGTCGAAGTGTCGCCGGTGGGGATTGATTACAGAAGCTGAAATAACGACAGGTCGAAGTGTCGCCGGTGGGGATTGATTACAGAAGCTGAAATAACGACAGGTCGAAGTGTCGCCGGTGGGGATTGATTACAGAAGCTGAAATAACGACAGGTCGAAGTGTCGCCGGTGGGGATTGATTACAGAAGCTGAAATAACGACAGGTCGAAGTGTCGCCGGTGGGGATTGATTACAGAAGCTGAAATAACGACAGGTCGAAGTGTCGCCAGTGGGGATTGATAGAGGCTGAAATGACAACAGGTACATGTTCATCTAAAGTACCGGAGAGAATTGTCAAAACAATCCCCGACGATATAAAACAAGACAGTGGCAGAATTTACAGTGCACATAGAAATATACATTAAGGTAAATGTGATGCTCAATGAGGTGATTCATTTGCCAGAGAGAGAGCATGTATTTTGGAGGTCCAATCTGTGCAGCTCTCTTGTGTTGCTCTCGGTCAATAGACAACCAGGAAATAAACTACTGGACAAAGTACTGGCTCCCGTTGATGCCTGAGGAATGAGTCTCTAGTTAGAAATACAGCTTGTGAATGTTCCACTCACCATGCTCTTCGACATACTCTACGATGTGCCTGACCAGTAGGGGGACCTCCTGGCCTGGCTGGCCGCTCTGCTGCACCTCATCTAGGGGAACCCCAAAAACCCTGGCTGGTGTCAGGGAGTTGCTGGGGGAAGGAGAGAGGCTCTTCCTCATCGCTTCCACAGCCGAGCTGCTTCCGAAGGTCTGGATGTCCGCCACCGCCAAACACACCGGAGAGAGAGACAGAGGGAGAGACACTGTCACGGGCTGTGTTCTCCATCCAACATACATATCTAAACACACAGGGCAGCCAGTGTGGTTATCAGACCCAGCTAGCACTGAGCCAGTGTAGTCGTTATCAGGTTCCAGCTAGCTCGGAGTGAGTGGGTTATTAATTAGTGTCATGTGCATGTGTCTGACAGCCATCAGAACAAGCATAGATAGTTACAATGTTAATGGGAGCAGGTGCTTGGGCTTGGAGCACTAGCTAGGCCACATTTCAGTGATGGGTTTCAGTGTTCTGTGCCCTATTAAACAAACACACAGTACCCAGGCCAGCGACCTCCCTAAAGAATGGCTCTACTTAAGCAATAAGGCTCGGGGGGGTGCGGTATACAGCCAAAATACCACGACTAAGGGCTGTTCTTACGCACAGTGCCTGGATACAGAACTTAGCCGTGGTATATTACCAATATACCATAAACGCCAGAGGTGCATATTTGCTATTATAAACTGATTACCAACATAATTACAGCTGTAAAAATAAGTGTTGTCATACCTGTGGAATACGGTCCAATATACCATGGCTGTCAGCCAATCAGCATTCAGGGATCGAACCACCCAGTTTATAATACAGGTCAGCCTAGGGCATATTAGTCTGAAAACATATCCAGATCTGACCCATTCACACATCAATAACTGACTACAGCCTCTATTCAACCACATCAGTGTGTTGTGGCTCTCCATTTGTTCTAAACATGTGGACAAAAATGTTAGCTCAATGCTCACACAAACCTATAATGTTGTTGTACTCACCGTTCAGCACTTAAAACACCCAGTAGTTCACCTTATCTTCAGCACCACTCACTAGCAGTGAATCGAATGGTCATCTATGGCTGCTTCAGGTTATGGCAAAAGATGAGCCTGTAGTTCCTCATTGACAGACCGCGAATCCTGATCAGGACTTCAGTAGCTAAGCTGCAGGAGAAAATGGAGATTAAGAAAATAAAGTGTTTGAAAGAAGCTGCTTCGTTAGCTCCAAGACGTTCTATTATATTGAGAAGATAGTCGAATGGTCGCTCGAAAAATGAATATACATGTCCTCAAAAGATGGAAGGCAGGTAGGAGGCAAGATCATGTGGGACCATTATAGGGTTGTCTAGATGGGATACAATTTATGTTAAAATTTAAATTTCCTATCAGGTTAGGAGAATTTACGCAGCAGGTTAGGAGCTTTCATACCCATCAAGCCCACTTTCATATTTGGATTAAAAAAAAAAAAAGTACGGACATTTTCTGCTGTTTGTTTCAACTAATTAATCTAGTCGTTATATCCATAAGCTTTTTTTAAGACAATCAGATGATGTTTTATTATGTTGTTGACAATTGTGTAAGTTCCACATTTCAAAGGCTACCCTCAGATAAACACATTTCATTTTTTTACCTAAGATAAGTGATAATCTTTTATCTAAAATTAAGAGATGTGCTGATATATGCACAGCATATTTTATGAACATTCATGACTATTTCTTGCCAACTTAAAACATGGGTTTTTCATGCCATCAGTCATGCCTGTATGTCACAGTCTCACAGTAGCAACATCATTTGGTTAACAACAACAAGATAATTGATTTCAGGCATTCACAGATTACATGTTTAAACACATTGTCTTATTTTTTTTACCCCTTTCTCTCCCCAATTTCGTAGTCTCCAATTAGTAGTAGTTACAGTCTTGTCTCATCGCTGCAACTTAATTTTAAAAATGTATTTCACCTTTATTTAATCAGGTAGGCTAGTTGAGAACAAGTTCTCATTTGCAACTGCGACCTGGCCAAGATAAAGCATAGCAGTTCGACACATACAACACAGAGTTACACATGGAAAGAACAAAACATAGTCAATAATACAGTAGAAAAGAAAAAGAAAAAGTCTATATACAGTGAGTGCAAATAAGGTCAAATAAGGGAGTTAAGGCAATAAATAGGCCATGGTGGTGAAGTAAATACAATATGGCAATTAAACACTGGAATGGTAGATGTGCAAAAGATGGATGTGCAAGTAGAGATACTGTGGTGCAAAAGGAGCAAAATAAATAAATACAGTATGGGGATGAGGTAGATAGATGGGCTGTTTACAGATGGGCTATGAACAGGTGCAGTGATCTGTGAGCTGCTCTGACAGCTGGTTCTTAAAGCTAGTGAGGGAGATGGGAATCTCCAGCTTCAGAGATTTTGATGTATACAGAAAAGAGAATCGGCCGAATCGGCCCGAGAATTGAACCTTGTGGCACACCCATAGAGACTGTCAGAGGTCCAGACAACAGGCCCCCCGATTTGATACACTGAACTCTATCAGAGACATGGTTGGTAAACCAGGCGAGGCAATCATTTGAGAAACCAAGGCTGTTGAGTCTGCCAATAAGAATGTTGTGATTGACAGAGTCGAAAGCCTTGGCCAGGTCGTTGAATATGGCTGCACAGTCATATCTCTTATCGATGGCGGTTATAATGTCGTTTAGAACCTTGAGCGTGGCTGTGGTGCACCCATGACCAGCTCTGAAACCAGATTGCATAGCGGAGAAGGTATGGTGGGATTCGAAATGGTCAGTAATCTGATTGTTATCTTGGCTTTCGAAGACAGGGTAGGATAGATATAGGTCTGTAGCAGGTCTAGAGTGTCACCCCCTTTGAAGAGGGGGATGACCGCGGCAGCTTTCCAATCTTTGGGAATCTCAGAGGATACGAAAGAGAGGTTGAACAGGCTAGTAATAGGAGTTACAACAATTTCAAATCAAATTTTATTTGTCACATACACATGGTTAGCAGATGTTAATGCGAGTGTAGCGAAATGCGGCAGATAATTTAAGCAAGAGAGGGTCCAGATTGTCTAGCCCGGCTGATTTGTAGGGGTCCAGATTTTGCAGCTCTTTCAGAACATCAGCTATCTGGATTTGGGTCAAGGAGAAATGGTGGGGGCTTTGGAGAGTTGCTGTTGTTGGAGGGTGCTGGGCAGTTGACCGGGGTAGGGGTAGCCATGTGGAAAGCATGGCCAGCCGTAGAGAAACGCTTATTGAAATTCTCAATTACAGTGGATTTATCGGTGGTGACAGTGTTTCCTAGCCTCAGAGAAGTGGGCAGCTGGGAGGAGGTGCTCTTATTCTCCATGGACTTTAGTGTCCCAGAACTTTTTTGAGTTAGTACTACAGGATGCAAATTTATGTTTGAAAAAACTTGCCTTAGCTTTTCTAACTGCCTGTGTATATTTGTTCCTAACTTCCCTGAAAAGTTGCATATCACGGGGGCATATCACGGGGGCTATTCGATGCTACTTAATTTGAACTTAATCTGCTGAAATCCTGGGAGTTTGACAGGTTATGGTCATTTGAGAAGCTCACGACTCCATTGAGACTAGAGTTCCAATCCATTACTCTATCAATACCTTATTCAAACACCAACATGTGATTTTCTCTTATCTGATCTCCAGAAGTGATGAAGGGGTTGTGTTGGTGGCAGTGTTGAAAGCAAGTAGAGAGCACAACGGAGACGAGGTATGATGACTAAAACACACCCAAGTCATTGACTTCCACCTCGCCAGATTACTATTGTAGGGCTGAGGTGACCACAAAGTACTGCCTCACCTAACCTCTCAGTGGTACTGGCATTGAAAGAGAACAGGAGACATTGACAGAGGTTTCACAACAGGGCAGTGTGGTATTGACTGGAGGGAAGATGGGAGAAGGATATAGGTTAGGAGGACTTTGACAGAGAGACCCTGTCTGCAATGTCAACACTACAGTTAACCCGAATGCTCTTCCTGAGGTTGAACTCTTATTGCCAATGGACTACTACTTTCTAATTGAGTGTCAATAATATAGGTAGAGAGAGAGATACAACAGGGGGTAGTAGGGATGGGCCAGGGAGGCTATGCTACTGTTGCCTGATCCTCCCATGGCGTTAATAACTAGATACTTTAACCTGTTGAGTGTAGGGGGCAGTATTTTGATGTTTGGATGAAAAACGTACCCAAATGAAACTGCCTATTTCTCAGGCCCAGAATATGCATATAATTGTCAGATTAGGATAGAAAACACAAAAGTTTCCAAAACTGTCAAAATATTGTCTGAGTATACCAGAAATTATCTAAGCAAAAATCTAAGCAGGAAGTTCTGTTTTCCTGAATCCTCTGTTCCATTGCATGCCTTCCCTCCATTTAAAGTTATATCAACCAGATTCCTTTCTCTATGGCTTCCACATGGTGTTAACAGTTTCAGGCTTTTATTCTGAAAAATTAGCGAGAACGATCTCTTCGCGTCAGTGGATGCCGGCAGAGTTTTGCATGCGCAACAGCTTGGAGCAGACATTTTCTCTCGCTCTCTCTCCTATTGAAAAAGCTACGGTCCGGTTTAAATATTCCCGATTATTTATTGTAAAAACAACCTGAGGATTGATTATAAAAAACGTTTGACATGCTTCTACGAACTTTACGGATACTATTTGGAATTTTCGTTTGCCCATTATGACCTGCGCGATCCTGTGGATTTCTGGACAAAATACGCCAACCAAATGGAGGTTTTTGGATATTAAAATAATCTTTATCGAACAAAAGGAACATTTATTGTGTAACAGAGTCTCGTGAGTGCAAACATCCGAAGATCAGCAAAGGTAAGCGATTAATTTTATTGCTTTTCTGACCTTCGTGACCAATCTACTTGGCTGCTAGCTGTTTAATATTTAGTGTGCTGAGAGAGATGTCATAACATAAACGCTTGGATAGCTTTTGCTGTAAAGCTTTTTTTTTAAATCTGACATGCCAGGTGGATTAACAACAAGCTAACCTGTGTTTTGCTATATTGTACTTGTGATTTCATGAAAATGTAATATTTTTTGTAATTTCATTTGAATTTGGAGCTCTGCAATTCAGCGGATGTTGACGAAAATGATCCCGCTAACGGGATGGGTGCGCCAAGAAGTTAAGGGATAGGAATGAGAAGGGCTTGTTATTTAAACCAGAGGCCAGGGTGGCAGAGGCTGCATTTACACAGGCAGCCCAATTCTGATCTTTTTTCCACAAATTGCTCTTTTGACCATTCACATAGTTTCATAGAAGAGCTGATCTGAATGGTCAAAGTACCAATTAGTGAAAAAAAAAAAGATCAGAATTGGTCTGCCTGTACATAAAAGTTTCAGGTTACAGTGCTTATATACATGTATACAGGTTGGCAATAGATTGTTCTGTAGATCTTACTGAGTAAGCATATGGAAACAGACAACTGGTTAGGACTAGAGGTCGACCGATTATGATTTTTCAACGCCGAACACCAAAAAAACACAATACCGATTAAAATCGGCCGATTTTTAAAAATGTATTTGTAATAATGACAATTACAACAATACTGAATGAACACTTATTTTAACTTAATATAATACATCAATAAAATCAATTTAGCCTAAATAATGAACCATATTCAATCTGTCGTTCTGCCCCTGAACGAGGCAGTTAACCCACCGTTCCTAGGCCATCATTGAAAACAAGAATGTGTTCTTAACTGACTTACCTAGTTAAATAAAGAGATAAATAAAGAGATATATATATATATATATATATATATCTCTCTTTATTTAACTAGGTAAGTCAGTTAAGAACACATTCTTGTTTTCAATGATTTTTTAAAAGAATAATTAATAAATAAAATATTGGCAAATCGGCACACAAAAATACAGATTTCTTATTGTTATGAAAACTTGAAATCGGCCCTAATTAAATCGGCCATTCCGATTAACCGGTCGACCTCTAGTTGGGACCTAGTGTGCCTTCCGGCTACTGCAGTGTCTCACAGTCACAATGCCATCTTACTGTCTGAGCATGGGCAGAGCGAATCATATTGTTGAATTTGCATACAAATTCCATCTTTGTCAGCCATCTGTGAAGGCTTGAGGTGTGGGTGTAGACATGAAATGCCTGCTCCTTAGCCGTGTTGGTCTGCTTGCCTTAAAACAATGACATTCTGACTATTGATTAAGCATCGACTTTATCACCTCTTGCTCAAATAAAATAAAATCAGCATTAAAAAAAACACCATTGTCAAATCAATGATATGGAAAAAGCTTCTGGTATGCTTGTCTGGGACTACAATAAAACGTACTGTTGGGGGTACAAGAGGACTGGAGTTGGAAACCACTGCCTTAAAACATAGGCAAAGCTTTTTCAAAACAACAGCTGGATATTTGTGGGTGTGAATTTAATACCTAACACGAAATGACCCTAACCTCACCCGAACCTACTAAAATCAAGATAATGACAAAACTACACAGAATGACGTTGCAGACAGAAGCTCCCTTTGCCATCTTGCCGAGAGGGCTCAAAGGAAGTAACAACTGAATTGTAATAATGGTAAGTGCCTCACCAAGGCATGAGTCATTGTGACAAGAGGCAGTTAACACTAGGCAGATCAAAGTCTGGAATGTTACAACAGAATCCATCTCCATGAGCAGTAGTGGGATCATTCCATTTTAAATACACCAACTCAAGATAGAACAGGATAATCATTTGAAACAAACTGTAAATACATACAGAATTTTCCAGATGGAACATTTTTAAAGTAATTTCCTGAATTGACAAAATATTTCAATTGAAGTCGCCCTCTAAGAGCATCAAAGAAGCATCCAAAGCTTTGGATCCTACTTGTACAGAAGGCTTGGAAGTCTGCTGTGCTTCATACATAGTGGGATCAAATACAACAGACTTACATAAGTGAAATGCTTAAATACAAGCCCTTAAACAACAATGCTTTAAGAAGTTAAGAAAAATCCTGTGCCTTCAACTCCACTGCTCTCTCCACTCAATCAACAGGAAAACAAAATGGCCTCAATGTAGCAGTTGTCAGATGGTGCTTCATCCCAACATGTTAATCTTCTGCTGTCAAACACTTCCCTGCCTACAGACAGACTACATCAGGTTCTAACATTTCACATATAAAGCTAAACAATCAAAATAACTTATTTCATGAGTCTAGTTATCACGACAAGATATAAGCCTAAAGACATAGGAACACTTTCACTCAATACAAAGTGATAGACAGTCACAACAGCTACAGTATGTGGAGGGGATAATTCATACCGGTGACACCACCTGGTTCACGACTGTCCATCTACGCTGCCAGGGACAGTGATGGTAAGGAGTGGCAAACCAAGACCAGGAGGTGAGCTCAAACGAAGCAGAGAAATCCCCTGGCCTGATAGACAGCTGATTTAGGCTGTGGTCAAAGCAAGGGCTGATTTCAAGGTTTTTCAGGGCTTTCTCCTATAGAGCTCCATTTTTATGGAACGGTCTGCCTACCCATGTGAATCTAAGAGTGTCTCTCTCTCTCTCTCTTCTACACCTGCATTGCTTGCTGTTTGGAGTTTTAGGCTGGGTTTCTGTACAGCACTTTGAGATATCAGCTGATGTACGAAGGGCTATATATGAAAAAAAAATGTAATCTGAACAGAGACATTCAGCAGGTTTAAAGTACAGGACACCTCAACGCATCTTCTACAAGCATCTGATCACAAGATAGGCCTGTACCCCTTTGGATATAGGCCTACCCAGGCAAGGGTAGTTATTCTAAGGCTCACCTTTTTCTGTTGAGAGAACCTCTTGGGTTAGCAGGTTAGTTCACACTCATTGGTTTCAGGCTTTTTGGATGTCCTGTCCTAGGCTCGACAGGGAATCTGACCAGATTTGGTTATGCTTGGCCCGTTTCCATTACAAAACAATCCTCTAGCAACAACAATCTCTTATGGCAGGAGGCTGTGCACTTAGTGACTTGATGTTCCTGTCCTGCCATTCTAAAATGTATGGGCGGCAGGTGGTTAGAGTGTTGGACTAGTAACCGAAAGATTGCAAGATCGAATCCCCGAGCTGACATGATAAAAAAATCTGTTGTTCTGCCCCTCAAGGCAGTTAACCCACTGTTCCTAGGCCGTCATTGAAAATAAGAATTTGTTCTGAACCGACTTGCCTAGTTAAATAAAGGTGAATCCAGGTGAAAGATATGATCCCTTATTTATGTAATTTGTTAAAACCTCTTAAGGATACACCCCAAAAAAAAAAAAAAAAAAAATGGCCTAAAATGACATACCCAAATCTAACTGCCTGTAGCCCATGACCTGAAGCAAGGATATAAGGATATTCTTCATACCATTTGAAAGGAAACACTGAAGTTTGTGGAAATGGGAAATTAATGTTGGGGAATATAACACATCGGATCCGGTAAAACATAATACAAAGAAGAAAAAAAAAAAAAAGATTTTTTTTTTTTTTGGTACCATCATCTTTGAAATGCAAGAGAAAAGCCACAATGTATTATTCCAGCCCAGGGGGGGATTTCGATTTTGGCCACAAGATGGCAGCAGTGTATGGGCATAATTTTAGACTGATCAAATGAACCATTGTATTTCGGATAAAAAAATTGTAAAGACGACTGCCCAAATGTTCCAAATTGGTTTATTAACAACTGGAAGTTCATAACTTTGTGCACACTCCCTAAATCCACTTCCATCAGTGTAGATAAAGGGGAGAAGACCGGTTAAATTAGGATTTTTAATCATTGAGACAAATTGTGTATGTGTGCCCTTCAGAGGGTGAATGGGCAAGACAAAAGAACAGAGGACATGAAAACTATGCATTTGAAGCAAGAAATTGTTGGATGGGGAGATTACTCTAAAGAAAATGTAATTGCAGAGCAGAGGACATGACAACAAAGCTTTTTAAGCTAAATATTATTGTTGATGTGCAGACTATTCTGAGTGACCATTCCATCATATTTCAGGCATCAACCGTACAATAAAAAATATAAAAAAGTATTTCTGAGGAAACTAAAATGCACGTTGGGGTCATGTCATAGCTATGTCTAATATTAACATTAATACTAAACCAAAATTAAAACGTAGCTAGCGATCTCTTGGAGGGCTGATGGTAGCTTGCTGGTTAGTATATTTGTGACTTAGGTTGTTAAAGGGTAATGGAAACACTTCAGGAAGTAGATCTAAGCAAAGAAATGTTTTCAATCCACTAATACTAAACATGTGCTTGTAACAGAAAGATCTCTATATTTTGTATTTTGATCTTGAACAAAGTTTATTAGAATTCTGGGTAGCGCCATCTTGAATTTCCATACTAACAACTGACGCCAATGCCTCGCTGGTAGGAGTGAGCAAAATGTGAGTTTTAGCGTGGATACTGAAAGTGAATGCTGCCACTGGCAGGCACCTTTCCTCTACTGGACCTGAAATTTCTCACAACTGACAGCTCAGTTACTGAGATCAGGTAATCAATAAAGGTGAGAAACAATTTGTTTTTACTTTATTTTTTCATATTGATTAGTCTGTGAAATGAAATTGATAACAAGGCGAGTAGACAAGCTATAGTAATTATCTAGCTAGCTAACTACATAAAAACAACATAATATATCAAGTTCTGTGATAGGAATCCTAGCTAACAATAGTAAGCCTGCTGGATGTTCATTGCAAGAATGTATGTAGCCTAAGCCTGAAGCAAAACCCTTATGACTGGGGTCCACAATTACACTTCGCCATGGGACAATTTGTCCTTGAGCGGCTGAATCCCTAACAGATATAGAAATAGACAAGAACAGAATCATTTCAAACCTAGTTTACAATGGGATATGATCACAAATGTGCCTCTATTTATGCATGGGAAAACTTGGGAACAGATTTTCCAACAACAACAAAGCTGATTTCTTGGTGATTTTAGTGTTATGTCCAACAACAAAAAGCATATATATCCATCTATAGCGACTTCTGAAATCTAATGCTGGTAGTCAGCTTTGTAACTAAACTATCCTGGTGTATCTGGTTCATGACAGCTACTTACATGCGTACATCACATTATTTCAGTTATGGACTATCAGATTACATTGTTATGTTCTCAAATGAAAACCTTTGGATAATAAAATTTAACTTTTCCGCCTTGCAAGCCGATTGATAACTTGTACAATTCCCTTCCATTTGATGATTCCCTTTATGTGCTACTTGGGGAAGACGAAGACAAAGAGGATGAGATTGAAATGGAGGAGCTGGAGGAAGTTAGAGCCACCACGTGGTCCCTCTCAGCTCAGCTTTTTGACTGGAAAGTAACTGAATGTACTATTAGGCAGATATATATATATATATATATATATATATATATATATATATACAATTTGTTTTATTTTTATTTTATTTTAAATACTCTGTCTGTAGGACCCTGTGATGGATGTCAGCTCTCAGACCTTTGTGAGGAGGACGACACTATAGACATGTCTCCTGTGAGCCAGGCAGTCAATAGCTGCCCCCACGGTGACAAGGATAGGCAGGGGCTGGAGAGACTGGACAACATGCTGCTGTGGCTGCAAACAGGGCTGAGGGACAATCACACCCTCACATGACACAGACATACATACCATACATAGCTACGAGCAAAGATAAATCCTAGTCTTCACGCAGTAGCTCAGGTTTTCACTGGTCTTTCCCCTTTTCTTGCAAGCTTTTAATTTGTTCCCATTCGGACTGTTCCTATATTCAAATCAGTTTATTGGTCCATTCACAGTTGAGCAGATTTTATAGCGGGCACAGCCAAATGCTTATTAGGCTATAGACTTAGTGGAATGTATGCAAGAAGAATTGAAGTTGTAAAAGCCAATTGTCTTATTTAAAAAAAATGTTTTGTAATTACAGTTGAATTTTGATGACATACCTTAATGAACATTGTATGTACAGTTGAAGTCGGAAGTTTACATACACTTAGGTTGGGGTTATTAAAACTTATTTTTCAACCACTCCACAATTTTTTTGTTAACAAACTATAGTTTTGGCAAGTCGGTTAGGACATCTACTTTGTGCATGACAAGTCATTTTTCCAACAATTGTTTACAGACACATTATTTCACTGTATGACAATTCCAGTGGATCAGAAGATGACATATACTAAGTTGACTGTTCCTTTAAACAGCTTGGAAAATTCCAGAAAATGTCATGGCATTAGAAGCTTCTGATTGACTAAAATGATGTCAATTAGCCTATTGGAGGTGTACCTGTAGATGTATTTCAAGGCCTACCTTCAAACTCTTTGCTTGACATCATAGGAAAATCAAAAGAAATCAGCCAAGACTTCAGATTTTTTCTGGTTCATCCTTGGGAGTAATTTGCAAACGTCTGGAGGTACCACGTTCATCTGTACAAACAATAGTAAGCAAGTATAAACACCATGGGACCACGCAGCAGTCATACTGCTCAGGAAGGAGACGTGTTCTGTCTCCTAGAGATGAACGTACTTTAGTGCGAAAAGTGCAAATCAATCCCAGAACAACAGCAAAGGACCTTGTGAAGATGCTGGAGGAAACAGGTACAAAATTATCTATATCCACAGTAAAACAAGTCCTATATCGACATAACCTGAAAGGCCGCTCAGCAAGGAAGAAGCCACTGCTCCAAATCCGCCATAAAAAATCCAGACTACGGTTTGCAACTGCACATGGGGACGAAGATCGTACTTTTTGGAGAAATGTCCTCTGGTCTGATGAAACAAAAATACAACTGTTTGGCCATAATGACCATCGTCCAATTTGTAAGTCGCTCTGGATAAGAGCGTCTGCTAAATGACTTAAATGTAAATGTTATGTTTGGAGGAAAAAGGATGCTTGCAAGCAGAAGAACACCATCCCAACCGTGAAGTGCGAGGGTGGCAGAATCATGTTGTAGGGGTGCTTTGCAATTCACAAAATATATGGCATCATGAGGAATTATGTGGATATGTTAAAGCAACATATCAAGATATCAGTCAGGAAGTTGGAGCTTGGTCACAAATGGGTCTTCCAAATGGACAATGACCCCAAGCATACTTCCAAAGAAGTTAAAAAATGGCTTTAAGGACAAAAGTCAAGGTATTGGAGTGGCCCATCAAAGCCCTGACCTCAATCCTATAGAAAATCTGTGGCAGAACTGAAAAGGCGTGTGTGAGCAAGGAGGCCTACAAACCTAACTCAGTTACACCAGCTCTGTCAGGGGAAATGGGCCAAAATTCACCCAACTTATTGTGGGAAGCTTGTGGAAGGCTACCCAAAACATTAAACAATTTAAAGGCAATGCTACCAAGTACTAATTGAGTGTATGTAAACGTCTGACCCACTGGGAATGTGACGAAAGAAATAAAAGCTGAAATAAATCATTCTACTATTACTCTGACATTTCACATTCTTAAAATAAAGTGGTGATCCTAACTGACCTAAGACAGGGAATTGTTACTAGGATTACATGTCAGGAAATGTTAAAAACTGAGTTTAAATGTATTTGGCTAAGGTGTATGTAAACTACAGACTTCAACTGTAGTTTGTTATGGTTATGATAGCATGATGTAACTTTGTTTTCAGGTGTGAATGAATTCCCCTAACCTTATTCATTCAATAAAGTTATTTTATTCTAGTTATATTACTTGTGTATGTCTTTCCTTATCAATGTAAGACTACATTTGTAATATGTTTTGGTGCATATGTGTTTAATATGCTAGCCAGATAACAGCGTGTCAGATCACAGAACATAGCATAGTAGTACATTCCACCAGTCACTAAAACATCTGTACCTCATTCACAGTAAAAGCTAATACCATTCTGATTTCAGATGATCAATCTTTACAAAATAAGGATGACTCAATATGCTCTAAGAGTTGATATATCTTCATTAGGCATTTCTCCTTTGCCAAGATAATCCATTCACCTGACAGGTGTGGCGTATCAAGAAGCTTATTAAACAGCATGATCATTACAAAATAAAAAGGCCACTAAAATGTGCAGATTTGTCACACAACACAATGTCACAGATGTCTCAAGTTGAGGGAGCATGCAATTGGTATGCTGACTGCAGGAATGTTCACCAGAGCTGTTGCCAGAAACGTGTTAATTTCTCTACCATAAGCAGACACCAAAGTTGTTTGAGAATTTGACAGTACGTCCAACCAGCCTCACAACCGCAGACAATGTGTATGGTGTGTGTGCGAGCGGTTTGCTGATGTCAACGTTGTGAACAGAGTGCCCCATGGTGGCGGTGGGGCTACGGTATGGGCAAGCATACAGCACATTCAGAAAGAATTCAGACCCCTTGATGTTTTCCACATTGTTACGTTACTGCCTTATTCTAAAATTGATTTAATCCCTCTACACACAATACCACATAATGACAAAGCAAAAACAGGTTTAGATATATATATATATATATATTATAAATACACACACAAGTATTCAGACCCTTAACTCAGTACTTTGTTGAAGCACTTTTGGCAGCAATTAGTCTCGAGTCTTCTTGGGTATGACGCTACAAGCTTGGCAGACCTGTATTTGGGGAGTTTCTCCCATTATTCTCTGCAGATCCTCTCAAGCTCTGTCAGGTCGGATGGGGAGCATCGCTGCATAGCTATTTTCAGGTCTCTCCAGATGTAGGATCAGGTTCAAGTCCGGGCTCTGGCTGGGCACTCAAGGACATTCAAAGACTCAAGTCCCAAAGCCACTTCTTTGTTGTCTTGGCTGTGTGCTTAGGGTCATTGTCCTGTTGGAAGATGAACCTTTGCCAGAGTCTGAGTTCCTGAGCACTCTGGAGCAGGTTTTCATCAAGGATCTCTGCGTACTTTGCGCCGTTCATCTTTCCCTCGATCCTGACAAGTCTCCCAGTCCCTGCCGCTGAGAAACATCCACACAGCATGATACAGCCATCACCACGCTTCACCGTAGGGAAGGTTTTCTCCAGGTGTGACGCTTGGCATTCAGGCCAAAGAGTTCCATCTTGGTTTCATCAGACCAAAGAATATCGTTTCTCATGGTCTGAGAGTCTTTTAGGTACCGTTTGGCTAACTCCAAGTGGGCTATCCCTAGATCTGTGCCTCGACACAATCCTTTCTCTGAGCTCTAAGGACAGTTCCTTTGACCTCAAGGCTTGGTTTTTGCTCTGACATGCAGTCAACTTTGGGATCTTATATAGACAGGTGTGCTCCTTTCTATATCCCATCCAATCAAGTGAAATTACCACAGGTGGACTCCCAATCAAGATATAGAAACATCTCAAGGATGATCAACGAAAACAGGATGCACCTGAGCTCAATTTTGAGTCTCATAGCAAATGGTCTGAATACTTATGTAGAGACGGTATCTATTTTTAATTTTTAATACATTTGCAAAAATGTATTAAAAAACTCATTTTAGTTGTCATTATGGGATATTGTGTGTAGATTGAAAAGCATTTTTTATTCATTTAATCAATTTTAGAATAAGGCTGTAACATAAAATGTTGAAAAAGTCAACGGGTCCAAATACTTCCCGAATGCACTGTAAGTTCCAGACAATGAACGCAATTGCATTTTATCGATGGCAATTTCAATGCACAGTGATACCATGACAAGATCCTGAGGCCCATTGTTGTGCCATTCATCCACCGCCATCACCTTATGTTGCATGATAATACACGGCCCCATGTCACAAGGATCTGTACACAATTTCTGGAAGCTGAAAATGTCCCAGTTCTTCCACGGCCTGTATGCTCAGACATGTCACCCGTTGAGCATGTTTGGGATCCTCTGGATTGAAGTGTATGACAGCGTCTTCCAGTTCACACCAATATCCAGCAACTTTGCACAGCCATTGAAGAGGAATGGGACAACATTCCACAATCAACAGCCTGATTATGCAAAGGAGATGTGTCACACCAGATATTGACTGGTTTCCTGATATTTTTATTTAAGGTATCTGTGACCAACAGATGCATGTGTATTCCCAGTCATGTCAAATCCATAAATTAGGGCCTAATGAATTTAAAATTGACTGATTTCCTAATATGATCTGTAACTCAGTAAAATATTTTTAATTGTTGCATTTAGATTTTTGTTCAGTATACTGCACATGTTAAACTTCCACTGATAGCTTGGCCAAAAGTTGTTTAATCTCTTAGTAATATTCATTTTTAAAAAAGGTTATAGATTTTTAAAATCTGGCTGCGGACCCCGTGCACTACCTCAGATCCCACTTTGACAACCCCTGCATTAGAAAGTTGTGTATTTAGGAGTTGTTTGGCGTATAAGACATTTTCACAGGTGTTTTTTCTTGACTGATTACCATTTGATTGATGTGGTGCTATTATCAGTGCGTGACTTGGGCCAGAGTGTTGTACGGGCCCTTCTAATTTTGGGGGAATTGTGTACCGGTTCATCTTTAAAACAAACAAACAATAGCCTATCGCCGGCTACAGATGCAAAAAAGGTTGATCAAAACAGAATTACGGCAGGATCTACATTAAATAGCAATGGAGAGTGGGAATGAATTTTCAGATTCTGCTTTGTTCAAGTTTATTTGCCACTAGTCTGTGAATCTGTGCGTGACAGTGGGCTGTTTGAGATTGCGCAGATTGAAAATGTGGCAGTATGTATGTGCATGATGCGCTGTTACAAACCTCATTTGACAACTTGGAAGGTCATGAAAAGTCATGGAAATTAGTTTCATAATTTCTGTTAATGTCATTCATGAAGGAACACTTAAATATTATCAATCACTTAAAAATCTACAGTATCAGCTATTTTCAGAAACACCCTTCAGTGTCTGTGTGCTGCTTGTGTGCCAGTGCCCGATGATATTTCAGCAGCAGGCATAAAATAATGACAGGCTAACTATATAGCCAATTAAAAATATAACTTAGAGCAGTTCTTGCTAGTTAACCATAGTTAAGCATTAATGGAGCCTTTCTACAAGCACTGAAACTTTGGAAAGATTGGATTTCCCTATTAAATGTCGCAATTACATTGCTGCTAACGTAAAAAATATTATAATAGTCTAATTGACAAATAACTACTCAAACTGTGCATAGACCTCCACCGAAACATGAATATTTGAGCCATAAGGTATCTAATATATATATATATATGTCTAGTTAGATACCTTGCTCTGAAGTAGCCTACCTAATTCATTTGATCCCTGATTTATTAATCTAATAAAAGACAAAAGTATTTGGTTGTAAAGTTGCCTGCACAACCAGGAGCTCCCCAGATGGAGGGTTGACCACATGTTGACAACCTGTAATTAACGGTACAGTTCTACTTTGTGGGGGGTTAAGTGCCTTGATTTAGGGCACAACGGCAGGTCTACATGGGATCAGACACAGCAGCCTTCCAGTGTCAATAATCTTAACTTTTTCTATGGAGGCTATAATAAGTCATGAAAATGTGGTCAAAATTCATAGAGAAGTCATGGAAAATGTGTATAAACCCTTAACAGTGAATAATCAGAAGTCTCTATAGCATACTGTAATTTGTGAATTTCGGTGAACATAGTCTAATGGACGGACTTGTAAAGATGAACGCTCCTGCACTGTCATCATTTGAAAGGGCCGTTTCTCATCTTTCAAAACATGTATCATGTTTTCATTTATGGTTTGACACCAGCAAAGTATGTTCATTAATGTACGCAGAGGTCATGGGCTCAGTAAATTCAGGAATTCCAAAACTCTCGTAGCGATGATGCAACAATGCCAATATGGCGATTTACAGTTAGCTGGTGTTCTAAAGCCAAACGTTAGTGTTTCAATTCACCTTTAAGTTAGCAAGCTAACTAGCAAAAGCTGCTTTTCCAAGCTTGCCAACGTTTGCTAGCTAGCATGCAATCATTGGCAATGGTTTAAATGAAAACAATGAACATCTTTAGCAAGACGTTTTGCCAAATTCATAACCAACACACAGCCTGTGAATGTGTCTACAGAACAATGCAATTATTTAGTCAAACAAACAGCAAAAAAATACATGTACAAATAATTAGGAAATGTAAGCTAGCATGCTAACGATGTTAGCTAAACTGGCTTGCAAATGTTGTGCACCTACCAGGTCAAATCCAGCAGGAACGGAGAGCAAAAACCATCAATTCTCGTTTTGAGTCTTTAATTAACGTCTTAACGGACGACAAATTTGATCAAAATGAAACAGATATTAGCAAACAATCAATGTCGAAAACACAGCTAGCTATTTGAAAACAATTCGGTTCCTGTTTGTTAAAATTCAGATGCCGTTCGCAGCTCACACCCACAAGAAATGAAGCTGCCAAATGTTATCCCCGCCTCTCCCATCGAACAGGTTTGTATTCATAAGGCACCAAACGATTTTGTTTTACTGAAACAGGAAGGGACTACATGAACATGTCCAATAATAACAGCTTGTTTTCCTTTTATAGTGCACATTGTATTTAACGTTTTTCTACGTTGTGCTCTAATGAATATTACCCAGACGCACCACCAGACAACCAAATTGAAAACTTCCTCATTCATCCACATCGTAACTCACATCAGTAGCAGCAGCATGCAAACACCACCATCTGAATGTCAGATACACTAACAGCATTGCAGCCGATTCAAATGCAGAATATATAATATCTAGCTATATTTTGTAATTACACATTTTGAAGAGACAGTCACAGTTTAGACAATCTGAATGTTTACCAGGTGTTTTTCAGGTAAATGTACATACCGTAATGCTGCCTACAAAAATAATTGACCATATGAATAAATATGCAAGTGTCAAATTGTCTATACATACAATTGCACTCGTTCACATATCATTTTTAACAAATTAAATTATATGGCCTGAAAATAATAATTACAACATATAACTAGCTACTACTTGAAAATGCACTGGTCACGGCGGGCGAAAAGGTTTTACTTTTCAGACTGTCCCAACCTATATTCGATCAATAGATTCGGCATGATTACAAACCAAAGATTACTTTATTTGATACAGACTGTGTATCTTGGATTTGAAATGTAATAATTTGGGACTGTCCACAATGATCAGATAGAAAGAGTTATTGCGCCATCTACTGGGGAAAATACTAGATCGTTTTTGCTGTTGTTGCCCTGCTCAATAAAACAACAACCATAATCTCAATGCGTTCTTCATCAGTGTCCCTACATGATTTAAATCGCAAACTTGTTCCATTGTTTGTTTATTATTTGAAACAATTCAATTTTCGAAAACAGTGTTTGTGATGCAGACATCTCTGCATTTCTAGAAAGGCAAATGCAAAATTGCAGTGTGATATAATCGCGTGTGCTGTCTGTGTGTTGGGTCCTGTCTGAGATACACTGAAAATAAGGAAAGACTATTTGTTTCTAATCTGTGTAGTGTTTTTGTTGCTCTGCCAGAGGGTTGGCTCAGTGACCAGTTCATTAAGTACCACAGCACCATTTAGCGATAACAAATGGACTGATGTTTTGATATTTAGGCTGTTTGAAAGCTCATAGATGTGTGGAGTGAAAATACAACGTTGATTTAGCAACTAACATACAATATCAAGGAAACAATAAAAGGGATGTTTTAGACAGTGCTATTGAAATGTTTTATATAGCTGTGCTTGTTGACATACACCCCGTAGAATGTTTTTAATGTGTGCTTGGTGGGTCAGTCCAAACATATACTCCAAAATGATCTTACCGAATGAACATTTAAATAGCAAAACAACAAAAACTCAATAATACAATACATTATACTAGAAAGTCTGAGATGAATTCATTCTCACTAACATAGGCTATTGGTCTATTTACAAAATGTTTATTGATATATTATTATTATATATGTATATATAAAATGAGGATGCACCTTCTTTGAAGAAAATGTATATTGAGCATTCTGTTTGGTGAAATAAAAATGTAACCGTCATTGTAACGATGTATATCAATGGATTACAAAATAACCACACCTTCCTGAAGGTTATCATTCAGAAAGGTATTGGATAATATCACGAAAATGCTTTATAATCAACCACGTGTTAAGTAACAATTTCATGATTCAATGTCTTGATTCTTATGATGTACAATTAGATATATCTTGATAAGATTACTTTTCCATAAGAGTTTCTTCTACAATGGAACATATTGATGAACTCCAGTCTTTGTAAAATACAGCAGAAGAACACTGAAGACATCAGGAAAATGATACAAAATACGACAAAATGGACAATTTATTATACAATAGCTGTTTACAATAGTTCCTACCAGGTACAGAAAATATATTTCTTACAAGATCTAAATGAACAGGCTGACTTTACATACCCCTCATAATAACCTACAACTGATTTATTGCATAATGGAAAGGGAATGACACCAAGGACATCTAAAATGACATTGACCTAGTCATCTGAATGTGTTTCTTTCTCTTCTACACTATTCTCTTTGAATGGACTCAAATGTACAAAATGAATGATATACATAGAGTTGTTTTTAAATAATTATCTTCATCACATTCGCTAGACACGTATACAGTGTGCTATGTTTGACACTTCTGGAGTGCACAGCAAGATACAAGCAGGATTACTCCCAGTTGGTACAATAACAAGAACCCTATGCTCCTTTCATCTTACAAGTCATCCACATACTGTAGTCACCAGAATAAACAAATGGTTCAAGGGCGTACAAAACATGTCCTATTCGAAAGAAAAACACATTGGGCCAGATTATTAATGAAGGACCTCTTCCATAGCATTTCCTCCTGTATCATCTTTCACAGCCTTGAACGTTGGCATTGGAGAAATATGACCATTATTACAGTTGAAATGACTTAAGTGAGTAACAATAATTAGCCTGATGGCCAACTTAAACGGCACCAGCAAACTAGACATCACTGCTTGATAAATCTCACTCCAAGACCAAGTACTGATTGCTGGGAGATAATGTCTTGTTCTTCACAAAAACAGTCTTAATGTTTTTTTCCCCCACTTGTTCCCTTTGTATACATCATCTATATGTTAAGCTTCATACACCCTACAAAGGAGACAAGAAAAAAAGTGTTAAATACAGCCAAATATCATAAAAAATTACATAGCTATATAGATTCCTATAACCACACTTTCAATAGCACTATAATACACTATAGTTCGTATTATGAACAATAGGTGCCAGTTCTGTTCCTATAAAGCAGTGTGTAACATAACTGTCTGCAAAATGCTAAATGTGTTTCAACTGCAGTACAGATGTAGGATCTTAATTTGAGCCAGTTTGCTACAGCAGGAAAATGATCCTGCAGCAACAGGAAATGTGAATTATTATGTAGATTATAATTAATGATGAAAACTTCAGAAGCCTTATTAAATCTCAAATACACGACAAGTTTTACATTTCCTGCCTTGCAGTAAAGTTCTCCTGCAACAGGGTGATTAAAATAAGATCATATATCTGTATGCAACAGCAGTACTCTTACAACTTTAGTTCATGGAGTGGGATGACCTCTCACCTATGCTTATCCTTCCAGATCCGGAACCACTTGACCAGGTTTTTGGTGCTTTGCAGTTTGGGGTGCAGACAGTACTCCTGCCCCTTGAAGCGTGACACATTCTCCATGGTGACACTGACAAACAAAGAAGTGAGGAAAAGTGTAAGAGAAAATAGCTAATCCACCTTACTGCTTTAGAATCATAAGCGATGTTAGTTAATGTTAGCTGCAAAGTAATTATAACAACCCAAGCAATGTGGTAAGAATACTGCAATAACTTTAATACATTCTATCTCTGACATGTTAATTTAAACACTCATGGAGGGGTTCTATGAACAGGTTTTAGAAACAGCACTGGGTGGGTAGGCCTATACATGATCTCTGAGCATGGCCAGATGAACCCATTGACATTCAGAGCAGCAGTTAGAGATACTAGTCTGTCTTTATGGCATATTTCGGCCGGTCATGTTGTGCCCAGAGCTATGCAGGGGCTTCTCAAATCAATCTCGTATTAGTGTGTCTGCTTCTTAGTGAAGGATTAACCTGCCCAGCCAAAAGAGGTCTTGGTTAATTTGGTTAACTCCTAAATTGGAGTTGGAATCGCTGCTGTGACAGTTTGGGTGCCCCACCCCCCCAGAATGTTAAATTCTGAGATGTGACCCAATGCCAGCCAACAAAGGAGAGAAGACACACTCTTTCTGGAGCCTGCTGAGTCTCAATTTACACTGAGGTCAGTGGCCCCACCATCTTATGCAAGCAGGCCTGCTTTAACTGGTTGGCATTAATCTGCCTGAATATGAAGTTTATCACATTGACCCCAGGACAGCAGTAAATAAAGCAGTAAATAGCAGTTTAATAGTCCAAGGGCCAACACAACTCTTTGTTGGACGGACTCTAAAGTCTTAAGATCATATTGAGAGCAATGTACTGTACTCCATAACAGCAGGATAAAACAACATTTGTTTTCAAGGTATTTCTATGCTGTTGATGGGAACACATTTCTGTGTGATACCTCAAGTGAACAGCAGATGGCGAAAGAGTACGTGACCTTTTACAAAAGTACGGTCAGCTTCCACCGAAAATGACTCAAATGTAAGATCAGTGTCTATTTGACAATGGGGTCTGATGCATGCAGTAGTATAGGGCAATACAATTCCCTTTGGAACCCTCAAAAAGAGGTAAACAGTCACTCTTATCTGGAGAGGGAAAGTCCCTATTGGATGCCAAGGCCACTCACACCGACAACAGTAGCTGTCTGTGCTGTGGTCCAGTTGAGCAAGCAATGCTTTAAAAGTAATAGATCAAATGATAGGGAATAATAGGCGACTGGATGGTGCATGTGGACAAAGACCATCATTTACTGTCTAATTTAAGCTAATAGGTTTTTTCAAGAATGTCTAGATTGAGGAGTTATCAGATTCCATTCCAGAGCAATATATTTATAGGTCAATCAGCTACTTTGATACAGTAGGAGATTAGAACATCAGAGTGACTATTTAGACAAGACACTGCATTTGGCAAACAAACAGAATAGCACACAATGACATCTCTGAAACAAACAGAACATCGGATCGACAATGGCAATGCAGAAAGAGAGAGAGAGCAAGAGAGAGATAAATGATTCAAAGAAAGACTCACAATATCATCTTCTCTTGGCAGAAAGGATGTTTGGGTTTAATCTCCAGCTTTTGCACATCCTTGTAGCGAATCTTTGGCCCTTTTCTTGTGCACCTGCACTTGTAGGCTGTGAAGAAAACAGATGTATTTTATAAAAGCTTTCAAATAAACACTTTGGTCTGAACGTTTTGAACCATCTGTAGACTAGCTCTCTGGTATGATTTCCTGACTTCACACAGATTGCCAGGTGCAGCATAGGCCTAGTACTCACTAAACATGTAATGGAATAAAACAAAGAGAACGATTTAAGAGGGCTCAGTAACGGCAGTGTAAAACAGAAAAACGTCATTATTATCTCCACTGTAAATCAAGGCGCGCTGTTTCCCGCGCATGCATGTGGCCAGGCTCGTGCTCACTATGGAACTTGTGACCCACATCTTCAAGGCGACCTCATCAACCATCTCCAATTCCTCAATGCATTACAATTCTCATCATCAACCACGATGACTGACCAAGACTAATCAGAAAAAACGATTGCAGTCAGAGTGCAGTATGACTGCAGTACACTGTAGTATAACTTCAGTATGCTACAAATACTTGTCCAAAATATAAGGTAATTTTGCAGTGTAACTACAGTTACAGTGCAGTATAACTGCAGTTCAACTGCGTACACTGCAGTTATTCTTCAATTACTGCATCCAAAATACAACAGTTGAGTGCAGTTACTGCACTTTTACTGCAGTTTCAAAACTGTAATATGTTTTGTTAGGTGAAGACCAGCACCGGCTAACCACCATTAATTGGATAAATGTAAAACTATGAAGAATAAAATTGATACAAAGTAACCTGGCTACAGACTGTGGGTGAGTGGTTAACACAACAAACGAACAAAGCCAACATTTTACAAAACAACCCAAGAAGTACAACACAGTAATAACTCAATGGTTATAAACAACAATAGCCTACTGTTGCCAAAAGTGAGCAAGCAGATTTGGAGATGGTAAATTAATGACAATGGTCAAACATTACAGGTGCAATTTGGCTGCCAAACCAACCAATTGTTTTTTTAAAACTCATTACCATCAGTTTAACATGTAAAATGCTTAAAACACGTTTTTCATTACTCAAATAGTAATAGATAATTACCTTCTGCTTGAAGGGAATATAAAGCAATAATTAACAAAAGCAACGCTGCTGTTGTACAACGATGCATCTTGTCTGCTGATGATGAACCTCAGATTCGGACCTCCCGACTGGTTTCGCTTAGTAAAAATCACTCAAACAACACTTGTATTCGCTCCTTAACTTTAGAGATGACAGGAGGAACAGTATTTGATCTCTATTCTTCCGAATACTCTCGAGTTTTGACGAACTCCTTAGGTCCCGAGCGCTCAGATCAGATGAAATGTAATCCGCATTTGACGGCACTCGCGTTTCTTGCCTTTTATCCCTACATGTTGTTGAGCAGC
The DNA here is from genome assembly GCF_023373465.1 of Oncorhynchus keta. NCBI lineage: Eukaryota > Metazoa > Chordata > Actinopteri > Salmoniformes > Salmonidae > Oncorhynchus > Oncorhynchus keta. The sequence continues at coordinate 26,358,768 of NC_068450.1, forward strand.
AGCTTTTAAAAACCAGCTCTGTCCCATCTCATTAATATGCACAGCAAGCCAACGAATCAAACACTTGAAAAAGAGAAGTGGAATACATAAAAGAGAGTGGAATAGTTATGAAAAAACACTAAAGAAGGAGCGGAAAATGGAACGTTTAGAATTAGATTAGCCTACTAATTATATATTTGATTGAAGTTATTATGCTGATTTTCAAAGTTGCCTGGGACAGCTAGAGCAAATTTCCACAAACTATTCTAACAGTGTAGGATCATTTGTGCATGGCCCACACTGCCTCTCCATTCCAAATATTTATTTTCATGCTGATTGAATCTACTGACACATGTTTCTAAGGCAAACATGTCTTATAATCACAGTAGTGTTGAAATAGTACTTTGGTGCCGTCTCAAGACTTTTCCAGCAATTTAGAGACGTCAAAGACGTTCCAAAGGGATTATTATCCTGTTTAAATTCCCGAGAAAGATTGAAACACTGACACATCTGGAAGTAATTAGATGATCATTGATAGAGGGACATACAGTATAATTGCAATTGATGAGAAAACATTTGTACTCAATTAATTGTCCCCATTCCTTGATCATATACCATAGAACAACAGAGTGCTATTTTATTTGAAAAGGTATCAAACCAAATAAAAGTTCAAAATAGCAATTTATAGTCAGCCAACTGAAGTCATGCTTCTTATAACATCCTATTGAAAAGTGATTGACTGTAGACGTGTTGGCATATTGTGTCTTGGTCATAATGAAACAGTTATTTGGAACATTTGTGGATCAACAATGTTAATAGGGGTACATGGGAATACATGTACCCATTGTTTCTAAGCAGATTACCATGCAGAGTTGTTCCTTGTAAAAGATAGCCCTGAGAAAAACCTTTTGACCCTCCCATTTGCGCTACAATAATTTGGTGAACAGAAAGCCTTCACCAGAATATACCCTTCTTTTCCTGGCTTGGATTTTCAGCCAATCCTCTTATCCCATCTGTCATCACTCACTCATACCAGCCTCCATGAAATGTCTCTTTCTGCAGCCTCTCAGAAGCTGTGTGGAAAATGAAAAGTGAGCTAATTAAATTTGAAGCTAAGCATAAGTCATTCTTTGCCATCCAACTGTAACATTTGCCCTGTTTGACTTGAAGCTATTCACAACGAGAAGAGATTTATGAAGCTGGATTCCAGTCAATTGGATCAGTGCAAATCAATGATAGTTTATGTTTGTTGACCTGGTTTATACATACCCACAGAAGGCAGTGATACCTTCTTCATCCATTCAGGATTTTGAGAGAAAATTAGGACCTAGTTTGGTTGGTTGGTTGTTATCCAGTTCAAGCATTGGAAACTTTTAATGCTATCCAAAAAGTGTACAATTGTATAACAAAGTTTAACATTCAGCAGATCATCAGTTGAGCACTTTAGTTCATTTAACCTGAAGTATTTATATTTAAAAAAAATAGCTGTGCTTACGTTTATGGGTTAGACAACGTGCACAACTGTTTATGAAATGATAAACTCCTCATCTCTTAGGAGCACACCTGTATTGTGTCTGTGTGCTTTTAGTTCCCTTGACAATGGTCTATCACAGAACTACTTCACAGCCCAAAGTAAACTTCATCCCTAAGTCAAACATTGTATTCTATTCTTTGTCTTCCACTGGATGCGATAATGTCACTGATGGAGGGGCCCTGCCAGAGTTGGTGGAAATGCAGCCTTTCTTCTGCCAAAAGATGGTCTTGCTATGAAACCCAAACAGATCAGCTGAGCTACGTTTCAACTCTCTGGGTTCTCAGTAGCAAATGGCACCATATTCCCTACATATTCCCTACCATTTTCCCTACAGAGCCCTATGGGCCCTGGTCAAAATAGGGCTTTGGGAAAAGTAGTGCACTATATACGGAATAGGATACCATTTGGGACGCATACAGAGTGGGATGGGGAGATGGGTCTCTCCAAACATTCGTTTTTCCAGTGAAGGCGATGATTAATCAAGTCCACACAGTCCATCTCCGCCAAAGACGCCTGTTTGCTGACCATAAAAACGACATTGATTCACATTCACCTTTCAGGATGCTGCTGGGACACCACCAAGGCCTACATGTGTGCATTCATATGTGCCTGTGACCTTCTGAGTCATTTTGAGGAAACCCAACCAACTTCTGAAGAGGAGCGCTGCTTTCTGATCCTCATCATGTCTGATGCTGGTGATGGACCTTCACTTATATATAGTGTCTGAATCCTGCCGGTCCAATCAAAGGTGGCAACATGGGTTGAGCTGTCTTTAACAACATTGAGTTGATATATGTATGTGACATATGCTGGCTCACTCCCAGGGACGACTTCAAATCAAATCACATTTTATTAAGTCACATGCACCGAATACAGCAGGTGTAGACCTTACAGTGAAATGCTTACTTACAAGCCCCTAACCAACAATGCAGTACAAATAAGAATAAGACATAAAAGTAACAAGTAATTCAAGAGCTGCAGTAAAATAACAATAGCGAGACTATATACAGGGGGGTACAGGTACAGAGTCAATGTGCGGGGGCACCAGTTAGTCAAGGTAATTTAGGTAATATGTACACGTAGGTAGTTATTAAAGTGACTATGCATAGATGATAACAACAGAGAGTAGCAGCAGTGTAAGGGGGTGCAAATAGTCTATGTAGGCATTTGATTAGATGTCCGTGATGGCTGTTAGCTTACATAGGAATTTATAAGGTCCAGTAGGTGTGCAGTATGACTGGAGATATGAGTGAAATCAACAGCAGGGTTGTGCCACTGTTGACGTTGTCAGGCGAATAAAGACCTTGGCATCCTAATTGGCCTGAGCCTGGGGGGGCCATAGATCATCATGTCTACCTCCCAAATGGCACCCTAATCCATTCATAGTGCACTACTTTTTGACCAGGGCCCACAGGGCTAAAGAGGGGATGATTGTCTGTTTAAATATAACACAACCCGGTATTATATTCTACATGACATTATATTAGGACAGGATACAATTCCCATTTTTTTATTTTTATGGTCCACAAATAGTTTTAATCCCATTTTGATTATATATAGGGATGTTTTATTTATTGAGTTACATGAATAATTCACATCAAACTCAATCAAGCCATTACAAGTTCTAGTGGATGCTTGAGTGAATCACTGTCAGTCTGAGAAACTGAACTGAAGGTTGGAACTGCCATATTTGAAATGACAGGCAGCTGTTGAAAGTGAATTGAAAGTTAACTGTTGGTGTCAGATTCTCTCCACGTTTCACCACGTGAGTCGAGTCATCCTACTACCAGAGAAAATAAATTATTTCAGAAACGCGTGGAAGAACTCTCAACATTGAGCAGACCATTGTTTTATCGACGATAGAAAAAGCATTCTTTGTATTCAAGTGTCTATCAACTGTCCAACAAGAGTGTGCGCAACAATCTCAAAGATACAGTTTCTTAATATTAAAATCCCGGAAATAACCTTTATTAACCTGAAACAGTTTGAGCAGTAAATAGATTTCTCGTGAGCATATAGAGTGACTGGCTATCGGAACCAGGTCAGGGAACAGTGGAAAGAACTAAACCAGACCACAATGTCCTTTGTATATGATGTGTACCGCCACAGAAATAGTTATCTAATAAACTCTCTCAACTCTCTAACAAAACTGTTTATCTAAGACAGGACCATTTAAAATAATTTGAACCAAATGCTCCCACATGTCATTCAACACATAAACAGAAGGAGGCATTAGCACATGCCAGGAACCCGCAGCAGTGTTGATCTGTTCCATGCTTCAGTACATGTTGTGCCTTATGCCTCAGCAGATTTACATACATAATTCTCATCTGATTTTTGGTGAGTCATGTGAAGGACACTCACAGACAAGGTTATGTAAGTTATAGCTTTAGCCGCTCCTGGTGGAAGCAGCGCATTTTAGCCAAGGATTTGTACTATTTTGAGGTATTTCACAGAGAGGGCAGGTTTGTTGTTGATGTTATATAAGTTACCTTGATTATATAAAAGGCACTTCTAAAAACTAACAGTGCAGTCCACATTTATCAGCTGACATTTGACATTTGAAATGCATCAAATGTATACTTCCTGGATCTCTGTGGTCACTGTTTACTTGAATTACATAAACTTTAAATAAAGTCCACGAAGCAATTGATGTCCAGAACCATAGTCAGAGTCAGTCAGAGTGGCTTGGGGTGAAAAGACAAGTTTTCATCAGGCTCCAGATTTGCTCATATAAGTAAAGGAATCCAAGGCTTTACCAGGCTGGATAGTGATAACAGTTTCAGACAGCAGGAAGAACATTCTGTACTATGTGCATACTGCATAGGGGAACATACAGTATGGAACATCTCTCTGGTATTTTCATAGGGATTTGGCCTTATCTCTTAGGATACTTAGGATCTCTATACCTTCTAATGGTGTTTGGGGATTTCATTCTGTGATGCATTCCAGAATCATGTCGATGAGAGCACTCCCTTTGGTCCTCTACTATATAAGAAACACCAGTAAGCCAGTAAGTTGTTTGTGCTAGGAAAGAAGACATCTTTGTCCACTGATCCTCCAAAACACATTCAGCTGATTAATGGTGAACCTTTTCTCACAGGATCCATATTTCCTTGTTTTTTCTGAACATGATTAATCTGTAAGTGTCTGTGTCGGTCGGTCGAGAGAGAGATGGTTTATTTGAATGATGTAGTGTGGGATTGATATAATCTAGTGGTGCGATAAACCCATCTGCATGGAAAACCTGATGTCCAAACAGAGAGCTCTGGGCTCGTCAAAAAAGATGAAGGGAACAGAGTAATTGTAGGAGCGGAGAACACAGACGAACACTCCTGGCCAATGGGATAGAAGGACTGGGGGAATAGAGGCAGGGTGTCTGATTCTCTGTGGGAGAATGCTAAACTGGAGTGCAGCCCAACAATAATCCACATTGCATGAGATTAGTGGGGGTGGATTGTGGGAAAATAAAGCCCTGCAGGTTTTAGCTGTCACTGAGGTTGCTAGGCAAGAACCAGCACATTATCCCACCACAATGTAAATAAACAGCAGTAAAATAAGCTGATTAGCCCCACAAGGTCCAATGCCTCCCACCATTATCTCCACACCACTGATGCTTTCAGGCTGTCTCAAATGACACCCCATAGAGCTCTGGTCAAAGGTAGAGCACCAAATAAGGAATAGGGTTTCATTTGGGACGCAACCTCAGTCGGCAATAGGATTTCTGCACCCCTGTCCAAACAACATCTAGCTATCACTCCCCTCACTCAATAAGCCCCATGTGTAGTCAATCTGTCTGTATCTTCTCTGGCACAGAGTATGCTTTTTAACAATTTAGAACAGAGTAATTTTGGAGCTATTATTTCATTGGGTGAATCACTTATACTGGGTGTTCATCAAATAATAAACAATTCAAAGAGCAGCTGTGTCAATGTGTCTGAGGGATGATTCATTGTCAGAATACGAAAATGGATGAATAATACTCAGAAACGATTTGCTTTGACATGATGAGGCTTCATAGAGAAATAGGGAAGAGTATTTGTGAAGAGATATCAACTGATTGATATTGGAACTGGAACTGGTATGTTTACAGCATCATGTGATGTGATTAAGATTGAGTGTTTCACATAATTCACCAAATTCAACCTATTAGCATTTAGGCAGTCCCATGTCTGACAACACAAGTGTAGTATAATTAGAGGACATTTTTCTAAAAACAGCTTACAGTGCCATCACATCTCTTATTGGTTTAACCTAACACAATAGTTTCAGCTGGTCTGCGTAGTGTGTCCTCTGTGACATTGACAGAGAAATTGGAGCGCTTTAATCCAGCCAATCTGAAGTATTTGTAAGAACAGCAGGCCTGGGGGTAGTAAGTGCTACCTTCAAGTTGATAAAAGGCCCCACCTGAGACATAATATGTACATCCACACAAATCCCTGTTATAACAACTGTCTGAAAAGTGTTTGCACAGATACGTCTCTCCGCACAGAGCGCTGAGTCATAATCAGGATTTATGTGTTATTGGCGGGTAGTGGCAGGTTGTGCACTCTTGCATACTGTTTACTGTGAATACGACATGGCTCATTGAGCTAAAGCCGGGCTCAAGACAGCTATCCCCAAAGTGTTTAATTGTTACAGTGACACGTAAAGGGATATCCCAGAGATGTCTCACTACTTACATCCGTCAGGATATACATCTTAAAGAAGTTCAGGCCATTCTAAGGAGATCCTCAAGCCATTCTAAAGAGATGCTCAGGGCATTCTAAAGAGGTCTTCAGGCCATTCTAAGGAGATCCTCAGGCCATTCTTAGGAGATGCTCAGGGCATTCTAATGAGATGCTCAGGGCATTCTAAGGAGAAACTCAGGCCTTTGCATTCAGTTTATTGTCATTGGATATTCATGAACCTTTTGCATTTTTAATGTCTGTCACTTATCTCCATCTACTTTAATCTTAAACTATATGTGGCAGGCATCAGAGACACTATCACCTGGATATTTGGTCACCGGATTCTCCCTGCAAGGTTTAGATTTCTTTGACTTTACTAATAGCTTAGGCCATCTGTCCAGTCACTATATACGTTCACTGTAAGGCCTGCAATCACAAACAGTCAACAGTCTCAACATACCTTCTTTTTCATGTGGACCTTCCTATCTTTGGCCAACAACAAAACAGAATACTATTAGTCGGTATAATTTTGGTTCTTGAGTTTCCTGCTGTTGCATTGCTAAATTAATAAAGCTGTGTTGTTTATCACAAACACCAATGTAATCAGCCCAAATCCCTACAAAAGGTTGTAGAGAAGTCATTCCTAACCTGCAGTTGTTCTGATCCTTTATCAATAGAATTATATATAATGTCAGCTTACACCTTCCGAATTCTAGAACGTTCAGCAGACCAAGAGCAAGGACCTGAATTGAAATGCCTGCAATAATATTGTCTTAAAACAAACAAATACTGCTCGGATTGCAGATTTTGTCTCAGGCATAAAAAGCAGGCACCTTCCTCATTGATTTAAGCTCAACCTTGGCAAGATCTCGGTGACCAACCCAGCATCCAAGCAACTGCTATTGACCTGCTTCTGCGGAAACTATTTGTGAATGAGACACAAGGTCTGAGACAAGCCGGCACTCAGTGGGTAGGGTATTTTTTCATTGGTCATAATGGCTTCTTTGTGCACACATTATCTGCTGGCTTGGGGAACCCTACTTGGAATGGCAGGCACGGTGGAAAGCAGATGCCTGTTGGAGTAACTGCACCAACATCAGCATGCTGCAGTCTCAGACTGGACAGCGTCACTACTGTTGCACAGGAGAAACAGGCTATTTTACTTTTCAGAGCGGGCGACTGATTCTCTGTCTTTACATGAACATTTTAGTCATTTAGCAGACACTCTTATCCAGAGCGACTTACAGTCAGACTCCATCTCCATCCTGCCATTAAACAGACACAGATAGCAGAGATGTCATCAGATGAGTCAACTGAGTAGAATCTCTTTCTGTGAGATAAAGGAGAAAATGATGGTAACCCTATTTTTTGGAGTACATTGTTGCACTCAATTCTTAGTTTGTGACTCTCACTGTTCATGCCCTTCATGTACAGGAATCACCAGTTTGTTTGAGTTTGGATATGAAACAAAGCTAAATCAAACAGAGTCCTTTTGTCCCCCATTTCAGAGAAAAATACTATGACGTACTTTATATGCGACTGTCCCACTCAATATGCATATTTCTTTATGACACACTTGTGGAGCACGTCTGATCTGATGAGGGACATTGAGATACCTTCGTCATTAAACTTCTCCACATGAATATTTGGAAGCAGACAATGAGGGGCTTCTAGAAAAGATCACAGGATGTCATCCCACAAGCACTTCAGGAAATTTGCTCTCTGAGAAATTATGGAATGATGGAGGGATTCTCGTGGGTAGATAGTCTTGTATTCCCAGAGGCTAAGCCAATAATTACCTTTACTATAATGTAATCCTCTTACTAACGGAACTGGGATTTATTTCCCTGAGATGACCAGAAATGAGGTTTTATTATGTCTGTCTTCCCTAGAATCAGAGAAAACACAAGACTACTGACACATGGATCTGAAATGTCAGCCTGCAATGAATTTTTATTGTCATCTCCTGAAAAGATGACAATAATTAGTATGTTTATGCATCATTTTTCTATTGACTGGAAATCACTGGCTTGAAACACTTTTTGAGTCACTTTGGTGAGAGTTGTCCCGAAGGAAAGGTTCAGTTTGAACAGAAGCCTGAAGCACATACAGTACCTTCAGATTAAAACATGATGTTTAGTATAAAGTTTAAGTGGTTTTGAATAAAGTTTTGTCTGTAGAATCACAAAGACTGCTGGTTGTACAGCAGGAGTTCATAACTCCAAATTGACCAAATGTTTTAACTCTGTGAAAAGGATAAATAATACTATTGACAGATCCCACTAGGTACAGACGTCAGTTCAACAGACAGATTGCACTGAGCATAGACATTAGTTGTTGTGCTGCTACCATGTTGTGCTGCTACTATGTTATGCTTCTGCCATGTTGTGCCATGTTGTTTTGCTACCATGTTGTTGTCATGTTGTGTTGCTACCATGCTGTGTTTTCATGTGGTGCTGCTATGCTATGTTGTTGTCTTAGGTGTTGTGGTGTCTCTCTTGTCGTGATGTGTGTTTTGTCCTATATTGTTATTTAATACAATTTTTTGAATCCCAGCCCCCGTCCCCGCAGGAGGCCTTTTGCCTTCTGGTAGGCCGTCATTGTAAATAAGAATTTGTTCTTCACTGACTTGCCTAGTTAAATAAAGATTAAATAAATAAAATAAAAGACAGGTCCCACTGGGCACAGACGTCAGTTCAACAGACAGATCCCACTAGGCACAGACGTCAGTTCAACAGACAGATCCCACTAGGCACTGATATCAGTTCAACAGACAGATCCCACTAGGCACAGACGTCAGTTCAACAGACAGATCCCACTGGGCACAGACTTCAGTTAAACAGACAGATCCCACTGGGCACAGACGTCAATTCAACAGACAGATCCCACTAGGCACAGACATCAGTTCAACAGACAGATCCCACTAGGCACTGATATCAGTTCAACAGACAGATCCCACTAGGCACAGACGTCAGTTCAACAGACAGATCCCACTCGGCACTGATATCAGTTCAACAGACAGATCCCACTAGGCACTGATATCAGTTCAACAGACAGATCCCACTAGGCACAGACGTCAATTCAACAGACAGATCCCACTAGGCACAGACATCAGTTCAACAGACAGATCCCACTGGGCACTGATATCAGTTCAACAGACAGATCCCACTAGGCACAGACGTCAGTTCAACAGACAGATCCCACTCGGCACTGATATCAGTTCAGCAGACAGATCCCACTCGGCACTGATATCAGTTCAACAGACAGATCCCACTAGGCACAGACGTCAGTTCAACAGACAGATCCCACTGGGCACAGACGTCAGTTTAACAGACAGATCCCACTAGGCACAGACGTCAGTTTAACAGACAGATCCCACTAGGCACTGATATCAGTTCAACGTCTAGTTTTGATGTACATTTGGTTGAGTTGCCAACTAACGTTTATCCAACGAAATTAACCAAAGCTCACAAAAGACTGTGAATATTGGGAATATGTGTTTGTCTATAGCTATAACTCTGAATACATAATGTGACATGCAAAGCCACCAGAAGCACCAGTTTGATCTTTATTGTTGTCTGCCTGTGTTAAGCAGCATTTGACAGAGCAGGTCAACGAGGCCCTTCACCAGAAGCATTGAGTCCAGCACAGCTATCATCACAAGACAGACAGGGGGGATGCCACTGCTCCACTTCATAAATATCTTATCACAGCTCTGGATAGGGCTATTGTTCCAAGGAGCCCAGCCATAGAGGAAAACAGTTTATACTGTACAAAGATACAGGTTGTGGGGCAAGCCAGAGAGGTTGGGATGGAACCAAAAAGTCCCTTCTCTTTGTCTGGGATAGTGTCCCTGTTGTCTTATTATAAATCATGTACTCTGTCTGAACTCCAATTCCTACATGAGAACATGTACAATTAGTGGACTCAGTGTTTGTGCTTATTGTTGTGCAACATAATTGTTTCCACCTCTCTTGGATTGAAGAATCCCAACATTGTAAACCAGGGGCTACAGACGAGACCACGAGCCATGACTTTAGTTCGTTTGCCTTTCATCTTCAAAAATGGCTGTACTTAGCCAAAGTGAACTCAGCGTGGGATGTTGTTTTGCTACTGAGTTAGTCAGGCAATGCATTTTCCAAATTGAAAACACATTTGAAAACTGTATTGCACAAGCTTCACAGCTGTATCAGCTGACACGACCTTTATGTTACGTAAAAAGACACTTCCACATTTATTTTTCCCATAGTAACACTGTTTACCATAAACATGCTTAAATATGCCTCTGAATACATTGCAACACAGTAATGTAGGACAAACACTGACAACACAATAACAGTGAGTGGGACCGGGCCATTCCATTAATGTAGAGAGGGGTGATGATGGTGGTGGAGTTGAGTTGAAGGAGGGTGGTGGTGGTGATGGTGTGTGAATCCACCCCCTCCTCAGCCTGGTCTCAGAGGCATACGGAATATACTTTACATATTTGTGAGCACATCCAAGACAAAAAATAGCTAAAAGGGTTCCAAAAGGGTTCTTTGGCTGTCCCTACAGGATAACCATTTTTGGTGGAAAGGGTTCTACATGGAACTCAAAAGAGTTCAACCCAGAATAAAAAAGGGTTCTTAAAAGGGTTCTCCTATGGGGAAACCCAGAGAACCCTTTAAGGTTGAAGATAGAACCTTTTCTACGAGTGTACTAATGGTGTAGTTACTTGAGAAAGAAACTAAAGTACCGAGGATGATTAGGGAGGATGGTTAGGGAGGATGATTAGGGAGGATGGTTAGGGAGGATGATTAGGGAGGAGGGTTAAGGAGGATGGTTAGGGAGGATGGTTAGGGGGGACGATTAAGGAGTATGATTAGGGAGGATGGTTAGGGAGGATGGTTAGGGAGGATGATTAGTGAGGATGGTTAGGGAGGATGGTTAGGGAGGATGGTTAGGGAGGATGGTTAGGGAGGATGATTAGGGAGGATGATTAGGGAGTATGATTAGGGAGGATAATTAGGGAGTATGGTTAGGGGGATGGTTAGGGAGGATGATTAGGGAGGATGGTTAGGGAGGATGATTAGGGAGGATGATTAGGGAGGATGGTTAGGGAGGATGGTTAGGGAGGATGGTTAGGGAGTATAATTAGGGAGTATAATTAGGGAGTATGATTAGGGGGTATGATTAGGGAGGATGCTTAGGGAAGATGTTTAGGGAGGATGGTTAGGGAGGATGGTTAGGGAGGATGATTAGGGAGGATGGTAAGGAGGATGATTAGGAGGATGGTTAGGAGGATGATTAGGAGGAGGGTTAAGGAGGATGGTTAGGGAGGATGGTTAGGGAGGATGGTTAGGGGGATGATTAAGGAGTATGATTAGGAGGATGGTTAGGGAGGATGGTTAGGGAGGATGATTAGCGAGGATGGTAAGGAGGATGGTTAGGGAGGATGGTTAGGAGGATAGGAGGATGGTTAGGGAGGATGATTAGGAGGATGATTAGGGGGATATGATTAGGAGGATAATTAGGGAGTATGGTTAGGGGGGATGGTTAGGGAGGATGATTAGGGAGGATGGTTAGGGAGGATGATTAGGGAGGATGGTTAGGGAGGATGGTTAGGGAGTATAATTAGGGAGGATAATTAGGGAGTATAATTAGGGATTATAATTAGGGAGTATGATTAGGGGGTATGATTAGGGAGGATGCTTAGGGAAGATGGTTAGGGAGGATGATTAGGGAGGATGGTTAGGGAGGATGGTTAGGGAGGACGGTTAGGGAGGACGGTTAGGGAGGATGATTAGGGAGTTTGATTAGGGAGGATGGTTAGGGAGGATGGTTAGGGAGGAAGATTAGGGAGGATGATTATGGAGGATGGTTATAGGGAGGATGGTTAGAGAGGATGGTTAGGGAGGATGATTAGGGAGGATGGTTAGGGAGGATGCTTAGAGAGGATGGTTAGGGAGGATGTTCAGGGAGGATGTTTATGGAGTTTGATTAGGGAGGATGGTTAGGGAGGATGGTTAGAGAGGATGGTTAGGGAGGATGATTAGGGAGGATGGTTAGGGAGGATGGTTAGAGAGGATGGTTAGGGAGGATGTTCAGGGAGGATGTTTAGGGAGTTTGATTAGGGAGGATGGTTAGGGAGGATGGTTAGGGAGGATGATTAGGGAGGATGATTAGGGAGTATGATTAAGGAGGAGGGTTAGGGAGTATGATTAGGGAGAATGGTTAGGGAGGAAGATTAGGGAGAATGATTAGGGAGGATGGTTAGGGAGAATGGTTCGGGAGGATGATTAGGGAGGATGGTTAGTGAAGATGATTAGGGAGGATGATTAGGGAGGATGGTTAGGGAGAATGATTAGGAAGGATGGTTAGGGAGCATAATTAGGGAGGATGGTTAGGGAGGATGATTAGGGAGGATGGTTAGGGAGGATGGTTAGGGAGGATGATTAGGGAGGATGATTAGGGAGTATGATTAGGGAGAATGGTTAGGGAGGAAGATTAGGGAGGATGGATAGGGAGGATGATTAGGGAGAATGATTAGGGAGGATGGTTAGGGAGGATGGTTCGGGAGGATGATTAGGGAGGATGGTTAGTGAAGATGATTAGGGAGGATGATTAGGGAGGATGATTAGGGAGGATGATTAGGAAGGATGGTTAGGGAGCATAATTAGGGAGGATGGTTAGGGAGGATGATTAGGGAGGATGGTTAGGGAGGATGATTTAGGAGGATGGTTAGGGAGGATGATTAGGGAGGAGGGTTAAGGAGGATGGTTAGGGAGGATGGTTAGGGAGGATGGTTAGGGGGGACGATTAAGGAGTATGATTAGGGAGGATGGTTAGGGAGGATGGTTAGGGAGGATGATTAGCGAGGATGGTAAGGAGGATGGTTAGGGAGGATGGTTAGGGAGGATGGTTAGGGAGGATGGTTAGGGAGGATGATTAGGGAGGATGATTAGGGAGTATGATTAGGGAGGATAATTAGGGAGTATGGTTAGGGGGGATGGTTAGGGAGGATGATTAGGGAGGATGGTTAGGGAGGATGATTAGGGAGGATGGTTAGGGAGGATGGTTAGGGAGTATAATTAGGGAGGATAATTAGGGAGTATAATTAGGGATTATAATTAGGGAGTATGATTAGGGGGTATGATTAGGGAGGATGCTTAGGGAAGATGGTTAGGGAGGATGATTAGGGAGGATGGTTAGGGAGGATGGTTAGGGAGGACGGTTAGGGAGGACGGTTAGGGAGGATGATTAGGGAGTTTGATTAGGGAGGATGGTTAGGGAGGATGGTTAGAGAGGATGGTTAGGGAGGATGATTAGGAAGGATGGTTAGGGAGCATAATTAGGGAGGATGGTTAGGAGGATGATTAGGGAGGATGGTTAGGGAGGATGGTTAGGGAGGATGATTAGGGTGTATGATTAGGGAGGATGGTTAGGGAGGATGATTTAGGAGGATGGTTAGGGAGGATGATTCGGGAGGATGTTAGGGAGGATGGGTAGGGAGGATGATTAGGGAGGATGGTTACCCAATTAAAACTGACTATCGATCCTCGACTTCGGCGATGTCATCTACAAAATGGCTTCCAACACTCTACTCAGCAAACTGGATGCAGTCTATCACAGTGCCATCCGTTTTGTCACTAAAGCACCTTATACCACCCACCACTGCGACTTGTATGCTCTAGTCGGCTGGCCCTCACTACATATTCGTCGCCAGACCCACTGGCTCCAGGTCATCTACAAGTCCATGCTAGGTAAAGCTCCGCCTTATCTCAGTTCACTGGTCACGATGGCAACACCCATCCGTAGCACGCGCTCCAGCAGGTGTATCTCACTGATCATCCCTAAAGCCAACACCTCATTTGGCCGCCTTTCGTTCCAGTACTCTGCTGCCTGTGACTGGAACGAATTGCAAAAATCGCTGAAGTTGGAGACTTTTATCTCCCTCACCAACTTCAAACATCAGCTATCCGAGCAGCTAACCGATCGCTGCAGCTGTACATAGTCTATAGGTAAATAGCTCACCCTTTTTCACCTACCTCATTCCCATACTGTTTTTATACTGTTTTTATTTATTTACTTTTCTGCTCTTTTGCACACCAATATCAATATCTCTACCTGTACATGCCCATCTGATCATTTATCACTCCAGTGTTAATCTGCAAAATTGTATTATTCGCCTACCTCCTCATGCCTTTTGCACACATTGTATATAGACTGCCCATTTTTTTCTACTGTGTTATTGACTTGCTAATTGTTTACTCCATGTTTAACTCTGTGTTGTCTGTTCACACTGCTATGCTTTATCTTGGCCAGGTCGCAGTTGCAAATGAGAACTTGTTCTCAACTAGCCTACCTGGTTAAATAAAGGTGAAATAAAACAAATAAATAAAAAAATAGGGAGTTTATAATTAGGGAGTATGGTTAGGGGGGATGGTTAGTGAGGACGGTTAGGGAGGATGATTAGGGAGGATGATTAGGGAGGATGGTTAGGGAGTATGATTAGGGAGGAAGATTAGGAGGATGGATAGGGAGTATGGTGAGAGAGGATGTTTAGGGAGGATGATTAGGGAGTATGATTAGGGAGAATGGTTAGGGAGGAAGATTAGGGAGGATGGATAGGGAGGATGATTAGGGAGTATGATTAGGGAGGATGGTTAGGGAGTATGGTTAGGGAGGATGTTTAGAGCGGATGATTAGGGTGTTTGATTAGGGAGGATGGTTAGGGAGGATGGTTAGGGAGGATGATTAGGGAGGATGATTAGGGAGGATGGTTAGGGAGTATGATTAGGGAGAATGGTTAGGGAGGAAGATTAGGGAGGATGGATAGGGAGTATGGTTAGAGAGGATGTTTAGGGAGGATGATTAGGGAGTTTGATTGGGTAGGATGGTTAGGGAGGATGGTTAGGGAGGATGATTAGGGAGGATGAGCAGGGAGGACGATTAGTGAGGATGGTTTGGGAGGATGATTAGTGAGTATGATTAAGGAGGAGGGTTAGGGAGTATGATTAGGGAGAATGGTTAGGGAGGAAGATTAGGGAGGATGGATAGGGAGGATGATTAGGGAGTATGATTACGGAGGATGGTTAGGGAGTATGGTTAGGGAGGATGTTTAGGGAGGATGATTAGGGAGTTTGATTGGGTAGGATGGTTAGGGAGGATGATTCGGGAGGATGATTAGGGAGGATGGTTAGGGAGGATGATTAGGGAGGATGGTTAGGGAGGATAATTAGGGAGGATGTTTAGGGAGAATGTTTAGGGAGTATAATTAGGGAGGATGGTTAGGGAGTATAATTAGGGAGTATGATTAGGGAGAATGGTTAGGGAGGATGGTTAGCAATGATGATTAGAGAGTATGATTAAGGAGGATGGTTAGGGAGGATGGTTAGGGAGAATGATTAGGGGGGACGTTAGGGAGGATTGTTTGGGAGGATAGTTAGGGAGGATGTTAGGGAGGATGTTTAGGGAGTATGATTAGGGAGGATGATTAGGGATGATGGTTAGGGAGGATTGTTAGGGAGGATGATTAGGTAGTATGATTATGGAGGATGGTTAGGGATGATGATTAGGGAGGAGGGTTAGGGAGGATGATTAGGGAGGATGGTTAGAGAGGATGATTGCGGATGATGGTTAGGTGAGGATGGTTAGGGAGGATGGTTAGGGAGATTTATTAGGGAGGATGGTTAGAGAGGATGATTAGGGAGGAAGATTAGGGAGGATGGTTAGGGAGGATGGTTACGGAGGATGATTAGGGAGGATGGTTAAGGAGGATGGTTCGGGAGGAAGATTAGGGAGGATGGATAGGGAGGATGGTTAAGGAGGATGTTTAGGGAGTATGATTAGGGAGGATGGTTAGGGAGGATGATTAGGGAGGATGGTTAAGGAGGATGGTTAGGGAGGATAATTAGGGAGGATGGTTAGGGAGGATGATTAGGGAGGATGGTTAAGGAGGATGATTAGGGAGGATGATTAGGGAGGATGGTTATGGAGAATCGTTAGGGAGGATGGTTAGGGAGGATGATTAGGAAGTATGGTTCGGGAGGATGATTTGGGAGGATGTTAAGAGGATGGTTAGGGAGGATGGTTAAGGGAGGGTGGTTAAGGGAGGGTGGTTAGGGGGTATAATTAGGGGGTATAATTAGGGGGTATAATTAGGGAGTATAATTAGGGAGGATGGTTAGGGATTATAATTAGGGAGTATGATTAGGGAGAATGGTTAGGGAGGATGGTTAGCAATGATGATTAGAGAGTATGATTAAGGAGGATGGTTAGGGAGGATGGTTAGGGAGAATGATTAGGGGGGACGTTAGGGAGGATTGTTTGGGAGGATAGTTAGGGAGGATGTTAGGGAGGATGTTTAGGGAGTATAATTAGGGAGTATAATTAGGGAGTATGATTCGGGAGTATGATTAGAGAGAATGGTTAGGGAGGGTGGTTCGGGGGTATAATTAGGTAGTATGATTAGGGAGTATGATTAGGATGATTTGATTTGATTTATGATTATGGAGGCTGGTTTTTGAGGATGGTTAGGGAGGATGATTAGGGAGGATGGTTAGGGAGGATGGTTCGGGATGATGATTAGGGAGTATGATTAAGGAGGATGGTTAGGGAGAATGATTAGGGAGGACGTTAGGGAGGATGGTTAGGGAGGATAGTTAGGGAGGATGTTTAGGGAGAATGTTTTGGGAGTATAATAAGGGAGGATGGTTAGGGAGTATAATTAGGGAGTATGATTAGGGAGAATGGTTTGGGAGGATGGTTAGCAATGATGATTAGAGAGTATGATTAAGGAGGATGGTTAGGGAGGATGGTTAGGGAGAATGATTAGGGGGGACGTTAGGGAGGATTGTTTGGGAGGATAGTTAGGGAGGATGTTAGGGAGGATGTTTAGGGAGTATGATTAGGGAGGATGATTAGGGAGGATGATTAGGGAGGATGGTTAGGGAGAATGATTTGGGAGAATGATTAGGGAGGACGTTAGGGAGGATGGTTAGGGAGGATAGTTAGGGAGGATGTTTAGGGAGAATGTTTAGGGAGTATAATTAGGGAGGATGGTTAGGGAGTATAATTAGGGAGTATGATTAGGGAGAATGGTTAGGGAGGATGGTTAGCAATGATGATTAGAGAGTATGATTAAGGAGGATGGTTAGGGAGGATGGTTAGGGAGAATGATTAGGGGGGACGTTAGGGAGGATTGTTTGGGAGGATAGTTAGGGAGTATGATTAGGGAGGATGATTAGGGATGATGGTTAGGGAGGATTGTTAGGGAGGATGATTAGGTAGTATGATTAGGGAGGATGGTTAGGGATGATGATTAGGGAGGAGGGTTAGGGAGGATGATTAGGGAGGATGGTTAGAGAGGATGATTACGGAGGATGGTTAGGTGAGGATGGTTAGGGAGGATGGTTAGGGAGATTTATTAGGGAGGATGGTTAGAGAGGATGATTAGGGAGGATGATTAGGGAGGATGTTTAGGGAGGATGGTTAGGGAGGATGGTTAAGGAGGATGATTAGGGAGGATGGTTAAGGAGGATGGTTCGGGAGGATGATTAGGGAGGATGGATAGGGAGGATGGTTAAGGAGGATGTTTAGAGAGTATGATTAGGGAGGATGGTTAGGAGGATGATTAGGGAGGATGGTTAGGGAGGATGATTAGGGAGGATGGTTAAGGAGGATGATTAGGGAGGATGATTAGGGAGGATGGTTAGGGAGAATGGTTAGGGAGGATGGTTAGGGAGGATGATTAGGGAGGATGATTAGGGAGGATGGTTAGGGAGAATGGTTAGGGAGGATGGTTAGGGAGGATGATTAGGGAGTATGGTTCGGGAGGATGATTTGGGAGGATGTTAAGAGGATGGTTAGGGAGGATGGTTAAGGGAGGATGGTTAAGGGAGGGTGGTTAGGGGGTATAATTAGGGAGTATAATTAGGGAGTATAATTAGGGAGTATGATTAGGGAGTATGATTAGGATGATTTGATTTGATTTGATTTATGATTAGGGAGGCTGGTTTTGGAGGATGGTTAGGGAGGATGATTAGGGAGGATGGTTAGGGAGGATGGTTAGGGAGAATGATTCGGGAGGACATTAGGGAGGATAGTTAGGGAGGATGTTTAGGGAGTATGATTAAGGTAGGATGGTTACGCAGGATGATTAGGGAGGATGATTGGGGAGTATAATTAGGGAGGATGGTTAGGGAGGATGATAAGGGTGTATGATTAGGGAGGATGGTTAGGGAGGATGGTTACGGAAGGTGGTTAGGGAGGATGGTAAGGGAGGATGGTTAGGGAGGATGGTTAAGGGAGGATGGTTAGGGAGGATGATTAGTGAGGATGGTTAGAGAGGATGATTAGGGAGGATGATTAGGGAGGATGGTTAGGGAGGATGGTTAGGGAGTACGATTAGGGAGGATGGTTAGGGAGTATAATTCGGGAGTATGGTTAGGGAGGATGGTTATAGTGGATGGTTAGGGAGGATGATTTGGGAGGATGTTAGGGAGGATGGTTAGGGAGGATGATTAGGGAGTATGATTAGGGAGGATGATTAGGGAGTCTGATTAGGTTGGATGGTTAGGGAATATATTTAGGGAGGATGGTTATGGAGGATGATTAGGGAGGATGATTAGGGAGTATAATTAGGGAGGATGGTTAGGGAGGATGGTTAGGGAGTATGATTAGGGAGTATAATTAGGGAGGATGGTTATGGAGGATGATTAGGGAGGAGTTTTCCCGTCTCCACAGAGGAACACCCTGTAGCTCTGTCAGAGTGACCATCGGGTTCTTGGCCACCTCCCTGACCAAGGCCCTTCTCCCCCGATTGTTCAGTTTGGCCTGGTGGACAAATTTGCAAAAATGTCTAAAAACCTATTTTCGCTTGGTCTTTTTGGGGTATTCTGCGTAGGTTGATGAGGAAAATTATTTATTTAATCAATTTTAGAATAAGGCTGAAACGTAAGAAAATCTGGAAAAAATCAAGGGGTCTGAATACTTTTCAAATGCACTGTATGTTTACATTACCAAAGCAAGTGAAATGTTTCTCTCTGGTGTCTCTCTGGTCTCTCCTCTCTCTGGCCTCTCTCTCTGGTCTCTCTCTCTCTCTCTCTCTCTCTCTCTCTCTCTCTCTCTCTCTCTCTCTCTCTCTCTCTCTCTCTCTCTCTCAGGACTCATGAGCCCAGCTCATCAGCCCTACTCATCCACATTTACCCAACACATCCACATCCACTGCCATCTCTTTCCCCTCTCCTTCTCCCCAATGGCCCCACCTCCGCTCCCCTTTCATCTGAAGCTGCAGCAGTGGGTCCCACAGGACACAGTCACAACTCACATGATGTTGATAGAATCTATGTAGAATTCTGTAAGCCCCGTGAAGATTGATAGCAATAGCATTCATTCGCAGGGAATTGGGTGTTTGTTTTGAGATTCCTGGCGTTCCTACAGTATTATTGTCTAATTGCAAGGCCCCATGGGTGGGTGGAGGATTATTGTTTGTTAATAGCTGGAGCTACAGTTGGTCCTGTGTTTCTGAAGCTGTGCTAGACATGAACTGCTATTAGTTTGTGAACCATGGATCTAGATACTAGCCACTGACGAAGGGTTGTAGTGGCTCTGTCAAGAACACAGTAGTGTCCTTGCTGAAGTGTTGACAATAAAGTGTTTGATGCCCCCTTTCAACTGCCAAATCAGTTGGCTTGGAAAAGGAAATATTGAAACAATGGCACTTTACGTTGTCAAAGGTAATAACATTTACATTTGATTCATTTAGCAGAGTAATTAGGGTTAAGTGCCTTTCTCAAGGATACATCAACAGATTTTCAAGTCCGGGCTCTGGCTGAGCTGCTCAAGGACATTCAGAGACTTGTCCCGAAGCCACTCCAGCATTGTCTTGGCTGTGTGCTTCGGGTCGTTGTCCTGTTGGAAGGTGAACCGTCGCCCCAGTCTGAGGTCGTGAGCACTCTGGAGCAGGGTTTCATCAATGATCTCTCTGTACTCTCTGTACTTTTCATCAAGGATCTCTCTGTACTTTTCCTTGATCCTGACTACTCCCAGTCCCTACTCCCAGTCCCACCACCACACTTCACCGTAGCGATGGTGCCAGGCCAAAGAGTTCAATCTTGGTTTCATCAGACCAGAGAATCTTGTTTCTCATGGTCTGAGAGTCTTTAGGTGCCTCTTGGCAAACTTGAAGTTGGCTGTCATGTGCCTTTTACTGAGGAGTGGCTTCCGTCTGGCCACTCCACCAAAAAGCCTTATTGGTGGAGTGTTGCAGAGATGGTTGTCCTTCTGGAAAGTTCTCCCATCTCCACAGAGAAACTCTAGAGCTCTGTCAGAGTGACTCCCTGACCAATGACCTTCTCCCCCGATTGCTCAGTTAAAACCTGTTTTCACTTTCTCATTATAGGGTATTGTGTGTAGTTTTCTGAGGATTTTATGTATTTAATACATTTTAGAATAAGGCTGAAACGTAACAAAAATTTGGAAAAAGTCAAGGGGTCTGAATACATTCCGAAGGCACTGTATTAATTGAAATGCCCCTTAATATAGACCACATGGAGAATTAAATAAATCTTGTGACTTCTAGGAAGTTTTTAACCCACTTAATCCCAAACTTTCTCCAAGTTTTCACCATCATTGCAAGCCATAGTAATTGTATTGCTTTGACAAAGTCATTTTTGAACATTATTATTTATTTCATGTGTTTAGTAATTGATTTACGTCAGTCCTTCATTTTAAAGTCAACCCTGTCACTTAAACTGAACTAAAGTCTAATAATCAAACCATAGAATAAAAGCAGGTGAGCTGGTTCTACTCTTTTTCAACATGTTCTGGTGTTTTGTGATGTAAAAGTCAGTGGGTTGAACATAACATGTAAACACTATTACCCATAGATAGACAGGCTCAAATTATTTTTACAATACATTGTTTGGGGTGAAGCTTACTTTTAATTTCCCCTCCCTGTTGCGCACAACAAATGTCCATTCCCCCTGTCACAAGTGGATTTATGGCTGTTTTAAAATTAAATCCTCAACCCTGTTACAGTCAACTCTGTTACTTTATTTGGCACTTAAAGGCCCAGTGCAGTACTAAACGTGATTTTCCAGTGTTTTATATATCTCCACAATAATACTGTGAAATTGTGAAAATTATGATAATTCCCTTAGGGTAAGAGCTGTATGAAAAGACCACCTGAAATTTCAACCTGTTTTGGTGGGATGGAGTTTTGGCCTGCTTTGTGACATCACCAGGCGAAACATTAGGTGGTGGTAAATCACCAGGTGGAAAATCTCTGCCAATAACAGCTAGCTTTCAGTTTTCCACTCAGCCCACTCTCAGACAGTCCTAGCTAAAATCTTGTGTGAAAAATTGCTCTTTTCTAAGAAGCAACCTTTGTGACTTTTTGGCAATTTTAATTGAAAACAATCACAGTTAGGTGTGAAATCAAAGTTCCCCCCTCCCACTAAGTTACACAACTCAAAAGGCACCCAATTGATGGAACGACTCAAAGATAACATGGTAGAGTTACCTCGGTTGTACAGTACATTGGACATTAGACTGATTGCTGTCTGTGCTGCAGTCATTCTTCAGAACATGAAATGGGACATTTCAGCATGTTTGGAGGAAAAGGAATGTTGTTTATTGGACTAAGAGGTAGTTGTGCAACATGTCATGCCAGTAAACCAGGCTAACCAGAGGTTTTTTGACGTAGGCAGGAGATATGAGTGGAGGTTGAGTCTGTGAACAGGAAACTTAGGGGAGTTACATACTGTACTCAGCAGTAGGGTGGGGCTACAGACCCTGGGTCTAAGCTTTCCTCTCAACCCTCCAATCTAGTTAAAACACACTTTAATTGCTGGCAGCACGCTATGAGGATAAATAGAATATGGAAGACAATTTATTATCCGTTTCTTGCCTACTGGCACACAAGCCAAGAGACAAGACCACTCCAACAGTCCAAATGTTTTGCAGCTTACCTTCAATTTACCTTCAACCTAGTTCCAATTCTACTGTTCTTCTCCAAGTTGTTTTGGGGTGTCCATGTTTACACCTTCCTTCTATAGTCCACCTAAGCACTGTTGTGAAAAACACACTGAATTACATTTGGCTAAAAGCTCTGTGTTTGCCTTGTCATTTAGTATATAATCTGGGAGCAGCAAGAGCAGGAGTACTTTTATACCAGACAGTACAGTAGCTCTGATGCTAATCATGATCATATGTGTGTGGCAAGGAGCATGTGATGCAAAACACATCAGACAATAAAGTCAAATCTAATTGAATCTCATCCCATCATTTGGCGGCAGGGTAGCCTAGTGGTTAGAGCGTTGGACTAGTAACCGGAAGGTTGCAAGTTCAAACCCCCGAGCTGACAAGGTACAAATCTGTCCTTCTGCCCCTGAACAGGCAGTTAACCCACTGTTCCTAGGCCGTCATTGAAAATAAGAATTTGTTCTTAACTGACTTGCATGGTTAAATAAAGGTAAAATAAATAAAAAATCAAATTTATGGGTGGTGATTATGGTTATAAAACCCTCACTGTAGAATAGTGCATAGAGCATGAGAAGGTCACAACACCTACCCCCTCCCTCTGGTCTGAGTTCTGTTTGACCTCATTAGTCCACCAAGCAGGCCTCCCTCAGGTAGGAGTGACATTTACCAAAGAGCACAGAGCACTCCTGTCATAACCCCCCTACACTTATGGGAACAGTGCCTCCAAGGAGCCAGGGCATGAGGGAGTCTTTAGGGCACTGATGTACGTAAAAACGAATGCATTCCAGTTTCGCATGAGAAAGTGGGCCCATCTCAACACTCTGCGGCTGTGATTAAGCTGTGGGGTTTCAGAAACATGATACACATGCCTGTGTGATTAAAGACCGACCGTGTGGGAAGAAAAACATGTACCACCCAAGGTATCTGATATCACTGAGCACAGAGAAAATAAATCATGTTTTTAGGAACAATATCCCAATGATGTATTATTAGATATCAAAGTACATGAGTCAGAAAAATACCAGACTTATAGATAGGTCACGTTGTTACAATGTTGGTTATTTATTAAGCTGGCTTCCTTTTTCTAGAACCATGCTGTGTATCAGATGACCAAGACCCTATTCTCTCACATTAAAGAGGGTTGTGAACACCTGGCTGTCATTTGGGCTGGTCAAAAACTTGTGACCAATGTATGAACGTACTCTTTTTTTCTCGTGGTACTAACTTTTGCCGTTTGTTTTATGACAAAGAACAAGGCCTTGTTGTAAATGAGCCTATAGACTTACTAGAGGACACTGGCACCAGGACAGGCCAGGTGTGCAGGAACCAGACACCTGTGTAATACTCTAATCAGGTTAACAGCAGCTCTTCACACCCGCTGGATGCCCTCATCAATATGGAACAACCAACCAGGGGACAATTGATGGGGGTGCTCTGGGGTGCTGGCCAGCTGCCTGCGCACTCCCTCCAACAACACACCAGGGCACCCCCTGTCAGTGTTGGAATACTAATGTAACTGAGGACACCCCCGGAATTGTTGAAGAGTTAAAAGTTGGTTCTGTCCACTGCTTTGCCCACTTCCCCAAGAATCCTAACGTAAGTGGTGTGTTCAGTCTAGAATATTGCAGGGCTGTTGACCAATGACAGTTGAAAAGCGACTGTGTATAATCACAACTTAATGTGGTCAGTTATAACTGGAGCAGGCCCAACTGTTGATACAATATTGCATATTATATTGTTGCCAATACAACAGATGTGCCATTATTTCCACAGCCCTTCACTGTCCCTACTGATATACTGAGCATGATTGTTACAATTTGCACAGTAAATTATGTGGAAAATGACAAGGTAGCAAGAAATGGCACTACTCAGACATTGCTACGGGATCCTCATTAGTGAACCCTACTTGACCTTAGCATGTTAACCTCCTTACACAGTAAAAAGCTATTTTACCAAAGCTATGAACAAGACATGTTTTAATGAGCATCATCAAATGAGAAGTCATGTTTTCTTCGCAGAGGTTGTAAAGTAAACAGCCTCTTATTGGAGAGGTTTATGTGGGTTGGTTATGTCAGGGCGAGGTTCTTCACCCCCTAATGTGAGTCCTATGCCAGACTCCCAAGGAAAAAGACGTGGAGAACTCATTAATACATTTACACCCTGAGACATGCATCTGAGATACAGACCATCTGGTGTGAGATTGAAAGGAGAGAGAATGAGAGCGAAGGAAAAGGGAGGGAGAGAGGGAGGGAGAGAAGGTTAAAGAAGGAGGAATGAGTAAATCTGTGCTAACATGGGAGTTTTTCCTTGTAAGAAGCTGAGACCACAAGTATGATTCTGCTGCTTGGTGAAAATCTTCCTTCCTCCTCCGCTCCAGAGAGCGACAGGTTTACAACATGACAGGACAGATGGCAAACTCTGCAAATACCACCAGGGAAGACAGCCAAAGACAAAACCAACCAGCCAGACACAAAATCCAACACTTTTACCATACACACAAGAATACTATTTCGCCTCTTTAAACCCCCACAGAAGGACGTCTGAAACCAAATGTACTTTTGTATAGGATAAAAAAACACAAGACTCATGTAACTGATATAACCGTCCACCCACCTCTGGCCCCTTAAAGGGCAAGTGCATAACCATCCACCCACCCACCTCTGGCCCCTTAAAGGGCAAGTGCACTCTATACTTCCCAACCCCCTTTTCATCCTTTTTGTTAACATTCTCATCTCGGCTTTTGGCAAAAGCCTGACTACCAGGCAGTTGCTGTTGTGTAAGTAGAACTAATGGCACTCCTTTGACATTAATCTGGTCTTGTTTAATGTTCTTGCCTGGTTAATTATCCCCTGGTATGGAGTTTATTGGGTGATTTGTTCTCTGTGTGTTTCCCTGATAAATGCACTGGAGGGGCTTTCAGTGGGCTGCAGCCAGATGGCTCTGCCTGGGGGCACATAGAGACCTCTGAGAGAGCTCTGTGTCTCTGTGTCTCTGTCTCTCTGTCTCTCTGTGTCTCTGTGTCTCTGTCTCTCTGTGTCTCTGTGTCTCTGTGTCTCTGTGTCTCTGTCTCTCTGTGTCTCTGTCTCTCTGTGTCTCTGTGTCTCTGTGTCTCTGTGTCTCTGTCTCTCTGTGTCTCTGTCTCTCTGTGTCTCTGTGTCTCTGTCTCTCTGTGTCTCTGTGTCTCTGTGTCTCTGTCTCTCTGTGTCTCTGTGTCTCTGTCTTTCTGTGTCTCTGTGTCTCTGTGTCTCTGTGTCTCTGTGTATCTGTCTCTCTGTGTCTGTCTGTCTGTCTGTCTGTCTGTCTGTCTGTCTGTCTGTCTGTCTGTCTGTCTGTCTGTCTGTCTGTCTTTCTTTCTCTCTCAATTGAATTTCAATTCAATTACAATTTCAATTTAAGTGACTTTATTGGCATGGGAAACTCATGTTAACATTGCCAAAGAAAGTGAAATAGATCATAAACAAAAGTGAAATAAACAGTAAATAATTAACAGTAAACATTACACTCGCAGAAGTTCCAAAAGAATAACGACATTTCAAATGTCATATTGTGTCTGTATACAGTTTTGTAATGATGTGCAAATAGTTAAAGTACAAAAGGGAAAAGAAATAAACATACAGTGGGGAGAACAAGTATTTGATACACTGCTGCCTGTGAGAGCATGAATTCTTACTGGTTGGTAGGTGATCAAATACTTATATCATGCAATAAAATGCAAATTAATTACTTAAAAATCATACAATGTGATTTTCTGGATTTTTGTTTTAGATTCTGTTTCTCACAATTGAAGTGTACCTATGATAAAAAGTACAGACCTCTACATGCTTTGTAAGTAGGAAAACCTGCAAAATCAGCAGTGTATCAAATACTTGTTCTCCCCACTGTAAATATAGGTTGTATTGACAATGGTGTTTGTTCTTCACTGGTTGCCCTTTTCTTGTGGCGACAGGTCACAAATCTTGCTGCTGTGATGGCACACTGTGGTATTTCACCCAATAGATACGGGAGTTTATCAAACTTGGATTTGTTTTTGAATTCTTTGTGGATCTGTGTAATCTGAGGGACATATGTGTCTCTAATATGGTCATACATTTGGCAGGAGGTTAGGAAGTGCAGCTCAGTTTCCATCTCATTTTGTGGGCAGTATGCACACAGCCTGTCTTCTCTTGATAGCCAGGTCTGCCTTCAGCGGCCTTTCTCGGTAGCAAGGCTATGCTCACTGAGTCTGTACATAGTCAAAGATTTCCTTAATTTTGGGTCAGTCACAGTGGTCAGGTATTCTGCAATTGTGTACTCTCTGTTTAGGGCCAAATGCATTCTCGTTTGTTCAGATTTTTTGTAAATTCTTTCCAATGTGTCAAGTAATTATCTTTTTGTTTTCTCATGATTTGGTTGGATCTAATTGTGTTGCTGTCCAGCTTGCTTGAGGGCTCTTTTCCATGTTAATTTCTCTGTAGGTCATGGCTTTTTTATGGAAGGTTTGGGAATCGCTTCCTTTTAGGTGGTTGTAGAATTGAACTAACAGCTGTTTTCTGGATTTGGATAATTAGTGAGTATCAGCCTAATTCTGCTCTGCATGCATTATTCTGTGTTTTACGTTGTACAGGAAGGACAGTTTTGCAGAATTCTGCGTGCCTAGTCTCAATTTGGTCTTTGTCCCGTTTTGTGAATTCTTGGTTGGTGAGCGGACCCCAGACTTCACAACCTTGAAGGGCAATGGGTTCTATAACTGATTCAAGTATTTTTAGCCAGATCCTAATTGGTATGTCAAATTTGATGTTCCTTTTGATGGCATAGAAGGCCCTTCTTGCCTTGTCTCTCAGATAATTCCCAGCTTTGTGAACCTGTGGCACGGATGTTTAGTGTGCTCTAGGGCAACACTTTTTGTGTGCTCTAGGGCAAGGGTGTCTAGATGGAATTTGTATTTGTGGTCGTGGCAACTGGACGTTATTTGTAACACCATTATTTTTGTCTTACTGAGATCTACTGTCAGGGCCCAGGTCTGACAGAATCTGTGCAGAAGATCTAGGTTGGGTGGGGACAGAAGCACCAGATCATCAGCAAATAGTAGACATTTGACTTCAGATTCTAGTAGGGTGAGGCCGGGTGCTGCAGACTGTTCTAGTGCCCTCGCCAATTCGTATGTTGAAGAGGGTGGGGCATAAGCTGCATCCCTGTCTCACTCCCTGGCACCGTGGAAAGAAATGTTTTTTGTCAAGTTTTAACACACAGTTGTTGTTTGTGTACATGGATTTTATAATGTCGTATTTCCCCCAACACCACTTTCCATTAATTTGTAGAGCAGACCCTCATGCCAAATTGAGTCGAAAGCTTTAGAAGACGTTGCCTTTGTTTTGGTTTGTTTGCTTGTCAATTAGGGTGTGCAGGGTGAATACGTGGTCTGTTGTACGGTCATTTGGTAAGAAGCAATTTTTGACATTTGCTCACTACATTGTTTTCGGATTATGAAATGTACGAGTCTGCTGTTAATGATAATGCAGAGTAATTTCCCAAGGTTGCTTTTGATGCATATCCCCTGGCAGTTATTGGGGTCAAATTTGTCTCCACTTTTGTGGATTGGGGTGATCAGTCCTTGGTTCCAAATATTGGGGAATATGCAAGAGCTGAGGAGGATGTTAAAGAGTTTAGTATAGCCAATTGGAATTTGTGATCAGTATATTTTATCATTTAATTTAGGATACAATCAACACCACAGGCCTTTTTGGGTTGGAGGTTTTGTATTTTGTCCTGTAGTTCATTCATTGTAATTGGAGAATTCAGTGGGTTCTTAAACAGTTGATTCTAATATTTGTATTTGAACATGAATATGTTTTTGCTGTTTGTTCTTTTTGTTATAGGGCCAAAAAGAATGGAGAAGTGGTTTGTCCATTTTGGATATACTGTATAACTCTTCGTGTTGTTGATCATTTCGAGTTTTACAATTTTCCCAGAAGTGGTTGGATTCTTCAATTACAC
This sequence comes from Oncorhynchus keta, assembly GCF_023373465.1. Taxonomy (NCBI): domain Eukaryota; kingdom Metazoa; phylum Chordata; class Actinopteri; order Salmoniformes; family Salmonidae; genus Oncorhynchus; species Oncorhynchus keta. Next base: position 26,386,890 of record NC_068450.1, read on the forward strand.
TGAGCTGATATCTGACGTCCTGTTCCTTCTTTTTCCGTAGTGTATTTCTGTAATGTTTTAGTGATTTATCATAGTGAAGGCAAAGGCTCAGCTTTTCTGGGTATCTATGTTTTTGGTTGGATCGGCTTCTCAATTTCTTTCTTAGGTTTGTGCAATCTCTCTCTCTCTTCTCTCTTTCTCTCTCTCTCTCTCTCTCTCTCTCTCTCTCTCTCTCTCTCTCTCTCCTACTTTCTCTCTCTCTCTCTCTCTCTCTCTCTCTCTCTCTCTCTCTCTCTCACTCTCTCTCTTGCTCCATCTCCTCCTCTTCCACACTGTTCTCTCTTTTCATCTCCTCCTCTTCCACACCACTCTCTCTTTTGATCTCTTCCTCTTCCACACAGCTCTCTCTTTTGATCTCTTCCTCTTCCATCACCTCTTTCTCTTTTTTCTTCTCCTCCTCTTCCACACTGCTCTCTCTTTTCATCTCCTCCTCTTCCACACAGCTCTCTCTTTTGATCTCCTCCTCTTCCATCACATCTTTCTCTTTTTTCATCTCCTCCTCTTCCACACTGCTCTTGCCTTCACTTCCTCTCCTCACTTATGTCTCTAACCCAGCTCCACACTCCTCTCTCTTAAAGGTCTTATCTCCTTCACCTCCTCTCCTCACTTATGTCTCTAACCCAGCTCCACACTCCTCTCTCTTAAAGTTCTTATCTCCTTATCTCACTCTCTAACCCAGCTCCACACTCTCTCCTTAAAGGTCATCTCCTTTATGTCTCTAACCCAGCTCCACACTCCTCTCTCTTAAAGTTCTTATCTCCTTCACCTCCTCTCCTCACTTATGTCTCTAACCCAGCTCCACACTCCTCTCTCTTAAAGGTCTTATCTCCTTCACCTCCTCTCCTCACTTATGTCTCTAACCCAGCTCCACACTCCTCTCTCTTAAAGTTCTTATCTCCTTCACCTCCTCTCCTCACTTATGTCTCTAACCCAGCTCCACACTCCTCTCTCTTAAAGGTCTTATCTCCTTCACCTCCTCTCCTCACTTATGTCTCTAACCCAGCTCCACACTCCTCTCTCTTAAAGGTCTTATCTCCTCCAGCTCCTCTCTTGTCACAGCACCAATCTCCTCTAACCTCTAACCTCTCTCCCCTCTATCTCCTGTCTCCTCCACCCTGTCTCCTTTCCTCTGTCTCCTCTCTCCTCTCTATCTCCTGTCTCCTCCACCCTGTCTCCTTTCACCTGTCTCCTCTCTCCTCTCTATCTCCTGTCTCCTCTCTATCTCCTGTCTCCTCCCTCCTCTATATCTCCTCCCTCCTCTCTATCTCCTGTCTCCTCTCTATCTCCTGTCTCCTCTCTATCTCCTGTCTCATCTCTATCTCCTGTCTCCTCTCTATCTCCTCCCTCCTCTATATCTCCTCCCTCCTCTCTATCTCATGTCTCCTCTCTATCTCCTGTCTCCTCTCTATCTCCTTTCTCCTCCCTCCTCTATATCTCCTCTCTCCTCTCTATCTCCAGTCTCCTCTCTATCTCCTGTCTCCTCCCTCCTCTATATCTCCTGTCTCCTCTCTATCTCCTGTCTCCTCCCTCCTCTATATCTTCTCTCTCCTCTCCATCTCCTGTCTCCTCTCTATCTCCTGTCTCCTCTCTATCTCCTGTCTCCTCTCTATCTCCTGTCTCCTCCCTCCTCTATATCTCCTCCCTCCTCTCTATCTCCTGTCTCCTCCCTCCTCTATATCTCCTCCCTCCTCTCTATCTCCTGTCTCCTCTCTCCTGTCTCCTCTCTATGTCTTGTCTCCTCTCTATCTCCTGTCTCCTCCCTCCTCTATATCTCCTGTCTCCTCTCTATCTCCTGTCTCCTCTCTATGTCCTGTCTCATCTCTATTTCATGTCTCGTCTATATCTCCTGTCTCCTCTCTATTTCATGTCTCCTCTCTCCTGTCTCCTCTCTATCTCCTGTCTCCTCCCTCCTCTCTATATCCTGTCTCCTCCCTCCTCTATATCTCCTCCCTCCTCTCTATCTCCTGTCTCCTCTCTCCTGTCTCCTCTCTATGACTTGTCTGCTCTCTATCTCCTGTCTCCTCCCTCCTCTATATCTCCTCCCTCCTCTCTATCTCCTGTCTCCTCTCTATCTCCAGTCTCATCTCTATTTCATGTCTCCTCTCTATCTCCTGTCTCCTCTCTATTTCATGCCTCCTCTCTCCTGTCTCCTCTCTATGTCTTGTCTCCTATCTCCTCTCTCCTATCTCCTCTCTCATGACTCCTCTTTCCTGTCTCCTATCTCCTGTCTCTTATATCCTGCCTCCTCTCTATGTCCTGTCTGCTATCTCCTCTCTCCTGTCTCCTCACTCCTGTCTCCTCTTTATATCCTGTCTCTTCTTTCCTCCTACTCTTGACTGCTTTCCTCTTCACTTTTGATCTATTTTAATCAAAGCTCCTTTCTCCTTCAAGTTCTCTCTCCTCCATCTCCACAGCTCCTCTCTCTTTCAGGTTCTCACTCCTCTCACTCCTGAATGAGAACTGTCAGGGAACATATTGCGTAACCAAATTAATCACGAGGACCTTTGACACACATTTGGCAATTTCTGCAACCCATCGATTCAAAGCAAGCACTGCTCTTTAAATTACTTGTGTTACGTCATAGACTGTCATGGTATTATTCCATTGGTGTATCCTTGAGTATCCAACTACCACACCTTCCTTTAATTCTCCCTTGACAACAAACAATAGCACCCTTTTTTTTATTATTGTAAACAAACCACAGGACTTGAAAAGTATACTCTTCATACTCTCACACAAACCCATTCTCCTTTTAGTGTTGGTGTCTTTTGTTTGTTTTTACAATATTGGGGTTGTTTTTATCGTAAACCATGCCAAAGTTAAAATGCACAACACTTTAAGGTCTGCAAACACTCTCAATAGCTGTTATTTGCATAGGCTAACAATTCAGGGAACTTGAAAGATACAGGTAACAGGCCGTGACACATTGGGCGTTGGTTAAATGAAAGGGTGGCGGTGGCTCCTACATGAGTAGAGGGAAGGTAGGAAAGAGGGAAGGAGAGGGAAGAGGGAGAGAAGGAGTGAAGGAGGGAAGCCCACCTGTTCTCAGTGAGGCAGGACCATGGCCAGGAGGACACAGCAGATGAAGGGGTGCTGAGTCACAGACAGATGACGAGGGATAATTGGTGGTCTAATGAGGGCCAAACTCAGCCTGCTGGACCACAGAGGGATATAGGGAAGGTCATATGACAATACATAACCTATGAGCAGAATAAAATATATATTTTTTGTTGAAAGACGTTGAAAAGACGTGTTTTTAACGTATTGTGCTCATTGGGACGAAAAACAATAGATGTAGGGACATTTTAGAGTACCTGAGGATTAGACAGAAACATATTTTGACTTGTTTTTAACAAAGTTTAGTGGTAGCTTTTTGGATTCCTTTCTCTGTATGTTGAACGAGTGGATTACACAAATCGATGGCGTCAACTAAACTGACTTTCTGGGATATAAAGAAGGATTTTATATACGTTGTCGACAGGTGTCCCGCTAGCGGGACGCCTATCCCCAAGATTAAGCTAGCAGGGTTTCTTGAGGGCTTGAATGCAGGCCGGTACCGTGGATTTGGGTTTGTGGCTGTCTAGATCCCTGCTGTTTGTTGTGTTCAATCTTCCCTGTGACCTACCCTGACTGGAACTGCGAGGGGTAACAGTGCAACCTACGTTGCTAGCTACCATGACAAAGACCAAAGCTGGCGGGAGAACCGTTGAGGACAGTGGTGTCTCTCTGGTGTCTCTCTATCACAGGTGAAGGATCTTTTAAACAAACAAAAATAGTTCCACAAGCAGTTGTTACAACAACAAGAACATAGCTTCAAATGGATAAATTAAGGGACTATCAAGGTGGAACAACATGGTTGTGGACGGAATTGCAGAATCACCACATGAGACCTGGACAGAGTCTGAGGACAACATGAGGGAAATTATCTCTGAGAAATTGAAGATGGACCACCAGAAGATTGAGGTGGAGTGCGCCCACAGGACTGGAAAACCCAACACCTTCCCAGGTGGTAGGCCCAGGCCGATAGTGGTCAAGTTCCTGAGCTTCAAGGACAAGGTAGCTGTTCTGGAAAGAGCCAAGAACTTGAGAGGAAAGTATATCTTTCTCAACGAGGACTACCCTGAAGCTGTGCGCCAGAAGAGGAAATAATTTATCCCAGCCATGAAAGCTGCCAGAATGCGTGAGGACATTACTTACATATGACAGGCTCAATGTCCACCCTCCCTTCAAGAAGCTTGGGCGGGATGAGAGAGCCAAGCCTATGGGTTTGTAGCTTCAACCCCGCAGCACACCACACACATACACCAATTGATTAATGGACTGCTGAATGTATATATTTTTTCTCTTGCTTTGTTTGCTCTTTTCTATATTATGTCTATCTCTGATAAGCTACCCAGGAAAGGGATGACATCAGATAACATTCATATATTAGATTTTTCTAAAACTCACTTAGATAATTCATTTGATGATACAACAGTAGCAATACAAGGATATAACATCTATAGAAGAGACGGAAATGCTTATGGGTGAGGTGTTGCTGTATATATTCAGAGTCATATCCCTGTAATGCTTAGAGCATAACTTATGTCAATTGAAGTGTTATGTCAATTTATGTTGTTGAAGTGTTGTGGTTGCAGGTTAACTTGGCACATCTAAAGCCTTTTATTGTGTAGTGTTGCTATAGGCCACCAAATGCTAACAGTCAGTATGTAAATAATATGTGTGAAATGCTTGCTCGCGTATGTGATGTAAACAGAGAGGTCTACTTTGTTGGGGACCTGAATATTGACTGGTTTTCATCAAGCTGTCCGCTCAAGAGGAAGCTTCTCACTGTAACCAGTGCCTGTAATCTGGCTATTAGCTTATTAATCAATAATTAATAACCTAATAGCCAGATTACCCTGGTAGAGTTTATCAATCACAATTTTACTAATACTGTAGGACATTGTTTTAAAGCTGTACCCATTGGATGCAGTGATCACAATATTGTGGCTATATCCAGGAAGGCCAATGTTCCAAAAGCTGGGCCTAAAATAGTGTGTAAGAGATCATACAAAAGATTTAGCTGTGTCTCTTATGTTGATGATGTAAAACATATAAAACAATAGACTTTCAGCATGCTTATAGAGAAGGGCACTCAACATGTACTGCACTGAAACAAATTACTGATGACTGGTTGAAATAAATTGATAATAAGAAGATTGTAGGAGCTGTACTGTTAGATTTCAGTGCAGCCTTTGATATTATTGACCATAACATGTTGTTGAAAAAATGTATGTGTTATGGCTTTTCAACCTCTGCCATATCATGAATTCAGAGCTATCTATTAATAGAACTCAAACGGTTTTCTTTAACGGAAGCTTCTCTAATGTCAAACATGTAAAGTGTGGTGTACCGCAGGGCAGCTCTCTAGGCCCTCTACTCTTTTCTATTTTATTTTTACCAATGACCTGCCACTGGTATTAAACAAAGCATGTGTGTCCATGTATGCTGATGATTCAACCACCTGAACATCTCTAAAACTAAGAGCATTGTATTTGGTACAAATCATTTCTTAAATTCTAGACCTCAGCTGAATCTGGTAATGAATGGTGAGGATGTTGAACGAGTTGAGGAGACTAAATTACTTGGCGTTACCTTAGATTGTAAACTGTCATAGTCAAAACATATAGATTCAACGGTTGTAAAGATGGGGAGAGGTCTGTCCGTAAGAAAGAGATTCTCAGATTTTTTGACACCACATCCCAAAAAGCAAGTCCTGCAGGCTCTAGTTTTGTCTTATCTTGATTATTGTCCAGTCGTGTGGTTGAGTGCTGCAAGGAAAGACCTAGTTAAGCTGCAGCTGGCCCAGAACAGAGTGGCACGTCTTGCTCTTCATTGTAATCAGAGGGCTGATATAAATACTCTGCATGTAAGTCTCTCTTGGCTAAGAGTTGAGAAGAGACTGTGTTGAAAATCCCAAATTATATGTATAGTCAACTTACACACAGCTCTGACACACATACCTACCCCACCGACATGTCACCAGGGGTCATTTTACAGTCCCCAAATCCAGAACAAATTCAAGAATGTTTACAGTATTATAAAGAGCCATTATTGCACGGAACTACGTCCCATCTAATATTGCTCAAATGAACAGCAAACCTGGTTTAAAAAACAGACAAAGCAGCATCTAACGGCACAACGCCTCTTCCCTTTAACCTATATAGTTTGTGTGCATGTATTGATATTGATATGTAGGCTACGTGTGCCATTATTTTTTATTTAAAACAATTATTAATTGATGTAGTTCTGTCCCTGAGCTGTTCTTGTCTATTAATGTTCTGTATTATGTCATGTTTCATGTTTTGTGTAGACCCCAGGAAGAGTAGCTGTTGCTTAAGCAACAGTTAATGGGGATCCTAATAAAATACCCCAAAAATACCAACATCAATAAATGCATACATATAATTGTTAAATGTGAAAAATGTTGTTATTAGTGAGCTTAATGTGGTTTTGTTTTGATTAGCTAATGTTAGGTAGCTGGCTAGCCAGCAGCTGTAACATTAGCTAACTAGCTAATTAACCTTATACCACAGATACAATAAGTTACCAGTCAGATGAGAGCAAACATTAGCTGGCTAGCTATCTAACAAGTGAGGACAGCTAGCTGCCAATATTTTGCCAAGGAAGGTTTTTTATATAAGGCTGAAGTGATCTGTGTAAAAAAACAAAGAGCTTCTGGAACATGTGAACTTTCACAACGAACTTGTATGCCATCTGTAAATACAAATAAAATTGTTAAGTTACGAGCCTAGTTGGTTTAGCCACGGAAAAAGTTAGGAACCTTCCCGCTAGCCATGATTGGCTGAGATATGGATGTGCTGGACATGCCGAGAGAACAGTTTGAATGGTCTGCTATTTAGCAAGCTTCTGTCTATAACATGACCTGGTCAGTATGTGTAGGTAATTGTTTCTAACACAGCTTTTTTGAAAGATGAAAGGTTGAACTGCAAAAGTGTTGCTTTTCACTTTCTGGAGGACTGAGTTTTGAAATCAGTGGAATGCCCAGTGGAATCAGAGTATGAAAGCTAAGGAAATTCTGATGTTTGATTGCAAAAAATGCAGATTGAGTCGAAAAAAGCAATACACTGTTGTATATAACACCTGTCTCCGGATTACATCATCAAACTAAGGGCAACCATGGCACCCGTGACAGAGAGGGAGAAGCGTCCATCCATGTATATATATAACCGCCCCCTTGGCCTCTTATGAGCGGCGACCCTCGCCGCCGACCTCGGACTGGGGACCCTCGCCACGGGTCCCGAATGCACGAGAGGTTCCGGCAGCACCGGACAGGCGGGAGACTCCGGCAGCTTTGGAGTGAAGGACGATTCTGGCATCGCCTGGCTGGCTGGCGGCTCTGGCGACTCCTGGCTGACTGGACGCTCTGGCGGCTCCTGGCTGACTGGCGGCTCTGGCGGCTCCTGGCTGACTGGCGGCTCTGGCGGCTCAGGACAGACTGGCGACTCTGGCGGCTCAGGACAGACGGGAGACTATGGCGGCTCAGGACAGATGGGAGACTCTGGCAGTTCAGGACAGACGGGAGACTCTGGCAGCGCCGGACAGGAGGAAGGCTCTGGCAGCGCTGAGCAGGAGGAAGGCTCTGGCAGCGCTGGACAGGCGGGAGCACCTGTAGGGAGAAGACAGAGAGACAGCCTGGTGCGGGGGGCTGCCACCGGAGGGCTGGTGCATGGAGGTTGCAGCGGATAGCCCGGACTGTGCAGGTCCACTGGAGCTCTTGAGCACCGAGCCTGCCCAACCTTACCTGGTTGAATGCTCCCCGTAGCCAGGCCAGTGCGGCGGGGTGGAATAGCCCGCACTGGGCTGTGCTGGTGAACCGGGGACACCATGCGTAAGGCTGGTGCCATGTACACCGGCCCGAGGAGACGCACTGGAGACCAGATGCGCTGAGCCGGCTTCATGGCACCTGGCTCGATGCCCACTCTAGCCCGGCCGATACGAGGAGCTGGAATGTACCGCACCGGGCTATGTACACACACTGGAGACACCGTGCGCTCCACCGCATAACATGGTGCCTGCCCGGTCCCTCTCTCTCTCTGGTAAGCACGGGAAGTTGGCGCAGGTCTCCTACCTGACTTCGCCACACTCCCCGTGTGCCCTCCCCAATACATTTTTGGGGCTGCCTATCGGGCTTCCTTCCACGCCGCCGTGCTGACTCCATTTGGCGGTATCCCTCCTCACACTGCTCCAGAGAATCCCAGGCGGGCTCCAGCACTCTCCCTGGGTCGACCGACCACCTGTCTATCTCCTCCCCATTAGTGCCACAGTCCAGATCTCGTTCCCATGTCCAGGAGTCCTGTGATCGCTGCTGCTGACCGTTACCACGCTGCTTGGTCTATTTGTGGCGGGTGTTTCTGTAACGGCATTCTTCATACCTCTTCTGAGGAGGAGTAGCGAGAAGGATCGGAGGACCAATGCGTGGTAAGTGCCCATAACGTTTATTTTAAGACATAAACTGAACACTATGAAATACAAAACAATAAATGTGAACATGAACAAAAACCGAAACAGTACCGTGTGGCAACAAACACTCACATGGAAAAAACACCCACAAACCAAAAGTGAAACCCAGGCTACCTAAGTATGATTCTCAAACATAGACTGCCCACCCCAACTCACGCCCTGACCATACTAAAACAAAGAATAAAATAACAGAACTATGGTCAGAACGTGACACACAGCAATTGATAAAACAGGACCATGTTTAAAACACAAGCGGTTCTAAGCTTAATTCAATATTACACAGGTAAGCTTACCGTTACAGAAATCAGGAATGCGGTCTTGCTTTATTTATCTGAGCTACTGTTTCCAACACACCACCACCTGTTGTTATGCTGGGCACATAATGACAAAAAAAGGAGGTTATTATGAGGAAATGTTGTTTTGCCAAAATAAAGGTTTAAGGAAATACAGGCAGGCACCACATTACCACAAGACAAAACAGCTGACTAAATCAAGCCTGATGGTCTTGTAAGTATAAAAGCAAAGCCTGCTTTCTTTTAATAAAAATAGCTTGTAAAGGTAGCGTAATGGGATAATGTCTTAACTCTTCTTCAGGATTGGTGGGTCACCTGCGCGACAGTTGAGTTAACCTAGGTTGTAAGTAACAAGAACGTTTCCCAGGAAATAGACATATCTGATATTGACAGAAAGCTTAAATTCTACACTGTCCAATTTACATTAGCTACTACAGTGAATGAATACCATGCTATTGTTTGAGGAGAGTGCACAGTTTTGAACATGAATCATTATTAATAAACAAACTAGGCACATTTGGGCAGTCTTGACACAAAACTTTGAACAGAAATGCAATGGTTCATTGGATCACACTAAAACTTTGCACATACACTGCTGCCATCTTGTGGTCAATATCTAAATTTCACCTTGGCTGGAATAATATATTATGACCATTCTCTTGCATTTCAATGATGATGGTACAAAAAAATACAAAAAACTGTTGGTTTTGTCTTTGTATTATCTTTTACCAGATCTATTGTGCTATATTCTCCAACATTCCTTTCACATTTCCACAAACTTCAAAGTGTTTCCTTTCAAATGGTACCAAGAAAATGCACATCCTTGCTTCAGGGCCTGAGCTACAGGCAGTTAGATTTGGGTATGTAATTTTAGGTGAATATTTAAAAAAAGAGGCTGATCCTTAAGATGTAGTGTGTGAAGAATCCAATACTTTACCTTGTATGCGGTACAAATCACATTTTTGTGGATGCTCATTCTCTAATATTATGAATCAGTCTGCTTGAGAAGGTTTGAATCCCATGCAACCTGCCTACGCATAGTTTAAAGTACACTACCAACATAGCTACTGTTGCGCTCATGTGAATGTCCTTTCTTTTCGGCTTCTTACCAATGCCTATTCGCATTTAAAACATTGTGTTTTATTTTTTATTGTCATCTGCCACAGCAACAATTAGCTGGAGTGATGCCTACATAACAGAGTTTTGCTGCTTCTTCAAGTTAAATACGGTCTTCTCTAGAAACAATGAGAATGTACTCTCCTGAGGCTTCACCTCACCTGCACATGACCTGCTCTCAAATTTCTCATCAATTATTTGTCAACTGCTTACGTGGAGAGTTAATTAAAAAAAATAGAGGATCAACTGGGGAATGTGTTGATAATTGGGACTATTTTTCTCTCTCTCAATGACAGGTTTAGTCCTCTACTTGTAAAAAATAGATGCCTTGGCACTGTGGTTGTCCTCATTTCCCCACAACAGCCTGGGTTGTTCCAGTGCCCAGGTTTCCAATGTGCTGCTGGCCACACAGCCATCCGTATAATGACTATGACTCTGAACTATGCTCCAAATGCCCATCAGATGACTCCCTGAGACACCCATGAAACACTGAAGGAAACATACAACATGTTTGACATTGAAAATCTGACAAAAAGGGGGAAAAGAGCAGAAGAAAGGTTGGAGTGTCAGCTTTAATAGTTTTCTTCCTCATCTCTGTGAGCAGCTGGACGGAAGGCGGGTGGAACTCCTTGGGATTAGGCGATAAATCACAAAGTATGATGTGGGAACCAATGACCTGCTAGGAGACGTGTGCTGTGGCAGTGGAGTCGCACACACAGAGAGGTCAGCCTGTCCTTGAGTTGGGGTGGTTTGGGCTGTGGGTAGGTTCAGGGGGGCTCTTCCTGTCTTCCCCCACTAATATTCATACAGACAACCAGGACGTTTGACCCTCTCTGTTCCCCACTCTTAGCCTGTTAGGGGAATATACATGTTACTGGATCATGTAACAAAAGGAAAACTGAACAGTGCTTTATCGGTTGTGACAATAGATGATAAAAAGAAATTGGCATTTTTACAGTATAGCTAGATTTAAATGAAACTTTGTTGTAGGTCAGGGGATATAGTTTGTTTGCCTTGACACTGGAATTATTTCAACCAATGCTGGTTAGTTTGACTCCTCTCAGTCCACTCCTGACAAAGGTCAAATGAAGAGTCTTTATCCCCCTCCTCTTCCCCAAAGTCACGACCCCTGTCCTGTCCTGCCCCTGCCCTGTCCCTTCCTGTTCTGGCCCTGTCCCTGTCTTGTCCTTGTCTTGTCCCCATCCTGTCCCTGTCCTGTCCCTGTCCTGTTCTGTCCCTGTCCCTGTCCCTGTCCCTGTCCCTGTCCCTGTCCCTGTCCCTTCCTGTCCTGGTCCTGTCCTGACCCTGTCCCTATCCTGTCCCTGTCCTGTCCCTGTCCCTGTCCTGGCCCTGTCCTGTCCCTGTCCTGGCCCTGTCCTGTCCTTGTCCTGCCCCTGTCCTTTCCCTGTGCGTCTTCAAGGAGCTGCGTAAAACACTCTGTAGAGTAATCTGACAAGACAACGATCAGAGGGACGGAGAAGAAGCCTCTTGGCAGCTCAGATTATACAAAACAGTGAGGGATTAGAAGACCCATAAAAAACTATTTTACCCAGGCTGCTTTAGATGACTGATATAGACAGGGATTGCAGCCATCCCAGGAAAATACACTTACTCACATGTCGTTGGGAATTAAGATGAAGAAAGAGAATGAAAGGAGGAGGAGGAAGAGGTGGAGGAGGGAATAACACTTTTGGCCGGGGTTAGCAGCTGTAAGGGGCGTGGTGGAGGAATGTGATCAGTGCTATGTAATCAGACCCACTAATTACTGTACATGTCATAAAGCGCTTGCTTCAGGCTAGCTAGGGACCAGCTGAGACCCAGGTGCTATCTACTGCACGGTTAGAACCTTCCCCTTTAATGTTATTGTCCATAATCACCTTTTACCAGGGACCCAATTAATAATGTGGACTCAATCTAAAACAGTACCATTTTTTCCTGAGAACATAAGACACAGTTGAGGCATAAGCCCATATGCCTATCTATGTATATCCATCCATTTATTGCTGTTGGTTATCAGAGGCAGAATTACAATGTGCAGCAGATACTGTATAAGGACTCGTTGACTACATCAATCTCACCCCAAGGTCATGATTGATAGTGTATTTTTATATAGTACACCTAACCTAATGCCAGTCTCTCATTGCCTCTCAGGGCTCAAACCAAGAACTGGACAATGCATCTACTAGAATAACTGACAACATGACCGGTGTGTCAATCATCTTTCTCTGTCTATGTCTCTCTCTCTCTCTCTCTCTCTCTATCTCTCTCTCTCTCTCTCTCTCTCCTCTCTCTCTCTCTCTCTCTCTCTCTCTCTCTCTCTCTCTCTCTCTCTCTCTCTCTCTCTCTCTCTCTCTCTCTCTCTCTCTCTCTCTCTCTCTCTCTCTCTCTCTCTCTCTCCACACCAAATGGGTTATCTGGCATAGTTGTCAGAACCATCCAGCCATGTAACATAAACAAGCAGGCTCTTTAGCAGATTTTTGTTGATGATGGGAACCCAGCAGATGCAGCATCTACTCTGGCCACCTGGTGACCTTTATTCTACTCAGAAGACTGATGGTCTCATCCTGGTGCTGCATAGGAAGCAGATGTACACATCCTGGAAAGGATGTTCTTTCAAATTCTTCCTGAAATGTAAGCCTTGGATGTACAACAATAGTGGATATTTTAACAAATGTAGAGAATATACTGTATAAACAGTGGCCTCTGAAATTATTGGCAACCTTAAAAAGTGAGAAAAAATTATCAAAATGATTGACATCCCTGTTTCCAACCATTTTCAATACCTCACTTTACGAGGATAACGGCACTGAGACTTTTTCTAAAATGCTTTATGAGAATGGAGAAGTCATTGATGATGGAATTTTATTTTATTTGTATTTTTTATTTCACCATTATTTACCTAGGGAACTCAGTTAAGAACACATTTTTATTTACAAAGACGGCCTACCCTGGCCAAACCCTAACCCGGGGGATGCTGGAAAATTTTGCGTCGCCCTATGGCACTCCCAATCACGGCCGGTTGTGATACAGCCTGGAATCGAACCAGAGTCTGTAGTGACGCCTCTAGCACTGCGGATATATGATATTAGTGTTGATATGCTATGTATACTGTGGATACATTTCAGAAGTCAGCATTAGGCTTATGTTGCTGTCTTTTTAACTGTGTGAAAAATGAGCCCTATATCCATCAGATTTGTAAGGATTTTTCTGTTGTGTTTGCTCTTTGTTAACATGATAAGCCTGTACAAACAGTATTGAAACCGATTGGCTGCTACAGAACAAATATTTGACTAGAGAGCTGCACATGTACCCAGAGTTCATGTTTGGTCTCTGAGTGTGGTGGATGACAATAACATCAAAAACACTGCCTCAGCCTTCATGTTCATATTCTCTATTGTGAGACTGTGCCCTCTCCACTGGGATCAAAGCATTACTATTTTAATTCCGCCTTTGAACACCAACACACCATTTTGATATTTGACGGATGAATGACAACCTGTTTTCCAGAATAATGAATGATAAATGACGACAACCCGTTTACCAGAATAATGAATGATAAATGACAACAACCTGTTTACCAGAATAATGAATGATAAATGACGACAACCCGTTTACCAGAATAATGAATGATAAATGACGACAACCCGTTTACCAGAATAATGAATGATAAATGACAACAACCTGTTTACCAGAATAATGAATGATAAATGACGACAACCCGTTTACCAGAATAATGAATGATAAATGACAACAACCTGTTTACCAGAATAATGAATGATAAATTACAACAACCTGTTTACCAGAATGATAAATGACGACAACCCGTTTACCAGAATAATGAATGAAAAATGACAACAACCTGTTTACCAGAATAATGAATGATAAATTACAACAACCTGTTTACCAGAATAATGAATGATAAATGACGACAACCCGTTTACCAGAATAATGAATGATAAATGACAACAACCTGTTTACCAGAATAATGAATGATAAATGACGACAACCCGTTTACCAGAATAATGAATGATAAATGACGACAACCCGTTTACCAGAATAATGAATGAAAAATGACAACAACCTGTTTACCAGAATAATGAATGATAAATGACAACAACCTGTTTACCAGAATAATGAATGATAAATGACGACAACCCGTTTACCAGAATAATGAATGATAAATGACAACAACCTGTTTACCAGAATAATGAATAATAAATGACAACAACACGTTTCCCAGAATAATGAATGATAAATGACAACAACCTGTTTACCAGAATAATGAATAATAAATGACAACAACCTGTTTACCAGAATAATGAATGATAAATGACAACAACCCGTTTACCAGAATGATAAAATGACAACAATCCCAGAATGATAAATGACAACAACCTGTTTACCAGAATAATGAATGATAAATGACAACAACCCGTTTACCAGAATGATGAATGATAAATGACAACAACCTGTTTACCAGAATAATGAATGATAAATGACAACAACCTGTTTACCAGAATAATGAATGATAAATGACAACAACCTGTTTACCAGAATAATGAATGATAAATGACAACAACCTGTTTACCAGAATAATGAATGATAAATGACAACAACCTGTTTACCAGAATAATGAATGATAAATGACAACAACCTGTTTACCAGAATAATGAATGATAAATGACAACAACCTGTTTACCAGAATAATGAATGATAAATGACAACAACCTGTTTACCAGAATAATGAATGATAAATGACAACAACCAGTTTACCAGAATAATGAATGATAAATGACAACAACCTGTTTACCAGAATAATGAATGATAAATGACAACAACCTGTTTACCAGAATAATGAATGATAAATGACAACAACCTGTTTACCAGAATGATAAATGACAACAACCTGTTTACCAGAATGATAAATGACAACAACCTGTTTACCAGAATGATAAATGACAACAACCTGTTTACCAGAATGATAAATGACAACAACCTGTTTACCAGAATGATAAATGACAACAACCTGTTTACCAGAATGATAAATGACAAAAACCCGTTTCCCAGAATAATGAATGATAAATGACGACAACCTGTTTTCCAGAATGATAAATGACAACAACCCGTTTCCCAGAATAATGAATGATAAATGACGACAACCTGTTTACCAGAATAATGAATAATAAATGACAACAACCTGTTTACCAGAATAATGAATGATAAATGACAACAACCTGTTTACCAGAATAATGAATGATAAATGACGACAACCCGTTTACCAGAATAATGAATGATAAATGACAACAACCTGTTTCCCAGAATAATGAATGATAAATGACAACAACCCGTTTCCCAGAATAATGAATGATAAATGACAACAACCTGTTTACCAGAATAATGAATGATAAATGACAACAACCTGTTTACCAGAATAATGAATGATAAATGACGACAACCTGTTTACCAGAATAATGAATGATAAATGACAACAACCTGTTTACCAGAATGATAAATGACAACAACCTGTTAACCAGAATGATGAATGACAACAACCTGTTTACCAGAATAATGAATGATAAATGACGACAACCCGTTTACCAGAATAATGAATGATAAATGACAACAACCTGTTTACCAGAATAATGAATGATAAATGACAACAACCCGTTTACCAGAATAATGAATGATAAATGACAACAACCTGTTTACCAGAATAATGAATAATAAATGACAACAACCTGTTTACCAGAATAATGAATGATAAATGACAACAACCCGTTTCCCAGAATGATAAATGACAACAACCCGTTTCCCAGAATGATAAATGACAACAACCTGTTTACCAGAATAATGAATGATAAATGACAACAACCCGTTTCCCAGAATGATAAATGATAAATGACAACAACCTGTTTACCAGAATAATGAATGATAAATGACGGCAACCTGTTTACCAGAATAATGAATGATAAATGACGACAACCTGTTTACCAGAATAATGAATGATAAATGACGACAACCAGTTTACCAGAATAATGAATGATAAATGACGACAACCCGTTTACCAGAATAATGAATGATGAATGACGACAACCCGTTTACCAGAATAATGAATGATAAATGACGACAACCAGTTTACCAGAATAATGAATGATAAATGACAACAACCTGTTTACCAGAATAATGAATGATAAATGACGACAACCTGTTTACCAGAATAATGAATGGATAATGACAACAACCTTTTTACCAGAATGATAAATGACAACAACCTGTTTACCAGAATGATAAATGACAACAACCTGTTTACCAGAATGATAAATGACAACAACCTGTTTACCAGAATGATAAATGACAACAACCTGTTTACCAGAATGATAAATGACAACAACCTGTTTACCAGAATGATAAATGACAAAAACCCGTTTCCCAGAATAATGAATGATAAATGACGACAACCTGTTTTCCAGAATGATAAATGACAACAACCCGTTTCCCAGAATAATGAATGATAAATGACGACAACCTGTTTACCAGAATAATGAATAATAAATGACAACAACCTGTTTACCAGAATAATGAATGATAAATGACAACAACCTGTTTACCAGAATAATGAATGATAAATGACAACAACCTGTTTACCAGAATAATGAATGATAAATGACAACAACCTGTTTACCAGAATAATGAATGATAAATGACAACAACCTGTTTACCAGAATAATGAATGATAAATGACAACAACCTGTTTACCAGAATAATGAATGATAAATGACAACAACCTGTTTACCAGAATAATGAATGATAAATGACAACAACCTGTTTACCAGAATAACCTGCTTTGAATGATAAATGACAACAACCTGTTTACCAGAATGATAAATGACAACAACCTGTTTACCAGAATAATGAATGATAAATGACAACAACCTGTTTACCAGAATAATGAATGATAAATGACGACAACCCGTTTACCAGAATAATGAATGATAAATGACAACAACCTGTTTACCAGAATAATGAATGATAAATGACAACAACCTGTTTACCAGAATAATGAATGATAAATGACGACAACCTGTTTACCAGAATAATGAATGATAAATGACGACAACCTGTTTACCAGAATAATGAATGATAAATGACGACAACCTGTTTACCAGAATAATGAATGATAAATGACAACAACCTGTTTACCAGAATAATGAATGATAAATGACAACAACCTGTTTACCAGAATAATGAATGATAAATGACGACAACCCGTTTACCAGAATAATGAATGATAAATGACGACAACCCGTTTACCAGAATAATGAATGATAAATGACAACAACCCGTTTACCAGAATAATGAATGATAAATGACAACAACCTGTTTACCAGAATAATGAATGATAAATGACAACAACCCGTTTACCAGAATAATGAATAATAAATGACAACAACCTGTTTTCCAGAATAATGAATGACAAATGACGACAACCCGTTTACCAGAATGATAAATGACAATAACCTGTTTTCCAGAATGATAAATGACAACAACCTGTTTACCAGAATAATGAATGATAAATGACAACAACCTGTTTACCAGAATAATGAATGATAAATGACAACAACCCGTTTACCAGAATAATGAATGATAAATGACAACAACCTGTTTACCAGAATGATAAATAATGAATGATAAATGACAACAACCTGTTTACCAGAATAATGAATGATAAATGACAACAACCTGTTTACCAGAATAATGAATGATAAATGACAACAACCTGTTTACCAGAATAATGAATGATAAATGACAACAACCTGTTTACCAGAATGATAAATGACAACAACCTGTTTACCAGAATGATAAATGACAACAACCTGTTTACCAGAATAATGAATGATAAATGACAACAACCTGTTTACCAGAATAATGAATGATAAATGACAACAACCTGTTTACCAGAATAATGAATGATAAATGACAACAACCTGTTTACCAGAATGATAAATGACAACAACCTGTTTTACCAGGATGATAAATGACAACAACCTGTTTACCAGAATAAATGACAACAATGTTTACCAGAATAATGAAAAATAAATGACAACAACCTGTTTACCAGAATAATGAATGATAAATGACAGACAACCCGTTTACCAGAATGATAAATGACAACAATGAATGATAAATGACAACAACCTGTTTACCAGAATAATGAATGATAAATGACAACAACCTGTTTACCAGAATAATGAATGATAAATGACGACAACCCGTTTACCAGAATAATGAATGATAAATGACAACAACCCGTTTACCAGAATAATGAATGATAAATGACGACAACCCGTTTACCAGAATAATGAATGATAAATGACGACAACCCGTTTACCAGAATAATGAATGATAAATGACGACAACCCGTTTACCAGAATAATGAATGATAAATGACGACAACCCGTTTACCAGAATAATGAATGATAAATGACAACAACCTGTTTACCAGAATGATAAATGACAACAACCTGTTGACCAGAATGATAAATGACAACAACCTGTTTACCAGAATAATGAATGATAAATGACGACAACCCGTTTACCAGAATAATGAATGATAAATGACAACAACCTGTTTACCAGAATGATAAATGACAACAACCTGTTTACCAGAATAATGAATGATAAATGACAACAACCTGTTTACCAGAATAATGAATGATAAATGACGACAACCTGTTTACCAGAATAATGAATGATAAATGACGACAACCTGTTTACCAGAATAATGAATGATAAATGACAACAACCTGTTTACCAGAATAATGAATGATAAATGACAACAACCTGTTTACCAGAATAATGAATGATAAATGACAACAACCTGTTTACCAGAATAATGAATGATAAATGACAACAACCTGTTTACCAGAATAATGAATGATAAATGACGACAACCCGTTTACCAGAATAATGAATGATAAATGACGACAACCTGTTTACCAGAATAATGAGTAATAAATGACAACAACCTGTTTACCAGAATAATGAATGATAAATGACGACAACCCGTTTACCAGAATAATGAATGATAAATGACAACAACCTGTTTCCCAGAATAATGAATGATAAATGACGACAACCTGTTTACCAGAATAATGAATGATAAATGACGACAACCCGTTTACCAGAATAATGAATGATAAATGACAACAACCTGTTTACCAGAATGATAAATGACAACAACCTGTTGACCAGAATGATAAATGACAACAACCTGTTTACCAGAATAATGAATGATAAATGACGACAACCCGTTTACCAGAATAATGAATGATAAATGACAACAACCTGTTTACCAGAATGATAAATGACAACAACCTGTTGACCAGAATGATAAATGACAACAACCTGTTTACCAGAATAATGAATGATAAATGACAACAACCTGTTTACCAGAATAATGAATGATAAATGACGACAACCCGTTTACCAGAATAATGAATGATAAATGACGACAACCCGTTTACCAGAATAATGAATGATAAATGACAACAACCTGTTTACCAGAATAATGAATGATAAATGACAACAACCTGTTTACCAGAAATGATAAATGACAACAACCTGTTTACCAGAATAATGAATGATAAATGACAACAACCTGTTTACCAGAATAATGAATGATAAATGACAACAACCTGTTTACCAGAATAATGAATGATAAATGACAACAACCTGTTTACCAGAATAATGAATGATAAATGACAACAACCTGTTTACCAGAATGATAAATGAACCTGTTGAATGATAAATGACAACAACCTGTTTACCAGAATAATGAATGATAAATGACAACAACAACCAGAATAATGAATGATAAATGACAACAACCTGTTTACCAGAATAATGAATGATAAATGACGACAACCCGTTTACCAGAATGATAAATGACAACAATGTTTACCAGAATGATAAATGACAACAACCTGTTGACCAGAATGATAAATGACAACAACCTGTTTACCAGAATAATGAATGATAAATGACAACAACCTGTTTACCAGAATGATAAATGACAACAACCTGTTTACCAGAATAATGAATGATAAATGACAACAACCTGTTTACCAGAATAATGAATGATAAATGACAACAACCTGTTTACCAGAATAATGAATGATAAATGACAACAACCCGTTTACCAGAATAATGAATGATAAATGACAACAACCTGTTTACCAGAATAATGAATGATAAATGACGACAACCTGTTTACCAGAATAATGAATGATAAATGACAACAACCTGTTTACCAGAATAATGAATGATAAATGACAACAACCTGTTTACCAGAATGATAAATGACAACAACCTGTTTACCAGAATAATGAATGATAAATGACAACAACCTGTTTACCAGAATAATGAATGATAAATGACGACAACCCGTTTACCAGAATAATGAATGATAAATGACAACAACCTGTTTACCAGAAATAAATGACAACAACCTGTTGACCAGAATAAGAATGATAAATGACAACAACCTGTTTACCAGAATAATGAATGATAAATGACAACAACCTGTTTACCAGAATGATAAATGACAACAACCGTTTACCAGAATAATGAATGATAAATGACGACAACCTGTTTACCAGAATAATGAATAATAAATGACAACAACCTGTTTACCAGAATAATGAATGATAAATGACAACAACCTGTTTACCAGAATAATGAATGATAAATGACGACAACCCGTTTACCAGAATAATGAATGATAAATGACAACAACCTGTTTCCCAGAATAATGAATGATAAATGACAACAACCCGTTTCCCAGAATAATGAATGATAAATGACAACAACCTGTTTACCAGAATAATGAATGATAAATGACAACAACCTGTTTACCAGAATAATGAATGATAAATGACGACAACCTGTTTACCAGAATAATGAATGATAAATGACAACAACCTGTTTACCAGAATGATAAATGACAACAACCTGTTAACCAGAATGATGAATGACAACAACCTGTTTACCAGAATAATGAATGATAAATGACGACAACCCGTTTACCAGAATAATGAATGATAAATGACAACAACCTGTTTACCAGAATAATGAATAATAAATGACAACAACACGTTTCCCAGAATAATGAATGATAAATGACAACAACCTGTTTACCAGAATAATGAATAATAAATGACAACAACCTGTTTACCAGAATGATAAATGACAACAACCTGTTTACCAGAATAATGAATGATAAATGACAACAACCTGTTTACCAGAATAATGAATGATAAATGACAACAACCTGTTTACCATGAATGATAAATGACAACAACCTGTTTACCAGAATAATGAATGATAAATGACGACAACCCGTTTACCAGAATAATGAATGATAAATGACAACAACCTGTTTACCAGAATGATAAATGACAACAACCTGTTGACCAGAATGATAAATGACAACAACCTGTTTACCAGAATAATGAATGACAATTGACAACAACCTGTTTTCCAGAATGATAAATGACAACAACCTGTTTACCAGAATAATGAATGATAAATGACGACAACCTGTTTACCAGAATAATGAGTAATAAATGACAACAACCTGTTTACCAGAATAATGAATGATAAATGACGACAACCCGTTTACCAGAATAATGAATGATAAATGACAACAACCTGTTTACCAGAATGATAAATGACAACAACCTGTTGACCAGAATGATAAATGACAACAACCTGTTTACCAGAATAATGAATGATAAATGACAACAACCTGTTTACCAGAATAATGAATGATAAATGACAACAACCTGTTTACCAGAATAATGAATGATAAATGACGACAACCCGTTTACCAGAATAATGAATGATAAATGACAACAACCTGTTTACCAGAATGATAAATGACAACAACCTGTTGACCAGAATGATAAATGACAACAACCTGTTTACCAGAATAATGAATGACAATTGACAACAACCTGTTTACCAGAATGATAAATGGCAACAACCCGTTTACCAGAATAATGAATGATAAATGACGACAACCTGTTTACCAGAATAATGAGTAATAAATGACAACAACCTGTTTACCAGAATAATGAATGATAAATGACGACAACCCGTTTACCAGAATAATGAATGATAAATGACAACAACCTGTTTCCCAGAATAATGAATGATAAATGACGACAACCTGTTTACCAGAATAATGAATGATAAATGACGACAACCCGTTTACCAGAATAATGAATGATAAATGACAACAACCTGTTTACCAGAATGATAAATGACAACAACCTGTTTGAATAATGAATGATAAATGACAACAACCTGTTTACCAGAATAATGAATGATAAATGACAACAACCCGTTTACCAGAATAATGAATGATAAATGACAACAACCTGTTTACCAGAATGATAAATGACAACAACCTGTTGACCAGAATGATAAATGACAACAACCTGTTTACCAGAATGATAAATGGCAACAACCTGTTTACCAGAATAATGAATGATAAATGAGGACAACCCGTTTACCAGAATAATGAATGATAAATGACGACAACCCGTTTACCAGAATAATGAATGATAAATGACAACAACCTGTTTACCAGAATAATGAATAATAAATGACAACAACCTGTTTACCAGAATAATGAATGATAAATGACAACAACCTGTTTACCAGAATAATGAATGATAAATGACAACAACCCGTTTACCAGAATAATGAATGATAAATGACAACAACCTGTTTACCAGAATAATGAATGATAAATGACAACAACCCGTTTACCAGAATAATGAATGATAAATGACAACAACCTGTTTACCAGAATAATGAATAATAAATGACGACAACCCGTTTACCAGAATAATGAATGATAAATGACAACAACCTGTTTACCAGAATAATGAATGATAAATGACAACAACCTGTTTACCAGAATGATAAATGACAACAACCTGTTTACCAGAATGATAAATGACAACAACCTGTTTTCCAGAATGATAAATGACAACAACCTGTTTACCAGAATAATGAATGATAAATGACGACAACCTGTTTACCAGAATAATGAGTAATAAATGACAACAACCTGTTTACCAGAATAATGAATGATAAATGACGACAACCCGTTTACCAGAATAATGAATGATAAATGACAACAACCTGTTTACCAGAATGATAAATGACAACAACCTGTTGACCAGAATGATAAATGACAACAACCTGTTTACCAGAATAATGAATGATAAATGACAACAACCTGTTTACCAGAATAATGAATGATAAATGACAACAACCTGTTTACCAGAATAATGAATGATAAATGACGACAACCCGTTTACCAGAATAATGAATGATAAATGACAACAACCTGTTTACCAGAATGATAAATGACAACAACCTGTTTACCAGAATGATAAATGACAACAACCTGTTTACCAGAATAATGAATGACAATTGACAACAACCTGTTTACCAGAATGATAAATGGCAACAACCTGTTTACCAGAATAATGAATGATAAATGACGACAACCCGTTTACCAGAATAATGAATGATAAATGACAACAACCTGTTTACCAGAATGATAAATGACAACAACCTGTTTTCCAGAATGATAAATGACAACAACCTGTTTACCAGAATAATGAATGATAAATGACGACAACCCGTTTACCAGAATAATGAATGATAAATGACAACAACCTGTTTACCAGAATGATAAATGACAACAACCTGTTTACCAGAATGATAAATGACAACAACCTGTTTACCAGAATAATGAATAATAAATGACAACAACCTGTTTACCAGAATAATGAATGATAAATGACGACAACCCGTTTACCAGAATAATGAATGATAAATGACGACAACCCGTTTACCAGAATAATGAATGATAAATGACGACAACCCGTTTACCAGAATAATGAATGATAAATGACAACAACCTGTTTACCAGAATGATAAATGACAACAACCTGTTTTCCAGAATAATGAATGATAAATGACGACAACCCGTTTACCAGAATGATAAATGACAACAATGTTTTCCAGAATGATAAATGACAACAACCTGTTTACCAGAATGATAAATGACAACAACCTGTTTACCAGAATAATGAAATGACAACAACCTGTTTACCAGAATGATAAATGACAACAACCTGTTTACCAGAATAATGAATGATAAATGACAACAACCTGTTTACCAGAATAATGAATGATAAATGACAACAACCTGTTTACCAGAATAATGATAAATGACAACAACCTGTTTACCAGAATGAATGATAAATGACAACAACCTGTTTACCAGAATAATGAATGATAAATGACAACAACCTGTTTACCAGAATAATGAATGATAAATGACAACAACCTGTTTACCAGAATAATGAATGATAAATGACAACAACCCGTTTACCAGAATAATGAATGATAAATGACAACAACCTGTTTACCAGAATGATAAATGACAACAACCTGTTTACCAGAATAATGAATGATAAACAACAACCTGTTTACCAGAATAATGAATGATAAATGACAACAACCTGTTTACCAGAATGATAAATGACAACAACCTGTTTACCAGAATGATAAATGACAACAACCTGTTTACCAGAATGATAAA
Source organism: Oncorhynchus keta (assembly GCF_023373465.1). Classification (NCBI taxonomy): domain Eukaryota; kingdom Metazoa; phylum Chordata; class Actinopteri; order Salmoniformes; family Salmonidae; genus Oncorhynchus; species Oncorhynchus keta. The sequence goes on from NC_068450.1 coordinate 26,411,550, forward strand.
TGACAACAACCTGTTTACCAGAATAATGAATGATAAATGACAACAACCTGTTTACCAGAATAATGAATGATAAATGACAACAACCTGTTTACCAGAATAATGAATGATAAATGACGACAACCCGTTTACCAGAATAATGAATGATAAATGACAACAACCCGTTTACCAGAATAAGAATGATAAATGACAACAAACAGAATGATAAATGACAACAACCTGTTTTCCAGAATAATGAATGATAAATGACAACAACCTGTTTACCAGAATGATAAATGACAACAACCTGTTTTCCAGAATGATAAATGACAACAACCTGTTTACCAGAATGATAAATGACAAAACCTGTTTTCCAGGAATGATAAATGACGACAACCAGTTTACCAGAATAATGAATGATAAATGACAACAACCGTTTACCAGAATAATGAATGATAAATGACAACAACCGTTTACCAGAATAATGAATGATAAATGACGACAACCTGTTTACCAGAATAATGAATGATAAATGACGACAACCCGTTTACCAGAATAATGAATGATAAATGACAACAACCTGTTTACCAGAATAATGATAAATGACAACAACCTGTTTACCAGAATAATGAATTATAAATGACGACAACCCGTTTACCAGAATAATGAATGATAAATGACAACAACCTGTTTACCAGAATGATAAATGACAACAACCTGTTTACCAGAATGATAAATGACAACAACCCGTTTCCCAGAATAATGAATGATAAATGACAACAACCTGTTTACCAGAATAATGAATGATAAATGACGACAACCCGTTTACCAGAATAATGAATGATAAATGACAACAACCTGTTTACCAGAATGATAAATGACAACAACCTGTTGACCAGAATGATAAATGACAACAACCTGTTTACCAGAATAATGAATGACAATTGACAACAACCTGTTTACCAGAATGATAAATGGCAACAACCTGTTTACCAGAATAATGAATGATAAATGACGACAACCCGTTTACCAGAATAATGAATGATAAATGACAACAACCTGTTTACCAGAATGATAAATGACAACAACCTGTTTTCCAGAATGATAAATGACAACAACCTGTTTACCAGAATAATGAATGATAAATGACGACAACCCGTTTACCAGAATAATGAATGATAAATGACAACAACCTGTTTACCAGAATGATAAATGACAACAACCTGTTTTCCAGAATGATAAATGACGACAACCCGTTTACCAGAATAATGAATGATAAATGACAACAACCTGTTTACCAGAATGATAAATGACAACAACCTGTTGACCAGAATGATAAATGACAACAACCTGTTTACCAGAATAATGAATGACAATTGACAACAACCTGTTTACCAGAATGATAAATGGCAACAACCTGTTTACCAGAATAATGAATGATAAATGACGACAACCCGTTTACCAGAATATTGAATGATAAATGACAACAACCTGTTTACCAGAATGATAAATGACAACAACCTGTTTTCCAGAATGATAAATGACAACAACCTGTTTACCAGAATAATGAATGATGAATGACGACAACCCGTTTACCAGAATAATGAATGATAAATGACAACAACCTGTTTACCAGAATGATAGATGACAACAACCTGTTTTCCAGAATGATAAATGACAACAACCTGTTTACCAGAATAATGAATGATGAATGACGACAACCCGTTTACCAGAATAATGAATGATAAATGACAACAACCTGTTTACCAGAATGATAAATGACAACACCCTGTTTACCAGAATGATAAATGACAACAACCTGTTTACCAGAATGATAAATGACAACAACCTGTTTACCAGAATAATGAATAATAAATGACAACAACCTGTTTACCAGAATAATGAATGATAAATGACGACAACCCGTTTACCAGAATAATGAATGATAAATGACAACAACCCGTTTACCAGAATGATAAATGACAACAACCTGTTTACCAGAATAATGAATGATAAATGATAAATGAATGATAAAACCTGTTTTCCAGAATGATAAATGACAACAACCTGTTTACCAGAATGATAAATGACAACAACCTGTTTTCCAGGATGATAAATGACGACAACCAGTTTACCAGAATATTGCATTATAAATGACGACAACCCGTTTACCAGAATAATGAATGATAAATGACGACAACACGTTTACCAGAATAATGAATGATAAATGACGACAACCTGTTTACCAGAATAATGAATGATAAATGACGACAACACGTTTACCAGAATAATGAATGATAAATGACGACAACCCGTTTCCCAGAATAATGAATGATAAATGACAACAACCTGTTTACCAGAATAATGAATAATAAATGACAACAACCTGTTTACCAGAATAATGAATGATAAATGACGACAACCCGTTTACCAGAATAATGAATGATAAATGACAACAACCTGTTTACCAGAATGATAAATGACAACAACCTGTTTACCAGAATGATAAATGACAACAACCCGTTTACCAGAATAATGAATGATAAATGACGACAACCCGTTTACCAGAATAATGAATGATAAATGACAACAACCTGTTTACCAGAATGATAAATGACAACAACCTGTTGACCAGAATGATAAATGACAACAACCTGTTTACCAGAATAATGAATGATAAATGACAACAACCCGTTTACCAGAATAATGAATGATAAATGACAACAACCTGTTTACCAGAATGATAAATGACAACAACCTGTTTACCAGAATGATAAATGACAACAACCTGTTTACCAGAATAATGAATGATAAATGACGACAACCCGTTTACCAGAATAATGAATGATAAATGACAACAACCTGTTTACCAGAATGATAAATGACAACAACCTGTTTTCCAGAATGATAAATGACAACAACCTGTTTACCAGAATAATGAATGATAAATGACGACAACCCGTTTACCAGAATAATGAATGATAAATGACAACAACCTGTTTACCAGAATGATAAATGACAACAACCTGTTTACCAGAATGATAAATGACAACAACCCGTTTCCCAGAATAATGAATGATAAATGACAACAACCTGTTTACCAGAATAATGAATAATAAATGACAACAACCTGTTTACCAGAATAATGAATGATAAATGACGACAACCCGTTTACCAGAATAATGAATGATAAATGACAACAACCCGTTTACCAGAATGATAAATGACAACAACCTGTTTTCCAGAATAATGAATGATAAATGACGACAACCCGTTTACCAGAATGATAAATGACAACAACCTGTTTTCCAGAATGATAAATGACAACAACCTGTTTACCAGAATGATAAATGACAACAATGTTTTCCAATGATAAATGACAACAACCAGTTTACCAGAATAATGAATGATAAATGACGACAACCCGTTTACCAGAATAATGAATGATAAATGACGACAACACGTTTACCAGAATAATGAATGATAAATGACGACAACCTGTTTACCAGAATAATGAATGATAAATGACGACAACCCGTTTACCAGAATAATGAATGATAAATGACAACAACCTGTTTACCAGAATGATAAATGACAACACCCTGTTTACCAGAATGATAAATGACAACAACCTGTTTACCAGAATGATAAATGACAACAACCTGTTTACCAGAATAATGAATAATAAATGACAACAACCTGTTTACCAGAATAATGAATGATAAATGACGACAACCCGTTTACCAGAATAATGAATGATAAATGACAACAACCCGTTTACCAGAATGATAAATGACAACAACCTGTTTTCCAGAATAATGAATGATAAATGACGACAACCCGTTTACCAGAATGATAAATGACAACAACCTGTTTTCCAGAATGATAAATGACAACAACCTGTTTACCAGAATGATAAATGACAACAACCTGTTTTCCAGGATGATAAATGACGACAACCAGTTTACCAGAATAATGCATTATAAATGACGACAACCCGTTTACCAGAATAATGAATGATAAATGACGACAACACGTTTACCAGAATAATGAATGATAAATGATGACAACCTGTTTACCAGAATAATGAATGATAAATGACGACAACACGTTTACCAGAATAATGAATGATAAATGACGACAACCCGTTTCCCAGAATAATGAATGATAAATGACAACAACCTGTTTACCAGAATAATGAATAATAAATGACAACAACCTGTTTACCAGAATAATGAATGATAAATGACGACAACCCGTTTACCAGAATAATGAATGATAAATGACAACAACCTGTTTACCAGAATGATAAATGACAACAACCTGTTTACCAGAATGATAAATGACAACAACCCGTTTTCCAGAATAATGAATGATAAATGACGACAACCCGTTTACCAGAATAATGAATGATAAATGACAACAACCTGTTTACCAGAATGATAAATGACAACAACCTGTTTTCCAGAATGATAAATGACAACAACTTGTTTACCAGAATAATGAATGATAAATGACGACAACCCGTTTACCAGAATAATGAATGATAAATGACAACAACCTGTTTACCAGAATGATAAATGACAACAACCTGTTTACCAGAATGATAAATGACAACAACCTGTTTACCAGAATAATGAATGATAAATGACGACAACCCGTTTACCAGAATAATGAATGATAAATGACAACAACCTGTTTACCAGAATGATAAATGACAACAACCTGTTTACCAGAATGATAAATGACAACAACCCGTTTCCCAGAATAATGAATGATAAATGACAACAACCTGTTTACCAGAATAATGAATAAATGACAACAACCTGTTTACCAGAATAAAAATGATAAACAACCTGTTTACCAGAATAATGAATGATAAATGACGACAACCCGTTTACCAGAATAATGAATGATAAATGACAACAACCTGTTTACCAGAATGATAAATGACAACAACCTGTTTACCAGAATAATGAATGATAAATGACGACAACCCGTTTACCAGAATGATAAATGACAACAACCTGTTTTCCAGAATGATAAATGACAACAACCTGTTTACCAGAATGATAAATGACAACAACCTGTTTTCCAGGATGATAAATGACGACAACCAGTTTACCAGAATAATGCATTATAAATGACGACAACCCGTTTACCAGAATAATGAATGATAAATGACGACAACACGTTTACCAGAATAATGAATGATAAATGACGACAACCTGTTTACCAGAATAATGAATGATAAATGACGACAACCCGTTTCCCAGAATAATGAATGATAAATGACAACAACCTGTTTACCAGAATAATGAATAATAAATGACAACAACCTGTTTACCAGAATAATGAATGATAAATGACAACAACCTGTTTACCAGAATAATGAATGATAAATGACAACAACCTGTTTACCAGAATAATGAATGATAAATGACAACAACCTGTTTACCAGAATAATGAATAATAAATGACAACAACCTGTTTACCAGAATAATGAATGATAAATGGCAACAACCTGTTTACCAGAATAATGAATGATACATGACAACAACCCGTTTCCCAGAATAATGAATGATAAATGACAACAACCTGTTTACCAGAATAATGAATGACAACAACCTGTTTACCAGAATAATGAATGATAAATGACGACAACCCGTTTACCAGAATAATGAATGATAAATGACAACAACCTGTTTACCAGAATAATGAATGATAAATGGCGACAACCTGTTTACCAGAATGATAAATGACAACAACCTGTTTTCCAGAATAATGAATAATAAATGACGACAACCCGTTTACCAGAATAATGAATGATAAATGACGACAACCCGTTTACCAGAATAATGAATGATAAATGACAACAACCTGTTTACCAGAATGATAAATGACAACAACCTGTTTTCCAGAATGATAAATGACAACAACCTGTTTACCAGAATGATAAATGACAACAACCTGTTTTCCAGGATGATAAATGACAACAACCTGTTTACCAGAATGATAAATGACAACAACCTGTTTACCAGAATGATAAATGACAACAACCTGTTTTCCAAAATGATAAATGACAACAACCTGTTTACCAGAATAATGAACGATAAATGAAGACAACCCGTTTACCAGAATGATAAATGACAACAACCTGTTTTCCAAAATGATAAATGACAACAACCTGTTTACCAGAATAATGAATGATAAATGACGACAACCTGTTTACCAGAATAATGAATGATAAATGACGACAACCCGTTTACCAGAATAATGAATGATAAATGACGACAACCCGTTTACCAGAATAACGAATGATAAATGACGACAACCCGTTTACCAGAATAATGCATGATAAATGACGACAACCCGTTTACCAGAATAATGAATGATAAATGACGACAACCCGTTTCCCAGAATAATGAATGATAAATGACGACAACCCGTTTACCAGAATAATGAATGATGAATGACGACAACCTGTTTACCAGAATAATGAATAATAAATGACAACAACCTGTTTACCAGAATAATGAATGATAAATGACGACAACCCGTTTACCAGAATAATGAATGATAAATGACAACAACCTGTTTACCAGAATGATAAATGACAACAACCTGTTTACCAGAATGATAAATGGCAACAACCTGTTTACCAGAATAATGAATGATAAATGACGACAACCCGTTTACCAGAATAATGAATGATAAATGACAACAACCTGTTTACCAGAATGATAAATGACAACAACCTGTTTTCCAGAATGATAAATGACAACAACCTGTTTACCAGAATAATGAATGATAAATGACGACAACCCGTTTACCAGAATAATGAATGATAAATGACAACAACCTGTTTACCAGAATGATAAATGACAACAACCCGTTTCCCAGAATAATGAATGATAAATGACAACAACCTGTTTACCAGAATTATGAATGATAAATGACAACAACCTGTTTACCAGAATAATGAATAATAAATGACAACAACCTGTTTACCAGAATAATGAATGATAAATGACAACAACCTGTTTACCAGAATAATGAATAATAAATGACAACAACCTGTTTACCAGAATTATGAATGATAAATGACAACAACCTGTTTTCCAGAATGATAAATGACAATAACCTGTTTACCAGAATGATAAATGACAACAACCTGTTTACCAGAATGATAAATGACAACAACCTGTTTACCAGAATGATAAATGACAACAACCCGTTTCCCAGAATAATGAATGATAAATGACAACAACCTGTTTACCAGAATTATGAATGATAAATGACAACAACCTGTTTACCAGAATAATGAATAATAAATGACAACAACCTGTTTACCAGAATAATGAATGATAAATGACAACAACCTGTTTACCAGAATTATGAATGATAAATGACAACAACCTGTTTACCAGAATAATGAATGATAAATGACAACAACCTGTTTACCAGAATAATGAATGATAAATGACAACAACCTGTTTTCCTAGAATAATTAATGATAAATGACAACAACCTGTTTACCAGAATGATAAATGACAACAACCTGTTTACCAGAATGATAAATGACAACAACCCGTTTCCCAGAATAATGAATGATAAATGACAACAACCTGTTTACCAGAATTATGAATGATAAATGACAACAACCTGTTTACCAGAATAATGAATAATAAATGACAACAACCTGTTTACCAGAATAATGAATGATAAATGACAACAACCTGTTTACCAGAATTATGAATGATAAATGACAACAACCTGTTTACCAGAATAATGAATGATAAATGACAACAACCTGTTTACCAGAATAATGAATGATAAATGACAACAACCTGTTTTCCTAGAATAATTAATGATAAATGACAACAACCTGTTTACCAGAATGATAAATGACAACAACCTGTTTACCAGAATAATGAATAATAAATGACGACAACCCGTTTACCAGAATAATGAATAATAAATGACAACAACCTGTTTACCAGAATTATGAATGATAAATGACAACAACCTGTTTACCAGAATAATGAATGATAAATGACAACAACCTGTTTTCCTAGAATAATTAATGATAAATGACAACAACCTGTTTACCAGAATAATGAATGATGAATGACAACAACCTGTTTACCAGAATGATAAATGACAACAACCTGTTTACCAGAATAATGAATAATAAATGACAACAACCTGTTTACCAGAATAATGAATGATAAATGACGACAACCTGTTTACCAGAATGATGAATGATAAATCACAACAACCTGTTTACCAGAATGATACATGACAACAACCTGTTTTCCTAGAATAATGAATGATGAATGACAACAACCTGTTTACCAGAATAATGAATGATGAATGACAACAACCTGTTTACCAGAATGATGAATGATAAATCACAACAACCTGTTTACCAGAATGATAAATGACAACAACCTGTTTACCAGAATAATGAATAATAAATGACAACAACCTGTTTACCAGAATAATGAATGATAAATGACAACAACCTGTTTACCAGAATAATGAATAATAAATGACAACAACCTGTTTACCAGAATAATGAATGATAAATGACAACAACCTGTTTTCCTAGAATAATTAATGATAAATGACAACAACCTGTTTACCAGAATGATAAATGACAACAACCTGTTTACCAGAATAATGAATAATAAATGACGACAACCCGTTTACCAGAATAATGAATAATAAATGACAACAACCTGTTTACCAGAATTATGAATGATAAATGACAACAACCTGTTTACCAGAATAATGAATGATAAATGACAACAACCTGTTTACCAGAATAATGAATGATAAATGACAACAACCTGTTTTCCTAGAATAATTAATGATAAATGACAACAACCTGTTTACCAGAATAATGAATGATGAATGACAACAACCTGTTTACCAGAATGATAAATGACAACAACCTGTTTACCAGAATAATGAATAATAAATGACAACAACCTGTTTACCAGAATAATGAATGATAAATGACGACAACCTGTTTACCAGAATGATGAATGATAAATCACAACAACCTGTTTACCAGAATGATACATGACAACAACCTGTTTTCCTAGAATAATGAATGATGAATGACAACAACCTGTTTACCAGAATAATGAATGATGAATGACAACAACCTGTTTACCAGAATGATGAATGATAAATCACAACAACCTGTTTACCAGAATGATAAATGACAACAACCTGTTTACCAGAATAATGAATAATAAATGACAACAACCTGTTTACCAGAATAATGAATGATAAATGACAACAACCTGTTTACCAGAATAATGAATAATAAATGACAACAACCTGTTTACCAGAATAATGAATGATAAATGACAACAACCTGTTTTCCTAGAATAATTAATGATACATGACAACAACCTGTTTACCAGAATAATGAATAATAAATGACAACAACCTGTTTACCAGAATAATGAATGATAAATGACAACAACCTGTTCACCAAAATAATTAATGATAAATGACAACAACCTGTTTACCAGAATTATGTTACGAGAAACAAAACAGTCTATTTCACCCTATGAGTTAATTTCCTATTCACATCAATCAAGGGCATTTCTCAGTCTCCCTCTCTCTGAAAATCAAATAAAATCAAATGCTATTGCTCACATTGCGGGTGTAGCAAAATGCTTGGGTTCCTAGCAACAGTGCAGTAGTATCTAACAATTCACAACAACACACAAATCTCAACGTAAAATAATGGAATTTAAAAATATATTCATATTAGGACGAGCAATGTCGGAGTGGCATTGACTAAAACACAGTAGACTAGAACACAGAATTGACATTCTTGAGATGAGTAAAGCAGTATCCAAACATTATTAAAGTGATAAATGCTCCATGGCATTTCTCACTCTCTCAAGAAAAAGAGAGCTGAAGAATTGCAGTGCCATATAGATGAACTCCCTTTGTTAGCTGGTCTGTGTGATACTGTCATTGCATGGGACTGTGACTCTGTCATCTCCAGGGCTCGTGTGGTGGCCATCTTGACTGGGTGGAACAGATGTCAGGCGGCCGGTGGAGGTGAAGGGACGATGAGAGGCGATTAGAGCCTTTCAGATGAACAGCGGGCCTCCTGCTGGGGTTAGCTTGACACTCATCAAAGCCTGAAATGACTTCCACACCACTCCATGACGTCTTGTCCTCCATGCTCCAACACATCCAACAGGCAGGAGCCACAGGCAAACAGAGGCTTTACTCTCAGAGATTTCTAACAAACAACAGGTCCTCATTATTCTCTTGAGAGTTAAAGTAGAGCTCTAATGAATTTCAGGTTGAGGCAAAGTCAATGGATGTCTAAACATGATTCTCTACTGCATTTGGGTCCGATCTGTCTGAATGGCTCTTCTCAGGAGGGCAACAGGACGACAGTGGACTCACAATAGATGGCACTATGTTGAGGAGAAGAAGAGTGTGGGCATAGATGTAGATGTGGGGGTGTGGATGTAGATGTGGGGGTGTGGAGATGGGGGTGTTGACGTGGGGGTGTAGATTTGGGGGTGTGGGTGTAGATGTAGATGTGTGTGTGTGGATATGTGGGTGTGGGTGTTGATGTGGGGGGTTTTGGTGTTGATGTGGGGTGCATTGGGGGTTGATCTGGGGGTGTAGATGTGTGGGTTAAGATGTGGACGTGTGGGTTTAGATGTGGGGGGTGTGGATGTGGATGTGAGGGTGTAGATGTGGGGGTGTGGGTTAAGATGTGGGGTGTGTGGATGTGGGGGTGTGTGGATGTGAATGTTGGGGTGTGTGGATGTAGACGTGAGGGTGTAGTCCTTATAGTGCCAGAAACTCAAAAGTAGTGCACTATATAGGGAATAGGGTGCTATTTGGAAGAGAGGCTCTCAAGCCAGTGGGAGAGTCTGCTTCCTGTCCCACACAGGAAGGGCTAATCGAACTGGAAAGTCCACAGCTGTCTGCTCTTTGACAGGGCCACAGCAGAAGATGTTGGCTTGTGTGGACAGAAGGATTTTCTAGCTATGCCTCATTTCCCACAGTCCAGCTTCATAACGACCATACTCTGGCCCAAAACAATTGCCACACTAATGCCAGGACTATGGACCAAAACACAACTAATGTATTGTTTTGGATGTTTTTGAGACAAATCAAACAAGAAACAACCCCCAAAATGTGCAGTGGTACTACAATAGTGGTTTATTGCTTCCCTAAATTACTGTAATAGAATTGTTTTCATATTCTTTAATTGAAGAGTATTTGATTGGAATGACAAGAATAAGACTGTATGGTACAGTTTTCTGTATGGTACAGAAAATTGACTATTTAACTCAAATACATTAGTATGATCTGATTGGGCACATTTAGTAGTTATTCACACACTGTATTTGTTTTTACTGTGGGAAATGTCCCATGTTATGGCTTTAAAGGGGATTTTCAACCTGAGGGAATCTGGGCTTGTTTTCATTATGTTTGAGGACAGTGAGATGTGTTTCACACATAATTGCCCTGGAGGAAGGCAGGTCAGGGCTTCGCGCACTGAATGATACACCACACCCTATGACGGCTTCTGGTGTATTGGAAGGGGGTGGGGTTAGCTAACTTACTCAAAATAGAAGAGGTTTCTGAGGTTACAATCTGAGAGCTTTGGTGTCTCGATTGTAAAACCTCTTCTATTTTTAATCATAGATATGGCTACTGGTAGTTCTTTACCTACCTAAAATTACTTGATTCCCCCCAGTGTAACACAGCCATATCTATGACTAAAAATAGAAGTTGTTTTACAATCTGAGAGCTTTGGTATCTCGATTGTAAAACCTCTTCTATTTTTAATCATAGATATGGCTACTGGTAGTTCTTTACCTACCTAAAATTACTTGATTCCCCCCAGTGTAACACAGCCATATCTATGACTAAAAATAGAAGTTGTTTTACAATCTGAGAGCTTTGGTATCTCGATTGTAAAACCTCTTCTATTTTTAGTCATAGATATGGCTAACTACTAAGCAGCAAGCTACAACGTTACAACCAGCCACCTAAAGCTAGGTTTACCAACCAACGTTAGCACATGACTTGAGTTGGCTAGCTAGTTAGCCTGGCACCTGCTAACTTGTAATGCATCACATCTCGCATTTGTAACTTTTTAGCAAACGTGTGACATCAGCAACTGTAAATAATTTTACTAGCGAGATATGTAACATAATTGACAAGGGTTGACATTGGTTATGATTATGACTGTGGATGAATTTCAGTCTCACAAAATTATAGGCATGACCCTAGATAGAATTCCAAACAGATGTAAATAACAAGTATTGCATTTTCAGCAAGCTAGCTACATTTACTAGCAAACAGTGAGGATTAAAAAAAGAATACAACAATATACTGTTGTTAATCTCTGAAACCGAAGCTGGTTTTACAACAATTTGTTTTGCCTAAGCATAACTGATAGACATGGCTGTAGATAGATATTGTTTACCTACCTACCTAGGCTCATTTGTACGGTCTGATCACTGTGCAAAGGTTATGCCATATTTCTTTCTATTAGGCTAGATATAGTTGTAAATGTAATCTCCTTGCCTGTGCATATGTACTGTATGGATATTTAACCTCTAGCGACGTGCAATCCCGTATCCCGGGAGCGTAATCATAGCCTCAAGTGCATTACCATAACGCAACGTTTCCTATTCATGAAAATCGCAAATGAAATTAAATAAATATATTGAAACACAAGCTTAGCCTTTTGTTAACAACACTGTCATCTCAGATTTTCAAAATATGCGTTACAGCCAACGCTAGACAAGCATTTGTGTAAGTTTAGCATGGCATAAATAAGAAAAGCAACCAAATTAAATAATTTACCATTGAAGAACTTCAGATGCGTTCACTCAGGAGACTCCCAGTTAGATAGCTCAGAAATCGACCGAAATTATTTCAACTATAACGCCAAACTTTTTTCCATAATATCGACAGAAACACGGCAAACGTTGTTTAGGATCCATCATCAAAGTGTTTTTAACATATGTATTCAATAATATATCCGTGGAGGCGGTTGGTTTCTCATAAGAAACTATTGGAAAAATGGCTACCTCAGTATTTTAACGCAACGTTTTCTCCGGGAGACACCATGCGTCCACTCGCCCTATATGGTCTCTTACAGCCATTCTCCAATGGAAATGCCTAAAAAGACGTCACAATGCTGCAGACACCTTGGGGAAAACGTGAAAAACGTAAGCTGACTCCTAGCTCCTTCACAGCCATATAAGGAGTCATTGGCATGAGTCTGTTTTAAAAAATGCAGCACTTCCTGATTGGATTTTTATCTGGGTTTCGCCTGTAACATCAGTTCTGTGGCACTCACAGACAATATCTTTGCAGTTTTGGAAACGTCAGAGTGTTTTCTTTCCAAAGCTGTCAATTATATGCATAGTCTAGCATCTTTTCGTGACAAAATATCTTGTTTTTCATCCAAAAATTAAAATAGCGCCCCCTATATCCAATAAGTTAACTGGTCTACCCTAATGTGGATGTTATGCTGACACGGTTGAACTGTTGTTCAAGCTGTACAATAGAGTATATATTTTTCTGTATTTTGTCTTACAGACAATATTGTTTGGTGCCTGGGCTTCTTCCTGTAGTGGATTCTAGATACAGAAACATAATTCCTTTGCCTGCGTGTGTTATTGTTACAGAACTGTATCCCACTTGAGGGATTAGACATTATGATGGATTTCAAGCAGATGACTCATGAGGAGCTGAATGGCAGTTTGATCATGACAACACTCCTCCCACAGCTTTAGAAGTTTTCCCTGAACTTCTGTATGTTTCCTTGGAATGACAATTTCTTCTTGACCACCTCTCCCATCATCTGTTGATCACCAGTTCTCTTAGTTACAGATTGTTACACCAGATAATATGATTTAACCAAAGATTTTTGGAATCCATTACTGGGAGTTATATGATAGGTACTGTTTGGTGTAGCACAAAGAATTTTCAACCAACCTTAACGATGCCGTCTTCATCCTCGATTCGGGGAAACAGTAGTCTCATAAAATGTCTGTGTCCAGATGCAGGGGTCAGTTAGAATTTACAAAATGCTCTGTTGTTATTTTATTTTTTGCTCCATAAAGTAATCCAACAATATATTACTTACTCATTGACTGAGACAGGTCTATGTCATCATGACATGCAGCACTTTGGGGTGGCCACCCACCTGTCTCAATCAATGAGAGAAGACTTGAAATAGACAAGATGTCTGCAAAAATCTTTGGGTAAATCACATTATCTGGTGTAACAATCTTTAGCTACAGTTCTCTGCACTTGTGTGTCTCTAAACCTGAGACACACTGAATTGTACGACACTGTTCATACTATTATTTTTGTATGTTCATTTTTCATTTTTTATTTTTTTCTCCCCAATTACAATCTTGTCTCACCGCTGCATCCTCCGAAACATGCTTAACCTAGCCACGCCAATGTGTCAGAGGAAACACTGTTCAGCTGATGACTGAAATCAGCCTGCCGGCGCCCAGCCAACCACAAGAGAGCGATAACCCAAGTAAAGCACCCCTGGCCAAACCCTCCCCTAACCCAGACGAAGCTGGGCCAATTGTGCACCGCCCTATGGGACTCCCGGTCACAGCCGTTTGTGACACAGACGGGGATTGAAACCATATACTGTAACATTCTGTAACATTGAATAACCAGCTCGCTTGAGTTAGCATTAAATAGTGTACACTCACTTGCACTTTGGAATTTGACCAATAAACATTCTTTGGATATCTGAATGTATAGCATCTGTTTGATGCTACAGAGCCCTGTACAGCTTATATAAATATATTCTGGGAATCTATAAGGGCAGACAAATGTCAAAGATTGATAGAAAATATCCATATTTATTTTATGGTGGTTCTACATCAGGGCTCTCCAACCCTGTTCCTGGAGCACTAGCATCCTGCAGGTTTTCACTCCAACCCCAATCTAGCACATCTGATTCTAATAATTAGCTGGTTGATAAACTGAACCAGATTAGTTACACCTGGGGTTGGAGCAAAAACCTACAGGAGGATAGCTCTCCAGGAACATGGTTGGAGACCCCTGTTCTACATGGTCTTATGCTGAGCCACTCTGGCTGCGTTTACACAGACATCCCAATTCTGATATTTTATCCCACTAATTGGTCTTAATCACATCAGATCTGTTTCAGAACTGATTTGATTGGCCAAAAGATCAATTAGTGAGTAAGAAAATCTTAATTGGGCTGCCTGTGTAAATGGCCTGTGTAAACGCAGCCATAGTCTTTTATCCGGCTTCGGTACACTGGTAATGGTGTTCAGCATGGTGGGCTTTGGAAAATGAGACTCTTTGTGCTTTTGGCGATGGGCTTGTCCTGTCTGTGGTGAACGACCAGCTGCATAAGACTCTGCCGAAAGTGGTCTAGAGATTCTTAACCACTAACTGTTTGGGCCTCTTGCAGAAGATTTTCTGGTGCTGCACGTCTCCTGGAAAGACATGGTTGTGGTGTTACCACTTTTTGTGGAAGGGACTTAGGGCAACATGCCTTTGTCAAAGTGAATGGGCTGGGGGGGGGGGGCTAATGAAGGTGTGAAAGTCTTAGGAAGGCATCTGAAAGTGCTATCGGTATACCTCCCCTTACATTGACTTTGAAAAGGGAAATGGAAAGGGGGATACCTAGTCAGTTGTCAACTGAATGCATTCAACTGAAATTGTCTTCCGCATTTAACCCAATCCTCTGAATCAGAGAGGTGCGTGGGGCTGCCTTAATCAAAATCCACGTCATTGGCGCCTGGGGAACAGTAACAGATCATTGTCAATAGTAGCCCTTTGCAGGGGAATTTTGTAGGTATGTTTTTGTATTGTGTTTTGAGAATTGGCAGAGAGAAGAATGAGGTGGTTGTGTCTTTACTGTTGTAATCTTGATTTTATACCTTTCAGTGTCTTGCTGGTTTCTGTTCCACAGTGTTGTTGTGCTCCAGAACCGCAAGGTGTGTCCACTCCCTCACAGTAGTGGAAAGAGTAACCAATTGTCATACTCAAAGGTAAAGATACCTTAATAGAAAATGACTCAAGTAAAAGTCAAAGTCAAACAGTAAAATACTACTTGAGTAAAAGTCTAAGTCTAGTTTTTGTTTTTAAATATTCTTAAGTATCAAAAGTAAATGCAATTGGTAAAATATACTTCAGTATCAACTGCAGAAGTAAAAGTATAAATCATTTCAAATTCCTTATATTAAGTAAACCAGACAGCACTATTTTCGTGTTTTATTAATTTACAGATAGCCAGGGGCACACTCCAATACTCCGACATAATTTACAAACAAATAATTTGTGTTTAGTGAGTCTGTCAGATCAGAGGCAGTAAAGATGATCAGGAGTGTTTTCTTGGTAAGTGTGTGAATTGGACCATTTTCCTGTCCTGCTAAGCATTCAAAATGTAACGAGTGCTTTTGGGTGTCAGGGAAAACGAATGGAGTAAAAAGTACATTATTTTCTTTAGGAATGTGGTGAGGTAAAAGTAAAAGTTGTACAAAATATAAATATTAAAGTAAAGTACAGATACCCCAAAAACGACTTAAGTAGAACCTTAATTGTTAGGGCAGTGGTCCCGTGGTGGGAACATATATCAGCGGAAATTTCAAGTGCGCATTAAAATGCACATACAATATACTGAATTAAAGCTACACTCGTTGTGAATCTATCCACCAAGTCAGATTTGTAAAATGCTTTTCGGCGAAAGCATGAGAAGCTATTATCTGATACCATGCACCCTCAAAATACTGCAACGTCACCTAACACGACAGATTTTGCGTTACCTGGCGCAAACCAAAACGCAGATTTAAAATATAAAACATTCATTACCTTTGACGAGCTTCTTTTTTGGCACTCCTAGATGTCTCATAAACATCATTTAGGGTATTTTTTTGATTAAATCGGTCCATATATAGCCTAGATATCGATCTAAGAATACTGTGTGAACAACGGAAAAAATAGCTTTTTCTTACGTAACGTCATTTTTTAAAATTAAAAAAGTCGATGATAAACTTTCACAAAACACTTCGAAATACTTTTGTAATGCAACTTTAGGTATTAGTACACGTTAATAAGCGATAAAATTCATCAGGATGCAATGTAAATTCTATAGATGTCGTCTCGAAAAAATGTCTTGGAGAGAGCTCGACCAAAACATCCGGTCGGAGACCGGAGGGAATCGGCTCCCTTGATTCGGTTAGACCAAGAATCAAATGCGAATCAAATGACAAGACTCTAGACAACGTGTGGAAGCTGTAGGCACTGCAACCTCAGCCTAATTTAATTCGGTTCACTTTGAACAATTCCTTGAAGTCGCGGATGGATATTTATTTCCATTTTCAGTGATCAGATTTTCATGCACTTTTCGATGAAACGCACGTTCTGTTATAGTCACAGCCGTGATTTAACCAGTTTTAGAAACGTCTGAGTGTTTTCTATCCACACATACTAATCATATGCATATACTATATTCCTGGCATGAATAGCAGGGCGCTGAAATGTTGCGCGATTTTTAACAAAAAGCTGCGAAAAGCTGCTTAAATTCTCGACTTCCTTAACAGGTTTTAAAGTATTTTTATTAAGGACTTTACACTACTGCTACCTCATGTTTGCATAAACCAAACACTTTGGGGTATTTTTCAGCAGGCTTCTGTGGAATGACTCCAGATAACCTGAGTTTTACAAAAAGAAAAGGTAAAAAGAGAGGGGTAGACTAAACTGATTGCATGTAGCTAGCTGCATGTAGCTAGCTGCAGTGAACAGTGCCAGTCGCCATAACTGTGGGGGCAGAGCTTGTTTTTGTTTTGAATCTGTTAACACTGTATATCGGCTAGACATCTAACCACAACCACAACCCAACCACAACCACAATCCAACCACAACCCAACTACAACCAAACCACAACACAACCACAACCCTACCACAATCCAATCACAACCCAACCCAAACACAACCCAGTCACAACCGATCCAAAACCCAACCCAACCATAACCCAACCGCAACTACAACCCAACAACATCTCAACCACAACTAGATTAGCTTCAGTGGATCATCCAGCTACTTGTAAAATAAATATCACGATGTAAAGAGAAACTTTGAAAAGATCTGTTAAACAAAACACTGTCCAGAGAACATGCTAACCGAGTCAGCATGTGTAGCTAAACATCAATGAGTGTGTTTTACAGTATGTGCTCCCTACAATGAGTGGACAAAACATGAATAACACCTGCTCTTTCCATGATATAGACTGACCAGGTGAATCCAGGTGAAAGCTATGATCCCGTATTGATGTCATTTGTTAAATCCACTTCAATCAGAGTAGATGAAGGGGAGGGGACAATTTAAAGATGGATTTTTTAAGCCTTGAGACAATTGAGACATGTACTGTGTAGGTGTGCCATTCAGAGGTTGAATGAGCAAGACAAACACATTTAAGTGCCTTTGAATGGGTATGATAGTAAGTGCCAGGCGCACTGGTTTGTGTCAAGAACTGCAACACTGCTGGGTTTTCACTCTCAACAATTTCCTGTGTGTATTAAGAATGGTCCACCACCCAAAGGACATCCAGCCAACCGTACACAACTGGGAACATTGGAGACAAATTGGGCCAGCAACCCTGTGGAACGCTTTCCACACCTTGAATTGAGACTATCCTGAGGGGGGTTGCACTCAATATTAGGAAGGTGTTCTTAATGTTTGGTATACTCAGTGTATATGTGTCACGAGAATGTTCAATCCCAATGATAATAACTAACAATCAATAGCTCTGACCAATCCCCGAGGTTTGTAAGACCATGGGTATAATAATAATTAGTCAAAGACTTATGCTTATACAAAAGGTTAGTACAGTTTATTCAGAGAAAGTTCTAAAGTCAAGAACACAAAGACATCCATTTTATAGCTGCGCACATACTTCCACACAAACAGTAGATATCCTATTATGCACAGTGGTTAGAGCGTTAGACTAGTAACCGGAAGGTTGCAAATTCAAATCCCCGAGCTGACAAGGTACAAATCTGTCGTTCTGCCCCTGAACAGGCAGTTAACCCACTGTTCCTAGGCCATCATTGAAAATAAGGATTTGTTCTTAACTGACTTGCCTGGTTAAATAAAGGTTTAAAAAAATAATAATACATACACACACAACAGTAGGTATCCTATGCACATACTGTCCCACTACCCAGTTGACGAAGATTAGGGAGACCTTGGGACCTTGAGACGTACTCCCTGTCCTTTCCCAAATCTCTAGTCAGGTCGGCACCAAATTTTGCTCAGACAGTCTGTGTTTAAGATACTATTATAGACCTATGGTACAGATATATTGTCATACCCTACTTCTGACTAAAAACTACACTCACGGATATATAATTCTACTGGCTAAAACCACACACATCATTAGAATAATCTCATGATTCTAATCAATTTCATACGATTACATGGCTTCAGTGTGGAATATTCTAGTCATTCATTTAAACCTATAAATTCCATCAACAATATGTTACATGAAAACATTGTAGAATAATGTGCCAGTCTCCAGTGTGATCAATCCGTCTGGTTGATAGCCATAGAGACAGTTGGGCACCATCTGCCCTGACTCCCTCCTTCTCATATCCATGGGAGGGGAGCAAGCTGTGGGGTGGGAACTCTCGCTCTCTCTCTCTCTCGCTCTCTCTCTCTTTCTCTCTCTCTTTCTCTCTCTCGCTCTCTCTTGCTCTCTCTCTCTTTCTCTCTCTCTTTCTCTCTCTTTCTCTCTCTCTCTCTTTCTCCCTCGCTCTCTCTCTTTCTCGCTCTCTCTCGCTCTCTCTCCCTCATTCAAACTGACGGCCATTGGTCATGCCTCAAACCCCAGCCATTTTCTCTGTGCGAGCCATGGCCCTATACTAAAACGTTGTTAATTTTGGTCATTTAGTAGATGCTCTTATCCAGAGCGACTTACAGGAGCAATTTGGGTTAAGTGCAGTGCTCACGGGCGCTCTTAACTGCTAGGCTACCTGCCGCCCTACAATGATGCATGGAGAGATTTCTAGGTGAGTGTATAGGGATGAGTGTATAGCGTCTATTGAGGAGGGATGAGTGTATAGCGTCTATTGAGGAGGGATGAGTGTATATGGGCTATTGAGGAGATTTGAGTTTATAGGGGCTATTGAGGATGAGTGTAGGCATCTAATCAAATCAAATTGTATTTGTCACATGCACCGAATACAACAGGTAGAGCTTACTGTAAAATGTTTACTTAAGAGCCTTTAACCAACAATGCAGAGTTTATAAAATGTATTTAGAAAAAGTTGCTAAATAAATGAAAGGAAAAATAGTAACACAATATAATAACAATAACGAGGCAGGGGTACTGGGGTACGGGTTAGTGCAGGGGTAGGGGTTAGTCAGGGTAATTGAGGTAATATGTACATGTAGGTAGGGGTAGTGACTATGCATAGTTAGGGGTAGTGTATGCATAGATAGAAACAGAGAGTAGCAGCAGCGTATGTAAAGAGTGGGCAGAAATGTGAATGTACAGTGAATTCGGAAATTATTCAGACCCCTTGACTTTTTCCACATTTTGTTACTTTACAGGCTTATTCTAAAGTTGATGAAATAGTTTTCCTTCCTCATCAACCTACACACAAGACCCCATAACAACAAAGCAAACATTTTATTTTATTTTTATTTTTTACATTTGTGCAAGTTCATAAAAAATTGAAAACTGAAATATCACATTTACATAAGACTTGGCGCTCCGGTACCGCTTGCCGTGCGGAAGCAGAAAGAACAGTCTATGACTTTAGGGCCTTCCTCCTACACCGCCTGATATAGAGGTCCTGGATGGCAGGAAGCTCGGCACCAGTGATGCACTGGGCCGTATGAACCAGGAAGAGTAGCTGCTGCTTTCCCAACAGCTAATGGGTATCCTAATAAAATACCAAATACCCTCTGTAGTGCCTTGCGGTCGGATGCCCAGCCATTGGCATACCAAGTGATGGTGCAACCAGTCAGGTTGTTCTTGATGGTGCAGCTGCATAACTTTTTGATGATCTGAGGTCCCATGTCAAATCTTTTCTGTCTCCTGAGATGGAATAGGCGTTTTCGTGCCCTCGTCACTACTGTCTGTGTTTGGACTATGATAGATCCTTAGTCACGTGGACACCAACAAACGTATATCTTTATTACAGGGGTGTTGTTGCCTACCTTCAGGAAGTCCAGGATCCAGTTGCAGAGGGAGGTGTTCAGTCCCAGGGTCCTTAGCTTAGTGATGAGCATGGCAGGCACTATAGTGTTGAACACTGAGCTGTAGTAAATGAACAGCATTCTCACGTAGGTGTTCTTTTTGTCCAGGTGGGAAAGGGCAGTGTGGAGTGCAATAGTGATTGCGTCATGTGTAGATCTGTTGGTTCAGGGTGTCTGGGTTGATGATGTTGATGTGAACAATGATCAGCCTTTCAAAGCACTTAATGGCTACAGATGTAAGTGCTACTTGGCGGTAGTCATTTAGGCAGGTTATATTGGTGTTCTTGGGCACAGGGACTATGGTGGTCTGCTTGAAACGTGTAGGCAGACTGGGACAGGGAGAGGTTGAAAATGACAATGAAGACACTTGCCAGTTGGTCAGTGCATACTAGGAGTACGTGTTCTAGTAGTCCGTCTGGCCCTGCGGCCTTGTGAATGTTAACCTGTTTGAAGGTCTTACTCACATCGGCTACGGAGAGCGTGATCACATAGTCATCCCGAACAGTTCGTGCTCTCATGCATGGTTCAGTGTTGCTTGCGTAGAAGCGAGCAGTGCGGATGTTGCCTGTAATCCATAGCTTCTGGTTGGGATATGTACGTACGGTCACTGTGGGGATGACGTCGTGGATTCACTTATTAATGAAGCCGGTGACTGATGTGGTATACACCTCAACTCCATCGGATGATTCCCGGAACATATTCCAGTCTGTGCTAGCGAAACAGTCCTGTAGTTCATCATTGGCTTCATTGGACTACTTCCGTATTGAGCGCGTCACTGGTACTTCCTGTTTTAACTTTTGCTTGTAAGCAGGATTCAAGAGGATCGTTTTATGGTCAAATTTGCCAAATGTAGGGAGAGGGAGAGTTTTGTACTCGTTTCTGTGCGGATGAAATGTGATGTAGAGGTTTTTTTCCCCTAGTTGCACGTGACATGCTGGTAGAAATGTCAGTTTTCCTGCATTAAAGTCCCTGGACACTAGGACTGCTGACTCATTTTCTTGTTTGTTTACAGCCTTATACAGCTCGTTGAGTGCGGTCTTAATGCCAGCATCAGTTTCTGGTGGTAAATAGACAGTTACAAAGAATATAGATGAAAACTCTTTTGGTAAATAGTGTTGTTTATTACGGCTTAACATGAGGTACTGTAAGTCAGGCGGGCAAAACCTAGAGACCTTAATTTTAGATATTGCGCACCAACTATTGTTGACAAAGAGACACACACCACCCCATCTGATCTTACCGGACACTGCTATTCTGTCTTGCCGTTGCACAGAAAACCAAGCTAACTGTATATTATCCATGTTCTTGTTCAGCCACGACTCGGTGAAACATAGAATATTACATATTTTAATGTCCTGTTGATAGGATAGCCTCGAACGGAGCTCATCCAGTTTATTCTTCAGTGTTTGCACATTTGGCAGTAGAATGGAGGGTAAAGGCAGATTATCCACTCGCCAATGCAGTCTCGCTTGGCAACCGGCTCTTCGAACTCTGTAAAAAGGACTCCTCTTCATACGAATGACAGGGATTTGGGCCTGGTCCTCGAGGATCAAATCAAACCAAATCAAATGTATTTATATAGCCCTTCTTACATCAGCTGATATCTCAAAGTGCTGTACAGAAACCCAGCCTAAAACCCCAAACAGTAAGCAATGCAGGTGTAGAAGCACTGTGGCTAGGAAAAACTCCCTAGAACGGCCAAAACCTAGATAGAAACCAGGTTATGAGGGTTGGCCAGTCCTCTCCTGGCTGTGCCGAGTGGAGATTATAACAGAACATGGCCAAGATGTTCATAAATAATAATAATCACAGTAGTTGTCGAGGGTGCAACAGGTCAGCACTTCAGGAGTAAATGTCAGTTGGCTTTTCATTGCCGATCATTGAGAGTATTTCTGCCGCTCCTGCTGTCTCTAGAGAGTTGAAAACAGCAGGTCTGGGACAGGTAGCACGTCCGGTGAACAGGTCAGGGTTCCATAGCCGCAGGCAGAACAGTTGAAACTGGAGCAGCATGGACAGGGGGACTGGGGACAGCAAGGAGTCATCACGCCAGGTAGTCCTGAGGCATGGTCCTAGTGCTCAGGTCCTCCGAGAGAGAGAAAGAGAGAAAGAGAGAATTAGAGAGAGCATACTTAAATTCACACAGGACACCGGACAAGACAGGATAAGTACTCCAGATATAACAAACTGACCCTAGCCCCCCGACACATAAACTACTGCAGCATAAATACTGGAGGCTGAGACAGGAGGGGTCAGGAGACACTGTGGCCCCATCCGATGATACCCCCTGACAGGGCCAAACAGGAAGGATATAACCCCACCCACTTTGCCAAAGCACAGCCCCCACACCACTAGGGGGATATCTTCAACCACCAATTTACCATCCTGAGACAAGGCCGAGTATAGCCCACAAAGATCTCCGCCACAGCACAACCCAAGGGGTGCGCCAACCCAGACAGGCAGATCACATCACTCAAGTGATGTACCCCTCCTAGGGACGGCATGAAAGAGCACCAGTAAGCCAGTGTCTCAGCCCCTGTAATAGTGTTAGAGGCAGAGAATCCCAGTGGAGAGAGGGGAACCGGCCAGGCAGAGACAGCGAGGGCGGTTCGTTGCTCCAGAGCCTTTCCGTTCACCTTCACACTTCTGGGCCAGACTATGACCCACTGAAGAGATGAGTCTTCAGTAAAGACTTAAAGGTTGAGACCGAGTCTGCGTCTCTCACATGGGTAGGCAGGCCATTCCATAAAAATTGAGCTCTATAGGAGAAAGCCCTGCCACCAGCTGTTTGCTTAGAAATTCTATGGACAATTAGGAGGCCTGCGTCTTGTGACCGTAGCGTACATGTAGGTATGTACGGCAGGACCAAATCAGAGAGATAGGTAGGAGCAAGCCCATGTAATGCTTTTTAGGTTAGCAGTAAAACCTTGAAATCAGCCCTTGCTTTAACATGAAGCCAGTGATCAAATTTTTCGGTTCTAGTCAGGATTCTAGCAGCCGTATTTAGCATTAACTGAAGTGTATTTAGTGCTTTATACGGGTAGCTGGAAAGTATAGCATTGCAGTAGTCTAACCTAGAAGTAACAAAAGCATGGATTAATTTTTCTGCATCATTTTTTTGGACAGAAAGTTGCAGATTTTTGCAATGTTACGTAGGTGGAAAAAAAGCTGTCCTTGAAACAGTCTTGATATGTTCGTCAAAAAAGAGATTAGGGTCCAGAGTAACGCCGAGGCCCTTCACAGTTTGATTTGAGACAACTGTACAACCATCAAGATTAATTGTCAGATTCAACAGAAGATCTCTTTGTTTCTTGGGACCTAAAACAAGCATCTCTGTTTTGTCCGAGTTTAAAAGTAGAAAGTTTGCAGCCATCCACTTCCTTATGTCTTGACTGTCCTGATCAGGTCAGGTTACAGGAGACCACAACCCTACACATTATCTCTCAACCCCAACAGAGGATGAGAGATCTAGGGGTCTGAAGATGTGGGGGTTTTATGACCCCTCACGCCCCTGGTAAATCTTAGGCCAAAGAACATTCCTGTGTCCCCTGGAGAACCACCCTACGAACATTAAACATGCAATACAGGGACTTTGGAACAATGGTTTCCGTCAGCCACAATGGTGGTCATGACAATAGATGGAATATGAAAATGTATGTAATTTTTGTTTTGTTAAAGGTTAATAGATGACGTTATTACGTTATTACGAAAACATTGTAACGTCAATAGTTTACCTAGTATATGTTTGATGTTTATACATTGTACGTTGTATCGAAAATGTCCAAATCAAAGAGAATGTTTTGGTAAAGATGAAATGTGAAGTTAGTTGTCTAAAATTGGATTTGAGTCTAATCTAAACCTTGCCTCTTAACTTGGTACACCCAGAGAATTGCCCTAAAGGCGGTAACGCCCACTTCTGACCCGAGGGTATAAAACCGGTGAGTGAAGAATTTACAAATAAGACTAAGTGACCCAAGCTGCAGCCGAGGTCTAAAAAGTAAACGAACCCAAAACACAACACAAGTTTGAAGACAAAGAAATATTTTTCTACCCAAGCTATGAATGAGTAGCTGTGTCTAAGCGGATGAATTCACCCGAACCCCCGAGCCTCCACTCCCCATCGAATCGTGGTATCTACACTGTTTCATTCCTACGCTGTGAGCTCTGAGCTTCAGAGCTGTCTGTCCTCAGAAGAGCCCTTCCAGAGCAAGGGCGAGGGAACAGACTCCTAAGCCAAAAGGACACTGACATCGTGAGGACAACCAGAGAGTTGCGCCGAAGAAGTGCGTCATTGAGCAGCCTGAACGGTCCACGCGGAGAATCCCCGGAGACCTTCCCCACATAATTCCATCATTATATTCTGACCCATAAGAGCGGCAGTATGGGGCAAGGCTAGGGTTAGAATAAGCATAGCTGACAAATTCACCCAAATGTATATTTCTCTCATGTACTTTCTCTTTTTCTTTCTCTTTTAAATCCCCACTTTGGGTAACACGCGCCATAGTGTGTTGGTTCTAATCAATAGGCTATAATGTGTTTTTGTGTATGTGTATTTTTTATCATCATTTTAGCTTTCTAGTAAATAAATACTCAACTAAGATTGGTGTGGTACAAACTCATTGGTGGGACCCGGGTCCGTGCAGATTCCCGGATTATGCGACATTCAGAACGAGACTGTAGAGGTTGATTGATTAGCGACTGTTGTAAAATCGATATTCTGATATTCTTTGAGTTAATTTGTGAAATAGAAACTCAATAAAACTAATTTTCCCATGGTGCCCCAGGTTAATGAGTTAATAATTGCTTGATTCAGTTAATCACGCAATTAGAAACCTTTTAAAGTCCATCGTCTGACCATCGCTTAATGAGAGGTCTGGTTAGCAGATATCGCTGAATTTGTTCAGGAAATGTGTCATTCTAATACAACGTCACGACACATGTCTGAAACATAGGCTTCTCGCGAGGGCAATTTTGGGGCTTCACCATGTTTCATTGGAATGTACAGCTGGTGTGTCATCCGCATAGCAGTGAAAGTTGACATTAGGTTTTCGAATGACATCCCCAAGAGGTAAAATATACAGTGAAAACAAAAGTGGTCCTAAAATGGAACCTTGAGGAACACCGAAATTTACAGTTGATTTGTCAGAGGACAAACCATTCACAGAGACAAACTGATATCTTTCCGACAGATAAGATCTAAACCAGGCCAGAACCTGTCTGTGTAGACCAATTTGGGTTTCCAATCTCCAAAAGAATGTGGTGATAGATGGTATCAAAAGCAGAACTAAGGTCTAGGGGCACGAGGACAGATGCAGAGCCTCGATCTGACGCCATTAAAAGGTAATTTACCACCTTCACAAGTGCAGTCTCAGTGCTATGATGGCTTCTAAAACCAGAATAAAGCATTTCGTATACATTGTTTTGTCTTCAGGAAGGCAGTGAGTTGTTGCGAATGCGAATGGAAGATTCGATATAGGCCGATAGTTTTTTATATTTTCTGGGTCAAGGTTTGGCTTTTTCAAGAGATGCTTTATTATTGCCACTTTTAGTGAGTTTGGTACACATCCGGTGGATCAAGAGCCGTTTATTATGTTTAACATAGGAGGGCCAAGCACAGGAAGCAGCTCTTTCAGTAGTTTAGTTGGAATAGGGTCCAGTATGCAGCTTTGGAGGAATATGCAGATTTAAAGAGGAGTCCGTAATTTGCTTTCTAATGATCATGATCATTTCCTCAAAGAGGTTCATGAATTTATTACTGCTGAAGTGAAAGCCATCCTCACTTGGGGAATGCTGCTTTTTAGTTAGCTTTGTGGCAGTATCAAAAATACATTTTGGATTGTTCTTATTTTCCTCAATTAAGTTTGAAAAATAGGATGATTGAGCAAGCTAGTCGGAAGACTTCCAGTTTGGTGTGGTGCCATTTCCGTTCCAAATTTCTGGAAGCTTGCTTCAGAGCTCGGGTATTTTCTTTTCTTCAAAAATGAGAATATTATCTGCTATGACTACAAGGTCCGACAGGAATTCAGGGAACTCAGTGAGGAACGCTGTATATGGCCCAGGAGGCCTGTGAACAGTAGCTATAAAAAGTGTTTGAGTAGGCTGCATAGATTTCATGACTAGAAGCTCAGACAAAAATGTTTTGTAAATTGAAATTTGCTATCGTAAATGTTAGCAACAGCTCCGCCTTTGCGGGATGCATGGGGGATATGGTCACTAGTGTAACCAGGATGTGAGGCCTCATTTAACACAGTAAATTCATCAGGTTTAAGCCATGTTTCAGTCAGGCCAATCACATCAAGATTATGATCAGTGATTAGATCATTGACTATAACTGCCTTTGAAGTGAGGGATCTAACATTAAGTAGCCCTATTTTGAGATGTGAGGTATCACGATCTCTTTCAATAATGGCAGGAATGGAGGAGGTCTTTATTCTAGTGAGATTGCTAAGGCGAACACCGCCATGTTTAGTTTTGCCCAACCTAGGTTGAGGCACAGACACGGTCTCAATGGGGATAGCTGAGCTGACTACACTGTCTGTGCTAGTGGCAGACTCCACTAAGATGGCAGGCTGGCTAACAGATGAGAGCACCCCTCCAGCTAGGATGGAGTCCGTCACTCCTCAGCAGGCCAGGCTTGGTCTTGTTTGTAGGTGAGTCCCAGAAAGAGGGCCAATTATCTACAAATTCTGTCTTTTGGGAGGGGCAGAAAACAGTTTTCAACCAGCGATTGAGTTGTGAGACTCTGCTGTAGAGCTCATCACACCCCCTAATTGGGAGGGGGCCAGAGACAATTACTCGATGCCGACACAGGAAGGGTATATCCTTCGCGTCCGACTCATTAAAGAAAATATCCTCTTCCAGTTTGAGGTGAGTAATCGTTGTTCGTTGTTCTGATGCCCAGAAGCTACTTTTTGTCATAAAAAACGATGATGGAAACATTATATGTACAAAAAAACCACACAATAGCACAATTGGTAAGGAGCCCGTAAAACAGCGGCCACCCCCTCTCCGGTGCCATTCTATCATCCATTATTTCCATGGCTGAATTCTCACATCACACATGGGTTGGATGACAAACAGATTAAAGCCAGCTCATCCCTCTCTTTATTGCCATGGGAGACCTGACTCCCTGAATAATGCTGAGGAATTCTAAGTAGTATTTCCTCCATTGAGCCAACAGGTCCAGGCACAGTGCTGCTACAGTGCAGCCACCTTTCTCCCCCAGGGAGAGGGAGGGCTGCAGAGGGAATGCCACCCCTGTTCGTTCCACTGTTCCACCCTTCTACTCTTCCTCCTTTCTTTATGAGGCATGTCACGGAGCATAATGAGGCAGAACGATTTCAAAGGATCTGAAAAAATAGCAGAAAGGACAAACAAAATCCCTCTTCAGAGTGGAGGAGCCGACAGTGAAATGCCTAACTTGCAAGCCCTACCCAACATTGCAGTATTCAATATAAAAAAGTACAACTAATAAAATAATAAAGTAGGTGTCAGTACCAAATGTATTGAGGTTAGATATGTACATGAAGGCATGGATCAGGAGAAAGTGACTGGTAATAGGATAAATATTTATAACAGTGGTAAACATTATGGCAGCAGCATAAGTAGTGGGTGTGTGCTTGTGTGTGTGTGGTGGTGAGTGGGCATGTGAGTGTGTGCATTCCTGTCAGTATAGGCGTGATAGGTGGATGTACATGTAAACAGGGCAGGAAAATGACTGGTAACAGGAATATATAAATAATATGGTAATATACTAAAGGTAATACAGTGCCTTCGGAAAGTATTCAGACCCCTTGACTTTTTCCACATTTTGTTACGCTATTCTGAAATTGATTAAATATGTTTTTTTCCACATCAATCTACACTTAATTCCCCATAATGACAAAGTGAAAACAGGTTTTTAGAAATGTTTGCAAATGTTTTAAATATAAAAAACAGAAACATCTTATTTAAATAAGTATTCAGACCCTTTACTAGGAGACTCAAAATTGAGCAAAGGTGCATCCTTTTTCCATTGATCATCCTTGAGATGTTTCAACAACTTGTTTAGAGTCCATCTGTGGTAAATTCAATTTATTTTACATGATTTGGAAAGGCACACACCTGTCTATATAAGGTCCCACAGGTGACATTACATGTTAGAGAAAAAAACAAACCATGAGGTCGAAGGAATTGTCCGTAGATCTCCGAGACAGGATTGTGTCGAGGCACAGATCTGGGGAAGTGTACCAAAAAATGTCTGGAGCATTGAAGGTCCCCAAGAACACAGTGACCTCCGTCATTCTGAAATGGAAGTAGTTTGGAACCACCAAGACTCTTCCTAGAGCTGGCTACCCGGCCAAACTGAGCAATCGGGGGAGAAGGGCCTTGGTTAGGAAGGTGACCAAGAACCCGATGATCACTCTGACAGAGCTCTATAGTTCCTCTATGGAGATGGGAGAACCTTCCAGAAGGACAACCATCTCTGCAGCACTCCATCAATCAGGCCTTCATGGTAGAGTGGCCAGACGGAAGCCACTCCTGAGCAAAAGGAACCTAAAGGACTCAAGACAATGAGAGACAAGATCATCTGGTCTGATGAAACCAAGATTTAACTCTTTGGCCTGAATGCCAAGCGTCATGTCTACAGGAAACTTGGCACCATCCCTACTGTGAAGTATGGTGGTGGCAGCATCATGCTTTGGGGATGTTTTCCAGCAGCAGGGACTGGGAAACTAGTCAGGATCAAGGGAAAGATGAACGGAACATAGTACAGAGAGATCCTTGATGGAAACCTGCTCCAGAGCACTCAGGACCTCAGACTGGGGTGAAGGTTCACATTCCAACATGACAACAACCCTGAACACACCAAGACAATGCAGGAGTGGCATTGCGGACAAGTCTCTGAATGTCCTTGAGTGGCCCAGCCAGAGCACGGACTTGAACCCGATCTAACATCTCTGGAGAGACCGGAAAATAGCTGTGCAGCGACACTCCCCATCCAACCTGACAGAGCTTGAGAGGATATGCAGAGAAGAAAGGGAGAATCTCCCCCAAATTAAGGTGTGCCAAGCTTGTAGTGTCATACCTGAGAAGACTCGAGGCTGTAATCGGTGCCAAAGGTGCTTCAACAGAGTACTGAGGAAAGGGTCTGAATATGTATGCAAATTTGATATTTCCAAAAAACAGTTTTTGCTTTCTCATTATGCAGTATTGTGTGTAGATTGATGAAGAAAAAAAACTATTTAATCAATTTTAGAATAAGGCTATGACGCAACAAAATTTGGAAATGGTCAAGGGGTCTGAATACTTTCCAAATGCACTGTATGTACATGTAAACAGGAGTAATAGTGACCAGTAACAGGATAAATATATATTAATGGTAATATATACATGTAAACAGGAGTAATAGTGACCAGTTGCAGGATAAATAGATACTAATGGTAATATATACATGTAAACAGGAGTAATAGTGACCAGTAACAGGATAAATAGATACTAATGGTAATATATACATGTAAACAGGAGTAATAGTGACCAGTAACAGGATAAATATATATTAATGGTAATATATACATGTAAACAGGAGTAATAGTGACCAGTAATAGGATAAATATATACTAATGGTAATATATACATGTAAACAGGAGTAATAGTGACCAGTAACAGGATAAATAGATACTAATGGTAATATATACATGTAAACAGGAGTAATAGTGACCAGTAACAGGATAAATATATATTAATGGTAATATATACATGTAAACAGGAGTAATAGTGACCAGTAATAGGATAAATATATACTAATGGTAATATATACATGTAAACAGGAGTAATAGTGACCAGTAATAGGATAAATATATACTAATGGTAATATATACATGTAAACAGGAGGAATAGTGACCAGTAACAGGATAAATAGATATTAATGGTAATATATACATGTAAACAGGAGTAATAGTGACCAGTTGCAGGATAAATAGATATTAATGGTAATATATACATGTAAACAGGAGTAATAGTGACCAGTAATAGGATAAATATATACTAATGGTAATATATACATGTAAACAGGAGGAATAGTGACCAGTAACAGGATAAATAGATACTAATGGTAATATATACATGTAAACAGGAGTAATAGTGACCAGTAACAGGATAAATAGATTTTAATGGTAATATATACATGTAAACAGGAGTAATAGTGACCAGTAATAGGATAAATATATACTAATGGTAATATATACATGTAAACAGGAGGAATAGTGACCAGTAACAGGATAAATAGATACTAATGGTAATATATACATGTAAACAGGAGGAATAGTGACCAGTAACAGGATAAATAGATACTAATGGTAATATATACATGTAAACAGGAGTAATAGTGACCAGTAACAGGATAAATAGATTTTAATGGTAATATATACATGTAAACAGGAGTAATAGTGACCAGTTGCAGGATAAATAGATATTAATGGTAATATATACATGTAAACAGGAGTAATAGTGACCAGTAACAAGATAAATAGATATTAATGGTAATATATACATGTAAACAGGAGTAATAGTGACCAGTAACAGGATAAATAGATACTAATGGTAATATATACATGTAAACAGGAGTAATAGTGACCAGTTGCAGGATAAATAGATACTAATGGTAATATATACATGTAAACAGCAGTAATAAGCTCATAGCATACTAATGACCACCCATACGTAGAATGTATGCACACATGACTGTAAGTCGCTTTGGATAAAAGCGTCTGCTAAATGGCATATATTATTTATTATTATTATTATATTATATTAATAGTAACCAGTAACAGGATAAATAGATAGATACTAATGGTAATATATACATGTAAACAGCAGTAATAGTGACCAGTAGCAGGATAAATAGACACTAATGGTAATATATACATGTAAACAGGAGTAATAGTGACCAGTAAAAGGTTAAATAGCTCGATACTAATGGTAATATATACATGTAAACAGGAGTAATAGTGACCAGTAATAGGATAAATAGATAGATATTAATGGTAATATATACATGTAAACAGGAGTAATAGTGACCAGTAACAGGAAAAATAGATACTAATGGTACTATATACATGTAAACAGGAGTAATAGTGACCAGTAACAGGTTAAATATATACTAATGGTAATATATACATGTAAACAGGAGTAATAGTGACCAGTAACAGGAAAAATAGATACTAATGGTAATATATACATGTAAACAGGAGTAAAGTGACAGCAGGATAAAAAGATACTAATGGTAATATACCAGTAAACAGGTAATAGTGACCAGTAGCAGGATAAATAGATACTAATGGTAATATATACATGTAAACAGGAGTAATAGTGACCAGTAACAGGATAAATAGATACTAATGGTAATATATACATGTAAACAGGAGTAATAGTGACCAGTTGCAGGATAAATAGATACTAATGGTAATATATACATGTAAACAGCAGTAATAGTAACCAGTAACAGGATAAATAGATAGATACTAATGGTAATATATACATGTAAACAGCAGTAATAGTGACCAGTAATAGGATAAATAGATACTAATGGTACTATATACATGTAAACAGCAGTAATAGTGACCAGTAGGAGGATAAATAGATACTAATGGTAATATATACATGTAAACAGCAGTAATAGTAACCAGTAACAGGATAAATAGATAGATATTAATGGTAATATATACATGTAAACAGGAGTAATTGTGACCCGTAGCAGGATAAATAGATACTAATGGTAATATATACATGTAAACAGCAGTAATAGTAACCAGTAACAGGATAAATAGATAGATATTAATGGTAATATATACATGTAAACAGGAGTAATAGTAACCAGTAACAGGATAAATAGATACTAATGGTAATATATACATGTTAACAGGAGTAATAGCAACCAGTAGCAGGATAAATAGATACTAATGGTAATATATACATGTAAACAGGAGTAATAGTAACCAGTAGCAGGATAAATAGATACTAATGGTAATAAATACATGTAAACAGGAGTAATGGTGACCAGTAACAGGATAGATAGATAATAATAGTAATGGAATTCAATAATCAATGAGCAGCACCATAGCGGTGGTTATAAATCTAATCGATACTAATTTTCGCAGCAGCGTAGGTGTGAGGGGGAGCAGTAGTTGTTATCCATTTAACAGTCTTATGGCCGGTGGATAGAAGCTGTTTCGGAGTCTGCTGATCTGAGCCTATGTATTTTCATCCACTTTCCATGCCTTGGCTTTTAGATTTGATCTTCTTACTAGGTTTTCTCTTTCATCACGGTAACTGACCACTATCTAACTGTTTACAGTATCAAAGCCAACATGCTAGAAGTTTCGAGATAAAGCTGGCTAGAATAAACAGTGTAACGAACACAAGCATATTTGATTATCTCTGACGTTGATCACACAGAGTTTATTTATAATTATTCCACTCCCATCACAGATTTACTGATGACGTAACACAATAAGAAGTATCTAATTGCTCTTCCTGTGATTCAGAAATAGAAAGCAGCCTGGCAACCAAAACTCAATGTTTATTCCAACACAAATTATAATCTGTGGTTTGCGTCAGTGTGCTTTTTGGTAGAATAACAGCTGTGGTGGATGGCACCATCTATTGGTCAATAATGATACCACATCACACTGTAAAAATAGTCACTTTGTTATTTACCTAGGCAAGTCAGTTTAGAACAAATTATTATTTACAATGACTGCCCACCACGGCTAAACCAGGACAACACTGGGCCAATCTTGTGCCACCCTATGGTGACTACCAATCACAGCCGGATGTGATGCAGCCTGGATTCAAACCAGGGACTGTAGTGACGCCTCTCGCACTGAAATGCAGTGCCTTAGACTGCTGCGCAACTCGGGAGCCCTTCAGCACAAGCAGCAACTACACTTGTGTTCCCCAAACCTCTCCTCAAGTAGGCTACCCCCAAGCCAGTTATTTGATGTATTCCAGAAGTAGCACTGCTGATTGAACTAATGAAGGGCCCGATGATTAGGTGGCCCTTAGAATCAGCAGTGCTACTTCTGGGATACATCAAAGACATGGACTGGCTGGTGTCCAGGGGATGTTTGGAAGACTAAACACAAACAGATTGAAATGGTGGGAAATAAACAGAAGACAACATATGCCCTTCCTGTGATTTCATGATCTATTAGGTACTAGAGTTCAAACTGTGTGAATAGCCAAAGCTCCCAAATAAGTCATTAAAGGACTCACGAGAGGATTATTGTAGTTGTCACTGTTGCATGGGAAAGCTTTCCACCCCGAGGCCCACCATTGATTTCAAATACAGATCATTTCCTCTTGAAGTGGATTCTTTTTGTAAATATTTGCAGTTTGATTAAAGACACAGGGAAGTTGAAGCCTTTTCTAAAAAAGGAAATCTTTCCAAGGGACTTGCACAATATTGTACAAACATTAGTCTACTTCGAGCATTTCTACAATGTCCACAGCATGCAGTGTAACCAGTCAGTCCTACAGTACATTAACTCAGACACAGAGACTCGTTTCACGGTAGATTTAATTTCAACATTGAACATAATTATTCATCATTCACAAGTTCATGTTTTACCAGAAATAAATTCTATATCTGGAGAATGCAACTTATATTATGGCCAACATAATACTCGTTATTATTATAAAATACAAGGCATCTCACGACAGATCATTTACATTGTAGAGCCTACACGTTCCATACATACGGAAGCATTCAATGTCATGTATTTGAGGCATGGTGGTATTGGAGTTGTTAGGGTGAGGGACTGGGGGTAATGGGAGTACTGAACTTGATCACTGACAAACTCTCAATTGAGGTATATTTGGTAACACTTTATTTGAAATGTACGGTACATTAAAGCAGTGTCCTGATGTTGTACTATAATCAAATCAAAATGAACAAAGTGTTACTGGATATATTCTGACTGACAGGGGGACGACTGTGATGAGACCTCACGTCCTGTGATGACTTCAATCCGGTACTAATGGGCTTAATTAATAATGTTATTAGTAACAGACGGTTATGATTCAAGTCCAACAAAGATTTCCCAGGCCAGGTGTTATAAAGTCCTTTTCCAACGGAGCAGTGACCACATAGACACATCAGCAACACCTTACCTTGCTGATGATACCTGGACACCAGGACAAACATCATGAGTTTGTCATAAAAATAGAATACCTTCTATTATTAAAATATACAGGATTCTAGGATCCTATTTCTATGGTGGAACCATCGTATATTGGCAGGGTCTTCCGTCGCCGTATCATAAACAAAGTTCACATTCTGCCTCAGACTCTTTGTGTCTGTCATGCAACCATGTAAGAAACACAGAGAAACACACAGTACAGAATTTCAGGAGAACTTCACTGGCTGACAGGAAACTGTAGAAGCCATCTTGGCCTGTTGGTACTCTAGAATCTCTGATGTGGCACACCAAACAAATACAAATCAGTAACAATGTAAAAGGTTTTCCTATGGCACAAAGTATAAATCACTGTTTGTAAGCTCTGTGGATAAGAGTTCATGTCCTTTAGCGTGAGCTCAGCTAGCTTGGTGGTGGGGAAGGTCCGTTATAAAGCTGGGAAGCAAAGTGGGACAGTTCCTTGTTTGCCTCCTCCAGAGCTGAAGGTCAGGAAAAAGACTGCCTTCCTCTTTTTTATGTCTGGGGAGATGCAGCACCATCTTCTCCTTCTCTTCGCAGCCTTTTTGTATTGCTTCCTCAGCTTCTCGCTCCACATTTAAAGTGTCCAAAGACTCCCCTATCCTATCAACACGTACAATCACATGCAATAATACACTGGGCAAATAAAAACCATGGGCTCGGGTTATACATTTATATAGATTTATACATATAAATTCATATACTTTCAGGAATGTTAATCTGTTTTTGTTTTTTTTAAGGTACAAAATAACTTCATATGACACAATAATATAAAACATTATATTTTAAATGATCAAGTCTCTTCTTTAAAAAAAAATCCATTAATAAAAATAAGTTCTATGTTTTATTTTACAATATATTTTATTTTTGGTCTCTGGCAGCAGGTCCTTTATTTAGTTTGTGGCTATTTCCATGGTGATAGCTGGATATTACAATGGGCACTTGGCACAGCCACACTCCAGGGTGATTTCAATCTCCTCGGAGAACGAGCTCCCGTCGGTGCACTTGAAGAACACTTTCCGCCTCCGGCTCTTAGATGGGGCGCAGCAGAGGCCCCCGTCACAGGCACGGGGACACTCCACCCGGGGGATCTTACTGGTGGAGGTGCACGTGTTCATGGGCTGCTGGCGCTTCAGCAGCTCATGCACCGCCTCTCCCTGGCACGTCACATCTAAAAGAGGTCAATGGGAGAGCTTCACAGTAACTTATTTTACTCTGACATGGACGATTTCAGATTGTATAGCCTATTATTCTTATTATGGACCTCTGATAGTCAAGTTTCTGTACGCAGTAGAATGTCCTTACAGAAACAGTTTCTCAATGTTGGAAACCGCCTAGGTGTGTGTGTGTCTAATCCTCTCACCGGTGGCACAGGCAGGGCCAGTGTAGCCTGGCTGGCAGTGGCAGGAGGGCTCCCCACTCCCTGTGACCCTACACTCTCCGTGTCTACACTGGTGTCTCCTACAGGCTTGGGGCTCCTCTCTCCTGTCACAGTACTGCCCTGTGTAGCCCTCAGCACACTGACAACTGTAAGATGATGCCTTAGGCACACACAGCCCATGGATACACCTGAAACAAAGAGGTTTACACTTCATGTGAGGAATGGTAATTGATGTGTGTTTAATAATTCATTTACATTACATTTACATTTAAGTCATTTAGCAGATGCTCTTATCCAGAGCGACTTACAAATTGGTGCATTCACCTTATGACATCCAGTAGAATAGTCACTTTACAATAGTAAATTCATAATTCATACACATTGAGTACATATTATTAATATTTTATAACATTATTAAACATGAGCAAGTGTAAAAGCATGAGTCCATTTGTATGCTTGTGAATGTACTAATGTGTTGAGGATGAGGTTCATTATGGATTTTTAGTTATGATTAAAGGCATATATTGAGGTGTCTTGGATATGTAGCTGTTAGACAGGCCATACCTGCTGCTCTGACAGGGGCAGTCTGATATGTAGCTGTTAGACAGGCCATACCTGCTGCTCTGACAGGGGCAGTCTGATATGTAGCTGTTAGACAGGCCATACCTGCTGCTCTGACTGGGGCAATCTGATATGTAGCTGTTAGACAGGCCATGACAGGGGCAGTCCTAGACAGGCTGCTGCTCTGACTGGGGCAATCTGATATGTAGCTGTTAGACAGGCCATACCTGCTGCTCTGACAGGGGCAGTCTGATATGTAGCTGTTAGACAGGCCATACCTGCTGCTCTGACTGGGGCAATCTGATATGTAGCTGTTAGACAGGCCATACCTGCTGCTCTGACAGGGGCAGTCTGATATGTAGCTGTTAGACAGGCCATGCCTGCTGCTCTGACAGGGGCAATCTGATATGTAGCTGTTAGACAGGCCATGCCTGCTGCTCTGACTGGGGCAATCTGATATGTAGCTGTTAGACAGGCCATACCTGCTGCTCTGACAGGGGCAGTCTGATATGTAGCTGTTAGACAGGCCATGCCTGCTGCTCTGACTGGGGCAATCTGATATGTAGCTGTTAGACAGGCCATACCTGCTGCTCTGACAGGGGCAGTCTGATATGTAGCTGTTAGACAGGCCATGCCTGCTGCTCTGACTGGGGCAATCTGATATGTAGCTGTTAGACAGGCCATACCTGCTGCTCTGACAGGGGCAGTCTGATATGTAGCTGTTAGACAGGCCATGCCTGCTGCTCTGACTGGGGCAATCTGATATGTAGCTGTTAGACAGGCCATACCTGCTGCTCTGACAGGGGCAGCCTGATATGTAGCTGTTAGACAGGCCATGCCTGCTGCTCTGACTGGGGCAATCTGATATGTAGCTGTTAGACAGGCCATACCTGCTGCTCTGACAGGGGCTGGGGGCAGTCTTCTGATCACAGAGGGATCCGCTGCGGCTGGGTGGGCACTCGCAGGACACACCCGTCTCCCCCCTCTGTCTGCAGGCGCCTTGGGCACACACACTGCAGGAGTGGCAGCCTGGCAGGATGCCTTCCCCCCTGCGTGGCGCTGCCCCCAGATCCTGGAGCTCTCCGTTGATCCTGACATTGTGGATGCAGCCATTGAAGGCCTGGGGGCTGCGGTCGGGACCTGAACGCAGGCCTGATGCCACCACCGCTAAGGGTATACCTGGAGGGGAGGAGGGGAGGGATGGAAGAAAGAGGGGGTATTATTCATTATTCTGGTTTGTTGACCTGCCATTTCATCGGTACATCAGTTTCAATGTGTAAAGAAAACATCTGTAGGTATGCACAGTGCAAATTGTTCTGTGTGTTTCTAAGGAGTAATGGGTCCTTTCAGGTATGTGTGCTATATGTGTCTCTGTTTACCTCCTATGTAGAGCTGTGTAATGTGGTCCAAAGAGGGCTGGCGGGGCAGCTTGCCCAGACTCTTGGGGGATCCCTTGTCCACCACCAGGCTCAGAGAGTGGTTCTGAATCAGGAGCTCCACCGTGTGAAATAGACCATCATTCACAGACTCAACACTGTTGAGAAAGAGAGACACAGAGAGAGAGAGAGAGAGACAGAGAGAGACACACAGAGAGAGACAGAGATAGATAGACAGACAGAGACAGACAGAGAAAGAGAGATAGATAGAGACAGAGACAGACAGAGACAGAGAGAGAGAGACAGAGCCAGAGAGACACACAGATAGAGACAGACAGAGAGAAAGAGAGAGACAGACAGAGAAAAAGAGATAGATAGAGACAGAGACAGACAGAGACAGACAGAGACAGAAAGAGAGAGACACAGAGAGATACACACAGACAGACAGACAGACAAACAGAGACAGACAGACACAGCCAGACAGACAGACAGACAGACAGACAGACAGACAGACAGACAGACAGACAGACAGACAGACAGACAGACAGACAGACAGACAGACAGACAGACAGACAGACAGACAGACAGGCAGGCAGACAGACAGACAGAGAGAGACAGACAGATAGACAGAGAAAGAGAGATAGATAGAGACAGAGACAGGCAGAGACAGACAGAGACAGAAAGAGAGAGACAGAGACACAGAGAGAGAGAGAGAGAGAGAGAGAGAGAGAGAGAGAGAGAGAGAGAGAGAGAGAGAGAGAACCTTAAATGATAAAAAATGCAGACCACAAATTCCAATTGGCTATGCACACCCTAATTGAGAAACAAGCAACCCATAACAAATGCAAAGTCTTAGATACATTGAAGTAATATAGGAGTTCTTATAAACTCAGCAAAAAAAGAAACGTCCCTTTTTCAGGACCCTGTTCAAAGATTATTCATAGAAGTCCAAATAACTTCACAAATCTTCATTGTAAAGGGTTTAAACACGGTTTCCCATGAACCATAAACAACTAATGAACATGCACCTGTGGAATGGTCGTTAAGACACTAACAGCTTACAGACGGTAGGCAATTAAGGTCACAGTGATGAAAACTTAGGACACTAAAGAGGCCTTTCTACCGACTCTAAAAAACACCAAAATAAAGATGCCCAGGGTCGCTGCTCATCTGCGTGAACGTGCCATAGGCCTGCTGCAAGGAGGCATGAGAACAGCAGATGTGGCCAGGTCAATAAATTGCAATGTCTGTACTGTGAGATGCCTAAGTCAGCGCTACAGGGAGACAGGACAGACAGCTGATTGTCCTCGCAGTGGCAGACCACATGTAACAACACCTGTACATCCGAACATCACACCTGCGGGACACATACAGGATGGCAACAACAACTGCCCGAGTTATACCAGGAACACACAATCCCTCCATCAGAGCTCAGACTGTCCGCAATAGGCTGAGAGAGGCTTGACTGAGGGCTTGTAGGCCTGTTGTAAGGCAGGTCCTCACCAGACATCACCGGCAACAACGTTGCCTATGGGCACAAACCCACCTTCGCTGGACCAGACAGGACTGGAAAAAAGTGCTCTTCACTGACGAGTCGCGGTTTTGTCTCACCGGGGATGATGGTAGAATTCGCGTTTATCTTCAAAGGAATGAGCGTTACACCGAGGCCTGTACTCTGGAGCGGGTTCGATTTGGAGGTGGAGGGTCAGTCATTGGACACTGTGCTATCCAACCTCCAATCGAGCTTCAATGCCATACAACACTCCTTCCGTGGCCTCCAACTGCTCTTAAACGCTAGTAAAACCAAATGCATGCTTTTCAACCGATCGCTGCCTGCACCCGCATGCCCGACTAGCATCACCACACTGGATGGTTCCGACTTTGAATATGTGGACACCTATAAGTACCTAGGTGTCTGGCTAGACTGCAAACTCTCCTTCCAGACCCATATCAAACATCTCCAATCGAAAATCAAATCAAGAATCGGCTTTCTATTCCGCAACAAAGCCTCCTTCACTCATGCTGCCAAGCTTACCCTAGTAAAACTGACTATCCTACCGATCCTCGACTTCGGCGATGTCATCTACAAAATTGCTTCCAACACTCTTCTCAGCAAACTGGATGCAGTTTATCACAGTGCCATCCGTTTTGTCACTAAAGCACCTTATACTACCCACCACTGCGACTTGTATGCTCTAGTCGGCTGGCCCTCGCTACATATTCGTCGCCAGACCCACTGGCTCCAGGTCATCTACAAGGCCATGCTAGGCAAAGCTCAGCCTTATCTCAGCTCACTGGTCACGATGGCAACACCCATCCGTAGCACGCGCTCCAGCAGGTGTATCTCATTGATCATCCCTAAAGCCAACACCTCATTCGGCCGCCTTTCGTTCCAGTACTCTGCTGCCTGTGACTGGAACGAATTGCAAAAATCGCTGAAGTTAGAGACTTTTATCTCCCTCACCAACTTCAAACATCAGCTAGCTGAGCAGCTAGCCGATCACTGCAGCTGTACATAATCTATTGGTAAATAGCACACCCATTTTCACCTACCTCATCCCCACAGTTTTTATTTATTTACTTTTCTGCTCTTTTGCACACCAATATCTCTACCTGTACATGATCATCTGATCATTTATCACTCCAGTGTTAATCTGCAATATTGTAATTATTCGCCTACCTCCTCATGCCTTTTGCACACATTGTATATAGACTCCCCTTTTTTCTCTGTGTTATTGACTTGTTAATTGTTTACTCCATGTGTAACTCTGTGTTGTCTGTTCACACTGCTATGCTTTATCTTGGCCAGGTCGCAGTTGCAAATGAGAACCTGTTCTCAACTAGCCTACCTGGTTAAATAAAGGTGAAATAAAAAATAAATAAAAATAAATGGTCTGGGGCGGTGTGTCACAGTATCATCGGACTGAGCTTGTTGTCATTGCAGGCAATCTCAACACTGTGCGTTACAGGGAAGACATTCTCCTCCCTCATGTGGTACCCTTCCTGCAGGCTCATCCTGACATGACTCTCCAGCATGACAATGCCACCAGTCATACTGCTCGTTCTGTGCGTGATTTCCTGCAAGACAGGAATGTCAGTGTTCTGCCGTTGCCAGCGAAGAGCCCGGATCTCAATCCCATTGAGCATGTATGGGACCTGTAGGATCGGAGGGTGAGGGCTAGGGCCATTCCCCCCAGAAATGTCCGGGAACTTGCAGGTGCCTTGGTGGAAGAGTGGGGTAACATCTCACAGCAAGAACTGGCAAATCTGAGTCCATGAGGACAGTACTATTTAAATGTTTTAAATGTTATTGTTCCCCAATAGCTGTCCCTCAACCATTCGCGACACCAGCTGCAGTAGTTAATGCAGCTGGTGGCCACACCAGATACAGATTGTTACTTTTGATTTTGACCCCCCCTTTGTTCAGGGACACATTATTCAATTTATGTTCATCACATGTCTGTGGAACTTGTTCAGTTTATGTCTCAGTTGTTGAATCTTGTTATGTTCAAATATTTACACATAAGTTTGCTGAAAACGAATGCAGTTGACAGTGAGAGGACGTTTCTTTTTCTGCATGTGATGACTCCACTCGGGCCCTGTGAACAATAGCAGCACTCTAGAATTAGCCTCGCTGCGAACCAGACTTCCTTAATACAGGAAGGCGTGACAACAACATGATTTTGGAGGCATGGTAACGCGAGGCCAGTGTGTGTCCTCTGGAGAAAGATTGCCTTCCACACTACTCATGTTTGAACCATTTCAGGGCACTCTGTCTCATCACACTGAGCACCCAAAACCCTCTCCAAACCAGAAAACATCTACTGGAATAGCAAGCAATGATGCTGTTGTCTTCTGGCTGAGTCAGTATATTTTGTCCTGGGGGCACATGAGTCCTTTTCACAATGATAATTGCTCCAGCTTCCATACTGACTCACTAGTTTACTGGCTGACTGCTGGGTACAGAACAGGCTGTACTGCCTCTGGGCCTGCCTAGTTACTGAGAGAGAGAGAGAGAGAGAGAGAGAGAGAGAGAGAGAGAGAGAGAGAGAGAGAGAGAGAGAGAGAGAGAGAGAGAGAGAGAGAGAGAGAGAAAGAGAGAGAGAGAGAGAGAGAAAGAGAGAGAGAGAGAAATAGAGAAAGAGAGAGAGAGAGAAAAGAGAGAGAGAAAAGAGAGAGAGAGAAAGAGAGAGAGAGAGAAGAGAGAGAGAGAGAGAGAGAGAGAGAGAGAGAGAGAGAGAGAAAGAGAGAAAGAGAGAAAGAGAGAAAGAGAGAAGAGAGAAAGAGAGAAAGAGAGAGAGAGAGAAAGAGAGAGAGAGAGAGAGAGAGAGAGAGAGAGAGAGAGAGAAAGAGAGAGAGAGAGAGAGAAAGAGAGAAAGAGAGAAAGAGAGAAAGAGAGAGAGAGAGAGAGAGAGAGAGAGAGAGAGAGAGAGAGAAAGAGAGAGAGAAAGAGAGAAAGAGAGAGAGAGAGAAAAAGAGAGAGAGAGAGAGAGAGAGAGAGAGAAAGAGAGAGAGAGAGAGAGAGAGAGAGAGAGAGAGAGAGAGAGAGAGAGAGAGAGAGAGAGAGAGAGAACCTTAAATGATAAAATATACAGACCACAAATTCCAATTGGCTATGCACACCCTAATTGACAAACAAGCAAACCATAACAAATGCAAAGTCTTCTCATGCTTTGTTGACTTCAAAAAAGCATTTTACTCAATTTGGCATGAGGGTCTGCTAAACAAATTGATGGAAAGTGGTCTTGGGGTAAAAACATACAACATTATACAAACCATGTACACAATCATGCACACAAAGTGTGCAGTACAAATGGGCAAAAAAACAAACGTAACAAATTGGCAAAAAACACACATTTCACATGGGGTGAGATAGGGATGCAGCTTAAGCCCCAACGAATTGGGGAGGACACTGGAACAGTCCTGGTCTCAGCCTACTAGAATCTAAAGTCAAATGTCTACTGTTTGCTGATGATCTGGTGCTTCTGTCCCCAACCAAGGAGGGCTTACAGCAGAACCTAGATCTTCTGCAAAGATTCTGTCAGACCTGGGCCCTGACAGTAAATCTCAGTAAGACCAAAATAATGGTGTTCCAAAAAAGGTCCAGTCGCCAGAACCACAAATACAAATTCCATCTAGACACCGTTGCCTTAGAGCACCCAAAAAACTATACATACCTTGGCCTAAACATCAGCGCCACAGGTAACTTCCACAAAGCTGTGAACGAGCTGAGAGACAAGGCAAGGGCCTTCTATGCCATCAAAAGGAACATAAAACTTGACATACCAATGAGGATCTGGCTAAAAATAATTGAATCAGTTACAGAACCCATTGCCCTTCATGATTGTGAGGTCTGGGGTCAGCTCACCAACCAAAAATTCACAAAATGGGGCAAATACCAAATTGAGACTCCGCATGCAGAATTCTGCCAAAATATCCTCAGTGTACAACGTAAAACAGCAAATAATGCATGCAGAGCAGAATTAGGCCGATACCCGCTAATGATCAATATCCAGAAAACAGCTGTTAAAATCTACAACCACATAAAAATAAGTGATTCCTAAACCTTCCATAACAAAGACATCACCTACAGAGAGATGAACCCGGAGAAGAGCCCCCTAAGCAAGCTGGTTCTGGGGCTCTGTTCACAAACACAAACAGACCCCACAGACTCAGTGAGCATAGCCTTGCTATTGAGAAAGGCCGCTGAAGGCAGACCTGGCTCTCAAGAGAAGACAGGCTATGTGCATACTGCCCACAAAATGAGGTGGAGACTGAGCTGCATTTCCTAACC
Organism: Oncorhynchus keta; assembly: GCF_023373465.1. Taxonomy (NCBI): domain Eukaryota; kingdom Metazoa; phylum Chordata; class Actinopteri; order Salmoniformes; family Salmonidae; genus Oncorhynchus; species Oncorhynchus keta. The sequence goes on from NC_068450.1 coordinate 26,456,118, forward strand.
CCCTGCCAAATGTATGCCCATACTAGAGACACATATTTCCCTCAGTTTACACAGGCCCACAAAGAATGAGAAAAAAAAATCTAATTTTGATAAACTCGCATATCTATTGGGTGAAATACCACAGTGTGCCATCACAGCAATACAATTTGTGACCGGCTGCCACAACAAAAGTGCCACCAGTGAAGAACAAACACCATTGTAAATACAGTGCCTTGCGAAAGTATTCGGCCCCCTTGAACTTTGCGACCTTTTGCCACATTTCAGGCTTCAAACATAAAGATATAAAACTGTATTTATTTGTGAAGAATCAACAACAAGTGGGACACAATCATGAAGTGGAACGACATTTATTGGATATTTCAAACATTTTTAACAAATCAAAAACGGAAAAATTGGGCGTGCAAAATTATTCAGCCAATTACTTTCAGTGCAGCAAACTCTCTCCAGAAGTTCAGTGAGGATCTCTGAATGATCCAATGTTGACCTAAATGACTAATTGTCATTAATTGTCACTAATTGTTGGAAAAATGACTTGTGTCATGCACAAAGTAGATGTCCTAACCGACGTGCCAAAACTATAGTTTGTTAACAAGACATTTATGGAGTGGTTGAAAAACAAGTTTTAATGACTCCAACTTAAGTGTATGTAAACTTGATCTATTTCACTTGCTTTGGCAATGTAAACATGAGAGAGAGAGAATAAAGAAATACATAATATATTGGGTCTGGGTGGTGAAATTAAGTGCAGCTCAAAACTAGCTGTTTCTATCCTTACCGCTATTGGGTTGTGGTCTTATCCAAAAACAGCATGCCAATCAGGCAAGTTTAGCAAGGCTCTCCCCAACTGCAGCTCTCCTATTGGCTGATTGTTAAAAACTTTTGATTGACAGTTCCTACAGTGGTTCAATGACTGTATTATTACATTAATAGCCAGTAAAAAATACATCTTAAAATCATATTAATTAAAACATTTTACAAAAAATGATATATTTTTTCTTCTCAAAAGTTGTGCACTTATTAGCCTTTACTCATCCTGTATTAGAGCGGTCCGACACAGCTGAACCACACCCCCCGTCCCGTCACATCTGCGAAGTAATCACTGCATCATGTGTGGTTTGCATTATGGGCGTGTAATTACATTCCAATCTGAAAACAGGCCTTTTGCAGCCAACCAGTTTTTTTTACCTTGGCAAGTCAGTTAAGAACAAATTCTTATTTACAATGACGGCCTCCTCCGGCCAAACCATAACCCGGACTACGCTGGGCCAATTGTGCGCTCCCCTATGGGACTCCCCAATCACGACCGGTTGTGATACAGCCTGGATTCAAACCAGGGTCTGTAGTTACACCTCTTGCTGCGCCACTTGGGAGCCCGCTTCTGCTTCTATTTAATACATAAATACCACCATGGAAGTCTGGCTTTATTACACTTCAATGCCATTGTCACCCATTGTCTCTTTGTAAGTCGCTCTGGATAAGAGCGTCTGCTAAATGACTTAAACGTAAAATGTCTCTGATTTTGACAGCCGTCATTCATTACTGGCAATCTGAAAGCCCACATGCACATCCTGGCAAAGGGGGAGTAGCAGGGAAAAGGATTTGGGGAAGAAAATTGAGAGTTCCCATCTTGCTATGATACCATATGACCACAGAGGGGCAGCAGAGGTCCAGTCTAAAAAGGTGAACCGTGTTGCTCAGCCCTCCAACCTTTGCCAATTTTGGGCTTTGTCTGTGTTTTGACAATCTGAAGTTTTCCAGAGGAAATATTTTTCGATGGGGATGTGGTGTCTTTGATGTGTGCCCAGCCTGCGTATTGGCTTATACCAGCCCATTATGGAATTCAATAAAAGCGAACAGAAAGAATTTGCAGATTTCAGCAGCACCCTCCCTGTAAGTCGACTGAGGGAAGTACATAAAATACTCCATCTTCCTCTCTTTATCAAACCACATTTTAAATAACACAAACTTACTGGTTGCCTTAATCAGAGAACGATATATTGAACCAGCTACCCTGTAGACCCTATTTACATTTCAAAATGTAACTACCCAGCGCTGTCAATTGCTTTAAATGTACGTTTTGCAGATAACGAACAAAGTTCCAGATTGCAGCTGTAAGGGAACCTAGGTTTCCTTAGAAGCACATGGGCGAACTACAAGCTTGTTTAGTGTATGGGGTCTAAGGAACGGGGGGAGGGAGGAGGAGGGGGGGTTGTTGCCTGATAGCTCCTCTTAGGGCGAGCTAGGTCTAACAGTACTACCTAAACCATCTTAATGGCTGGGGCTAGCTAGGTCTAACAGTACTACCTAAACCATCATAATGGCTGGGGCTAACTAGGTCTAACAGTACTACCTAAACCATCATAATGGCTGGGGCTAGCTAGGTCTAACAGTACTATCTAAACCATCATAATGGCTGGGGCTAGCTAGGTCTAACAGTACTATCTAAACCATCATAATGGCTGGGGCGAGCTAGGTCTAACAGTACTATCTAAACCATCATAATGGCTGGGGCTAGCTAGGTCTAACAGTACTATCTAAACCATCATAATGGCTGGGGCTAGCTAGCTAAACATGGTCGAGGCACGCTGGTCTCATGGTCTCCTTTAGGGTTCCTGTTGGTGGTGTATCCACCAGCCAGACGTCACACTCAATTCTCCTGACCTCTGTAGAACACTTGCTGCCAATTGGCACTTGATCCACTATATTGGTAATAGGGTTCTATTTGGGACTCAGACTCTGTCTACAGGAGCCGGGGCCACAAGCTCACTACACAGCCGAGTTATGGTCCCGTCCAGTGACTCCACTGTCTGGGTATGTCGGCATCTGTTCTGTCTGGATATGTTTTGTCTGGGTCTATCTAGATCTGTTCTGTCTGGGTCTGTTCTGTCTGGGTCTGTCTAGATATGTTCTGTCTAGATCTGTTCTGTCTGGATCTGTTCTGTCTAGATCTGTTCTGTCTGGATATGTTCTGTCTGGGTCTGTTCTGTCTGGGTCTGTCTAGATGTGTTCTGTCTGGGTCTGTCTAGATCTGTTCTGTCTGGATATGTTTTGTCTGTGTCTGTTCTGTCTGTGTCTGTCTAGATCTGTTCTGTCTGGATATGTTTTGTCTGTGTCTGTTCTGTCTGGATCTGTTCTGTATAGATATGTTCTGTCTGGATATGTTCTGTCTGGGTCTGTCTAGATCTGTTCTGTCTGGGTCTGTCTAGATATGTTCTGTCTGGATCTGTTCTGTCTGAGTCTGTCTAGATCAGTCCTGTCTGGATCTGTTCTGTCTGGATCTGTTCTGTTTTGTCTGGGTCTGTTCTGTCTGGGTCTGTCAAGATCGGTTCTGTATGGATCTGTTCTGTCTTTGTCTGTTCTGTCTAGATCTGTTCTGTCTGGATCTGTTCTGTCTGGGTCTGTTCTGTCTGGGTCTGTCTAGATCTGTTCTGTCTGGATCTGTTCTGTCTGGGTCTATCTAGATCTGTTCTGTCTGTGTCTGTCTAGATCTGTTTTGTCTGGATATGTTTTGTCTGGGTCTGTTCTGTCTGGGTCTGTCTAGATCTGTTTTGTCTGGATCTGTTCTGTCTGGGTCTATCTATATCTATTCTGTCTGTGTCTGTCTAGATCTGTTCTTTCTGGATCTGTTTTGTCTGGGTCTGTTCTGTCTGGATATGTTTTGTCTGGGTCGGTTCTGTCTGGGTCTGTCTAGATCTGTTCTGTCTAGATCCGTTCTGTCTGTATCTGTTCTGTCTGGGTCTATCTGTATCTGTTCTGTCTGGATCTGTCTCGATCTGTTCTGTCTGGATCTGTTCTGTCTGGGTCTGTCTAGATCTGTTTTGTCTGGATCTGTTCTGTCTGGATCTGTTCTTTCTGGGTCTATCTGGATCTGTTCTGTCTGGGTCTGTTCTGTCTGGGCCCATCTGGATCTGTTCTGTCTGGATCTGTTCTGTCTGGGTCTATCAAGATCTGTTCTGTCTGGATCTGTTCTGTCTGGGTCTATCTGGATCTGTTCTGTCTGGGTCTATCTGTATCTGTTCCGTCTGGATCTGTTCTGTCTGGGTCTATCGAGATCTGTTCTGTCTGGGTCTGTTCTGTCTGGGCCCATCTGGATCTGTTCTGTCTGGATCTGTTCTGTCTGGGTCTATTAAGATCTGTTCTGTCTGGATCTGTTCTGTCTGGGTCTATCTAGATCTGTTCTGTCTGGGTCTGTTCTGTCTGGGCCCATCTGGATCTGTTCTGTCTGGATCTGTTCTGTCTGGGTCTATCAAGATCTGTTCTGTCTGGATCTGTTCTGTCTGGGTCTATCTGGATCTGTTCTGTCTGGGTCTATCTGTATCTGTTCCGTCTGGATCTGTTCTGTCTGGGTCTATCTAGATCTGTCCAGATCTGTTTCGTATGGATCTGTTCTGTCTGGGTCTGTTCAGTCTGCATCTGTCTAGATCGATTTTGTCTGGATCTGTTCTGTCTGGGTCTATCTAGACCTGTTCTGTCTGGGTCTGTCTAGATCTGTTCTGTCTGGATATGATCTGTCTGGGTCTGTTCTGTCTAGATCTGTTCTGTCTGGGTATGTCTGCATCTGTTCTGTCTGGATATGTTATGTCTGGGTCTGTTCTGTTCTGTCTGTGTCAATCTGTGTCTGTTCTGCCTGTGTCTATCTGGATCTGTTCTGTCTGGGTCTATCTGGATCTGTTCTGTCTGGGTCTATCTGTGTCTGTTCTGTCTGGGTCTATCTGGATCTGTTCTGTCTGGGTCTATCTGTGTCTGTTCTGTCTGTGTCTATCTGTGTCTGTTCTGTCTGTGTCTATCTGTGTCTGTTCTGTCTGGGTCTATCTGGATCTGTTCTGTCTGGGTCTATCTGTGTCTGTTCTGTCTGTGTCTATCTGGATCTGTTCTGTCTGGGTCTATCTGGATCTGTTCTGTCTGTGTCTATCTGTGTCTGTTCTGTCTGTGTCTATCTGTGTCTGTTCTGCCTGTGTCTATCTGTGTCTGTTCTGTCTGTGTCTATCTGTGTCTGTTCTGTCTGGGTCTATCTGTGTCTGTTCTGCCTGTGTCTATCTGGATCTGTTCTGTCTGGGTCTATCTGTGTCTGTTCTGTCTGTGTCTATCTGTGTCTGTTCTGTCTGGGTCTATCTGGATCTGTTCTGTCTGGATCTGTTCTGTCTGTGTCTATCTGCGTCTGTTCTGTCTGGGTCTATCTGGATCTGTTCTGTCTGGATCTGTTCTGTCTGGGTCTGTTCTGTCTGGGTCTGTTCTGTCTGGGTCTGTTCTGTCTGGGCCCATCTGGATCTTACATTGCCAAAGCAAGTGAAATAGATAATAAACAATAGTGAAATAAACAATAACAAATGAACAGTTAACATTACACTCACATGTCATATTATGTCTGTATACAGCATTGTAATGATGTGCAAATAGTTAAAGTATAAAAGGGAAAATAAATAAACATAAATATAGGTTATATTTACAATGGTGTTTGTTCTTTTGCCCTTTTGTTGTCGCAACAGGTCACAAATATTGCTGCTGTGATGGCACACTGTGGTATTTCATCCAGTTCATATGGGAGTTTATCAAAATTAGATTTATTTTCATATTCTTTGTGGGTCTGTGTAATCTGATGGAAATATGTATCTCTAATATTGTCATACATTGGGCAGGAGGTTAGGAAGTGCAGCTCAGTTTCCACCTCATTTTGTGGGCAGTGAGCACATAGTCTGTCTTTTCTTGAGAGCCAGGTCTGCCTTCAGCGGCCTTTCTCAATAGCAGGGCTATGCTCACTGAGTTTGTGCAAAGTCAAAGATGTCCTTAATTTTAGGTCAATCACAGTGGTCAGGTATTCTGCCACTGTGGTCAGGTATTCTGCCACTGTGGTCAGGTATTCTGCCACTGTGGTCAGGTATTCTGCCACTGTGTACTCTCTGTGTAGGTCCAAATAGCATTCCAGTTTGCTCTGTTGTTTTGTAATTTCTTTCCATTGTGTCAAGTAATTATCTTTTAATTTTCTCATAATTTGGTTAGGGGACTCTTCTTCAGGTTCATCTCTCTGTAGGTGATGGCTTTGTTATGGAAGGTTTGGGAATTGCTTCATTTTAGGTGGTTGTAGAATTTAACGTCTCTTTACTGGATTTTGAGAATTAGTGGGGATCGGCCTAATTCTGCTCTGCATGCATTATTTGGTGTTTTACCTTGTACACTGAGGATATTTTGGCAGAATTCTGCCTGCAGAGTCTCAATTTGTTGTTTGTCCCATTTTGTGAATTCTTGGTTGGTGAGCGGACCTCAGACCTCACAACCATGAAGGGCAATGGTGTCACGCCTTGGTCATTGTATTTTGTGTTTTCTTTATTATTTGGTCTGGCCAGGGTGTGACATGGGTTTATGTTATTGTATTTTCGTATTGGGGTTTGTAGTATTTGGGATCGCGGCTGATTAGGGGTGTTGTATAGGCTTGGCTGCCTGAGGCGGTTCTCAATCAGAGTCAGGTGATTCTCGTTGTCTCTGATTGGGAACCGTATTTAGGTAGCCTGGTTTCGCTTTGTATTTTGTGGGTGATTGTTCCTGTCTCTGTGTAGTTTCACCAGATAGGCTGTAATTAGATTTCACGTTCCGTTTGTTGTTTTGTATTTTGTAATAGTTATTTCATGTATCGTTCCGTTTTCCTTCATTAAAGATCATGAGTAACAACCACGCTGCATTTCGGTCCGACTCTCTTTTGAAAAACGAAGAACGCCGTTACAAATGGGTTCTATAACTGATTCAATTATTTTTAGCCAGATCCTCATTGGTATGTCAAATGTTATGTTCCTTTTGTGGCATAGAAGGCCCTTCTTGCCTTGTCTCTCAGATTGTTCACAGCTTTGTGGAAGTTACCTGTGGTGCTGATGTTAAAATGCAGAGATTTGTATAGGTGTTTGTGTGCTCTTGGGCAACGGTGTCACGATGGAATTTATATTTGTGGTCCTGGCAACTGGACCTTTTTTGTAACACCATTATTTTAGTCTTACTGAGATGTACTGTCAGGGCCCAGGTCTGACAGAATCTGTGCAGAAGATCTAGGTGCTGCTGTAGGCCCTCCTTGGTTGGGGACAGAGGCACCAGATCATCACCAAACACTAGATTGACATCAGATTCTAGTAGGGTTAGGCCGGGAGCTGCAGCCCACAGCCTGTGGAAATAAATGTGTGTTTTTTGCCAACTTTAACTGCACACTTGTTGTTTGTGTACATGGATTTTATAATGTTGTATGTTTTAAATTTAGCCAATTGGAAATTGTGGTCTGTATATTTGATCATTTCATTGAGGATTGTATTTTGTCCTGTAGTTCATTCAATGTAATTGGAGAATCCAGTGGGTTCTGGTAGTCTTTAATAGTTGATTCTAAGATTTGTATTTGATCATGTATATGTTTTTGCTGTTTGTTCTTTGTTATAGAGCCAAAAATATTGGAGAAGTGGTTTATCCAATACATCTCTGTTTTGGATAGATAACTCTTCGTGTTGTTGTTTGTTTAGAGTTTTTCAAATTTCTATGGATTCTTCAATTACAGTGAGCTAATTTCTGACACGCTGTTCTGTCTTTCTGTAGTGTATTTCTACCAGTCTCTCTCTCTCTACCAGTCTCTCTCTCTCTCTCTCTCTCTCTCTCTCTCTCTCTCTCTCTCTCTCTCTCTCTCTCTCTCTCTCTCTCTCCCAGTCTCTCTCTCTCTACCAGTAGCCCACTTTGTTCACAAGCTGCCTGTCCTCTTCTCTCTCCACCTTTCCTCTGTGACTCAGCTCCACTCAGCTCTAACATGGCATTCGGCTCACAAAGAGACATCTTGTGCAGACGCTGAGTGGAGCAGAGAAGACAAAGAGAAGAGAGAGAGACACTTTGACCCCCTCTATAGGCTCTTCTCCATTGCTCTAAATCACAGTGACATGGCAGGCAATGACAGGTTTCTGAAGGGTACCTACCAATACAAATAGTGTAGGCGTGGCAATGGATGGCTGAACCTAGAAAGAGTGGGAGGGAATTGGGTAAAGATTGAAACGCTCTCGGTCAATCTTCTGTGATGTTTCTATGCTCCCATCAAACCCTCTTTAACCTTCTCTCCTCCTGTAACACTCTCGGTCAATCTTCTGTGATGTTTCTATGCTCCCATCAAACCCTCTCTAACCTTCTCTCCTCCTGTAACACTCTCTGTCAATCTTCTGTGATGTTTCTATGCTCCCATCAAACCCTCTCTAACCTTCTCTCCTCCTGTAACACCCTCGGTCAATCTTCTGTGATGTTTCTATGCTCCCCATCAAACCCTCTTTAACCTTCTCTCCTCCTGTAATACTCTCGGTCAATCTTCTGTGATGTTTCTATGCTCCCCATCAAACCCTCTTTAACCTTCTCTCCTCCTGTAACACTCTCGGTCAATCTTCTGTGATGTTTCTATGCTCCCCATCAAACCCTCTTTAACCTTCTCTCCTCCTGTAACACCCTCGGTCAATCTTCTGTGATGTTTCTATGCTCCCATCAAACCCTCTATAACCTTCTCTCCTCCTGTAACACTCTCGGTCAATCTTCTGTGATGTTTCTATGCTCCCATCAAACCCTCTCTAACCTTCTCTCCTCCTGTAACACTCTCGGTCAATCTTCTGTGATGTTTCTATGCTCCCATCAAACCCTCTCTAACCTTCTCTCCTCCTGTAACACTCTCGGTCAATCTTCTGTGATGTTTCTATGCTCCCCATCAAACCCTCTTTAACCTTCTCTCCTCCTGTAACACTCTCGGTCAATCTTCTGTGATGTTTCTATGCTCCCCATCAAACCCTCTTTAACCTTCTCTCCTCCTGTAACACTCTCGGTCAATCTTCTGTGATGTTTCTATGCTCCCATCAAACCCTCTCTAACCTTCTCTCCTCCTGTAACACTCTCGGTCAATCTTCTGTGATGTTTCTATGCTCCCCATCAAACCCTCTTTAACCTTCTCTCCTCCTGTAACACTCTCGGTCAATCTTCTGTGATGTTTCTATGCTCCCCATCAAACCCTCTTTAACCTTCTCTCCTCCTGTAACACTCTCAGTCAATCTTCTGTGATGTTTCTATGCCCCTTCCCCTTTTCCTCTCCCTCCATCTCTTGAATAATGTCAGACGAGTTCCCTTAAACTAATAGAGGGATTACTGTGGCATTTGGTAAAGGGCAGGACATGAACACAGTGAGGACCCAGGCATTCATCTGATAGTAATGAGGCCTCTACCCTGCTACCTCCTCCTCTCCCTCCCTATTCTCTCCAGATTAGGTCTGGACAGATGGGTGGTTCACCCCCCACCTTTCCATCACTTGACCAGCACACCCTCATCCACTCTCATTTCTCCTTCCTGTTTTTCTCACCGCTCTCTCCTCTCCCCTCTCACCAGCAGCCCTTCATTCCCACGTGAACTCCTCTCCTCCATGTATTCTCATCTTCTCCTAGCTGTGCTCTCTCCTGTCTCTCCTCTCCTGTCTACCTTCTCCAGTCTCCTCCCTCCTCCCATCTTCTGTCTACATTTTCCTGTCTCCTCTCTATCTCCTGTATCTTGTCTACATTCTCCTGTCTATCTCCTGTCTCCTCTCTATCTCATGTCTCCTCTATATCTCCTGTCTCCTCTCTACATTTTCCTGTCTCCTGTCTATCTCCTGTCTCTTGTCTATCTCTTGTCTATCTCCTGTCTCCTGTCTATCTCCTGTCTCTTGTCTATCTCTTGTCTATCTCCTGTCTCCTGTCTATCTCCTGTCTCTTGTCTATCTCTTGTCTATCTCCTGTCTCCTGTCTATCTCCTGTCTCTTGTCTATCTCTTGTCTATCTCCTGTCTCCTGTCTATCTCCTGTCTCTTGTCTATCTCCTGCCTCCTGTCTATCTCCTGTCTCTTGTCTATCTCTTGTCTATCTCCTGTCTCCTGTCTATCTCATGTCTCCTCTCTACATTTTCCTGTCTCTTGTCTATCTCCTGTCTCCTGTCTATCTCCTGTCTCTTGTCTATCTCCTGTCTATCTTCTGTCTATCTCATGTCTCCTCTATATCTCCTGTCTCCTCTCTACATTTTCCTGTCTCCTGTCTATCTCCTGTCTCTTGTCTATCTCTTGTCTATCTCCTGTCTCCTGTCTATCTCCTGTCTCCTCTCTACATTTTCCTGTCTCTTGTCTATCTCCTGTCTCCTGTCTATCTCCTGTCTCCTCTCTACATTTTCCTGTATCTTGTCTATCTCCTTTCTCCTGTCTATCTCCTGTCTCTCTCCTGTCGCTTGTCTATCTCCTGTCTCCTGTCTATCTCCTGTCTCCTCTCTACATTTTCCTGTCTCTTGTCTATCTCCTGTCTCCTGTCTATCTCCTGTCTCCTCTCTACATTTTCCTGTCTCTTGTCTATCTCCTGTCTCCTGTCTATCTCCTGTCTCCTCTCTATTTCCTGTCTCCTCTCTATCTCATGTCTCCTCTATATCTCCTGTCTCCTCTCTACATTTTCCTGTCTCCTGTCTAACTCCTGTCTCTTGTCTGTCTCCTGTCTCCTGTCTATCTCCTGTCTATCCCCTGTCTCCTGTCTATCTCCTGTCTCTTGTCTATCTCCTATCTCCTTTCTATCTCCTGTCTCTTGTCTATCTCCTATCTCCTTTCTATCTCTATCTCCTGCCTCCTGTCTATCTCCTGCCTTCGGTTTACATTCTCCTCTCTATCTCATGCCTCCTGTCTCCTCTCTACATTCTCCTGTCTCCTCTCTATCTCCTGCATCCTGTCTACATTCTCCTGTCTCCTCTCTATCTCATGCCTCCTGTCTCCTCTCTACATTCTCCTGTCTCCTCTCTCCTGTCTCCTCACTATCTCCTGCCTCCTCTCTATCTCATGCCTCCTGTCTCCTGTCTCCTCACTATCTCCTGCCTCCTCTCTATCTCATGCCTCCTTTCTCCTGTCTCCTCTCTATCTCATGCCTCCTGTCTCCTGTCGACATTGTCCCGTCTCCTCTCTATCTCCTGCCTTCTGTCTACATTCTCCTGTCTCCTCTCTATCTCCTCTCTCCAGCTCCAGATGTTAAAGGTTAATTCCGCCACTTTTCAACCTCCTATTCATTATCTCCAGCACCATACCAGTGTCTAAATATACTGAGATACCAAAATATTAAGGACACCTTCCTAATATTGAATTGCACCCTCCACTTTTGCTCTCAGCCTCGATTCATGGGGGCATGGACTCTAAAGTGTCGAAAGCAGAGAGAGAAAGCGAGAGAGAGAGAGAGGGACAGAGAGAGAGCGAGTGGGGGAGGGACAGAGAGAGACAGACACAGAGAGAGAGGGAGAGACACAGAGAGAGGGAGAGACATAGAGAGATAATGCATGCAGAGCAGAATTAGGCCGATACCCACTTATTATCAAAATCCAGAAAAGAGCTGTTAAATTCTACAACCACCTAAAAGGAAGTGATTCCCAAACCTTCCATAACAAAGCCATCACCTACAGAGAGATGAACCTGGAAAAGAGTCCCCTAAGCAAGCTGGTCCTGGGGCTTTGTTCACAAACACAAACACACCCTACAGAGCCCCAGGACAGCAGCACAATTAGACCCAACCAAATCATGAGAAAACAAAAAGATAATTACTTGACACATTGGAAAGAATTAACAAAAAAACAGTGCAAACTAGAATGCTATTTGGCCCTAAACAGAGAGTACACAGTGGCTGAATACCTGTCCACTGTGACTGACCTAAACTTAAGGAAAGCTTTGACTATGTACAGACTTAGTGAGCATAGCCTTGCTATTGAGAAAGGCCGCCGTAGGCAGACATGGCTCTCAAGAAAAGACAGGCTAAGTGCTCACTGCCCACAAAATGAGGTGGAAACTGAGCTGCATGTCCTAACCTCCTGTCCAACGTATGACCATATTAGAGACACATATTTCCTTCAGATTACATAGTGTGCCATCACAGCAGCAAGATTTGTGACCTCAGTTGGTAGAGCATGGTGCTTGCAACGCCAGGGTTGTGGGTTCGATTCCCACGGGGGACCAGTACAAAAAAGGTATGAAAATGTATGCACTCACTACTGTAAGTCGCTCTGGATAAGAGCGTCTGCCAAATGGCTACAAAAAAAAAAAAAAAAAAAAAAAAAAACCTGTTGTCACAAGAAAAGGGCAACCAGTGAAGAACAAACACCATTGTAAATACAACCCATATTTATGCTTATTTATTTTCCCTTGTGTTCCTTAACCATTTGTACATTGTTACAACACTGTATATATGTGTTCATGTCCTGCCCTTTACCAAATGCCACAGTATGTATAATATGACATTTGTAATGTCTTTATTGTTTTGAAATGTCTGTGTAATGTTTACTGTTAATTTTTATTGTTTATTTCACTTTTGTATATTATCTACCTCACTTGCTTTGGCAATGTTAACACATGTTTCCCATGCCAATAAAGCCCCTTGAATTGAATTGAATTGAGAGAGACACACAGACACAGACAGAGAGAGAGAGAGAGAGAGAGTCACACACAGACACAGAGGGAGAGAGAGGGAGAGACAGAGAGAGAGACACAGACACACACAGAGAGAGAGAGAGTCACACACAGACACAGAGGGAGAGAGAGGGAGAGACAGAGAGAGAGACACAGACACACACAGAGAGAGAGAGAGAGAGAGAGTCACACACAGACACAGAGGGAGAGGGAGACAGAAAGTCAGAGTTCCCACCACACAGCTGGCTCCCCTCCCATGGATATGAGAAGGAGGGAGTCAGGGCAGATGGTGCCCAACTGTCTCTACGGCTATCAACCAGACTACGGCTTTGCTTCATGTCACACAGACGGATTGATCACACTGGAGACTGGCGCATTATTCTACAACATATACACGGAGTATACCAAACATTAAGAACACCTTCCTAATATTGAGTGCCCCCCCCCCTTCTGCCATCAGAACAGCCTCAATTCATCAGGACATGGACTCTACAAGGTGTAAAAAGCATTCCACAGGAATTCTGGCCCATGTTGACTACAATGCTTCCCACAATGCTTCCTTTGGCTGGTGGACCATTCTTGATACACACGGGAAAGTGTTGAGCAGTAAAAACCCAGCAGCATTGCAGTTCTTGACACAATCCGGTGCACCTGGCACCTACTACCATAACCCATTGAAAGGCACTTAAATCTTTTGTCTTGCTCATTCACCCTCTGAGTGGCATACATAAAATCCATCTCTCAATTGTCTCAAGGTTTAAAAATCCTTCTTTAACCTGTCTCCTCCGCTTCATCTACACTGATTGAAGTGGATTTAACAAGTGACATCAATAAGGGTTCCTATATTTCACCTATGTCATGGAAAGTGCACGTGTCCATAAGATTTTGTACACTGTGGTTAAAAAGATAAAAAAACATTAGGACCGTTCTTATCTGTGAGAGTAGGATTAAAGGTAAGAAAAACAGTCATTTAAAAACATCTGCATTGAGGTTCTAGCCAGAGGGAGGGGATTTTCTCCTAACCACGAATCTCATAGGGTTTGAAAATTGTGTGTGTGCATGTGTAACGTGATAGCGGTATGAACTTCCACAGTTCAGGCTGTGGTGCTGCAGGGCAGGGGGACCTGCCGGCAGTCATAAGGAACTGCAGGAGTGGAAACATTCCCCTGCTCCCGGCCCCTCCTGCCCCACTCCCAGCCTGCTCCCACCCCGCTCCCGGCCCCTCCAGCACTACTCCCGACCCCTCCAGCCCTACTCCCGGCCCCTCTGGCACCACTCCTGCCCTGACGCATCAGACAGAATTGGGCTGGGGTTGGAGCTGAGGGAGGATCAGGTGAATATGATTTCAAATCACCCACTCTCCCCTGCTCTGTTATGGCTGACTGGTTCAAATTACAGCCACTCTCCTTCCCCTTCCTCACAAGTCCCAAGGAGTGCTATGGCTGATATAACCCCTAGTGCAACACTAACTCGATTCCCAGAGTTCCCCTGATGACCCCTCCACTGTTTTCTCACCTCCATTACCCCATTATAATGTTGTTTAATCTGTGTGTGTGTGCTGACCTGTAGACAGTGGTCAGCGGGTAGTTAGCGATGTCGTAGATGATGCGTATGTGTCCCTGGTACAGCTCCAGGGCTAGAGGATCATGGTCCTCCTTGTAGAGCAGGATACCATTGTCCTTATCTGTAGCCACCTAGAGAGAGAGAGAGGGAGAGAGAGAGAGAGAGAGAGAGAGAGAGAGAGAGAGAGAGAGAGAGAGAGAGAGAGAGAGAGAGAAATGTTGACAAACAGCTCCATACTTTTTATAACTTTCTGGTTGTTAAGAGTGAGATTACAATATTAAATTAGCAACAAATATATAGGTAATCAAATTGTACAGTTGAAGATCAACACTGGAGGAAAAGATTGACAGTGTGAGTTAAAAGACCATCTTAATTGTGCTAGCTAAATTCTAATTTGTTAGCTAGCTTACTTGCTAGCTCCAACTGTTTACTTGTGTTAACCTTAGCAACATGGCCACTGAGGCAGTGCTAGCAGCAGAGACTAAGAGACTTTCCCCCCCTTTTTTAAATTTCCAGCAGAAATCAAATCTGAGAAGGGAGAATCAATTTTGAACACAGAATTCAGAGGGAGAACCTGGAAACTTTGTTTGCCGACTGCTCACACAACAGGACTGTTACAAACCTGTTATTTTACAATGTTATTATCTGTGAAATAAAAAACGGGGACAATTCCGGCTTCATGTATTTAGTCTAACAGGCACACTGTGATACAGAGAAAACAACTATATTACAGAAACACTACAGACAAGACAGAAATGTCCGATCTGAACAGCCATTCAGGGGTCCTGCTAGAATAAGAGCAGAAGAGAACATGAACAAAATGTAAAAAACAGACAATAGTATGTGTGAAATACTTAACAACATAATACAGAAATAAGACGCTGATGAGATTGGTAACTACATAATATACTTATACCAACCTAATCTGTATATTTCTCAGAAGAATGTATTTTCATCAGGATTGCTCTGTCTTTGGCCAGCTTCTCCATGAACTCCTGGCAGGGGTTTATCTTCACAATAAGCATGGCCTTGATGGTAGGAACAGTGAACCAATTTCTTGCTGCTGTCCATAGTAGATCATTCATTTGGGAGAACACTCTCTCGACTGGTGCATGATTTCCAGGTAAGCACATGACAACAGACGCTAATCTAGCCAGGTTAGTGTGTGGGATGTCATTCTCTTTGAAGTGGGTAACCACCGTGCTCCATCTCTGACTAAGCGGTGTCTCAGATGTTTTCCATTCTTCAAGCGATCCTTCTTTAGGAACTCTTGCAGGCCAGTAACCTCGTCACACAATGCATCCTCATTGATGGTCACATTGGGGCATTTTGTCCTGCAGTGTGACTGCTGCCTTCTGGATCTCTTCTCTCAGAGGTTGCCTTTTTAAAAGGAGACCATGTACATCTTTTAGATGATCTGGGTGCTTTCCCCATGCTTGCAAGTAGTTCACAGCCGTAGTGAAGAATGATTGTGATGTTTTGAGAAAGCTCTCTTTAGACATGGCTCCATTGTCCTCTAGCTCTCTCAGAAGTCCTCTGACCAAAACTGGAATGAAGTTGTCATCACGTCTTACAGTGAATTTTGCCTCAATATTTCTCAGAATTGCAGCTGACTCCACATATATTTTCAGCACTCTTTCTAGAACGGGGAGCTTGGATATCCAGCGAACATGGCTGTGTCCTAAAATGTTAAGGTACTCCTGGCCAACAAACTCACAAAAGCTCTTCAGTCATTCTACTCTGACGGTGAAAATATGAAAATATCCAAATATCTTTGTGAGCAGGTACTCAACATTAAGGGGAATCATATCCAAAGCTGTTCTGGCCGTGTTATGAATGATGTGGGCAGGACAACCTAAGCCAATCACCTCCCGCTGCAGAGCATTTTTAACGTTGGTATGGACATTGACCCTCCCCAGCCTATTCAGTCCTACAAAGTTGGTATTTGTGTTGTCGGCAGAGAATGCCACAACTTTGTTTTCCAGGTAAAATTTTGTGATGACCACCATGGCCCCAGCTGCAATTTCCTCTGCTGTTTCTCCTTTCAATTCAACAAAATCAAGCAGTTTTGTTTCCACAGATGTGCTGCCATCATATCTGACTACTATTGGCAGCAGCTTTACATGTCCATGATTGGACGCATCAATTTACAGGGACACAAATTCAACCTGGTCTAGGTCCTGTGTTGCCACAGTAGTTGCCCATGGTGCTAACACGTTACTCACTGTGGCGTCACATTTTGTCCTAGCACATGTAAACTTTGGCTCATAAAGCTTCCGTGTCAGTTATGCTGTGCAGTCCATAGATCTGTAACTATGATTGTGTCGCTTAGTGTGGTGTTGTCACGACGTGGCCCTCTTTGGGTATAGTGTGCCTTCCCCCTCTCTCTCTCGCCTACACCCAGGCTGCTGTTATCTCAGGTCGTAAATTCCTGGAGGAGACTCTCTTCCTCATGGCCAGACAGTATAGAGAGAGAAAAGGTTTCACAGGAGAACAAAGGAACCTCCTCTCCAGCATAGAACTTGAGGACTAAACAATGAAACATGTTTTGGAGAAGGTGTACACGGTCAGGGAAGAATCCAGCTATGACCGGTCCATTTTGTTTAATGTTTGTGAAACTCATGAGAGACAATACAGCCACATTACCATAACCCTGTTTATACAAGAGTCTCAGTTAGGAGGCTTGCATCTGATTGTTGTATAAAATGAATGAGTAAAGATTCAACTATTTGTGAACTTGTGTTTAACGAAAAGGAACCCAATTCCCTTTCAAGTTAACTAAGTCATTGGCCCACCCCATGAGCCCAGACATTGATCTGACATCATGGGACAGCCCCTTTCTGCTCTTCCGAATATAACTCCCACCATGGAAATGTATTTTCAGACCAAGCTTACCTCAATTACGAGAGTGCTAAGGTTTGAGTAGATTGCTGAATTCTTAACCATACCACGTGGTTAAACTCTGAGACTGTTGATTCCGACAGAATAAGAACAAATCTTTGATACTAATTACTAGTCTGCAGCTAAGAACGGCAGAGGTAGAACATCAACAGACGAAAAGGCATAAACTCTCTCTGATTGGCCATGTTGGTTTGACCTCTGTCACCACATTCTTCAAGAAGGTAGAGCCTTCCCAAGACGAATATGATTTAGCTGTGCAGGAGGGTGTCTTTGCATACTGTCAAATCTTTGGCATCATTAAACTGAAGACGGTTTAGTTTATCAAATCAATTCTCTGTAATTATTATTATGTTATCAACTAATCAGGTAGATGTAATTAACTAGAAAGTCGGGGAACCAAGGAAAATATTAAGATTACAAAGTTAGAATTGTCCGAATATAACTTTCAGATATTTTAATATCTGATCAATTAGTCTTCTAATTATTGAATTATTCTTTACCTCGAGTTAGTCTCATTCCAAACGTTGTAAATTGTTGGTTATCTGCATGAACCCAGTCTTCGCTATGAATCATCCATACATCAATTGTCTCAATAATTTATTTATTAACTAACTAAATCATCACAGAAATGCACAAACAAACAAGTAGATATGGTTACAAGGAAATGAAATTCATAAAAAATCCTACAATGTGATTTTGTTCCAGCCTGACTTTGGCACATCAGGCCACATTATTATTCACTATAGCACCAACAACCTGCGAGAGGAGCAGGAGAGAGTAGGCAGCCTGGCCAACAGAGTAGAAAAAAGGGCCTCTGAGCGGCTCCCCAACTCCCACATCACCATCTCCACTCTGTTGCCCTGCAAAGTCTTTCATCCCGTACCATTCAGAAAGTCAATATTTTATTTTACTTATTTTATTGAACCTTTATTTAACTAGGAAAGTCAGTTAAGCACAAATTCTTATTTACAATGATGGCCTACCCCGGCCAAACCCAGACGACGCTGGGCCAATTGTGCGCCGCCCTATGGGTCTCGCAGTCACGTCCGGATGTGATACAGCCTGGATATGAACCAGGTACTGTAGTGAAGCCTTGCACTGAGATGCAGTGCCTTAAACCGCTGCGCCTCTCAGGAGCCCTCAATGCTGACATCACCAGAGGGTGTGGCCTATTCAGGAACGTGCATGTTGCTCACCAACCAACACTCACCCCAGAGCATCTGTACGACCACTCCCACCTGAGGAAGCAGACAGTAGGGATGTTTGTCAAGTCTCTAAAGGACGTGACACTTGGTAGATATACACCCCATGCCGCACTGGACTGAGGACCACCCAGAGACCCCGACCAGACCACTGCACCACCAAGGAGCCCCAGGCCCCTTCAATACCCGACCAGACCAGCACACCCCACTGGCCCCACCCACAACCAGAGCATCACCCCCTCCATCGGCTCAGCCGGACTGGACCGGGCCCAGCCTACTACCCCACACCAGACCACCACCTCCACCAGACCAGAGAGGCAGTCCCCCAGACCTGGCCCCCCTCCATCTACAGGGCCCAACAGCAGGTCCAGCGCAGCTACGCGGACACCCTCAGACAACAGGAAAACTCACAGACTGTGTGAAATGAAACAGCTCCTCCAATACATCTGCACTAAACTGTACTAAATGCGCACACACACACAAAGGCTATTGTACTAAAAGTTTACTTGTTCAATGTTTAGGAGGAAAGGAGGAAAACAGAAAAAGAGAACTCATGTTTGCTGTTATGCTGTTCATCTCACTCCGAACAATTTAGTAGTTAGTTGTTACTGTATTTCTGAATGCTGTTCATCTCACTCTTAACAATTTAGTAGTTAGTAATTAGTTTTCATCAACCTTTGGACGGAAGAGTTTAGCACTTAAAGATATTGACATCATCATTCTGCAGGAGACATGGTGTAACACGGAACCCAAACCGGCTGTGCGCGTGCGCCATCGTGCGCTTTCGTGCATAAATGTAATTTGTCCCCCCAATGTAATTTGTCCCCCCAATTTGGGGACAGGTCGAAAAGCATTAAACATGTATGGCAATTTAGCTAGTTAGCTTGCACTTGCTAGCTAATTTGTCCTATTTAGCTAGCTTGCTGTTGCTAGCTAATTTGTCCTGGGATGTAAACATTGAGTTGTTATTTTACCTGAAATGCACAAGGTCCTCTACTCCGACTAATCCACACATAAAACGGCCAACCAAATAGTTTCTAATCATGTCTCCTCCTTCCAGGCCTTTTCATCGTTGAACTTATATGGTGATTGGCATCTAAACTTTCATAGTACTACCGGCAAAACAGTTCATCTTTCAATCACCCACATGGGTATAACCAATGATGAGATGGGAAGTGGGTACCTGCTTCTATAAACCAATGAGGAGATGGGAGAGGCAGGACTTTCAGCACGATCTGCGTCAGAAATAGAAATAATTTCTATTTTAGCCCTTGGCAACGCAGACGCTCGTTGGCGCAATAATTGAATAACATGGATTTCTACATTTATTTTGTGACACTCGCGCACGCGACTTGTCCGGTCTGGTCAGCATAATATATAATATATGCCATTTAGCAGACGCTTTTATCCAAAGCGACTTACAGTCATGTGTGCATACATTCTACGTATGGGTGGTCCCGGGAATCGAACCCACTACCCATGGCGTTACAAGCGCCATGCTCTACCAACTGTGCTACAGAAGGACGAGCATGTAAGGCAGACATTGTCAATCACTGTCCCACAGGCTACAGAGAGGTAGTTGTGCCATCACAGAAACATAGCCCTGTCAATAGAGGCAGAGACTCTGGAGGATTGATAATTTGGTACAAATCCGAACTACAAAATTAAATTGATCTCATAAAAATGGGGAAATATTACATTTGGTTAAAACTGACAGAAAAATATGTGTTCCTTTGCTTAATATATATCCCCTCCCAGAATCCCCATATTACTCAGAGGAGATCTTCCCCACCCTTGAGGAAGAAACATGCCATTTCTAGGCCCAGGGAAATGTGCTCATCTGTGGGGACACAAATGCGCGCACAGGAACACTACCTGATCTAACGACCACACGAGGGGACAGCTTTATTACAGCCCATACTGTTTCTAACTGTCTTCATCTCCCGCATAGAAACAACAGCACCATCACAACAGCACCATCAACAAAAACGAAAGGGATCTGTTGTAGCGCTGTCGAAGCCTAAGTTTCTAATGGTAGGGTTACAGGGGGACTCTTTGGGGAGAATCACCTATTTCTCGCCTCTTGACCACAGCACAGTAGGCTATTTGATTACAGACATTGACCCCTTTCTCTCTCAGCTCATTCACCGTCAAGCCACCAACACCTCTGTCTGACCATAGCCACATGACTTTGTTCCTCAAAAGAACAGACATGGAAATAACCAGACATGCACAGCCCAGTAAGCTGTACAACATCAGAAATTCATACAGATGGGCCCAAAAGAGCACAGAAGAATACCAGAAAGCAACCTGTAATCCAAAAATCCAAAAGCTCTTAGATAACTTTCTGCATACCACATCCACTTACAGTAAAGAAAGCATCAATTTAGCAGTAGAAAACATCAACAATATATTCAGGCAAACGTCAAAAGAAGCACAACTGAAATTAATTTAAAAAACAAATTGAAAAAGACCACAGATGACAACTGGTTTGATGCAGATTGTAAAATGTATAAGGAAAAAAAACATGACACTATCAAACCAAAAGAACAAAGACCCAAACAATGGTGAATTATGCCTTCATTAGTGTGAAACTTTAAAACTCTATAAACTTACACTCAGAACCAAAAATGTCTAGTACAACAGCAAGCAGCTGACACTAATTGAGGAGTCCATAAACAAAAACTTCTGGCAAAATTGGAGAAAAAAATGAATAATCGAAACTAGAGGAATTTGCAATACAAAATGGTGATATATGGACAACCCATATTAAAACACTCCACAACTGTAACGGCGTTCTTCGTTTGTCGAAAGAGAGTCGGACCGAAATGCAGCGTGGTTGTTACTCATGATCTTTAATGAAGGATCGCGATACATGAACATAACTTATACAAATACAAAAACAACAAAACGGAACGTGAAACCTAATTACAGCCTATCTGGTGAAACTACACAGAGACAGGAACAATCACCCACAAAATACAAAGCGAAACCCAGGCTACCTAAATACGGTTCCCAATCAGAGACAACGAGAATCACCTGACTCTGATTGAGAACCGCCTCAGGCAGCCAAGCCCATACAACACCCCTACTCAGCCGCAATCCCAATAACCACAAAACCCCAATACGAAATACAACAAAACAAAACCATGTCACACCCTGGCCTGACCAAACAATCAACGAAAACACAAAACACTAAGAGTAAGGCGTGACAACAAAACCATTCAAATTGATACAAATACAGAATAATGCCAAATTCACAAGACGTTGAAGGGATTAGAAAAATCTATAAAGGACATTCAAAATCCATTGGAAACGTCAAGCCCTCAAATTGAAAAAAGCATGTGGACCTGATGGCATCCTAATTGAGATACTCAAATTCACTAGTGCACAATTTGGCTATATTAAAAATGTTTAACTTGATCCTGAGTGTATATTATTTCCCTGACATCTGGAATCAAGGACTCATAACCCCAAGCTTTAAGAACGGAGACAAATTTGACCCCAACAATCCCAGAGGCATTTGTGTGAACAATAACCTGGGGAAGGTTTTCTGTAGTATTATAAATGTAAGAGTTCTAAACTTCCTTAATAAGCACAATATCTTGAGTAAAAGCCAAATTGGATTTATACCAAAACATCACACGACCGATCATATTTACATCTTACACACCCTGATAGATAAACATGTCTACCAAAATAATACCAAAATACACGCTTCCTTTATCGACTTCCAAAAAGCATTTGATTCTATTTGTCATACTGTTCTACAACGTTATTGAAAGTGGTGTAGGGAGTAAAACATATTTCAAATCATTACCAAGCCCTGCAATGCCAAGAGCTGAGCAAAGAATCCCCTCATCCAGCTGGTCCTGGGGCTGAATTCACAAACCTGTTCTACTAACACACTGAAGCCTCAAGACCAGAACATCCAATCAATCAGAATAAACCAAATTACAACACAGTCAAAACAAAGCGACATTGCTTATTGGGAAACACAAGCATAAGCACAAAGCAAAATGCAGTGCTATCTGGCCCTAAATCGACAGGACAGTCGTGGCCAAAAGTTTTGAGAATGACACAAATATTCATTTCCACAAAGTTTTGTCAGATGTTACTATAGAATACTGAATTATAATTACAAGCATTTCATACATGTCAAAGGCTTTTATTGACCATTACATGACGTTGATGCAAAGAGTCAATATTTGCAGTGTTGACCCTTCTTTTTCAAGACCTCTGCAATCCGCACTGGCATGCTATCAATTAACTTCTGGGCCACATCCTGACTGATGGCAGCCCATTCTTGCATAATCAATGCTTGAAGTTTGTGATCCATCATGCTGGAAAAGACATTGTTTGTTACCAAACTGTTCCTGGATGGTTGGGAGAAGTTGCTCTTGGAGGATGTGTTGGTACCATTCTTTATTCATGGCTATGTTCTTAGGCAAAATTGTGAGTGAGCCCACTCCTTTGGCTGAGAAGCAACCCCACACATGAATGGTCTCAGGATGCTTTACTTTTGGCATGACACAGGACTGATGGTAGCGCTCACCTTGTCTCTGGATGACCCAAACAATCGGAAAGGGGATTCATCAGAGAAAATGACTTTACCCCAGTCCTCAGCAGTCCAATCCCTGTACCTTTTGCAGAATATCAGTCTGTCCCTGATGTTTTTCCTGGGGAGAAGTGGCTTCTTTGCTGCCCTTCTTGACACCAGACCTTCCTCCAAAATCTTGCCTCACTGTGCGTGCAGATGCACTCACACCTGCCTGCTGCTAATCCTGAGAAAGCTCTGTACTGGTGGTGCCCCGATCCCGCAGCTGAATCAACATTAGGAGACGGTCCTAGCGCTTGCTGGACTTTCTTGGGTGCCCTGAAGCCTTTTTCACAACAATTAAACCGCACTCCTTGATGTTCTTGATGATCCGATAAATGGTTGATTTAGGTGCAATCTTACTGGCAGCAATATCCTTGCTTGTGAAGCCCTTTTTGTGCAAAGCAATGATGACGGCACATGTTTCCTTGCAGGTAACCATGCTTGACAGAGGAAGAACAATGATTCCAAGCACCACCTTTCTTTTGAAGCTTCCAGTCTGTTATTCAAACTCAATCAGCATGACAGAGTGATCTCCAGCCTTGTCCTCGTCAACACTCACAGCTGTGTTAACGACAGAATCACTGACATGTTAGCTGGTCCTTTTGCGGCAGGGCTGAAATGCAGTGGAAATGTTTTTTTGGGATTCAGTTCATTTGCATGGCAAAGAGGGACTTTGCAATTAATTGCGATTCATCTGAACACTCTTTATAACATTCTGGAGTATATGCAAATTGCCATCTGTCACGCCCTGACCTTTGTGATCCTGTTTATGTCTCTATTTTGGTTTGGTCAGGGTGTGAGTTGGGGTGGGTATTCTATTCTCTATTATTTGCATTTCTATGTTTTGGCCGGGTAGGGTTCTCAATCAGGGACAGCTGTCTATCAATGTCTATGATTGAGAACCATACTTAGGTAGCCTTTATTTCCACCTGTCTTTGTGGGAAGTTGACTTTGTTTAGGGCACATAGCCTTTAGCTTCACGGTTTGTTTTTGTAGTGTTTATTGTTTTTTTCGGTGTGTTTTTTCCAAATAAAAAGAGAAATGTACGCTCACCACGCTGTACCTTGGTCCTCTTCCTTTAACGGCCGTGACAGAACTTCCCACCACAAACGGACCAAGCAGCGTGGTAAGGAGGAATGGACATGGTAATACATTTTGAATGGCAAGGGATCCTGGACGTGGGAGGAGATCCTGGCCGGGAAGGATCGCCTGCCCTGGGAGCAGGTAGAAGCAGAGAGGAAGGCGAAGGCAGCAGCTAAAGCAGAGCGGCAGCGTTATGAGGGAACACGGCTAGCAAGGAATCCCGAGAGGCAGCCCCCAATTTCTTTGGGGGGGAGGGGCACACGGGGAGTGTGGCAGAGTCAGGATTCAGACCTGAGCCAACTCCCCGTGCTTACCATGGCGAGCATGTGACTGGTCAGGCACCGTGCGATGGGGTGATGAGCACAGTGTCTCAGTTGCGCATTCACAGGCCGGTGTGCTCTGTGCCAGCGTCCCGCATTCGGGCATCCAGCCAGAACGGGTTGTGCCAGCTCTGCGCTCGAGACCGCCAGTGCACCTCCACGACCCAGTGGATCCAGTGCCTCTGCCAAGAACCAAGCCTCTTGTGTTTATTTATTGTTTTGTTTGGTGTCTTTTTTCCAAATAAAAAGAGAAATGTATGCTCACCACGCTGCATCTTGGTCCTCTTCCTTTAACGGCCGTGACACCATCATACAAACTGAGACTTTGTGAAAATTAATATTTGTGTCATTCTCAAAACTTTTGGCCACGACTGTACACTCCGGCTAACTATTTGACCATGGTTTCTGATCAAAACCTTTAAAAACCGTTGAGATCTGTGGGTTGGCAGTGCACTACATTGCTGCCTGCCATAAGATGAGTGATAGTGTCCTCTATGCTTGCTGTTATTGTCATTGTTCAACGTATGGTTATTTTGACCCTTGATAATTGTTGTTACTTTTGTCCCATTGACAATATAGATGTTGTATTATTTTAATTATGTTAGTATTGTAAATCTCCAAAGTAAGATTTGGCAATATGTACATTGTTAGGTCATGCCAATAAAGCAAATTGGAGAAAGAGTGTTGAAAGTGTACTGTGATCTGGATTCTCCTTTCCAATAAATATTGAGGCTCTTATTCTGGCGACATGACGATCGATGCTTGTTATATATATTATCGCTCTTATCCATAGTAATGTCATCATGTAGACTATACCCGCACACTGTATCTGTGAGCTGTTGGATGGAGCCCACATGACAAAACTATTGGTTGAGTTGAGCACTACATCTTCATGCATTGATTTTTATCCGCAAAAAGTCAATTTGGTGGAAACACTACTGGTGGCAAAATGCTCATATCTTCTTCACGCAGATTCTAAAGTATTCACATGAAAATCTGTCACCAATTGGATGGAAACCTGAAGGATACCATTCTGTAGTTACTGTATTTGAAATGGAAACATATGGCATGGGGAGATGGTTACTTTGCATAGTATGCAACAGAGTGGCTTACAAAAATACAAAGTGTATTTTATTTGAAAACTGTACTTTTCTATTTTAACTTGAAACTATGTTTTCCATGTTGTTTCATGTATCGTGTCTAAAACTGTGGCAGAATGTACTAACTGAACACTGCTTTAGGAATGGGCCAGCTCCATTTCCTTTTGGCCATGTATCTACCTTCACCTAGCTACGTACAATACTCAAAGTCATGCTGTCACCTTTAGCACAGAGATTAAGACCAAGTGTTTTATTTTTACCTCAGTATTTTTAATTAACATTAGCGTGCCCCCTCGCCAACAAGCACATCAGCTCATTTGGAGGTAAGATGCGATCCGCCAGCCGTGACTCACTGCCAGTGATTGGGCTGATAATGGTCGCCATGCCGACACTCTATTACCATAATACATATCCCCTCAAGCCACATTATTCATGCTAAGTGAACAAAAGGTGACATTATAATAATGTCACCGTCCCACCGTCCCTGTGGTGTCTGGTGGTAGCTCAGAGCCAGACGGCTCCAATAATAGAATGTGCGTTCCAAATGGCACCCTAGTCCCTATGTAGTGCAGTACAGACTATGGGCTTTGGTCAAAAGTAGTGCACATAAGGAATAGGGTGCCATATGGGATGCAGGTCGAGAGAGAGAGTTTTTTTTATGCTAGCCTCTTAAGAAAAATATCCCTCTAATATCTTTCCCAAGGGTGCTACATTCTATACTTTAAGTGCTGCGTTGATGGGGGCTAGTGTGTACAACTCACTACTTAATCCCCAAGACAAGGTGTTGAGGAGAGACTGTTCTTTCTCTCTCTTATTAACCTTAAGTGCTATCATCCATTTCTGATAATGGTGCATGAGGTAGAGTATGACGTTATGGGACGTATGATCAGTTATAGGGAGACAGCTTGACTACTCAGACTCATAGAAGGTGACTGTTGAAACAAGACAATTCCAGCCCTAACTAGATAGATGTCAATGTCATTGTGTCTGTGTGAATGAGGGCTGGGTCTGGGCCCTGGTCAAATGTAGTGAACTACATAGGGAATAGGGTGTCATTACATACAAACCCACAGTGATGTGAGGGGTGAAAGGTTATACAGTACCTGTAGGGAGATGTGGGCAGTGTTACGGGTTAGAAGTCAGGGGTTAGAGATGGTACAGTACCTGTAGGGAGATGTGGGCAGAGTTGTGTATCTTGGCGCTGGACAGCGCCAGGTAGGCATCTTTGCCCAGCAGGTGGACGGTAACGATCTTGTGGCACTTGTTTCCGGCGAAGCCAGGCAGACAGCGGCACACAGGCTCCCCAGCCATCACTAGACACTGGGCTCCGTTCTGACACTCTGACTGGTCACATGGGCTGGTCTGCAGCAGGATCATAGGGGGAGGGTTCTCGCAGAACAGACCACTACAGGATGACAGAGACAGATGTGTGGGTTAATATCACACTCAATTAAGCTGCCACACACACACTCCACCATGGTCCCTCCCATCATGATTATACACACCCTGCACCACCCCACACTACCCTGCACCACCACATACCACCTTGCACCACCCTTCACCACCCCACACCTCTCTGCACCACCAAATACCACCGAGCACACTGCACCACTCTGCACCACCCTGCACCACTGCACACCACCCTGCACCACCAAACAGCAACCAGCACCACGGTACACCACCCTGCGCCACCATACACCATCTAGCACCACTCTGCACCACCGCACAACACTCTGCACATCCAAGCAACACCCCACACTGCCCCACATAACCCTTACCACCCAGCACCACTCCACACCACCCCGCACTACCCTGTACCACCCCACACTGCAATGCAACACCCTGCACCACTCCACATCACCTTGCACCACCCTGCACCACCCCACAACACCCCGCACCGCATATCCAAGCAACACCCCACACTGCTCCACACCGCCCCACATCACCCTTACCACCCTGCACCATCCTGCACTGCACGCCTCAGACTAGACAGCCAAGTGGAGGATAATAAAGCACCATCTGTAGCTCCTCACAGTCTGGTGTGTGTGTGTGTGTGTGTGTGTGTGTGTGTGTGTGTGTGTGTGTGTGTGTGTGTGTGTGTGTGTGTGTGTGTGTGTGTGTGTGTGTGTGTGTGTGTGTGTGTGTGTGTGTGTGTGTGATCTGAGTGTGTGTGTGTGTGTGCTCTGCAGCTGGCCTGATGCTGTTGCGGCACTGAGCCTACGTCAGCCTTTGCAGTAAGATCAGCCTGTGCGTGTGTGTCTGTGCTGTGTGTGGACTCACCTGAAGCCCTCTTTACACACACATGTGTATCCATTGACAGCGTCCACACACTCGGCCCCATGCTGACACTTGTTCTCCAGACAGTCGTTGTAGTCCTGCTCACAGTGCTCGCCTACATAGCCTGGTAGGCACTCACACCTGACACAGGAAATAATGAGGTACAATGTTACAAAGGAAACAGTCTCTTTCTCTCTCCCCCCTCCCCCTCTCTCTAAATCTCACTCCCTCTCTCACTCCCTCTCTCTCTCCCACTCCCTCTCTCTCTCCCTCTCTCAATCCCTCTCTCTCCCCAACTCTCTCTTTCTCTCCCCCCTTCTCTCTATCTCTCGCTACTCTTTTCTCTCTCTCTCTCTCTCTCTCTCTCTCTCTCTCTCTCTCTCTCTCTCTCTCTCCCCCTCTCGTGCTCTCTCTCGCTCTCTTTCTCTCCCCCCTTCTCTCTATCTCTCGCTACTCTTTCTTTCTCTCTCTCTCTCTCTCTCTCTCTCTCTCTCTCTCTCT
The DNA here is from genome assembly GCF_023373465.1 of Oncorhynchus keta. Taxonomy (NCBI): domain Eukaryota; kingdom Metazoa; phylum Chordata; class Actinopteri; order Salmoniformes; family Salmonidae; genus Oncorhynchus; species Oncorhynchus keta. The sequence continues at coordinate 26,484,094 of NC_068450.1, forward strand.
CTCTCTCTCTCTCTCTCTCTCCCCCTCTCATGCTCTCTTTCGCTCGCTCCCTCTCTCTCTCCCACTCCCTCTCTCTCTCCCTCTCTCAATCCCTCTCTCTCCCCAACTCTCTCTTTCTCTCCCCCTTCTCTCTATCTCTCGCTACTCTTTCTCTCTCTCTCTCTCTCTCTCTCTCTCTCTCTCTCTCTCTCTCTCTCTCTCTCTCTCTCTCTCTCTCTCTCTCTCTCTCTCTCTCTCTCCCCCTCTCGTGCTCTCTCTCGCTCTCTTTCTCTCCCTCCAACCTTCTCTCTCTTTCTCTCTCTCTCTCTCTACTCTCTCTTTCTCAATTCAATTCAATTTCAATTCTCTCTGAGCATGTTATTGAAATCCAATCACTTTTATTTCCTGAGAGGGAACTTCATGTATTGAACTCACTATATAAATGTACTCTTAACAACTGGCGCTGAACAGTTCCTCTTTCTGTGACTGAACTCTCTTTACTACCTTAAACCCACTCCCTTGCTCTTTCTAACAGTAGTGTGCTTTTAAACAGCACAGTCACGTACACTAGAGTTTGTTTTCCTCATAAAATAACAGGATATTAACATGTTGGAGGAACAGAACAGGACATAAACATGTTGGAGGAACAGAACAGGACATAAACATGTTGGAGGAACAGAACAGGACATAAACATGTTGGAGGAACAGAACAGGACATAAACATGTTGGAGGAACAGAACAGGACATAAACATGTTGGAGGAACAGAACAGGACATAAACATGTTGGAGGAACAGAACAGAACAGGTTGTCCTGATGACAGGTCACTTCCTGTGGGCTGCCTCTGGTGACTTCTGACCTTTTGTAGTCTCGCCCCCCATCTGAGAGCTGCATGTCACTCACCTGTAGCCTTTGGTGAGGGGGAGGCACTTGGAGTCATGCTGGCAGGGGTCAAAGCCTAGCATACAGGGGTCCACTCCCTCCTCACATAGATCCCCTGGGAAGACACACAGACGACACACACACACACACACACACACACACACACACACACACACACACACACACACACACACACACACACACACACACACACACACACACACACACACACACACACACACACACACACACACACACACACACACACACACACAAGATAATAGAGAACAGAGAGATGGTGAGTTCATGGCCTGAAACGTCATTTTCCGACATACATAATACTAGCTAACGTCTGTCATGATTTGACTTAGTGCCTTATTGTGCGATTATTCTAGTGCATTGTATATATATGAGCCTGGGATTGTGTGTAATGTTGAGTGTTTTGTGATTTGTCCCATTGTATTATGATGGCTCCCTAAAGCACCATCATGACTTTCTCAGCATTCAACAGTTGGGTCATGTTTATACTGCCGGCCTGCTCCACTCTCCCATAGAGTGGGGGTTGGGGGTTGAAACACATGTATTATATTGTGCTGTAATCTGCACGGAATACAGGGCTTTACCTGCCCAGGCAAGGCCCCATTGGAACCCACTAAATCACTGCCCGGCCAGTTCAATAAACCCTCTGTCTCTGTCCACCTGCTTGGCTAGATCTGCTCCTCTAACAGTGGGGTGGCTGGGGCTCATCCAGGATTTTACAGCACAGGCCTCTCCTCCACTGCTTTACCCTCCCTCCCTCCCTCCCTCCCTCTACTGCCAGGTCTGTTTCCTCTGCCTCTCCCTCATCCTGCAGCCTCGTGGTGGAGCCTTGGAGAAGCCTGCCCATATCCCAGCATCCCCAACAGCCCGCTGCGTTACAGAGGAAATCCACTCCAATTGGGATTCTATGGTGCATGTTTGAGTCTGCCTGTTCTCACTGCTCAAGCCTGGTTCTGGTTTCGATTGGTGCGAAGACCTGAAAGTCATTGGCTAAATGAGAATCAATATGTATCATATTCGATATGAAAAATAAATAATTTCCCATCTAGTTAGCAGTAGTTCTGTTTTACAGGGGGAAAATAACACAAGGAGAAATACAGAGAAGGTGGGTAGAGAGAAAGAGACTGACCTTTTCCCATGTCAGATCGGTCAGCTTGTAAAGGAAGAAAGAGACTGACCTTTTCCCATGTCAGATCTGTCAGCTTGTAAAGGAAGAAAGAGACTGATGTCAGATCTGTCAGCTCGTAAAGGAAGAAAGAGACTGACCTTTTCCCATGTCAGATCGGTCAGCTTGTAAAGGAAGAAAGAGACTGATGTCAGATCGGTCAGCTTGTAAAGGAAGAAAGAGACTGATGTCAGATCTGTCAGCTTGTAAAGGAAGAAAGAGACTGATGTCAGATCTGTCAGCTTGTAAAGGAAGAAAGAGACTGACCTTTTCCCATGTCAGATCTGTCAGCTTGTAAAGGAAGAAAGAGACTGATGTCAGATCTGTCAGCTCGTAAAGGAAGAAAGAGACTGACCTTTTCCCATGTCAGATCTGTCAGCTTGTAAAGGAAGAAAGAGACTGATGTCAGATCTGTCAGCTTGTAAAGGAAGAAAGAGACTGACCTTTTCCCATGTCAGATCGGTCAGCTTGTAAAGGAAGAAAGAGACTGATGTCAGATCGGTCAGCTTGTAAAGGAAGAAAGAGACTGATGTCAGATCGGTCAGCTTGTAAAGGAAGAAAGAGACTGATGTCAGATCTGTAAGCTTGTAAAGGAAGAAAGAGACTGATGTCAGATCGGTCAGCTTGTAAAGGAAGAAAGAGACTGATGTCAGATCTGTAAGCTTGTAAAGGAAGAAAGAGACTGACCTTTTCCCATGTCAGATCGGTCAGCTTGTAAAGGAAGAAAGAGACTGATGTCAGATCTGTCAGCTCGTAAAGGAAGAAAGAGACTGACCTTTTCCCATGTCAGATCGGTCAGCTTGTAAAGGAAGAAAGAGACTGATGTCAGATCGGTCAGCTTGTAAAGGAAGAAAGAGACTGATGTCAGATCTGTCAGCTTGTAAAGGAAGAAAGAGACTGATGTCAGATCTGTCAGCTTGTAAAGGAAGAAAGAGACTGATCTCAGATCGGTCAGCTTGTAAAGGAAGAAAGAGACTGATCTTTTCCTATGTCAGATCTGTCAGCTTGTAAAGGAAGAAAGAGACTGATGTCAGACCTGTCAGCTTGTATAGGAAGAAAGAGAATGACCTTTTCCCATGTCAGATCTGTCAGCTTGTAAAGGAAGAAAGAGAATGACCTTTTCCCATGTCAGATCTGTCAGCTTGTAAAGGAAGAAAGAGAATTACCTTTTCCTATGTCAGATCGGTCAGCTTGAAAAGGAAGAAAGAGACTGACCTTTTCCCATGTCAGATCTGTCAGCTTGTAAAGGAAGAAAGAGACTGATATCAGATCTGTCAGCTTGTAAAGGAAGTAAGAGACTGACCTTTTCCCATGTCAGATCTGTCAGCTTGTAAAGGAAGAAAGAGACTGATGTCAGACCTGTCAGCTTGTATAGGAAGAAAGAGACTGACCTTTTCCCATGTCAGATCTGTCAGCTAGTAAAGGAAGAAAGAGACTGACCTTTTCCCATGTCAGATCGGTCAGCTTGTAAAGGAAGAAAGAGACTGATGTCAGATCGGTCAGCTTGTAAAGGAAGAAAGAGACTGATATCAGATCTGTCAGCTTGTAAAGGAAGTAAGAGACTGACCTTTTCCCATGTCAGATCTGTCAGCTTGTAAAGGAAGAAAGAGACTGATGTCAGACCTGTCAGCTTGTATAGGAAGAAAGAGACTGACCTTTTCCCATGTCAGATCTGTCAGCTTGTAAAGGAAGAAAGAGACTGACCTTTTCCCATGTCAGATCTGTCAGCTTGTAAAGGAAGAAAGAGAATGACCTTTTCCTATGTCAGATCGGTCAGCTTGTAAAGGAAGAAAGAGACTGACCTTTTCCCATGTCAGATCTGTCAGCTTGTAAAGGAAGAAAGAGACTGATCTGTTCCCATGTCAGATCTGTCAGCTTGTAAAGGAAGAAAGAGACTGATCTTTTTCCATGTCAGATCTGTCAGCTTGTAAAGGAAGAAAGAGACTGATGTCCGATCTGTCAGCTTGTAAAGGAAGAAAGAGACTGATGTCCGATCTGTCAGCTTGTAAAGGAAGAAAGAGACTGATATCAGATCTGTCAGCTTGTAAAGGAAGTAAGAGACTGACCTTTTCCCATGTCAGATCTGTCAGCTTGTAAAGGAAGAACGAGACTGATGTCAGATCTGTCAGCTCGTAAAGGAAGAAAGAGACTGATGTCAGATCTGTCAGCTTGTATAGGAAGAAAGAGACTGATGTCAGATCTGTCAGCTTGTAAAGGAAGAAAGAGACTGATGTCAGATCTGTCAGCTTGTAAAGGAAGAAAGAGACTGATGTCAGATCTGTCAGCTTGTAAAGGAAGAAAGAGACTGATGTCAGATCTGTCAGCTTGTAAAGGAAGAACGAGACTGATGTCAGATCTGTCAGCTCGTAAAGGAAGAAAGAGACTGATGTCAGATCTGTCAGCTTGTAAAGGAAGAAAGAGACTGATGTCAGATCTGTCAGCTTGTAAAGGAAGAAAGAGACTGATGTCAGATCTGTCAGCTTGTAAAGGAAGAACGAGACTGATGTCAGATCTGTCAGCGTGTAAAGGAAGAAAGAGACTGATGTCAGATCTGTCAGCGTGTAAAGGAAGAAAGAGACTGATGTCAGATCTGTCAGCTTGTAAAGGAAGAAAGAGACTGATCTTTTCCTATGTCAGATCGGTCAGCTTGTAAAGGAAGAAAGAGACTGATCTGTTCCCATGTCAGATCTGTCAGCTTGTAAAGGAAGAAAGAGACTGATCTTCTCCTATGTCAGATCGGTCAGCTTGTAAAGGAAGAAAGAGACTGACCTTTTCCCATGTCAGATCTGTCAGCTTGTAAAGGAAGAAAGAGACTGACCTTTTCCCATGTCAGATCTGTCAGCTTGTAAAGGAAGAACGAGAGAGTGGAAGGTTTATAGATGTCTCATGGTCCTGATAACCAGGAGGGTCCAGACCACTTAACCCAGATTGAGGCACCACATGTAACACACACACACACACACACACACACACACACACACACACACACACACACACACACACACACACACACACACACACACACACACACACACACACACACACACACACACACACACACACACACTGAGGGCAGTTCTGCCCTGTCACTCAGAGAGCTGAGAGAACAGAGGTCAAGATAGCTCATATTGGCAGCAGAGGAGAAGAGAGGCTGGTCATCTCACACAGTAGAGGGTCAACCAACCGGCCAATTGGAAAGCTACCTATCGAATTCCCCATCATCTCCCTCATCCTCCTCCCTCCCTCCTTAACATAATGGTCCCAGGGTCTAATGGTCCTTGTCTACAGGCCAGCAAGATGCTTTCTCTCTCTAGACTAATGTTCCTGGTCTACAGGCCAGCAAGATATTTCCTCTCTCTAGTCTAATTGTCCGGGTCCACAGGCCAGCAAGATGCTTTCTCTCTCTAGTCTAATGGTCCTGGTCTACAGGCCAGCGAGATGCTTTCTCTCTCTATTCTAATGGTCCTGGTCTACAGGCCAGCAAGATGCTTCCTCTCTCTAGTCTAATGGTCCTGGTCCACAGGCCAGCAAGATGCTTTCTCTCTCTCGTCTAATGGTCCTGGTCCACAGGCCAGAAAGATGCTTTCTCTCTCTAGTCTAATGGTCCTGGTCCACAGGCCAGCAAGATGCTTTCTCTCTCTCGTCTAATGGTCCTGGTCCACAGGCCAGAAAGATGCTTTTTCTCTCTAGTCTAATGGTCCTGGTCCACAGGCCAGCAAGATGCTTTCTCTCTCTAGTCCAATGGTCCATGTCCACAGGCTCTCTAGTCTACACCATGTAGTCACAGTCTTAGATTTGTCTCTGGAGCACACAGACGTCTAATTGCTGGGTTAGCCTGTGGACTTCCCCCGGAGCCGGCCTGTGACCACTTCTTCACATGGCCGCGTGAGCTGCAAGCCGCTGGCCCAGGGGCCCACACGCCCACACTGGGGGGTTAGCTGTGTGTGGCAGGCTGGCTGGCAGGGTGTCGCTCTACTGGCTGCCTCTCTGCTGCCAGCCTCTAGCCCCATTAGACCATAGACCCTCTGTGTTCTGTGGTCTGGTCCCAGGGGAGGCTGGGCCTGGGAAGGTCGTGGCACGGCCAGGCCTACAAGGCATGCGGTGGTAATGACAGGGTTGGTGCGCGTGGAGCAGCTGCTCAGATCAGCACCCTCCCTTCCTTGTGACGGGCAGGTGATGGTGGCGACTGCCCATGATGACTGAGGAGATGCCCGCAGCTGCTGCCCCACATGCTCACTGCAGAGAGAGCCTGGCCAGTCTCTCACCAATACTGGCTGGTTACACTCAGAACTGCACTGTGCTTGGGCTGAACTCACTGGACTGTGCAGGGCTGTAGGGCAGCAGCAGACCCCCCCCCACACACACTTGCAATTTTCTTTTTGCCCTCTTTGGCTCTTTGCTCCGACGTGATTGTATTGTCATTCCAAAGAGCAGTTTCAGATCAATTCAGAAAAATTGTCCATTTTAGACTAGCAGAAATTATTTGGTTTATTTAGATGCAGTTTTAGAATTTAGGATTTTGTCAATCTTGAAGCTAACCTTTATCTTTCTGTGGTTGCATCATTTTTTAGGGTGGGCAATATAACAGCATGAGTTGATAATAAGTGTATTACAGTAGGTTAAGAAGTGTATTACAGTAACATAAGACGTGTATTACAGTAACATAAGAAGTGTATTACAGTAGGTTAAGAAGTATATTACAGCAACATCAGAAGTGTATTACAGTAACAAAAGAAGTGTATTACACTAACATAAGAAGTGTATTACAGCAACATAAGAAGTATATTACAGTAACATAAGAAGTGTATTACAGTAACATACGAAGTGTATTACAGTAACATAATAATTATATTACAGTAACATAAGAAGTGTATTACAGTAGTATGTCATGATGTTGGCTTGATGGGGGTTTATGACCCCCATAAATACCCCGTTTCTCTCTCCCTACTCCATAGAGTTGACTCTTGAAAAATCCCTTTGTTAACATAGAGAATCTGGGAACATCATAAGGTGGGAACAGAACCAACTTTCGGTAATCCAACCAGTTGAAATTATGTGTTGGTACTAAATTAATATGATGTCAGTTCGGTTGGCGTCTGAGACATGATTACTGATGATCGGACGACATAAACTGTATCTTGGAAAGTCGACACGTTCTAGTTATCAGATTCACATGGAATTCTTGTGCAATTTAAATGTTTAAATATGAAACTATTTGTGAAAAGATTGAATGTAAGTTTTAGCTTGATAAATGAGAGAACGGTTTATCATAGAGAAACTCTGCTCACTCAGAGGCACCGCCCAAGTGAACAGACATGGGTTATAAACTACTAAACACGGCCCTCTCTCCCAATCCTATATAAGCCCCTTGACGAAAATGTAACTTTCTGTTCCAAGGACGTGTGGACTTGAGGTCCCTACGTTGAAAGGACAAAGACCACCTACAGAACTAAGCCAACCTTAGAGAAACTAACAAATTTAGCATAGAATTTCAATGTGAAGGTGACGGATTTCGACTATACCAGCCAGAATATAGCATGAGCATATAGCATGGCAACTTGGTATGAACTTTGAACCATTATTCACTAAAGAAGTGATACCTCCATTGATACTAGCCATTGCATTAGCGCAGCAACTGTAGACGTGGGCTAGGAGAGGACTGACAGAGTATCTGTCTACCACATGACGACGGTACTACCAAGTATTCAGTTTACCACCAGAGACATTCTTCAAAGGACAAGAGATCCCTGTTGGGCAACCCGGCCTACTATCTACGACCAAGCTACCGAAGCGTAGCTCAGAGTAAATATTTATTGCATTTTCCTTGTTCAAATGGGCGGTAATTTAGAATGCATAAGATACTGTATTTACAGCATAGCTTCTCCCTTTGTTACTCAGTCTTCCGGCTCTTTCATTCAAAACCCAACCCCCCTTCTCTGTGTAACCAGCCGTCATATCTGCTCCGTCCACCAGGGACGTTTTCCTTTATGACATCATTTGTAATCAATGTATGATTCATTCTGTTTCGATGTAATTCTGTGTGATTATTTAGGTATTTAGTAAATAAATAATTAAACCAAATGTTGTATTGCTGATTCAACTTGTTAGCCAGGGTTTGTGAAGATAACCAAGAATTTACAACTTCAGTTGAGACTAAATAAAGTGACGATTAAATATTGACTGCTATTGAGGTAAAAGACTACCAGGTCTTTAAGAGTTTATTCGGAAGATAACAGCTCTATAAACATTATTTTGTGGTGCCCGGACTTTCTAGTTAATTAGTTACCTGATTAGCTTAATCAAGTAATATTAATTACAGATAAATTATTTTATAGAATAGCATGTCATATCACTTAATCCGGCATAGCCAAAGACACGACAAGCATAAGAAGTGTATTACAGTAACATAAATAGTGTATTACAGTAACATAGGAAGTGTATAAGTGTATAGGATAAGAAGTGTATTAAACTATCATAAGATAGTTCTGTGATCTGTGACCTGCCAAATAACATCAATGTATTTTTTTAAATTATGAGGCTAGTAGTAGGCTATTATTCCACTCTCTGCATGAATTCATTTGTCTGCATGTCTATTCAATATTTTGATAAAATGTGTATCATACCTATGAAGTTTGGGGGGCAGAAGCAGGTATAGTTGTTTATGCTGTCCACACAGGTAGAGTTGTTCTCACAGTCATTGTCCTCACAATCGTCAGGATTCACCTCACACTGCAGACCCTCGTACCCAGGAGGACACGTACAGCTTGGGAGGAGAGAGACAGGATAGCAGTCACAGATAGTTAGTTAGGACACTGCCAGAGTCATGGAAGTGTACTGGGTCTCATTCCACTTCACTTCAAATTCACGCTCCAGATGCCCTCTGCTCTATGGCACTGGCCCATCTATTAAGGACTAATGCCCTTTGAAAGCCTAAGACCTGCACTTCAATTTGAATAACAACAAGGGTAGAACTCCAGTGACATTTGAAATGTAATGTAATCAGGTCTGTCTGTGAATTCAATAACTCCAATTAGACGTGTGTCCTTGTAAGATCCTATGTGGAAGAGCATTCATCAAGCTTTAATAACTAAATGTCGTGTGGAATCGGTAGACCGCTTAACTCTGGCATCACACTAGCTCTGTCACTCTCTCTCTTGTCTGTTATGCCCACCTTCCCTAGCTGGCCTGGCTGTGCTGTGCGGGACGGTTGGCACAGGGTTGGCATCATGGGTGCGGCGTGGTGGGCAGGCTCTCAGCAGAGCAAGGAGAGATAAGCGTCACTAGTGAGATGAGTAGCTTTATCAAACGCCTGTTGTTCTTTGAAGGCCAGCAGCTTCTGATTAAACATGACCCTGAGGAGATGAGCGATTGTGATGTCCTTAACAGTTCTCCAGAGGGACTGACTGGGGGCTGTAAGTAGAGAGGGGATATACAGACCAGGTAGACGTCATTTCCGGTCACAACTTGCAGGCTTGTTTTCGAGTTGCTGTGCGTTTTGTTGCCAACCTATTTTGCTACCTGACAACTTTACGGTTTTCACTTTTTAATTACCGTTCATATATTTATTTATTTTTTCCTCAACTTTTTCACTCCGGACGCTTTATCTGGACACGATTCGTCAGGACCTCCAACAGCCGAAGCTAAGTAGTAACATTAACATGATGCCTTCTAATTGTAGTCGCTGTACTCGCCTTACGGCGAGGATAGCTGTGCTGCAAGCCCAGCTTCAGACGCAATCGTTAGGCAAGGGTAATTTCAGTGTAGAAAAGGATGAAACAGCGTCTGTGCCATCAGTAAGTACAGATAGTAGTATAAATCCCCTGGCACAGTCCCCGCAGCTGGACACATTTCTCACGGTTTCTGGAAGGAAATGCTGTAGGAAAGCTCAACCGGTGTCGCTCATTCAGCCGACAGAAACTTTCAACCGGTTTTCCCCATTAAGCAGCGGGTCGGAGTCAGAGGCTGAGTCTTCTCTGGCCTCTACTCCTCCCGTTACGGGGTCTGAGACGCCGAAGCTTCCCACCATTAGCTCTGACAAATTGAAAACTCTAGTCATTGGCGACTCCATTACCCGCAGTATTAGACTTAAAACGAATCATCCAGCGATCATACACTGTTTACCAGGGGGCACGGCTACCGACGTTAAGGCTAATCTGAAGATGGTGCTGGCTAAAGCTAAAAATGGCGAGTGTAGAGAGTATAGAGATATTGTTATCCACGTCGGCACCAACAATGTTAGGATGAAACAGTCAGAGATCACCAAGCGCAACATAGCTTCTGCGTGCATATCAGCTAGAAAGATGTGTAGGCATCGAGTAATTGTCTCTGGCCCCCTCCCAGTTAGGGGGAGTGATGAGCTCTACAGCAGAGTCTCACAACTCAATCGCTGGTTGAAAACTGTTTTCTGCCCCTCCCAAAAGATAGAATTTGTAGATAACTGGCCCTCTTTCTGGGACTCGCCCACAAACAGGACCAAGCCTGACCTGCTGAGGAGTGACGGACTCCATCCTAGCTGGAGGGGTGCTCTCATCTTATCTACCAACATAGACAGGGCTCTAACTCCTCTTGCTCCACAATGAAATAGGGTGCAGGCCAGGCAGCAGGCTGTTAGCCAGCCTGCCAGCATAGTGGAGTCTGCCACTAGCACAGTCAGTGTAGTCAGCTCAGCTATCACCATTGAGACCGTGTCTGTGCCTCGACCTAGGTTGGGCAAAACTAAACATGGCGGTGTTTGCCTTAGCAATCTCACTAGGATAAAGACCACCTCCATTCCTGTCATTACTGAAAGAGATCATGATAACTCACATCTCAAAATAGGGCTACTTAATGTTAGATCCCTTACTTCAAAGGCAATTATAGTCAATGAACTAATCACTGATCATAATCTTGATGTGATTGGCCTGACTGAAACATGGCTTAAGCCTGATGAATTTACTGTTTTAAATGAGGCCTCACCTCCTGGCTACACTAGTGACCATATCCCCCGTGCATCCCTCAAAGGCGGAGGTGTTGCTAACATTTACGATAGCAAATGTCAATTTACAAAAAAAAAAAAAAATGATGTTCTCGTCTTTTGAGCTTCTAGTCATGAAATCTATGCAGCCGACTCAATCACTTTTTATAGCTACTGTTTACAGGCCTCCTGGGCCATATACAGCGTTTCTCACTGAGTTCCCTGAATTCCTATCGGACCTTGTAGTCATAGCAGATAATATTCTAATCTTTGGTGACTTTAATATTCACATGGAAAAGTCCACAGACCCACTCCAAAAGGCTTTCGGAGCCATCATCGACTCAGTGGGTTTTGTCCAACATGTCTCTGGACCCACTCACTGTCACAGTCATACGCTGGACCTAGTTTTGTCCCATGGAATAAATGTTGTCGATCTTAATGTTTTTCCTCATAATCCTGGACTATCGGACCACCATTTTATTACGTTTGCAATTGCAACAAATAATCTGCTTAGACCCCAACCAAGGACCATCAAAAGTTGTGCTATAAATTCACAGACAACACAAAGATTCCTTGATGCCCTTCCAGACTCCCTCTGCCTACCCAAGGACGCCAGAGGACAAAAATCAGTTAACCACCTAACTGAGGATCTCGATTTAATCTTGCGCAATACCCTAGATGCAGTTGCACCCCTAAAAACTAAAAACATTTCTCATAAGAAACTAGCTCCCTGGTACACAGAAAATACCCGAGCTCTGAAGCAGGCTTCCAGAAAATTGGAACGGAAATGGCGCCACACCAAACTGGAAGTCTTCCGACTAGCTTGGAAAGACGGTACCGTGCAGTACCGAAGAGCCCTTACTGCTGCTCGATCATCCTATTTTTCTAACTTAATTGAGGAAAATAAGAACAATCCGAAATTCCTATTTGATACTGTCGCAAAGCTAACTAAAAAGTAGCATTCCCCAAGAGAGGATGACTTTCACTTTAGCAGTGATAAATTCATGAACTTCTTTGAGGAAAAGATTATGATTATTAGAAAGCAAATTACAGACTCTTCTTTAAACCTGCGTATTCCTCCAAACCTCAGTTGTCCTGAGTCTGCACAACTCTGCCAGGATCTAGGATCAAGAGAGACGCTCAAGTGTTTTAGTACTATATCTCTTGACACAATGATGAAAATAATCATGGCCTCTAAACCTTCAAGCTGCATACTGGACCCTATTCCAACTAAACTACTGAAAGAACTGCTTCCTGTGCTTGGCCCTCCTATGTTGAACACAATAAACGGCTCTCTATCCACTGGATGTGTACCAAACTCACTAAAAGTGGCAGTAATAAAGCCTCTCTTGAAAAAGCCAAACCTTGACCCAGAAAATATAAAAAACTATCGGCCTATATCGAATCTTCCATTCCTCTCAAAAAATTTTGAAAAGGCTGTTGCGCAGCAACTCACTGCCTTTCTGAAGACAAACAATGTATACGAAATGCTTCAGTCTGGTTTTAGACCCCATCATAGCACTGAGACGGCACTTGTGAAGGTGGTAAATTACATTTTAATGGCATCGGACCGAGGCTCTGCATCTGTCCTCGTGCTCCTAGACCTTAGTGCTGCTTTTGATACCATCTATCACCACATTCTTTTGGAGATTGGAAACCCAAATTGGTCTACACGGACAGGTTCTGGCCTGGTTTAGATCTTATCTGTCGGAAAGATATCAGTTTGTCTCTGTGAATGGTTTGTCCTCTGACAAATCAACTGTAAATTTCGGTGTTCCTCAAGGTTCTGTTTTAGGACCACTATTGTTTTCACTATACATTTTACCTCTTGGGGATGTTATTCGAAAACATAATGTTAACTTTCACTGCTATGCGGATGACACACAGCTGTACATTTCAATGAAACATGGTGAAGCCCCAAAATTGCCCTCGCTAGAAGCATGTGTTTCAGACATAAGGAAGTGGATGGCTGCAAACGTTCTACTATTAAACTCGGACAAAACAGAGATACTTGTTCTAGGTCCCAAGAAACAAAGAGATCTTCTGTTGAATCTGACAATTAATCTTAATGGTTGTACAGTCGTCTCAAATAAAACTGTGAAGGACCTTGGCTTTACTCTGGACCCTGATCTCTCTTTTGAAGAACATATCAAGACCATTTCGAGGACAGCTTTTTTCCATCTACGTAATATTGCAAAAATCAGAAACTTTCTGTCCAAAAATGATGCAGAAAAATTAATCCATGCTTTTGTCACTTCTAGGTTAGACTACTGCAATGCTCTACTTTCCGGCTAGCCGGATAAAGCACTAAATAAACTTCAGTTAGTGCTAAATACGGCTGCTAGAATCCTGACTAGAACCAAAAATTTGATCATATTACTCCAGTGCTAGCCTCTCTACACTGGCTTCCTGTCAAAGCAAGGGCTGATTTCAAGGTTTTACTGCTAACCTACAAAGCATTACATGGGCTTGCTCCTACCTATCTCTCTGATTTGGTCCTGCCGTACATACCTACACGTACGCTACGGTCACAAGACGCAGGCCTCCTAATTGTCCCTAGAATTTCTAAGCAAACAGCTGGAGGCAGGGCTTTCTCCTATAGAGCTCCATTTTTATGGAACGGTCTGCCTACCCATGTCAGAGACGCAAACTCGGTCTCAACCTTTAAGTCTTTACTGAAGACTCATCTCTTCAGTGGGTCATATGATTGAGTGTAGTCTGGCCCAGGAGTGGGAAGGTGAACGGAAAGGCTCTGGAGCAACGAACCGCCCTTGCTGTCTCTGCCTGGCCAGTTCCCCTCTTTCCACTGGGATTCTATGCCTCTAACCCTATTACAGGGGCTGAGTCACTGGCTTACTGGGGCTCTCTCATGCCGTCCCTGCAGGGGGTGCGTCACCTGAGTGGGTTGATTCACTGTTGTGGTCATCCAGTCTGGGTTGCCCCCCTTGGGTTGTACCGTGGCGGAGATCTTTGTGGGCTATACTCAGCCTTGTCTCAGGATGGTAAGTTGGTGGTTGAAGATATCCCTCTAGTGGTGTGCGGGCTGTGCTTTGGCAAAGTGGGTGGGGTTATATCCTTCCTGTTTGGCCCTGTCCGGGGGTGTCCTCGAATGGGGCCACAGTGTCTCCTGAACCCTCCTGTCTCAGCCTCCAGTATTTATGCTGCAGTAGTTTGTGTCGGGGGGCTAGGGTCAGTTTGTTATATCTGGAGTACTTCTCCTGTCCTATTCGGTGTCCTGTGTGAATCTAAGTGTGCGTTCTCTAATTCTCTCTTTCTTTCTCTCTCTCTCTCTGAGGACCTGAGCCCAAGGACTGTGCCCCAGGACGACCTGACATGATGACTCCTTGCTGTCCCCAGTCCACCTGACTGTGCTGCTGCTCCAGTTTCAACTGTTCTGCCTGTCAGGATTTGGCCAGGGTTGTTCCGGTTTTTGGTCACTAGATGCCCCCATTGTGCCTTTTGACCTTTTGTTTTCCCTTGATCCCCATTATTATTTGCACCTGTGCCTCGTGTCCCCTGATTGTATTTAAACCCTTTGTTTTCCTCTGTTCTTTGCTCTGTGTTTGTATGTTAGCACCCAGCCCTAGTACTCTGAGAACTCTTGTTGATCCCGGTGGACTCTCTTGTGGAATTCTGTTTTTTGTTCTTGTTTGTTTGTTTTTTGAGTATCTTTTGAGGCTTTTTGTACTTTACCTTCCACCTTGTGGATTTACCTTTTTTGTCTTGGAGGATTACCTTTGTTCTTGTAGGATTCCTTTTGAGGTTGTGGAGTTACATGTTTTCCTGAAGAACTTCACTTTTTACTTCATTAAATACACCGTCTCAAGTACTGCTGTGTCTGCCTCATCTTCTGGGTTCTGCCGACTATTCGTGGCTCAGTTGGTTAAGTGACTGTTTCTCACTCCGGAGACCCGGGTCCTGACACTGCCTTGTTATTATTCGACCATGCTGGTCATTTATGAACATTTGAACATCTTGGCCATGTTCTGTTATAATCTCCACCCGGCACAGCCAGAAGAGGACTGGCCACCCCACATAGCCTGGTTCCTCTCTAGGTTTCTTCCTAGGTTTTGGCCTTTCTAGGGAGTTTTTCCTAGCCACCGTGCTTCTACACCTGCATTGCTTGCTGTTTGGGGTTTTAGGCTGGGTTTCTGTACAGCACTTTGAGATATCAGCTGATGTACGAAGGGCTATATAAATACAATTTGATTGATTGATTGATACAAAGCTCCTGTAAGAGGCCTCAAGGTTGCGACCCCTGGAAAGAGTGACATCATAGTGACTCAAGGAGATGAACCTTTGTATCGGTGCATAGCTAGAACAGATACAGGCTTTGTAGTGAGGTCATGCTGTAAGGCCTTAATCTGCTATATCAAAAGGCTGAGGAGAGATCCCACATGTGGATCATTGATGAGACAGACAGCTAGGGTTGGTTGATTGGTGTTTAAAGGCCGAACAGTGAACAATGAAAGAGAGGAGAGTGTGGCAGTAGTCTGGCCCCAAGCCTGATGAGGAACAACACCAGCATGGACCATGGGTTCTCACAGAGTCACTCACACACTTGGAACAACACTGCTGCCTGCATGTTACTCCTCTGTCTGCCCCACTATATAGGGAATAGTGTGCCATTTCAGACGGCCTCTCTGTGTGGTGTGTGGAGAGAGTAGTGGGTACCTGAACTGGTCCTCTTGGCCTGGGATCACGTGGCAGGTCCCTCCATTGGCACAGGGGAAACTGATGCAGGCGTTGATGGATATCTCACAGTTCTGTCCCTGGAAGGGAGGAAGGGAGGAGGGAGGGAGGGGAAGAGAGAGAGGGGTGTGAAACAAAGAAGAGACTCAGGGGGTATGCTAGCAGACCTTACTAAATACATAATTAAATAAATCAAAACAGGAACATTTTACATTTGGCTACAAATTAAAAAATAAATGATCTCAGCAGAGAAAAATGTCCTCTGTGTGCTACCTACATCCCCCACTATAATCCCCATATGTTAATGAAGACAGCTTCTCCATCCTGGAGGGGAAAAACAATCATTTCCAGGCCCAGGGACATGTACTAGTCTGTGGCAACCTAAATGTCAGAACTAGACAAGAACCTCACACCCATATTAAGAAATGCTATAGCTGGAAGGAAAGTCGTGTGGAAACCTACCAAAAAACAATTAGGAAACAACAAATCAATCCCTTTCAGAAAACTTCTAGGACACTGTTCCACTGTAATAGTGAAGGTGTAAACTTGGCAGTAGAAAACCTAAACAGTATATTTGACCTCTCAGCTTCCCTATCAAATCTAAATATTTCAAACGGAAATCCGAAGAAATGAACAACAATGACAAATGGTTTGTTGAAGAATGCAAAAACCTAAGAAAGAAATTGAGAAACCTGTCCAATCAAAAACATAGAGACCCAGAAAACCTGAGCCTACACCTTCACTATGGTGAATCCATAAACGATGGAAAAAGAAGGAATAGCAGGTCAGAAATCAGCTCTATGTAATTGAAAAATCCATAGACTCTAACCACTTCTGGGAATACTGGAAAACACTAAACAAAAACAACACAAATAGTTATCTATCCAAAATGGAGATATATGGGTAAACCACCTCTCCAATCTTTTTGGCCCTATAACAAAGAACAAACAGATAAAAACATATACATGATCAAATACAAATCTTTGAATCAACTATTAAAGACTACCGAAATCCACTGGATTCTCCAAATACATTGAATGAACTTCCGGACAACATACAAACCCTCCAACACAAAAATACCTGTGGTGTTGATGGTATCCTCAAAGAAATTATACAAAATACAGACCACAAATTCCAATTGGCTACACTTAAACTCTTCAACACCATCCTTGGCTCTGGCATCTTTCCCAATATTTGGAAGCAAGGACTGATCACCCCAATCCACAAAAATGGAGACAAATTTGACACCAATAACTACCGTAGGATATGCGTCAACAGCAACCTTGGGAAAATCCTCTGCATTATCATTAACAGCAGACTCGTTCATTTCCTCAGTGAAAATAATGTACTGAGCAAATGTCAAATTGGCTTTTTACCAAATTACTGTACAACAGACCACGTATTCACCCTGCACACCCTAATTGACAAACAAACATACCAAAACAAAGGCAAAGTCTTCTCATGCTTTGTTGAGTTAAAAAAAGCCTTTGACTCAATTTGGCATGAGTATCTGCTATACAAACTGATGGAAAGTGGTCTTGGGGGAAAAACATACAACCTTATAAAATCCATGTACACAAACAACAAGTATGCAGTTTAAATTGTAAAAAAACCCACACATTTCTTTCCACGGGCCGTGGGTGAGACAGGGATGCAGTTTAAGCCCCAACCTCTTCAACATATATATCAACGAATTGGAGAGGGTACTAGAAGAGTCGGCAGCACCCGGCCTCACTCTACTAGAATATGAAGTCAAATATGTCTACTGTTTACTGATGATCTGGTGCTTCTGTCCCCAACCAAGGAGGGCCTACAGCAGAACCTAGATCTTCTGGACAGATTATGTCAGACCTGGGCCCTGACAGTACATCTCAGTAAGACTAAAATAATGGTGTTACAAAAAAGGTCCAATTGCCAGGACCACGAACACAAATTCCATCTTGATACCGTTGCCCTAGAGCACACAAGCATCTATACATACCTCGGCCTAAACATCAACGCCACAGGTAACTTCCACAAAGCTGTGAACGGCCTGAGAGACAAGGCAAGGGCGTTCTATGCCATCAAAAGGAACATAAAACTTGACATACCAATGAGGATCTGGCTAAAAATAATTGAATCAGTTACAGAAACCATTGCCCTTTACGGTTGTGAGGTCTGGGGTCTGCTCACCAACCAAAAATTCACAAAATGGGACAAACACCAAATTGAGACTCCGCATGCAGAATTCTACAAAAATATCCTCTGTGTACAAGGTAAAATACAAAATAATGCATGCAGAGCAGAATGAGGCTGATACCTGCTAATTATCAAAATCCAGAAAAGAGCTGTTCAATTCTACAACCACCTAAAAGGAAGCGATTCCCAAACCTTCCATAACAAAGCCATCACCTACAGAGAGATGAACCTGGAGAAGAGTCCCTAAGCAAAGCTGGTCCTAGGGCTCTGCTCACAAACAGACCCCACAGAGCCCCAGGACAGCAACACAATTAGACAAAACCAGATATCGAGAAAACTAAAAGATAATTACATGACACATTGGAAAGAATTATAAAAAAAAAATTGCAAACTGGAATCCTATAATTGAGAAACGCCGCCATAGGCAGACCTGGCTCTTTGGAGAAGACAGGCTATGTACACACTGCCCACAAAATGAGGTGGAAACTGAGCTGCACTTCCTAACCTCCTGCCAAATGTATGACCATATTAGAGACACATAATTTCCCTCAGATTACACAGATCCACAAAGAATTCAAAAACAAATACAATTTTGATAAACTCCCGTATCTATTGGGTGAAATACCACAGTGTGCCATCACAGCAACACGATGTGTGACCTGTTGCCACAAGAAAGGGGCAACTAGTGAAGAACAAACACCATTGTAAATACAACCAATATTTCTGTTTGATTATTTTCCCTTTGTATTACTTGCACATCAGGACAGCGGAGTCAATCACCACCTTCCGGAGACACCTGAAACCCCACCTCTTTAAGGAATACCTAGGATAGGATAAGTAATCCTTCTCACCCCCCCCCCCCTTTTAAGATTTAGATGCACTATTGTAAAGTGGCTGTTCCACTGGATGTCATAAGGTGAATGCACCAATTTGTAAGTCGCTCTGGATAAGAGTGTCTGCTAAATGACTTAAATGTAAATGTAAATAATTTGCACATAACTTCTGTGAGTGTAATGTTTATTGTCAGTTTTTATTGTTAATTTGACTTTTGTTTATTACCTAGTTCACTTGCTTTAGCAATGTAAACATATGTTTCCCATGCCAATAAAGCCCCTTAAATTGAAATAGAGAGAGATGGAGAGGTGTGAGACTGTGTCTGTCTATCACGATGGAGTAGAGCAGTGGTCACCAACCTTTTCTGATTCAAGATCAAGATCACTTTCTGAGTCAATATTCAAGCTGAGATCTGCTGCTCAGATTTTTAAAAACATGGCTTAAAAGTGTAAGCCTATGCAACATTAACCAATTAAACACAGTTCTGTAGCAATGAGGTTTATGCAGTAGGCTATAGGCCCAATACATTACCACTGCATATACTGGTTATAGACCAGTCCATTATTTCCAAGGTAATGCACAGAATGTCTGCATTTATCACTTACATATTGGCTATGCTTGAATTGCCCTGCCAATGTTATTTTGCTCAGACCAATTAGAAATTATATTTAAACAATGTAGGTATATGATCACACTGGTAATATATAATTTGTTGTATTACTTGTGAGGGACAGCTGAGTGAGCTTAATATTGTTTGGGATGGCCTGCATCTGATGGTCAATCTGAGGGGAGGGAGGAGCAGTGGTGAGGCTGCCTCTCCCCCGACTCACTGTCCCTCCGCTCTCCCTCCCTCCACTCTCCCTCCCTCAGCTCTCCCTCCCTCAGCTCTCCCTCCCTCTGCTCTCCCTCCCTCCGCTCTCCCTCTCTCCGCTCTCCCTCCCTTTGCTCTCCCTCCCTTCGCTCTCCCTCCCTTCGCTCTCCCTCCCTCCGCTCTCTGTCCCTCCGCTCTCCCTCCCTCTGCTCTCCCTCCCTCAGCTCTCCCTCCCTCTGCTCTCTGTCCCTCCGCTCTCCCTCCCTCAGCTCTCCCTCCCTCTGCTCTCCCTCCCTCCCTCCCTCCGCTCTCCCTCCCTCCGCTCTCCCTCCCTCCGCTCTCCCTCCCTCAGCTCTCCCTCCCTCAGCTCTCCCTCCCTCCGCTCTCCCTCCCTCCGATCTCCCTCCGCTGAGAAAAGGGGAGACAGTCTTCCAGCTGGTGGCGAAATTCAAGTCACACTGCATTATTTCTGCCTCATGCACCAATTCATGTTGTTACTACCATGACCAGAAAAAGTGAAATATTCCTCTATTAAAAACTACATTCAGCTAATAATAACAATGGAAGCTTATTGGGACACTTTGCAATACTCATTCATTACAGCTGCAGTAATGGTTGTAGGTTGAGTGGAAGTAGGGAGAACATGCATTTTATGGTTTATAAAAGTGTTGAACAAAGTGTTGTTAATGCTGAATAACAACTTAAACATAAACTTACTCATAAAAACAGCAGCTCTTTGCTGTATTCGCCTAGTCTCTTTCTAATCATGGTTTTAAACATCACACAGTATCAACCGCGTTCTAGGGTTCTTTTCACAGTCTATGGCTCAAGGAAACCACAGACTGTGCAGACACGGTGATCTGAGCTATCTGATTGGCCAGCGGTATTCGCTCTCAGGGGCCTGCCGGGGAGGCGGAGTTCTACCTTCAGACACATGAAATGGTTCAAAATGAGAACACTTTGCCTTCAGCACAAAACAACAACAAGTATGTATGCAAGGCTTTATCGTTGGGTTTTTACAGAAATGTTTAGTGAATCACTGGAGGAGAGGTACAGGTACAGTATGGCAGCATTCAAGAATCATGACCATAATGACCCTTAATACCCACTTCCTCTGATCACAGACACCACACGGACGCTTGTTTCTTGTTTTCACTCTGTTTCCCTCTCTCTCAGTCCACGATTCATTCTCCACATTTCAATTACATTTAAGCCCAGCAGAGGACAATGGAGAAAAGCACACATGCACGTACACACACCTCTGAATAGTCAGGAATAATCGCAAAGACCCAAAGAGAGGTGCATACCCAGAGACACCGGGACCAACACTGACACACAAATTGACCTTGGGAGCAAAGATTTGATTTAAAAAGAGGCCATGGGCTTTGTCCCTGAAGCAGGCGGGAGGTTAAGCTGTTATCTGCGTCTATGGAGCAGGATACTGACAGGAATCCCACAGCCAAACAACAGGCTCACGAGGCCACAGCAGCAGCACACAACACAGTGGGGGAGGGGACAAAACCTACACACGCAGACACACACACATGCAGGCACACATACACTCTATGTCCACCCTCTGAGAGCACCTTTTCAATCCCCATTCAATACTTACAGCCAAACTAACTGTTGTAATCATTTCCACATTGGTTGAGATATCAAAGTAAGATGCATTATGCATGTAAGAGAACAGGAGAGGCTAATACACTGGGGCTATGCATACGATGACAAACCGCTAACATGTGGAACCGTTTAAGTGGGGCTGTGTTTGTGTGTGTGTATGTGTGTGCGTGTGCGTGTGTGTGTGTGTGTGTGTGTGTGTGTGTGTGTGTGTGTGTGTGTGTGTGTGTGTGTGTGTGTGTGTGCGTGTGTGTGTGTTTAAATCCACTCACTTTGTAGCCAAAGGGACAGGTGCAATGGTAGGAGCCAGCCACATCGCTGGCACATGTGCCATTGTTCAAACAGGGGCCAGCCAGACAGGGTGCACACTTCAACATCAGATTCAGATCAACTGGGCCTGAGAGAGAGAGAGAGAGAGAGAGAGAGAGAGAGAGAGAGAGAGAGAGAGAGAGAGAGAGAGAGAGAGAGAGAGACAGAGAGAGAGAGAGACAGAGACAGAGACAGAGAGAGAGAGTATGTGAGAGAGAGGGGGAGAGAAAGAGAGATAGAAGGACAGAGTCCGAAACAGAGAGCGAGGGAGAGATTAAAGAAGAAAGAGTCACACTAAGCAATTTCACTAATTCCTTCTCTCAGCAGTATTTAAAGACACTTCTTATCTACATTTATAAAACCTTCATGTGCCTTAATCTCAGATAAATCCCAGATCAATGTTAATTGGCATGTGTGGTTACAGAGGGCAGAAATATGTGACAGCTGGGTTCATTCCCCGGCACAGGTAGATACAGAGAGGAGGAGAGGGTAGAGGAGAAGAAGGGAGAGGAGAGGGAGGAAAGAACGAGCAGGAGAAGAGGAGAGGAGGAAAGGTGTAGAGGGTGAGATGAGAAGGAGAGGAAGAATAAAGGAGAGGAGTAGAGGTGGAGAGGGAGGAGAGGAAGCGGAAAGGAGAGGAGAGGGGGAAAGGAGCAGAGGACGAGAGGAGATGGGGAAAGAGAGGAAGAGGAAAGGAGATGAGAAGAAAAAGAGAGAGGAAGAAGAGAGGAAGAGAAAAGGAAAAAGGGAGAGAGAGGAAGAGGAGATGAGAGGAGAGAGGGGGAGAGAGAGGAAGAGGAAAGGAAAGGAGAGGAGGAGAGGGGGAGAGAGAGAGGAAGAGGAAAGGAGAGGAGGAGAGGGGGAGAGAGAGGAAGAGGAAAGGAGAGGGGAGAGATTGGAAGAAGAAAGGAAAGGAGAAGAGGAGAGGGGAGAGAGAGGAAGAGGAAAGGAGAGAAGAAGAGGAAAGGAGAGGAGGAGAGGGGGAGAGAGAGAGGAAGAGGAAAGGAGAGGAGGAGAGGGGGAGAGAGAGGAAGAGGAAAGGAGAGGAGGAGAAAAGGAGAGGGGAGAGATTGGAAGAGGAAAGGACAGGAGAAGAGGAGAGGGGAGAGAGAGGAAGAGGAAAGGAGAGGGGAGAGAGAGAGAGGAAGAGGAAAGGAGAGGAGGAGAGGGAGAGAGAGGAAAGGGAACGGATAGGGGAGAGAGAGAGAGAGAGGAAGAGGAAAGGAGAAGAGGCGAAAAGGAGGGGGGAGAGAGAGGAAGAGGAAAGGAAAGGAGAAAAAGAGTGAGAGGAAGAGGAAAGGAGAGGGGAGAGGAGAGAGAGGAAGAGGAAAGGAGAGGAGGAGAGGAGAGGGGGAGAGAGAGGAAGAGGAACTGAGAGGGGAGAGAGAGGATGAGGAAAGGAGAGGAGGAGAAAAGGAGAGGGGGAGAGAGAGGAATAGGAAAGGAAAGGAGAAGAGGAGAGGGGGAGAGAGAGGAAGAGGAAAGGACAGGGGAGAGAGAGGAAGAGGAAAGGAGAAGAGGAGAGGGGGAGAGAGGAAGAGGAAAGGAGAAGAGGAGAGGGGGAGAGAGAGGAAGAGGAAAGGGGAAAGGAGAGAGAGGAAGAGGAAAGGGGAGCGGGAGAGAGAGGAAGAGGAAAGGAGAGGGGAGAGAGAGGAAGAGGAAAGGAGAGGAGGACAAAAAGGAGAGGGTGAGAGAGAGGAAGAGGAAAGGAAAGGAGAAGCGGAGAAGGGGAGAGAGAGGAAGAGGAAAGCAGAGGGGAGATGAGAGAGAGGAAGAGGAAAGGAAAGGAGAAGAGAAGAGGAGAGAAGAGGGGGAGAGAGAGGAAGAGGAAAGGAAAGGAGAAGAGGGGGAGAGGGAGGAAGAGGAAATTAAAGGAGAGGAGGAGAGGGGGAGAGAGAGAGGAAGAGGAAAGGAGAGGAGGAGAGGGGGAGAGAGAGGAAGAGGAAAGGAGAGGGGAGAGATTGGAAGAAGAAAGGAAAGGAGAAGAGGAGAGGGGAGAGAGAGGAAGAGGAAAGGAGAGAAGAAGAGGAAAGGAAAGGAGAGGAGGAGAGGGGGAGAGAGAGGAAGAGGAAAGGAGAGGAGGAGAGGGGGAGAGAGAGGAAGAGGAAAGGAAAGGAGAAGGGGAGGAAGAGGAAGAGGAAAGGAAAGGAGAAGAGGAGAGGGGGAGCGAGGAAGAGGAAATGAGAGGGGAGAGAGAGGAAGAGGAAAGGAGAGGAGGAGAGGGGAGAGAGAGGAAGAGGAAAGGAGAGGAGGAGAGGGGAAGAGAGAGGAAGATGAAAGGAAAGGAGAAGAGGGGGAGAGGGAGGAAGAGGAAAGGAAAGGAGAAAAGGAGAGGGGGAGAGAGGAAGAGGAAAGGAGAGGAGGAGAAAAGGAGAGGGGGAGAGAGAGGAAGAGGAAAGGTGATGATGAGAAAAGGAGAGGGGGAGAGAGAGGAAGAGGAAAGGAGAGGAGGAGAAGAGGAGAGAGGAAAAAGAAAAGGAAAGGAAAGGAAAGGAGAAGGGGGGGAGAGGGAGGAAGAGGAAAGGAAAGGAGAAGAGGGGGAGAGAGAGGAAGAGGGAAGGGGGAAGAGGAGAAGAGGAGAGGGGAGAGAGAGGAAGAGGAAAGGAGAAGAGGGGGAGAGGGAGAAAGAGGAAAGGAGATTAGGAGAAAGAGAGAGAGAGGTACAAAGAAAGCAGAAGCAGGGCAACAGAGCAGAAGATGGAGGAGAGGAGAGCAAAAGAGGATGGAGATATCACAGCCAGTGTTGTTGCTCACCTTTGCACTGGAAGCGGTTGAGCGGTGTGGTGAGCAGCAGGCGGTCGGCCATGTCAGGTGGTCCGGAACAGCGGGCGATGCCAGGCTCCTTGAAGCCAGCCTTCACCCACTGAGACAGCCAGCGCAGGTCACAGTTACAATACAGGGGGTTGGCACCCAGAGCCCTGGAGGACAACAAAATACAGGAATTATACACCTAGTGGTCACATATCTCTCTCTCTCTCTCTCTCTCTCTCTCTCTCTCTCTCTCTCTCTCTCTCTCTCTCTCACTCTCTCTCCCCCCTCTCTCCCTCTCTTTCTCTCTCTCCCCCTGTCACTATCTCACACTCTCTCTCTCCCCTTCTCTCTCTCTCCCTCTCTCTCTCCCCCTGTCACTATCTCACACTCTCTCTCTCCCCTCTCTCTCTCTCTCTCTCTCTCTCTCTCTCTCTCTCCCTCTCTCTCTCTCCCCCCTCTCTCTCTCTCTATCTCTCCCTCTCTCTCTCTTTCTCTCTCTCCCCCTGTCACTATCTCACACTCTCTCTCTCCCCTTCTCTCTCTCTGCCTCTCTCTCTCTCTCTCTCCCTCTCTCTCTCCCTCTCTCTCTCTCCCCACTCTCTCTCTCCCCCTCTCTCTCTCTACCTCTCTCTCTGCCCCTCTCTCTCTATCTCTCACACTCTCTCTCTCAGACCCTTCTCTCTCTCTCCCTCTCTCTCTGCCCCTCTCTCTCTATCTCTCTCCCTCTCTCTCTCTTTCTCTCTCCCCCCCTGTCACTCTCTCAAATTCAATTTTTCAAATGTAAGCTGCTTTATTGGCATGAAAAACATTGTGTCAATATTGCCAAAGCAACAATGTATACAATATACACTGTAATAAAATGATAAAGAATAATACCACCATCACTAAACTTCTATCATTACCATTACCACCCTTACCACTACCATTGCTCCTTCACCCATGAGTATTTATTGTTTTTCCTCTGGATGTAATAAGTTAAAATGTGCAATAAATGTAGTAATATGAATAATGAATCACTTGGTGAAGAATATTTCTCACAGTAAAGGAGAAAGTGTGTCTCTGTTTCCACCTCCCATGTCATGCAGTGACCACATACACACTCCTCTTTGGGTAGCCATGTCTTTTTATGTCTGCCGCTTTCTATTGCCAATCGGTGGTCACTCAGCCTGTATATATGCCATTTAGCAGACGCTTTTATCCAAAGCGACTTACAGTCATGTGTGCATACATTCTACGTATGGGTGGTCCCGGGAAACGAACCCACTACCCTGGCGTTACAAGCGCCATGCTCTACCAACTGAGCTACAGAAGGACTGTACTTAGTAAGGATCTGTCTCTGCTTCGTATCTCTGACAGAGTAGAGATAATCAGCCAATTCATATTCTCTGTTTAGGTCCAGATAGCAATTGCTCTAGAATGTTAAGGTTCTGTTGAAGACCTTCTATGGTTGGTGATGGAAGTACCAAGTCATTAGTATATAGCAGGTATTTTACCTCTGTGTCAAATAGTGTGAGTCCTGGGGCTGCAGAATGGTTCAACATGTCTGCTAATTCATTGATATAAATGTTGAAACGATTTGGACTCAAACTGCAGCCTTGTCTCACACTTTGACGTTGTGAAAATAATTCTGTTCTTCGGTTTTTGATTTTTATTGCACACTTGTTTTCTGAGTACATACATTTTATTAAGTCCTTACCTTACCACCAAGCCCACTTTGGAGAACTTTGGAGAATAGCCCTTCGTGCCAAATAGAATCAAATGCTTTTTTAAAGTCAATAAATCAAGCAAAGATTTTGCCCTCTTTTTAGTGGTGGACGTGTTTATTAATTAGTGTAAG
Organism: Oncorhynchus keta; assembly: GCF_023373465.1. Classification (NCBI taxonomy): domain Eukaryota; kingdom Metazoa; phylum Chordata; class Actinopteri; order Salmoniformes; family Salmonidae; genus Oncorhynchus; species Oncorhynchus keta. Next base: position 26,510,139 of record NC_068450.1, read on the forward strand.
AAAATCTTTCCCAAGTTGCTGTTGACTCAAATTCCCCTGTAATGATTGGGGATTGATTTGTCTCCACTTTATAGAAATAGCAGAGATGAGCCCCTGGTTCCAGACATCAGGGAAGCAGCCAGAAGTTAAAACCACGTTGAACAAATTAAACACAGCATTTTGCAACTCAGGTGTGCTGTTTTTCAGCATTTCATTTCTGATGTTATCGAGACCACAAGCCTTCTTTGGTTTTATAGATTTGACATTTTAATTTAATTATTGTTGGGTTATTGATTAATTTAATGGGATTTTGGTTGTTTTTAATGACTGATTCAAGGACGTTCAACTTTTCTTTCATTTCTAATTGGTCTTATTATGGGATGTTTTTATATAGATTATCAAAATAAGTTTTCCAAATTCCCTCATCTTGTCTGGCTAATTCCTGTGGCTTTGTCATGCTTAAATTGTGTCCCACAACTGATTTTTGTCAATTGCGTTTTCAATGAAGGGGAGAGTGAGAGAGTGTGTGTGAGAGAGCGAGGGGGGCAGAGAGAGGGAGTGAGAGAAAGTGAGAGAGAGAAGGGGAGAGAGAGGGGGGCAGAGAGAGAGGGGGAAAGAGAGAGATGAGAGATGGGGAGTGAGAGAAAGAGAGAGAGAGGGAGAGAAAAAGAAGGGGAGAGAGAGTGTGAGAGAGAGAGAGATGGCCAGAGAGAGGGGGGGGGGGGATATGAGAGAGGAGATGGGGAGCGAGAGAGAGAGAGTGGGAGAGAGATGGGGAGAGAGTGAGAGGGGGGGGAGAGATAGAGAGAGAGAGAGTGGGAGAGAGAGAAGGGAAGAGAGAGAGTGAGAGAGAGAGAGAGAGTGAGATGGGGAGAGAGTGGGAGGGGAGAGATATAGAGAGAGATGGGGAGAGAGAGTGAGAGAGAGAGAGAGAGGGAGAGGCGGCAGGGAGACAGAGGGGGGAGGAAGAGAGAGAGAGAGAGTGAGAGAGAGAGAGAGAGAGAGAGAGAGAGAGAGAGAGAGAGAGAGAGAGAGAGAGAGAGGGAGAGAGAGGGAGGGAGAGCGGGGGGGAGAGAGGGAGAGAGAGAGATGGGGAGAGAGTGGGAGGGGAGAGATATGGAGAGAGAGGGAGGGAGAGACAGGGAGGGAGAGACGGAGAGGGAGAGAGAGGGGGAGGGAGAGAGAGAGAGTGAGATGGGGAGAGAGTGGGAGGGTAGAGATAGAGAGAGAGGGGGAGGGGGGAGGGAGAGAACCAAAGAAATGCAATGTCTCTCTGCCTCTCTCTCTTTCTCTCTCCTCCGCTCCCTCTCTCTCTCTCTCTCCCACCCGCTCTCTCACTCTCTCTCTCCCCCCTCTCACTCCCCCCTCTCTCTCCGTCTCCCTCTCTCTCTGCCTCCCTCTCTATTTCTCTCTCTCTCCCCCTCTCACTCTCTGTCTCAAAGATGTTCTGTGTGGCCTACTCTCCCAGCACAACACTGCTCTTTACTCGTGTTGAGTTTTCTGATACTTCACGTTTCACGAAGTCAAACAAGTAAAACGGATTCTACATTCTGCGGCAGTAGTGGGTCTGTGTGGGGAGGGGGGGTTGGTGTGTGAGTGAGAGAGAGAGATTGTGTGTGTGTGTGCCTTTATTATTACTATTGTGAAAGACCTCACAGTAATTTCACACTCACAGATGAGACAGAGATGTTAAGTGGTTGAAGGTTCCCTCTGGTATAGTTGAAAGGTCGTTTCCGTGGAGAGTCCTGAAATAGATTGTAAACAAGGAGAGCGTGAGGGATAGGGGGATTGTTGCCCCACACGCAGAGGGTCCCCAGGCAGCGTCCTAGTCCCCAGCCTTTAGCATGTGACTAACCCCAGTGGTGATCTGCCTCTCTGGGTTCACATTCCATTAGATGTCATTCAGAGAGAGACTGTATATAGACATAATATGACATTTGTAATGTTTTTATTCTTTTGGAACTTCTGAGTGTAATGTTTACTGTTAAGATAGACAGCGAGGGAGAGGGGGAGAGAGAAAGAGAGCGACAGAGGCAGAGAGAGAGTGAGAGAATGTGTGTGAGAGAGAGAGAGAGAAATAAAGAGAGACAACGAGACAGAGACAGAGAATAAGAGAGAGAGAGACACTGCTTGGCCCTGTGCTGCTTTCTTAGCCCAGACCCTGTGGCGTATCTGCAGTCTGTTGTGTTTCAACAGTCACCCCCTGGCCCAAGTTAATAAGGAGTATTTTATCTGAACAGAGAAAGAAGAGTAGAAGAAGAAAGAGCGTTTAGCTTCTGTTCTTTATGTTTTTTTATTTGGAGTTGTTTTGGAGTCAGAGGTGGAAGGGAAGATGGATCACAAGCAGTCTGGGAGGTGGAGGGCCCATTTATCACACAGCACTCTGGATGGAGAGGGGGCGAGGGGGAGAGAGGAAGAGAGGAGAGGAGGGAGAGGAGAGAGGAGAGAGGAAAAGAGGAAATAAGGGAAGAAGAGGAAGAGAGGGTATCATAGGGAGAGGAAGAGAGGAGAGGAGGAGAGGGTATCATAGGGAGAGGAAGAGAGGCGAGAAAGAGTGGGTATCATAGGGAGAGGAAGAGATTAGAGGAAGAGAGGGTATCATAGGGAGAGGAAGAGAGGAGAGGAAGAGAGGGTATCATAGGGAGAGGAAGAGAGGAGAGGAAGAGAGGGTATCACAGGGAGAGGAAGAGAGGCGAGAAAGAGTGGGTATCATATGGAGAGGAAGAGAGGAGAGGAAGAGAGGGTATCATAGGGAGAGGAAGAGAGGAGAGGAAGAGAGGGTATCATAGGGAGAGGAAGAGAGGAGAGGAAGAGAGGGTATCACAGGGAGAGGAAGAGAGGAGAGGAAGAGAGGGTATTATAGGGAGAGGAAGAGAGGCGAGAAAGAGAGGGTATCATAGGGAGAGGAAGAGAGGAGAGGAAGAGAGGGTATCACAGGGAGAGGAAGAGAGGGTATCACAGGGAGAGGAAGAGAGGAGAGGAAGAGAGGAGAGGAAGAGAGTATCATAGGGAGAGGAAGAGAGGAGAGGAAGAGAGTGTATTATAGGGAGAGGAAGAGAGGAGAGGAAGAGAGGGTATTATAGGGAGAGGAAGAGAGGAGAGGAAGAGGGTATCATATGGAGAGGAAGAGAGGCGAGAAAGAGAGGGTATCAAAGGGAGAGGAAGAGAGGAGAGGAAGAGAGGGTATCACAGGGAGAGGAAGAGAGGAGAGGAAGAGAGGGTATCACAGGGAGAGGAAGAGAGGGTATCACAGGGAGAGGAAGAGAGGAGAGGAAGAGAGGAGAGGAAGAGAGTATCATAGGGAGAGGAGGAGAGGAAGAGAGTGTATTATAGGGAGAGGAAGAGAGGAGAGGAAGAGAGGGTATTATAGGGAGAGGAAGAGAGGAGAGGAAGAGGGTATCATAGGGAGAGGAAGAGAGGAGAGGAAGAGAGGGTATTATAGGGAGTGGAAGAGAGGAGAGGAAGAGAGGGTATTATAGGCAGAGGAAGAGAGGAGAGGAAGAGAGTGTATCATAGGGAGAGGAAGAGAGGAAAGGAAGAGAGGGTATTATAGGGAGAGGAAGAGAGGAGAGGAAGAGGGTATCATAGGGAGAGGAAGAGAGGAGAGGAAGAGAGGGTATTATAGGGAGAGGAAGAGAGGAGAGGAAGAGAGGGTATTATAGGGAGAGGAAGAGAGGAGAGGAAGAGAGTATCATAGGGAGAGGAAGAAAGGAGAGGAAGAGGGTATCATATGGAGAGGAAGAGAGGGTATCATAGGGAGAGGAAGAGAGGAGAGGAAGAGAGTGTATCATAGGGAGAGGAAGAGAGGAGAGGAAGAGAGTATCATAGGGAGAGGAAGAGAGGAGAGGAAGAGGGTATCATATGGAGAGGAAGAGAGGGTATCATAGGGAGAGGAAGAGAGGAGAGGAAGAGAGTGTATCATAGGGAGAGGAAGAGAGGAGAGGAAGAGAGGGTATTATAGGGAGAGGAAGAGAGGAGAGGAAGAGGGTATCATAGGGAGAGGAAGAGAGGAGAGGAAGAGAGGGTATTATAGGGAGAGGAAGAGAGGAGAGGAAGAGAGGGTATTATATGGAGAGGAAGAGAGGAGAGGAAGAGAGTATCATAGTGAGAGGAAGAGAGGAGAGGAAGAGAGGGTATTATAGGGAGAGGAGGAGAGAAGACGAAGAGAGTATCATAGGGAGAGGAAGAGAGGAGAGGAAGAGAGGGTATCATAGGGAGAGGAAGCGTGTATCATAGGGAGAGGAAGAGAGGAGAGGAAGAGAGTGTATCATAAGGAGAGAAAGAGAGGGTATTATAGGGAGAGGAAGAGAGGAGAGGAAGAGAGTATCATAGGGAGAGGAAGAGAGGAGAGGAAGAGAGTGTATTATAGGGAGAGGAAGAGAGGAGAGGAAGAGAGTGTATCATAATGAGAGGAAGAGAGGGTATTATAGGGAGAGGAAGAGAGGAGAGGAAGAGAGGGTATTATATGGAGAGGAAGAGAGGAGAGGAAGAGAGTATCATAGTGAGAGGAAGAGAGGAGAGGAAGAGAGGGTATTATAGGGAGAGGAGGAGAGAAGACGAAGAGAGTATCATAGGGAGAGGAAGAGAGGAGAGGAAGAGAGTGTATCATAAGGAGAGGAAGAGATTGTATTATAGGGAGAGGAAGAGAGGAGAGGAAGAGAGTATCATTGGGAGAGGAAGAGAGGAGAGGAATAGAGTATTATAGGGAGAGGAAGAGAGGAGAGGAAGAGAGTGTATCATAATGAGAGGAAGAGAGTGTATTATAGGGAGAGGAAGAGAGGAGAGGAAGAGAGTGTATCATAAGGAGAGGAAGAGAGGAGAGGAAGAGAGGGTATCATAGGGAGAGGAAGAGAGGAGAGGAAGAGAGGGTATCATAGGGAGAGGAAGAGAGGAGAGGAAGAGAGGGTATCACAGGGAGAGGAAGAGAGGAGAGGAAGAGAGGGTATTATAGGGAGAGGAAGAGAGGCGAGAAAGAGAGGGTATCATAGGGAGAGGAAGAGAGGAGATGAAGAGAGGGTATCACAGGGAGAGGAAGAGAGGAGAGGAAGAGAGGGTATCACAGGGAGAGGAAGAGAGGCGAGAAAGAGAGGGTATCATAGGGAGAGGAAGAGAGGAGAGGAAGAGAGGGTATCACAGGGAGAGGAAGAGAGGAGAGGAAGAGAGGGTATCACAGGGAGAGGAAGAGAGGGTATCACAGGGAGAGGAAGAGAGGAGAGGAAGAGAGGAGAGGAAGAGAGTATCATAGGGAGAGGAAGAGAGGAGAGGAAGAGAGTGTATTATAGGGAGAGGAAGAGAGGAGAGGAAGAGAGGGTATTATAGGGAGAGGAAGAGAGGAGAGAAGAGGGTATCATAGGGAGAGGAAGAGAGGAGAGGAAGAGAGGGTATTATAGGGAGAGGAAGAGAGGAGAGGAAGAGAGGGTATTATAGGCAGAGGAAGAGAGGAGAGGAAGAGAGTGTATCATAGGGAGAGGAAGAGAGGAAAGGAAGAGAGGGTATTATAGGGAGAGGAAGAGAGGAGAGGAAGAGGGTATCATAGGGAGAGGAAGAGAGGAGAGGAAGAGAGGGTATTATAGGGAGAGGAAGAGAGGAGAGGAAGAGAGGGTATTATAGGGAGAGGAAGAGAGGAGAGGAAGAGAGTATCATAGGGAGAGGAAGAAAGGAGAGGAAGAGGGTATCATATGGAGAGGAAGAGAGGGTATCATAGGGAGAGGAAGAGAGGAGAGGAAGAGAGTGTATCATAGGGAGAGGAAGAGAGGAGAGGAAGAGAGTATCATAGGGAGAGGAAGAGAGGAGAGGAAGAGGGTATCATATGGAGAGGAAGAGAGGGTATCATAGGGAGAGGAAGAGAGGAGAGGAAGAGAGTGTATCATAGGGAGAGGAAGAGAGGAGAGGAAGAGAGGGTATTATAGGGAGAGGAAGAGAGGAGAGTGCTTTTACACCTGCATTGTTTGCTGTTTGGGGTTTTAGGCTGGGTTTCTGTACAGCACTTTGAGATATCAGCTGATGTACGAAGGGCTATATAAATAAATTTGATTTGATTTGATTTGAGAGGAAGAGGGTATCATAGGGAGAGGAAGAGAGAAGACGAAGAGAGTATCATAGGGAGAGGAAGAGAGGAGAGGAAGAGAGTGTATCATAAGGAGAGGAAGAGATGGTATTATAGGGAGAGGAAGAGAGGAGAGGAAGAGAGTATCATTGGGAGAGGAAGAGAGGAGAGGAATAGAGTATTATAGGGAGAGGAAGAGAGGAGAGGAAAAGAGTGTATCATAATGAGAGGAAGAGAGTGTATTATAGGGAGAGGAAGAGAGGAGAGGAAGAGAGTGTATCGTAAGGAGAGGAAGAGAGGAGAGGAAGAGAGGGTATCATAGGGAGAGGAAGAGAGGAGAGGAAGAGAGGGTATCATAGGGAGAGGAAGAGAGGAGAGGAAGAGAGGGTATCACAGGGAGAGGAAGAGAGGAGAGGAAGAGAGGGTATTATAGGGAGAGGAAGAGAGGCGAGAAAGAGAGGGTATCATAGGGAGAGGAAGAGAGGAGATGAAGAGAGGGTATCACAGGGAGAGGAAGAGAGGAGAGGAAGAGAGGGTATCACAGGGAGAGGAAGAGAGGCGAGAAAGAGAGGGTATCATAGGGAGAGGAAGAGAGGAGAGGAAGAGAGGGTATCACAGGGAGAGGAAGAGAGGAGAGGAAGAGAGGGTATCACAGGGAGAGGAAGAGAGGGTATCACAGGGAGAGGAAGAGAGGAGAGGAAGAGAGGAGAGGAAGAGAGTATCATAGGGAGAGGAAGAGAGGAGAGGAAGAGAGTGTATTATAGGGAGAGGAAGAGAGGAGAGGAAGAGAGGGTATTATAGGGAGAGGAAGAGAGGAGAGGAAGAGGGTATCATAGGGAGAGGAAGAGAGGAGAGGAAGAGAGGGTATTATAGGGAGAGGAAGAGAGGAGAGGAAGAGAGGGTATTATAGGCAGAGGAAGAGAGGAGAGGAAGAGAGTGTATCATAGGGAGAGGAAGAGAGGAAAGGAAGAGAGGGTATTATAGGGAGAGGAAGAGAGGAGAGGAAGAGGGTATCATAGGGAGAGGAAGAGAGGAGAGGAAGAGAGGGTATTATAGGGAGAGGAAGAGAGGAGAGGAAGAGAGGGTATTATAGGGAGAGGAAGAGAGGAGAGGAAGAGAGTATCATAGGGAGAGGAAGAAAGGAGAGGAAGAGGGTATCATATGGAGAGGAAGAGAGGGTATCATAGGGAGAGGAAGAGAGGAGAGGAAGAGAGTGTATCATAGGGGAGAGGAAGAGAGGAGAGGAAGAGAGTATCATAGGGAGAGGAAGAGAGGAGAGGAAGAGGGTATCATATGGAGAGGAAGAGAGGGTATCATAGGGAGAGGAAGAGAGGAGAGGAAGAGAGTGTATCATAGGGAGAGGAAGAGAGGAGAGGAAGAGAGGGTATTATAGGGAGAGGAAGAGAGGAGAGTGCTTTTACACCTGCATTGTTTGCTGTTTGGGGTTTTAGGCTGGGTTTCTGTACAGCACTTTGAGATATCAGCTGATGTACGAAGGGCTATATAAATAAATTTGATTTGATTTGATTTGAGAGGAAGAGGGTATCATAGGGAGAGGAAGAGAGGAGAGGAAGAGAGGGTATTATAGGGAGAGGAAGAGAGGAGAGGAAGAGAGGGTATTATATGGAGAGGAAGAGAGGAGAGGAAGAGAGTATCATAGTGAGATGAAGAGAGGAGAGGAAGAGAGGGTATTATAGGGAGAGGAGGAGAGAAGACGAAGAGAGTATCATAGGGAGAGGAAGAGAGGAGAGGAAGAGAGGGTATCATAGGGAGAGGAAGCGTGTATCATAGGGAGAGGAAGAGAGGAGAGGAAGAGAGTGTATCATAAGGAGAGAAAGAGAGGGTATTATAGGGAGAGGAAGAGAGGAGAGGAAGAGAGTATCACAGGGAGAGGAAGAGAGGAGAGGAAGAGAGTGTATTATAGGGAGAGGAAGAGAGGAGAGGAAGAGAGTGTATCATAATGAGAGGAAGAGAGGGTATTATAGGGAGAGGAAGAGAGGAGAGGAAGAGAGGGTATTATATGGAGAGGAAGAGAGGAGAGGAAGAGAGTATCATAGTGAGAGGAAGAGAGGAGAGGAAGAGAGGGTATTATAGGGAGAGGAGGAGAGAAGACGAAGAGAGTATCATAGGGAGAGGAAGAGAGGAGAGGAAGAGAGTGTATCATAAGGAGAGGAAGAGATGGTATTATAGGGAGAGGAAGAGAGGAGAGGAAGAGAGTATCATTGGGAGAGGAAGAGAGGAGAGGAATAGAGTATTATAGGGAGAGGAAGAGAGGAGAGGAAGAGAGTGTATCATAATGAGAGGAAGAGAGTGTATTATAGGGAGAGGAAGAGAGGAGAGGAAGAGAGTGTATCATAAGGAGAGGAAGAGATGGTATTATAGGGAGAGGAAGAGAGTATCATAGGGAGAGGAAGAGAGGAGAGGAAGAGAGGGTATTATAGGGAGATGAAGAGAGGAGAGGAAGAGAGTGTATTATAGGGAGAGGAAGAGAGGAGAGGAAGAGAGTGTATCATAAGGAGAGGAAGAGATGGTATTATAGGGAGAGGAAGAGAGGAGAGGAAGAGAGTATCATTGGGAGAGGAAGACAGGAGAGGAAGAGAGTATCATAGTGAGAGGAAGAGAGGAGAGGAAGAGAGGTTATTATAGGGAGAGGAAGAGAGGAGAGGAAGAGAGTATCATAGGGAGAGGAAGAGAGGAGAGGAAGAGAGGGTATTATAGGGAGAGGAAGAGAGGAGAGGAAGAGAGGGTATCATAGGGAGAGGAAGAGAGGAGAGGAAGAGAGTGTATCATAGGGAGAGGAAGAGACGAGAGGAAGAGAGGGTATCATAGGGAGAGGAAGAGAGGAGATGAAGAGAGTGTATCATAGGGAGAGGAAGAGAGGAGAGGAAGAGAGGGTATTATAGGGAGAGGAAGAGAGGAGAGGAAGAGGGGGTATTATAGGGAGAGGAAGAGAGGAGAGGAAGAGAGTATCATAGGGAGAGGAAGAGAGGAGAGGAAGAGAGTATCATAGGGAGAGGAAGAGTGGAGAGGAAGAGAGGGTATCATAGGGAGAGGAAGAGAGGAGAGGAAGACAGTATTATAGGGAGAGGAAGAGAGGAGAGGAAGAGAGGGTATCATAGGGAAAGGAAGAGAGGAGAGGAAGAGAGGGTATCATAGGGAGAGGAAGAGAGGAGAGGAAGAGAGTGTATCATAGGGAGAGGAAGAGAGGAGAGGAAGAGAGGGTATCATAGGGAGAGGAAGAGAGGGTATCATAGGGAGAGGAAGAGAGGAGAGGAAGAGAGGGTATCATAGGAGAGGAGGAGAGGAGAGGAAGAGAGGGTATCATAGGGAGAGGAAGAGAGGATAGGAAGAGAGGAGAGGAAGAGAGGGTATTATAGGGAGAGGAAGAGAGGAGAGGAAGAGAGTATCATTGGGAGAGGGAGAGAGGAGAGGAAGAGAGTATCATAGTGAGAGGAAGAGAGGAGAGGAAGAGAGGGTATTATAGGGAGAGGAAGAGATGGTATTATAGGGAGAGGAAGAGAGGAGAGGAAGAGAGTATCATTGGGAGAGGAAGAGATGGTATCATAAGGAGAGGAAGAGAGGAGAGGAAGAGAGGAGAGGAAGAGAGTATCATTGGGAGAGGAAGAGAGGGTATCATAAGGAGAGGAAGAGATGGTATTATAGGGAGAGGAAGAGAGGAGAGGAAGAGAGTATCATTGGGAGAGGAAGAGAGGAGAGGAAGAGATGGTATTATAGTGAGAGGAAGAGAGGAGAGGAAGAGAGGGTATCATAAGAGGAGGAAGAGATGGTATTATAGGGAGAGGAAGAGAGGAGAGGAAGAGAGGAGAGGAAGAGAGTATCATAGTGAGAGGAAGAGAGGAGAGGAAGAGAGGGTATTATAGGGAGAGGAAGAGAGGAGAGGAAGAGAGTATCATAGGGAGAGGAAGAGAGGAGAGGAAGAGAGGAGAGGAAGAGAGTGTATCATAGGGAGAGGAAGAGAGGAGAGGAAGAGAGGGTATCATAGGGAGAGGAAGAGAGGAGAGGAAGAGAGGGTATTATAGGGAGAGGAAGAGAGGAGAGGGAGAGGGGGTATTATAGGGAGAGGAAGAGAGGAGATGAAGAGAGTATCATAGGGAGAGGAAGAGAGGAGAGGAAGAGAGGGTATTATAGGGAGAGGAAGAGAGGAGAGGAAGAGAGTATCATAGGGAGAGGAAGAGAGGAGAGGAAGAGAGGGTATCATAGGGAGAGGAAGAGTGTATCATAGGGAGAGGAAGAGAGGAGAGGAAGAGAGTATCATAGGGAGAGGAAGAGAGGAGAGGAAGAGAGGGTATCATAGGGAGAGGAAGAGAGTATCATAGGGAGAGGAAGAGAGGAGAGGAAGAGAGTATCATAGGGAGAGGAAGAGTGGAGAGGAAGAGAGGGTATTATAGGGAGAGGAAGAGAGGAGAGGAAGAGAGTATCATAGGGAGAGGAAGAGAGGAGAGGAAGAGAGGGTATTATAGGGAGAGGAAGAGTGGAAAGGAAGAGAGGGTATCATAGGGAGAGGAAGAGAGGAGAGGAAGAGAGTATTATAGGGAGAGGAAGAGAGGAGAGGAAGAGAGGGTATTATAGGGAAAGGAAGAGAGGAGAGGAAGAGGGGGTATTATAGGGAGAGGAAGAGAGTATCATAGGGAGAGGAAGAGAGGAGAGGAAGAGAGTATCATAGGGAGAGGAAGAGTGGAGAGGAAGAGAGGGTATCATAGGGAGAGGAAGAGAGGAGAGGAAGAGAGTATTATAGGGAGAGGAAGAGAGGAGAGGAAGAGAGGGTATCATAGGGAAAGGAAGAGAGGAGAGGAAGAGAGGGTATCATAGGGAGAGGAAGAGAGGAGAGGAAGAGAGTGTATCATAGGGAGAGGAAGAGAGGAGAGGAAGAGAGGGTATCATAGGGAGAGGAAGAGAGGGTATCATAGGGAGAGGAAGAGAGGAGAGGAAGAGAGGGTATCATAGGGAGAGGAGGAGAGGAGAGGAAGAGAGGGTATCATAGGGAGAGGAAGAGAGGATAGGAAGAGAGGAGAGGAAGAGAGGGTATTATAGGGAGAGGAAGAGAGGAGAGGAAGAGAGTATCATTGGGAGAGGGAGAGAGGAGAGGAAGAGAGTATCATAGTGAGAGGAAGAGAGGAGAGGAAGAGAGGGTATTATAGGGAGAGGAAGAGATGGTATTATAGGGAGAGGAAGAGAGGAGAGGAAGAGAGTATCATTGGGAGAGGAAGAGATGGTATCATAAGGAGAGGAAGAGAGGAGAGGAAGAGAGGAGAGGAAGAGAGTATCATTGGGAGAGGAAGAGAGGGTATCATAAGGAGAGGAAGAGATGGTATTATAGGGAGAGGAAGAGAGGAGAGGAAGAGAGTATCATTGGGAGAGGAAGAGAGGAGAGGAAGAGATGGTATTATAGTGAGAGGAAGAGAGGAGAGGAAGAGAGGGTATCATAAGGAGAGGAAGAGATGGTATTATAGGGAGAGGAAGAGAGGAGAGGAAGAGAGGAGAGGAAGAGAGTATCATAGTGAGAGGAAGAGAGGAGAGGAAGAGAGGGTATTATAGGGAGAGGAAGAGAGGAGAGGAAGAGAGTATCATAGGGAGAGGAAGAGAGGAGAGGAAGAGAGGGTATTATAGGGAGAGGAAGAGAGGAGAGGAAGAGAGGGTATCATAGGGAGAGGAAGAGAGGAGAGGAAGAGAGTGTATCATAGGGAGAGGAAGAGAGGAGAGGAAGAGAGGGTATCATAGGGAGAGGAAGAGAGGAGAGGAAGAGAGGGTATTATAAGGAGAGGAAGAGAGGAGAGGGAGAGGGGGTATTATAGGGAGAGGAAGAGAGGAGATGAAGAGAGTATCATAGGGAGAGGAAGAGAGGAGAGGAAGAGAGGGTATTATAGGGAGAGGAAGAGAGGAGAGGAAGAGAGTATCATAGGGAGAGGAAGAGAGGAGAGGAAGAGAGGGTATCATAGGGAGAGGAAGAGTGTATCATAGGGAGAGGAAGAGAGGAGAGGAAGAGAGTATCATAGGGAGAGGAAGAGAGGAGAGGAAGAGAGGGTATCATAGGGAGAGGAAGAGAGTATCATAGGGAGAGTAAGAGAGGAGAGGAAGAGAGTATCATAGGGAGAGGAAGAGTGGAGAGGAAGAGAGGGTATTATAGGGAGAGGAAGAGAGGAGAGGAAGAGAGTATCATAGGGAGAGGAAGAGAGGAGAGGAAGAGAGGGTATTATAGGGAGAGGAAGAGTGGAGAGGAAGAGAGGGTATCATAGGGAGAGGAAGAGAGGAGAGGAAGAGAGTATTATAGGGAGAGGAAGAGAGGAGAGTAAGAGAGGGTATCATAGGGAGAGGAAGAGAGGAGAGGAAGAGAGGGTATCATAGGGAGAGGAAGAGAGGAGAGGAAGAGAGGGTATCATAGGGAGAGGAAGAGAGGAGAGGAAGAGAGGGTATCATAGGGAGAGGAAGAGAGGAGAGGAAGAGAGGGTATCATAGGGAGAGGAAGAGAGGAGAGGAAGAGAGGGTATTATAGGGAGAGGAAGAGAGGCGAGAAAGAGAGTGTATCATAGGGAGAGGAAGAGAGGAGAGGAAGAGAGGGTATTATAGGGAGAGGAAGAGAGGAGAGGAAGAGAGTGTATCATAGGGAGAGGAAGAGAGGGTATTATAGGGAGAGGAAGAGAGGGTATTATAGGGAGAGGAAGAGAGGAGAGGAAGAGAGTGTATCATAGGGAGAGGAAGAGAGGGTATTATAGGGAGAGGAAGATAGGAGAGGAAGAGAGTGTATCATAGGGAGAGGAAGAGAGGAGATGAAGAGAGTATCATAGGGAGAGGAAGAGAGGAGAGGAAGAGAGTGTATCATAGGGAGAGGAAGAGAGGAGAGGAAGAGAGTGTATCATAGGGAGAGGAAGCGTGTATCATAGGGAGAGGAAGAGAGGAGAGGAAGAGAGGAGAGGAAGAGAGTATCATAGGGAGAGGAAGAGAGGAGAGGAAGAGAGGGTATTATAGGGAGAGGAAGAGAGGAGAGGAAGAGAGTGTATCATAAGGAGAGGAAGAGAGTATCATAGGGAGAGGAAGAGAGGAGAGGAAGAGAGGAGAGGAAGAGAGTATCATAGGGAGAGGAAGAGAGGAGAGGAAGAGAGTGTATCATAGGGAGAGGAAGAGAGTATCATAGGGAGAGGAAGAGAGGAGAGGAAGAGAGGAGAGGAAGAGAGTATTATAGGGAGAGGAAGAGAGGAGAGGAAGAGAGTGTATCATAGGGAGAGGAAGAGAGTATCATAGGGAGAGGAAGAGAGGAGAGGAAGAGAGGAGAGAAAGAGAGTATTATAGGGAGAGGAAGAGAGGAGAGGAAGAGAGTATCATAGGGAGAGGAAGAGAGGAGAGGAAGAGAGTATCATAGGGAGAGGAAGAGAGGAGAGGAAGAGAGGAGAGGAAGAGAGTATTATAGGGAGAGGAAGAGAGGAGAGGAAGAGAGTGTATCATAGGGAGAGGAAGAGAGTATCATAGGGAGAGGAAGAGAGGGTATTATAGGGAGAGGAAGAGAGGAGAGGAAGAGAGTGTATCATAGGGAGAGGAAGAGAGGAGAGGAAGAGAGTGTATCATAGGGAGAGGAAGAGAGGAGAGGAAGAGAGTATCATAGGGAGAGGAAGAGAGGAGAGGAAGAGAGTGTATCATAGGGAGAGGAAGAGAGTAGAGGAAGAGAGTATCATAGGGAGAGGAAGAGAGGAGAGGAAGAGAGGGTATTATAGGGAGAGGAAGAGAGGAGAGGAAGAGAGGAGAGGAAGAGAGTATCATAGGGAGAGGAAGAGAGGAGAGGAAGAGAGGAGAGGAAGAGAGTATCATAGGGAGAGGAAGAGAGGAGAGGAAGAGAGTATCATAGGGAGAGGAAGAGAGGAGAGGAAGAGAGTGTATCATAGGGAGAGGAAGAGAGTATCATAGGGAGAGGAAGAGAGGAGAGGAAGAGAGTATTATAGGGAGAGGAAGAGAGGAGAGGAAGAGAGTGTATCATAGGGAGAGGAAGAGAGTATCATAGGGAGAGGAAGAGAGGAGAGGAAGAGAGGAGAGGAAGAGAGTATTATAGGGAGACGAAGAGAGGAGAGGAAGAGAGTATCATAGGGAGAGGAAGAGAGGAGAGGAAGAGAGGAGAGGAAGAGAGTATTATAGGGAGAGGAAGAGAGGAGAGGAAGAGAGTGTATCATAGGGAGAGGAAGAGAGTATCATAGGGAGAGGAAGAGAGGGTATTATAGGGAGAGGAAGAGAGGAGAGGAAGAGAGTATCATAGGGAGAGGAAGAGAGGAGAGGAAGAGAGGGTATTATAGGGAGAGGAAGAGAGGAGAGGAAGAGAGTATTATAGGGAGAGGAAGAGAGGAGAGGAAGAGAGTGTATCATAGGGAGAGGAAGAGAGTATCATAGGGAGAGGAAGAGAGGGTATTATAGGGAGAGGAAGAGAGGAGAGGAAGAGAGTATCATAGGGAGAGGAAGAGAGGAGAGGAAGAGAGGGTATTATAGGGAGAGGAAGAGAGGAGAGGAGAGGAAGAGAGGAGAGGAAGAGAGGGTATTATAGGGAGAGGAAGAGAGGAGAGGAAGAGAGGGTATTATAGGGAGAGGAAGAGAGGAGAGGAAGAGAGTATCATAGGGAGAGGAAGAGAGGAGAGGAAGAGAGGGTATTATAGGGAGAGGAAGGAGCAACACTTACAAGAGACGCAGAGATTTAAGCCCATAGAATGCATTTAGCGAGATGCATCGAATCTGGTTGTAACTCAGGATCCTGGGATTAAAATGAAAGCAGAGAGGAGACAGTTATAATGATGGGAACACAACACTGTGTGTGTGACTGTGTTATGACTATAAATGTGACTGAGGCCGCTGGTCACTGTGTCCAACCGGTCCAGTGCGGCCAGCAGGCATGCCGTGGCTTGTTGTCATGGTAACTCACAGAGTGGCGAGCTGAGTCATGTTGCTGAAGGTCATGGAGACCACAGTGTTGATGCTGTTGTTGCTCAGGTCGCTGTGTAATACCAAACACACAACAGGACACAATATCACTACTGGGACAAACACCTTCAAAGTCCACAGAGACAATAGTGAACTGTCTGGCATAATGATATATTTATAAAGGACCTAAAACCACTTACCATTTAATTTTTTTAAAACAAGGAAGGACATGAACACAACTGGTCAGTTTTTATGTTTCAATTAAGAATATAAAATATCCTCTGCTTCAAATATGTAAATAAAATGGAAATGCTTTGGCATCGTTAACATCGTATCTCTGATAGACCTGGTACAGTACATACACAAGAGACAGCTGCTTCAGACTGGACAGCTCTTTGGGAACAGATGTCAGGAGGTTTCCTTCCAGGTATCTGAAACGAGGAGCATGGTGAAGACATTAGATCTCTCTTCCTCTACCTCTACCTCTACCTCTACCTCTACCTCTCTCTCTCTCTCTCTACCTCTCTACCTCTC